>NC_142709.1:21877500-22502500 GCF_055471065.1 Atractosteus spatula | reverse complement strand
TGAAACTGGGGGGAAGAGGATCTTCCTTTATTAGTAATGGAAATGATGGATTTAAAATCCCCCAAAAAAGATTGATTACCCAACGTCTGGTGTCCCCAGACATGGATGGCAGCAAGAATAGGGTAGAGTTCCAGAAGGGCTGACGATCATACAAGGGGAGAGAGATCCTGGATTTGAGAGAGACAGAAGTTTCAAACAACCATTGAGCATTGAATATTGCTGCAAGACTGACAGCAGAAGCATTAGTGAAGAGACAGGTCATGCAGAGTAGAACACCAATTCTTGTAGAACAGAGAGGCAGTTTCAGTAGTGGAGTAAAAGACCCACATTCTGATATCTTTCCAAGCATCAGCTGATAAAGTAACCCAGGAATTGAGAGACTGACAGTTGAAGAAAGCGAGAAGATGGGAGAAAGATTTGCCTTGAGGTATAATGCGAATAGTGTAATTTTAATGCCCCAACTAGGATAGGAAGTCACATTTAGTAATAAATTTCGAAATCTGAAGGTGAGAGAGGGGGGAGCAAATAGAGACAGCTTGTCAAGAGGAAGGTGGGCTGAAAATGTAACCATATCTAAAGCGATAAGGCTTTCTGCTGGAAAGCTTATGAGAAGCAATACCAAAATACTGGTGATCCAGTATGACTAAAACTAGGCTCTAAAAAGGAGCCAACAAGAAAACCTTTCGGAGCTCGGCTGGAATCAAGGCGGCAATCATCTCAGGCTTAGTAGTATGGAAGGAAGATTGGAAGGAAACTCTGTAGCAGGGCACTTCAGGCTGCTGTTACAGATAGCGTAAGCCCTATATAAGTTTAAAATCCAACATAGGCTTATTAGTTCAAGGTTAACAATAACCTGAGAGAAAATAAAATATTTTAAATATATAAAAATAAAAATTGAATAAAACTTGACGTTCAACTCACAAGTCAAGTCTTCACCGATTACTTCGACCCTACGGATAACTTTTCTGCGTGATATACTTACTTTCTCAAATTTGCTCTTGCTCTCTGCACAAATAATATCTGTGGTTTCTATCATACACTCCTTTAAAAGCTCTCGGTGTGCTTTGTTTAGCAATTTTATATGCAAGCAAGTAGCTTGCCTTTGTGCCTTGGAAATTAGAAGGGTGGAAAAATACATTTTGCTGAGCCTGTAAACTAATGCCTAGTTTGGTAGCTCTATTAGCCCACTCCTCACATGATAGATTGCTAGCATAGTTAGCATGTTTGGTAGAAAACTGCCAATTGTGATTATATTCTTTGAACACTGTGACACTTTCTTTACAAATTAAACATAAAGCCTCTGTTCCAACCTCTGTGAAAAAAGTATTTTGTAGTCTATTCTTTGTTGAACACTCTGCATTCACTGTCAACTTTCTGCTTCTTCAATCCGCTCATTTTGGTGCAGGTTTCCTCACAATACAATGGACCCACTCTAACCTTTTGGGTCCGTGCCTCCCTTGACCTGTGAAATTTTCCATATACCTGCCGTGTCAAAAATAAATTCTATGGCAGTGCGATATGATGGGTCAAAATAATGGGGAAATGATGGGTCAATATAAAAACAAAGTTGAACCAATTTTTATTATTTTTAAACATTTAAAAAACCAAAAAGCTTGATCAAAATAGTAAAAACAGATTTTATTGAAGTTATTTGAATGTGAAAACAATTTGAAAAAATTGAAAAAATAGTCAACATCTTTGTAAAATGCAAATAAAATGACTTAGAAAAAGTAAAAATTTAACATCAAGATTTTTTTTTAAAAAAGGGGGAGAAATATAACATATTTTTGTTTGTGCCTCTTAATGGGTAGGTGGGCTTTTTTAACAAATTATGTTAACATAATTCACCAAAAATACTGTGTAGTATTTTTGAAATGGCAACGTGCATCTCCTTCTCAATATTGACTCTTGATCTGAACTTGGATTTGACAACCGCAAGTGCTGAAAACCCAGCCTCACAAAGGGAGGAAATTGCAAAAGGAAGCAGAATTCGCAGAGCTATTTTACTTATTAATTGGTATTACAATAGTATGAGATTTTTTGCATTGTGCTACTCGGTTTGCAACTTTGTATGATGAAAGAAGAAGTTTGCTGGGGACTGTAGCTTGGTTAGAAAAAGCAGCTTTCTGTTCATTCATTTAACTTGCACAAAAAATACTCACAAGGCTTACTTATCAAACTACTGTAAACAAATTTCACAATAGTTTCCAACAGAAGTCTCAATTTATTGGGGAGCATGCTCTCGGCAAACAACACACAGTGGATATTCTTCAGTGTCCACAATTGTGCACGTGAAACCGAAATTTAAGAAACGTTCTGTATTTTAATTTCCATTTCTCTTTAACACTAAGCTCCGTGTCCTTCACATTTTTTACTCATATTTAAAAACCTCTCAATTGCGATTGTGTAACAAAAAACTCCAAAACGAAAACAAAATGACCACTCATAGAAACATGAAACACCAAAGGCGTGATCAACTGGTAAACTGCTTACAGACTGCCGACTCTCGTGGCTAGTGTCATGTGACACAATCTAGCTAGCTAGCGTCCGACCCGTACATTATGTGTGCACGAACAGCGGGTTTTGCTCTAGATAAACTTTTTCTTTGACTGGCGATACCTGAGACGCCCCTGACTGACAATGACGCCTCCCCAAGATGGCGTGATCCACAGTTTGGAATCCCTGTGTGGTAAAGCGTTCGTTTGCCATCTAACAGCATGAATAATGAAATGTTAGATAAAACAGCACCTAATAAAGTGGAATATGGCGAATATTAACTAATTTATTTTTTATCTCAAGGGCAAGTTAAAACTGTAGTTTGCCCACAGGTGATCCAGAAGGTAGTTAACAAGAGGGGAGGGAAGATCCTGAAGGGTACATTTCAGGGTGGGAATACAAATGGGTGCATGAATTGGAAGAAAGAAGAAAATAATTTTGGAACAACAGGACAGATGAGTCTAGAGTGGGCCAGACCACTAAGTCATGAATATGCAAATAGGGTCATGCCTTAGGACAGGAAGAGTGGTTAAATTACAAATTTGTCCAGACTGAAAATTTAATTGGGCATATAACAAAGAACCACCTAAACAAACAAAGATCAGCACTAGTAGTCCATTCCTGGTGCTCGAGAAGGTGGAAAGAAAAGATGACATTCCTGAAAATAGAGAAATTCAGAATAAATTCTTCCAGAGTTAAACTAGAGCAACGGTGAGATCTCCAGATTCGACTACTGAGTAATCAAATACAGAGCTGTCAATTTTGTTTCTCTCCTCTTAGACATCTACACATTCAAGAATTTGTCAGTGGAAATGAGGAGGGAAAATGAGAATGGCCTGAGAGCAGCATAGAATCTAAGGCGGTAGCTGTGCTGAGGGTGAAATCTGACACAGGGTTGGGTAGAGGGAGAGACGGGCGGGGCTGAAGCAGGAGGTGGAGCTGAAAGGAGTGAAGATGAAATTTAAGCAGATGGGACTTAATGCCAGCTACAGAGCGAGAAGAGGATTAAAGGATCTGAGAAACATGCTGGGAAATTGAAGGGAAATATTATCTACTAGAGAGCTCAGTGGCTGTGCAGGGGTAGAAGGCAGAACTGGAGAGCCAAGAGAAGAAGGAGAATTTTTTTCCTCCTGCCCATTTTGCAGAAGGCGTAGCTGAGGAAACAACAGTGGAAGGGAAAAGAAGAACTGTTTCATCTGGGATGGAATTGTATAAGAGCAGAAAAAAAATATCAAAACGGCTGGACTGAAGTGAAATAGGAATAGATCTGTTGAACAGCGATTTGAGGAGCTTTGAAAGAGGCTGGTCCTGTAAAAGACGAGACGACGAATCTGTGGCGGTGGAGCGGTGTAATGCGGGAGGCTGAATGGTAAAAGAAATGTCGGTGAGGTGGATTATTTGGGTCCAAGGGGATCGAAAACAAATGAGAAAAAACAGCAACTGGAGAATCTTCAAGGTGCTGGAGAAAAGAAAGGTAGTCTGAGGATGGTAAAGAATAGGCTTGCGATCCATTACAGGTCTAACGCTCTGAACTCAAAAGACTTGAATTCAAAACTTTAGACGTGTGTTATTGTGGTTAGGGTTTAAATAGGAAGGAGAAAATTGAATGATAGAGGATGGGGCAGAGCACCCTCAGTTTCTTCCCTAGAACCCAACCTATTGGTTCCCATTACATTTATGAAAAATTAATCTTTTTTACTTAATCCAAATAAAAAATATAAGCATATTGGCAGTGCGATGGTTCTGTGGCTATGGATCTGCTCCTGTGGCTGAAAGGTTACCATTTTGTATCCAGCAGAGGAATCCTACTCTGTTGTGCTCCTGAGCAAGGCCCTTAACCCCAACTGCTCCAGGGGCGCCATATAAATGGCTGACCCATTGCGCTCTGACCACAAACTTCTCTCCCTGTCTGTGTGTCTCATGGAGAGAAAGTTGTGGTATGCGAAAAGACAAATTCCTAATACAAGAAATTGAATATGGCCAATAAAGTGATCTGATCTTATATAGTATCTGTATAACACATTTCCATTGAACTTATTTAGGCAAAAATCTGAAATATTGGCTTCACAATATAACACTCTGCTCAGTAGTTTTGGCTTTAAGCCAAATTTTCACTCTGTTTAGCAGTCTCTGCAGCCTCCAGCCAGCATTAAAAATCTGCCTGTCTCCCTGCTCAGGAGACTCGCCATCTGGTTTAATCTGTACCCAGTAGCCAGTGTTCAGGATTTACTTGAGTGTCTATTATGTTATTCTGCAAGTAATTTTAAGATTCTGTCCTGTTTTACAAAACAAATTTCTGCCTAATATAAAAATATACTTTATCTGGTTAAATAATGTGTATAATGATCAAGGACACTTTTTTAAAACTACATAAAACAAAATTGGACCTCTTATTTTTTTTTTGCTCTACACCGTAATAAAGAACTACAGATGCAGCCATTCAAAACAAGCAGGATACGCTGCAGTATAACACGGTGGGTGTGTCGCAGTATACCGCATCATACCGTATGCAAATTCGATTATGTTAATAGTATCCGGAATCACCTTGTAAAACTGCCAGGTGGAGCTAATAAAGGTTAACCTCTCCTGTACAGCATTTGAGCTGTCACCAGAAAACGTCGGTTTCAAATCCCGATCACTGCTGAGGGACAATCTTTATTCAATTAAGAATTTAAGTTGTATACTCTTTAGACTTGTAAATTTAAACAGTGTATTACAGCATGTTAATCATTAAACATTAAAAAGGCGGTATATTTTATAAAAGCAAGATTGTTCTGTTGGACAAAAGTACACAACCTACCACCTTTATTATAAATATTTTAATTATGCAGGAATATTTTATGCATCAAAGTCTTTACCGAAGATATTACTAATAGTATTAATAATGAATGACCTTGGACAAGCTGTAAGCTCAAAGTATTACCCTGGTCCACATTCTTTGTAACCGTCTTTGTAAACGAAAAGAGTTTATTTTTTCATTGACAAAAAGTAACACCACAGCATTTAGTTGATCCGATCACGCATTCGTTTCCAATCATACAAAGTAATTCTTGAGAATCTCCGATTCACCATGCCTTTCACATGCTCATAAACGATATTAATTTAGGAACATAAACATATTACTGTATGTAAACTGTACTGTGTATTGCTGGTCTTGGTAGTTTAAAGAAAAAATACACACCAGTATTCCATTTCTCCCTAAACATTTTAAGCATCAAAGTCTTACATGTTGTTATTTGGGAAACGTTTTTATGTGCTCCTTCTGACAATAATAGGATTATATACTTTGTGAAAAGTGATAGTCTTTTAACCTTTTCTGTGAATTCGCTTGTTATCTAACAAATGCATACTTTTAGAATTTGATTAACAGGGAATATAATATGGAATTGCGTATCGGAACAAATTAATAACGATATAATTATATTCATGTACTGTCTGGCGGAATAAACTGAAGAGGTTAGTTAATGCGACACGGAATTATTAAGAATTATCACCTCTTTTTACACTTGAGAACAAATGAGAACATTCCACTCAGTGGGCGGTGCATTGTTATCTCAATCACCTGCTAATTCGTTTTACACCACTGGACGACAAGAGAATGTGACTGTACTGTATCTGTACAGAATGTGTGTTTCAATCAATACAGTAATTGATTAAAATCGCAATCGCGTGTTTAATTAAATGCCTTTTTTGATTCACAATCTGAAAATGAAAACCGCGATAAAGTCACCTTGAATTAAAAAAAAAAGATTTTGGCATGCCTGTAGCATTTTCACGAAACCTCCTAGAGTTGTGAGAACACTTGCTTTGTGTACAAAGTACATTGTGAATGTTTTCACAGCCTTCACTTTGTCGTTTTTATGCCATTTTTTTGACCACGCACGAATATTCCTATGTCCATATCTTCGCAAGGGAATCAGTGCTAATTTTAATACTAATTAAATGACCGCAGGCACTTTCCACCCCCTCTACATTCTCAGAGTAGAACAGACTAACCTTCTAATGAAAGACGGTCCACCCCCCCCCACGGACAGGAAAAGTGCCCACAGGCACTTGAACTTAATATGGTCAGTAACAGTAAACAGTAACATGGTCAGAAGGAGCACGTACAAACGTTTCCGAAATAACCACATGTAAGACTCTGATGCTTAAAATGTTTAGGGAGAAAGTGGAATACTGGTGTGTATTTTTTCTTTAAACTACCAATACCAGCCATATACAGTCTGTAATGTAGGGATTTCTGTATGTCTTTATTTAGTGGTTACATTAGTGACAAAGGCTAAACTTCAGTAATGCGTACGCCGTATGGCATACATGTTTGTTTTGGGTTTTGCTTGTTCACATATCTCCCCTTTTTATAAAATGACATGGTTGAAAACTGTTCCAGAGCCACTGTTGTTTCATCAGTGAAAAGTACATCATGAAATGCCTCCCCCTGTTCAATCCACTGGAAAAAAGAAAAGGAGCATAAAGCGTCTGATGGTCATAAACGATATTCATTTAGGAACAGCATCAGAGATATGTTTTTAACTGCACTGCATCGGAGAGAATACCATAGTGTGTTTTTTTTTTACTCCCTGGCGGAAACTGGCTTCCATAAGAATCAGTATGGCTCAGAGATTAAATAAAACTTCACTCGCACCAAACAAATGTATATTTCTAAATATCACAACATGATCGAATTTAAGTCATTTTAATAACAATGAATAGTCACCTATGCGTTACTATATAAACATTTATATTGATTTAAATTGTGTTTAAATCGCCTTTATTTAAAACCCATAAATAAAGTTGATAGTGTTTACACTTTTAATTATTTAAAATTGTATTACAGCAGCACAGTGCACAATGCAACATAAATCGCTATCTTTGTCTTCTGTGTAATAATGTTCACCTCTCTGTCCAGCAGATTAACAATAGTAATAATAATGAACTTTATTGTATATGGGGCCTTTAAAGGTGGCTCCTCAAAGTGCTTTACAGGTTAAAAACAATAACAACAATACTGTTAGGTTGGGCAAACAATTTTTTTTTTAAGAAATACAAAATGAGATATAATGATGTGTTCCGGCTTAGATATTAACGAAAAGCATAACACGTGGGTGGCGTAGCGGTCGGCTCTGGCTTTCCCATCTACTGTATACCGATGCACTGCAAATACAACCCCCCTCTCTGCGGGAGTCCTGGCTGTGACGAATTAAACCGGTTTCACAGGTATTTTCAAAGTAGAAGGGGGGGAGATTTCCAGCAAAAGAAACCTCCCCCCCTCAAAAACCCAGTAAGTACAGTACTTACTAGTTAAGAAAGCTAGGCTCCTCAATGAAATCGCTTTAACATGCTAATGCATTGGTGTAACAGTCTGGGCGTGGCCATCTTCTAATGTCAACTCGACTACGGCGAAAGGAACCCTTCTTTCATTGGAAGACAATGAACATATTCTAGCCCTAAATGAATTAATAGCAAACATGGTTTACATAAAAGACATTTTTCCAAGAAAGTTTAGCCTTTGTCACTAATGAAACCACTAAATAAAGACATAAATATAGAAATCTTAATAAACGATTACAAACGCCAGCGGAGAGAGAGAACAGGGGAGGGATGTTGGTTTTGCATAAGGGGCGGGGCTATGGAAATGAGGTCTATTTGGAAATGTGGAGTTACATGTTCTGGCTGTTTGTGAATTATCGTTGTTGAGTATGAAGTGTTGAGGTATTGATTTTGTGTAATGCTTTATGTTGAAAATTGAGGTGGATTTTGTTTATAATAAAGAGGATAAACTGGGATGGGAGGAGGGTTTGGTTTTGCATAAGGGGCGGGATTATGATAATTGGAGGAATTTGAGAGAGTTTAATGGTTTGATATATTTGATTTTGTATTGTGGTTGTTATCTATGTTTTTGGTTGGTATTATGTTTATATGGTTGTTTTTGTTGGTTGGTCGTTATTATGGTTATTAATAATACGATCTATAGTTGAAATCTGAGCCTAAATTAAAAGAAAAAGCATTTTCAGAGAGCAATTACGCTGTGTTTATGTAGAATAAGTGATTAGGTTTATGAGCAATCTAATTACTTATTCGTTTAAAACGCTATATAAAATAAAGTTTATTATTAATTTGCTGGACAGAGTGGTGAACATTATTATGCATAAGACAAAGATAATGATCCTGATCAGTTTAGAAATGTGTGTACGCTGTAAGGTTTTTACTTCTTAATTAAACTTTTAAAATACACGTTTCGAATAGAAAGAAATCCTCTTCCTGGTACAGTATGTATAGCAAACCAGCACGTCTTTTTTCTCCAATCAGAGGGGTGTCAGATGGTGTCAGCCAATCACCATTCTGAAGCCCTACCATAATCTCTGGTATGGGGAGACCCCAGAATTCTGTCCGATAGTTTATGTATATAGATGATAGATACTTTTATTGATCCCGTGAGGGAAATAAAGTAAATCATTTTCATTTTAGGAAATGATTAAACGCTTGGTTAAAAGCAAAGGAGATTGTCTGTTATAGTGGACATAAAAACAAGAGTTCTCTGGCATTATATCCTAGAAGACACAGACCGGCGCCAGACCGGGAGAATGCCCGCAGCGTAAAAGAAAATGCCTGATGAACTAGGGATTGGACAGTTTCCAAGTGCTTGTACAATCGATGGAAATGTTCAAAAAATGTGCAAAAGAAATAAACAAAATAATCATTTATTTCTTTATCATATTGGCTAGCTAATGTCCTCTCTTTGCTAGTTAGTGGCTGTGATTCTGCGTTGGGTAGCAACGGGTGACTGTTCTCAGGCGGAAGATGTAAACAGCTTAATTTTCATATTAAATAATTTTTTAAAATTAAAATTCATTCTATACAGCAATCGCATATTTGGGTACCGTTTCATAAAACTTTCATGCTTAAAATGTTTAGGGAGAAATGGAAGACTGGTGTGTATTTTTTCTTTAAACTACCAAGACCAGCCATACACAGTACAGTTTACATACATACAGTAATGTTTATGTTCCTAAATTAATATCGTTTATGACCTTCAGATGCGTTATGCTCCTCTTCTTTTTATGTTCAGCTATTAAAATTTCCTTTTAGTGGTAAAATTCCATATAAATATTCAAAACTAAGTGGATTAAAATGTGCACAGTAAAGAGATTAAATGATTAAATGTTTTCACTACCAACCAATGCACCACGAGTGCCCCTGTCGGTCATTTTGGCCAGCCAATCACTTACCGCGGTGCCCTGCGGTGGCTTGTGGGTAGTTTACCGTACCGCGGGTTTGTACCGTGCATTTTGAATGGCTGCATCTGTAGCATGGTCCTGGGATGTTGCTCAGTTTTATCTAAACATACCTGATGTTGTGTAATGCTACAATTTCATACATTTCACCCATTGTGCCTTCAGCCCAAGATATCCCCTCTTTTCTCACTGTAGTTTATATCTACAACTTCAAACTACCTATGAGATCTGGCACTCATAATTCAGTTTTCTTATCTTTACAGATGTATGACCCAAAGATCAAAGAATAGTTTTTTCCTCCCATTTTTTCATGTTACACCTTGTTAGCATTCTACACACCCTTATCTAAAAACAGTTTCAGTCTCTGCTACTTTTAACTCCTGCTCTCACACCTTTCTGCTTTCATCTCTTATGATTATACTGCTGTACATTAAAGCTTTCAGTGGCCTGTACTTTTCTTTTTTGTTTGCACTGCCCATGTATTCTGACTCTGACAAATCAGCTTCTGAAATGTGAAATGTTTATTTCATTGTAGTTGGTATGTTTCTTGAAGATAATCTTCAGGACCTAAAAAATAGATTTCATTCATTCAAACAGTGTGTCAGTTGTTGTCTTCTTGGTCAATGAGCTCTTCTTTTGTTCATGTGAATAGCAGAAGATGAGTATTTTTTTGGAATCAGCATGTTTGGGCACACTCCTTCCTCCTCATACACAGTTTCATAATAGAAAACTGCAGCACTGTACTTATGTTTTTTGGTTATATGGCATATTAATGGTGATTTTCACAATGTGTTAGGTATACCCAGACCTGTAGTATACTGTATACTGTATATACCCATATACTGTAGTTACAAATAGGGGGTTACAAAAATGGTGAATAACAGGAAATGACAGAGTGGATAAATAAATGATTAAAATAAATATGCATAACCCTCAACTTAAATGATTTTGCCAAGAATATACCCAAGTGGTTGGTTGTAAAATGAATGGGAATCTCATCTCCCTATTCTAAAAATGCACTCACTAACCAGGGGAGGTTACACACATGGATTCTTTACACACAAAATCAAAGATTCTACCAACAGAATAGAAAGCCCTCTTAACAAGGTCCAAATACCCAATCTGGTCTTTGTGTGTGAGCAGGACACTTTTTCAATTTTTTCTTGTCTCTTTCCCTTGTTGTCTTTTGTTTTCCTCCTTTTCCCCTCTGTCTGCCTGTTTTCTGCTGTTTTTCTGGACTGTCAATTGACACTTAATCATTTACCCAGAACTAAATTATCTAAGGTAAACCAAGATAAACTTTACGATTGCTTTGTTCACGGAATCAGGGACTCCTGCAAACATTCCCTTGCTATGGACCTGGAAATGTTGACTAGCCATTGTATTAACTGTAGATCCTTTAAGTTCAAGTTTCAAGTTTCAAGTTCAAGTTTATTGTCATACTTATATACAGGTATATGGTATAATGGAATGCTATTTAGCTAGCTCTCAGACAATAAGTAGTACAAAAAAAACAACAACACAATTGTATAATAAAGGAAAGACAGAGACAACAGGCAGTGTACAAAACAACAACAGGCAATGTGCAAAACAACAAAAGGTAACAGGTAATGTGCAAAACAAGATCAGATGTGCAAAAACATGCATCAACAGGATGAAATAAAAGGATAGAAAATTATGGGGAGTGAGCTTTTTGACATGTAAGGTAGAGGTAGATTTCAATGTGTGTTTGAGTTTTTGGTAAGAAAGAAGGCACTGTGAGGTTCAGATCACAGGTGAGAGGTGAGGTGAGAGAGGCTGGGAGTTTAATAGTTTGATAGTGCGGGGGTAAAAACTGTCTCTGAGTTTGGTAGTCCGGGCCCGAATGCTCCGGTACCATTTTCCAGATCGTAGAGGATCATACAGTCTGTAGCTGGGGTGTGTGGGGTCTTTGATGATACTTAGAGCTTTCCTCCAGCACCGTCTATCATAAATGTCCTGTATAGATGGGAGGGCAACCCCAGTGATGGACTGGGCAGTTTTCACCACCCGCTGTAGGGCTTTGCGGTCAGCAATACTGTGGTTGTCATACCACACTGTGATGCAACCTGTCAGTGTGCTTTCTGTAGTGCATCTGTAAAAGTTAGTGAGGATCTGGGGACATATCTTAGCCTTCTTCAACCGTTTTAGGAAGTACAGGCGCTGTTGCACATTCTTGATCAGACAGGTGGCATTGAGAGACCATGAGGTCCTCGGTGATATGGACTCCAAGGAATTTGAAGTTGCTGACCGTTTCCAATTCAGTCACATTGATGTGGATAGGGGCATGTCCGTTTTGCAGTTTCCTGAAATCAACGATCAGATACTTGGTTTTGCTGACGTTGAAGGTGAGGTTGTTGTTTTCACACCACGTTGTAAGGAGATTGACCTCCTCCCTGTAGGCCCTCTCATCATTGTCTGTGATCAGACCTACAACTGTGGTGTCATCGGCAAACTTGATGATGGGGTTGGTGTTGTGTTTGGCCTTACAGTCGTGGGTGTAGAGGGAGTAGAGTAATGGACTAAGCACACACCCCTGGGTGACCCCAGTGTTCAGAGTTAGTGTGCAGGAGGTGTGGTTTCCAAGCCTGACAGCCTGAGGTCTTCCTGTCAGAAAGTCCTGAATCCTGTTGCAGAGGGTGATGTTGAGACCCAGTGCACTGTGTTTCTTGACTAGTTTCTCTGGAATGATGGTGTTAAAAGCTGGGCTGAAGTTGATGAATAGTAGTCTTGCATATGTGTTCTTTTTATCCAGATGGGATAGGGCAGTGTGTATGGCAATGGAGATTGCGTCATCTGTGGATCTGTTGGGCCGGTAGGCAAATTGGTACGGGTCCGGTGTGGCTGGAATGGTGTCCTTAATGTGCCCCATGACCAGCCTCTCGAAGCACTTCATGATAACAGGGGTTAATGCCACTGGGCGGTAGTCATTAAGGCATGTCACTGTGGTTTTCTTCGGTATTGGGATGATGGTGGTTGTCTTGAAGCAGGTGGGGACTATGGCTTGGGCCAGAGACATGTTGAAAATGTCTGTGAATACACAAGCCTTGCGTGTGGTCACTTTTACCAGAGATCTCCTCACCTCATCTGCAGACAGTGAGAGCAACTGGTCAGCTGCAGAGGGTGCAGCTCTGTTGACTGGTTCTGTGTTGCTGGCTTCAAACTGAGCATAGAAGGTGTTGAGCTCGTTAGGCAGGGAGGCATCATGCGCAGGTGCACAGATGTTCTTCCTCTTGTAGTCTGTGAGGGCCTGTATACCTTGCCACATGCGCCTTGGGTCATTAGTGGTGAAGTGTTCCTCTAATTCCTGTTTGAGTGTTTTTTGCATGGTTAATACCATTGTTTAGATTGGTCCTGGCTGACCTTAGTTCTGATTTATTGCCAGATTTGAATGCTGCGTCCTTTGCTTTGATTAGGATGCGAACCTCACTGTTCATCCATGGTTTCTGGTTAGGAAAAAGTTCTTATTTCTTTTGTGAGTGTAACATCGTCGATGCATGTGATGACGATGCATATTCCTGTATGTCGGTGTATGATCCCTGTGTGGCAGCCTCTTTAAACACACCCCAGTCAGTGCATTCAAAACGGTCCTGCAGGACTGATTCAGGTCCTTCAGGCCACACTTTCATCATTCTGACCACTGGTTTCACTCGCCTGTGCAGCTGTCTGTATGCCGGGAGAAGAAACAGAGTGATGTGGTCTGAGTTTCCACAGTGGGGGAGGGGTACTGCCTTGTAAGCATTCTTTAAGACACTTCATAACAATATACATATAAATATATAGTATCGGAGAGCTATTTTCCAGCACATATTTTTCATTATCCAGGGACAGTTCAGGATCATAATCCTACTTAGTGGAATTTTGATGTTCTCATCCTTATGGTCTGGCCATCATTACTTCAGTAAAGAGAATTAAAGCCAAGTTAAGATAAGATCACTTTATTAGCCATGTACAATTTCTTGCATTAAGAATTTGTTTTTTCACATACCCCTGCTTGCTCTCCATGAGACACACAGGTGGGGAGAGATTTATATGGTGCCTCTGGAGCAGTTGGAGTTAAGGGCCTTGCTTAGGGGCCCAGTGGAGTAGGATTCCGCTGCCAGCTGCGGGATTTGAGCCAGCAACCTTTCAGCCCCAGGTGCAGATCCTTAGCCACAATGCCATCACTCCACCCCTAGTATTTTGTATTAGTATTTTAAAAAACTCACTCAATAAATTGCTAATATTAGGTTAGGCTGAAATCTATTGATATTTACAGTATACGGTAAAAGGTCACAATGTGCAAAGGTCACAATGAAAGTAATGCCCCACTTTTTTCTCTGTGATGTATTACAGAAAAAAGCTTACTCATAGAATCAACAAATTTATTTGTGACCTACATATTACTTTCCACATTAAATCTTACTGAAATGTTCTGCATTTTCCTGTGGAAAATAAAAACTTGCAATATTAGTTTCTGAGTAACCCTTATAATAGAATTTTGAGAGCAAACCTAACTGCTATGTTCAACTATAAATATGAACACCGCTTTCTTGGCATTCATCATTTTGTAATCTTCCCTGCACTGCAACATTGTCCTTGGAGCAGCTCCTAGCTGAAGGGATTCTGATGTTCTTATCACCATTTCTTCAACCAAGTAGGTTAAAAAAACACTCTGTATCTCACATTTCTAATGCAATAAATGGATTACATTTTTGGGGGTCTGCAAAAATCTACTTAAATACATTTAATACATGTAAAATACATTTAATTATTAAGAGTTTCAGAGAGTATAGATCTGTATCAATGATATATATATACAGTATGTAATTTAAATATGTATTAACTTGATAGTAAATTGTGTGTGGAACATGCCATAACATTGTGGTATATTGAATGAAATAAAATACTTTTTGTCATAGTCATTTGAATTTTAGATTTGAATGATTGATTGTGAAGTGAGTGCTACAGTATATTAAAAGTAAACAGAAACACTGCATGGAGTTTACATGTTGTTAAAAGCACAGTCAGCTACATATTGTATCAAAAACAGATATTATTCCCTAGCAATCAGAAACAAATAAGTACTGGGTACTAATTACTGTTTTACATCTGATTGATCAAATTACCTCCTGGTTATTTTAGCTGCCAGTAATGGTTTCAGATGTGATTTTTTCTCATTTTCATTAGCAATATGTAAATGAGCTGTGTCCCCATCTGAAGACATCAGCACCAGTCATTCCTGTTCACTTATAATGATAACTGTCACATTTCAGCTGGTAAAAAATAGTGATATGTATGATAGGCACAGATGAGTGGTAAGAAAGGTTAAATATACTACACAATATGTCTTTAATTCTTGTCTTTAATTATTTATTGTCAGTTCAGCAGTTTGGACCCCTTTTTTTTCCTGAAGGTACATCTAACTGAAGATAGGCATTAATTCAATATTTACCAATAAAAGCTTATAAAAGATTTCTTAAGTGATGCCAAGATTAATGCTAGAATGTTAAACAGGAAGCTGCATCTCTTTATAACTTCTGAAGTTAGTGGCATGTTAATTCCTGGTAGAAGGATTTTAGAAGGAATCTATGATAACATTCTCAAATACACGCAATTACAAAACAGGTTGTCTTGTAGAAACAACAATTCCAATGAATTTCTTCAGAATTAACAGTAAAGCACAAACTACAATGTACAAATGGAAACTATACAGAAGTGTATTTAAAAATGAGATGAGGGAGTACTTTTATGCACGTGCAAGAAGGATGGGATGGCCTCCCTCTGATTTATAAACCTTCTGATGTTACTATTATAAAATGAATAATATTATTAATAATATTGTTAAAAGTAATAGTTATCTAGAGATTAATTACACCTTTCTGTATTTCTTAGGGTAAGACTATTGGTATTCTTTTGAAAGTTGGGGTCAGATTTATTAGATCCACACAGTTGTCACTTATCTTAGTAATGGTGGCAGCCACACAAGCTAGTCAGCTTGCAGAAATAAACAGACAATTCTTGGATGGTAATTAAACCAACCCTTTTAGTTTGGAGTAGTTTGGAGAGTTTGTAGAGTTGAGGGCCACATCCAGTAGATCACCAGCAGGTGTTGGGAAGGAATCTCTCTCTGCTGCCACCTGGGCTGTAGCTGAAGTGCAGGCACCATTGGCGATGAGATCTGCAAACTAGAAGCCTGAACTAAATGCAGACTGATGCTGTGCTCTCTTGACTCCATACAGGGAAGAGTGAGCATCAGCAGCCAAGAGGGCTCCTTTGGAGACAGTGAAAAGACAGGATCAGAAAGGGAAACACAGAAACACAATAAAGATAATGCTGGGGCCAAATAAATGGTAGGCTGAATTCCCAATGCTGGAACTGGCAAAAAGAGAAGAAAGGAGAAGAAAGAGAGCAGATCTGGTGGGCTTTGAAGACTGGGTGAGAAAGACAGGAGGGGTAAAGCATAGAGAATGTGATTGGGAGGAGCCTCAGGGTGCACATTGGCACTGGAGATCCAAGGAGGAATGATATGAGGAACCGGCTGCTTTACATGAAGTTTGGAAAGGTAGAATTGAATAAAGAAATGCTTTTTGAGTTGGCACAAGATAGGGTCACTCTACACTCCTTCAGGGCTCATTTACAGATGAGCTACTGTGTAGTCCCAGAAATATGGGTTTTTATTTTAGAAGAATCAGTGTACTGTTGTGTGGTAGGATCTGCACCTGTCAAGAGCAAACACACAATAATTTCTTTTCTTCCCGTTTTTTTTCCTTCTCTCTGAAATTGGACTGGAGCTCAGTGGCTTGCTGAATTAGTGGTAGTGGTGTAGTTTGGTGTAATTATTATTGTTAAGCTTATTATTAAACAACTAATAATTGAACAAAATACTGTTTAATTATATATTATTTTCATTCTGTATTCCATAACGATAACATATTCCATAAAGATTAACCATAAATATAGATTATTTAATCATTGGACTAAAGGCATTACTGTATATTTTCCATTCCCACTAATATTTTTAATGCCTTAGCCATATAGGGATACACATACAGTCCATAAACAAAAATGTCAGAATCTGAATCTTGCTAAAATTAATTTAAATGTCTTTTTAGTAATATGAATATTTTATCATATTTTTAAAACAAGGAATCACCTGTTCTTATGTTTGTATTAATTAAATTGTTCTTTTAATTGCATAATGCTGTGTTTGTTCAGGCTTGTCAGTTAGTAACATCCATTCATCCATTTCATAAAGTTTTTATACATTTCAGGGTTACAGAGGAGCTGGAGCCTATCCCAGCCAGCAATGGATGAAAAGCAGGATATACTGTACTATTAAAGGGACACCACTCCATCCCAGGGCACACATACAGAAACAAACACACTCACACCAAGGCCAGTGGTTCTGGAAGCTAAACATCCTACCAGAAGGTTTGTGGACTGTGGGAGGAAATCAGAGCACCATTAGGAAACCCACATGGGGAAAACATACAAATGTCATAACACTTGAAGTCCAGATTTGAACCCTGGGCCTCAGTACTGTAAGGAACCAATGCTAATCACTATGCTACCAAGTTGGCTTCAATTAATAGCAATAAATAAAAATATTTCTGCCATTAATACAATACGATAAGAATAAGATAAATATTAATAGTAAACAAAAAACCTTTAATGGATTATAAAGGTTGACAAAGCTGAAAAAATGCATCAAGTGATTTTTTCACCATAACAACTTAACCATATTCAAGTCTAGACAGACTGGGACAAGTGGTATGAGTTTTGTAAAATAGTTCATTATGAACAGGAACTATGAATAATGTCAGTTATCTTTGCAGAAATTAAACCAAGGCATGAGATATTTCTTTAGTTTTCATTAATGACTCAGGGTTTTCATTACAGCCCTTACTTTGTACAAAATGTGTAAATGAACCAATAAATTTCCAAGTGTTTAATTCATAGTCACTGTTGCCTGGACCTATGTACTATGTATTCCAAAATGCTTTTTTATTTCAGCTCTGGGAACTCTGTGGTTGGCTGGGAAATGGTGCAGTACTTATCGTAAAAATTCTAATAATTAAATACAATAATGGAAATGCAGTAATTATTGAAACACTTCATCAACACTTACCTACATTATCTATTTACACAGAAAAAGTAAACACTGAGATAATTCATAGACAAATTCATGTAAAAACTTTACTACTGTAATGATAAATGGGTTTATTAAACATGTTTTGTTACATCACAATAAGAATATTAATGGAGTCATGTTACTATGTAGTCCTACTTAAGTGCTGAAAGATAATAGGTCAGACTCTGTTAATGCACTGTCCTATGTGTTGTCAAGCTGATTTCTTTCTTACACTTTAATCTCTTATTTGCTTTGTTCAGTCTAGGTTTCATCTGTCATGTCCTATATAAACATATATCTAAATATACATATGATATATAAATGCACTATATATATATACTGTACATAAATATCCATACTATTGACTTGAGATATATGTGTATTTTCCAAGCTAATTTCTGCCTTTCACATTATCCACTACTATCTTCTCTATTTTCCTAGCGACTTACAGAAGGAACTGACTGCTCTTGCCTGGTTCTGTTCATACTGTACATCTCTACTAGTTTCGTAATGGTAATATGCTCTACTCACCATGCTCCTATTGTATCCATTGGTATACCTCAAGGTTCTATACTTTAATCTTTTTATTCTCCCCTTGCACAAACCCTCTTGGAATGAGCAAACATAAACATATACAGATGCAGCCATTCAAAGTGCGCGTCACAGACACGTACCGCAGGTGACGTCGCTCAGTATGACGCAAGATGACGCGTGGCACCGCAGTACGTGATTGGTTGACCGACAGGGGCACTCGTGGTCCGTTGGTCTGTCGTAGAAAGACTTACAGTAAAAACGTCTTTGCTGTGCCCGTTGTAGATATTGAATTTTACCACTGAAGGGAAATCTTAGTAGCTGAGCATAAAAAGAATAGGAGCATACTGTAACGCGTGTGAAGGCCATAAACGATATTAATTTTGGAACATAAACATACAGTATATACTGTAGCTGGTCTTGGTACTTTAAAGAAAAAAATACACACCAGTATTCCATTTCTCCCTAAACATTTTAAGCTTTGAAGTCTTTAACTAACATGATACCGGAGTCAACAAGCATACTTTTAGAATTTGATTAAAAGGGAATATAATATGGAATCGCGTATCTAAAGAATTTAATAACGGTATTCGTGTGCTGCGACAGGGCTGTGTAGGGCTTTTTCGCCTGCCTGTTCATGCGAGCTGTCTTCTAGCCGACTGGTCTAGGTGCGTGACTAGCAACTGGGAGGTTGTGTGATCGAATCCAGCTGGTGCCGGACTTTTCTTTTAACAAACATTTCTTCGAAAAAATAGAATAGCGATATTATGGACAATAAATTGACTTTTATATTTCAAAATATCGCAACATGAACGATATTTGCGATATTTTGAACATATCTTCCCTTCTGACAGCGGTTCCTCCTTCTATTGTGTGTGTGTGTGCAACAGAGTAAATTTTTATAGAGAAATGGAGGCTGGACAGTATGCGTTACAATATAAACATTTATATTGATTTAAATCGTGTTCTGATTTAAATCGCAAACGCGTGTTTAATTATGTGTTTTTTAATCATAATCAGGCTAATGCATTTCTACATTTTCTGTATGAACCAGCTTAGAGGTTCATACAGAAAGACAGCTTGTGTTTAAATTGAGTGTAAGGTAATTTATGCTTCTAAAGTCATGGTCAGCATTTATTATTGTACTGTGCTGTAAACTTTTTCTGTGCCTAGTCACATTATTTTATAGCGTTTTTATTGCGTTATTAAATCCGGTGGCGCTGTGTGTTAGAGTAGTTTCCTGACTCCCTTGTCACATGGTCTGTGATTGAATCCCATAGAACTATGACTTTATTTTTTAACAAACATTTCTTTGAAAAAATGAAACGTTTCCCTTGGTCAGAGATTAAATAAAACCTCACTCGCACCAAACAAATTTATATTTCTAAATATCACAAAATACGTTCATTGTCTTCCAATCGAGTCGAGTTGACATTGGAAGCCTGCCACACCCGGACTGTTAAACCAACGCATTAGCACGTCAAAGCCCATCGAGGGTATTGAGCCAGTATTGCCTTTAGTATTCCCCCCTCTCCCCTCAATTCAATTCAATTCAAGGTGTTTTATTTGCATGACAGATGGGTACAAGCAGTGTTGGGTATGTATATTGTAACGCTTACGGCAGACAGGCACTGTGTAAGAGCCGGCGCACCAGAGCAGCGCACCGAGGGAGCGTCTGCATTTCTAACTTAGTTTTTAAAATTAGTCAAGCAATATGAAGCATCTCCTTTTACTTAGTGCCTGAGCATAAAAAGAATAGGAGCATACTGCAACGCGTGTGAAGTCCATAAACGATATTAATTTTGGAACTTAAACATACAGTATATGGCTGGTCTCGGTACTTTAAAGAAAACATACACACCAGTATTCCATTTCTCCTAAACATTTTAAGCATCGAAGTCTTTAACTAACGCGATACCGGAGTCAACAAGCATACTTTTAGAATTTGATTAAAAGGGAATATAATATGGAATCGCGTATCTCAAGAAATTAATAACGATATAATTATATTCATGTTGCAAAAGAACTGCAACGGACATAAAAACTCCCTTGCTTTTAACAGAGCGTTCCATAATTTCTAACTATGAAAATGCCAGGTGAAAGGATTTGTAAACATATTTTGTTAAAGCAAGTCAGAACCCATTCAGAGCCTACATTACATTTTAGCGTTTCATTCTGAGCAGAAGACCCTCACACCTGAAGAAGGGGGAGGTGTTTTTCGCTGGAAATCTCGCCTGCTTCTACTTTACAACCGGAGTGCTGGCTGTGACGAATTAAACCGGTATTACAGGTTACAATCACAGACCATGTGACATGGGAGTCAGGAAACTAACACAGCGCCACCAGATTTGATAACGCTATGAAAACGCTATAAAATAATGTGACTAGGCACAGAACAAGTTTACAGCACAGTACAAAAATGCTGACCATGACTTTAGAAGCATAAATTGCCTTACACTCAATTTAAACACAAGCTGTCTTTAGCCCTCTAAGGTGGTTCATACAGAAATGTAGAGATCCAGGCTCAGAACACACAGCTTCATTAGCGAATACATATGCAGGACAACTAGAGAAGACGTTTTACAGAGGATGGATTTTTAGAAACATCCCATCAGTGACATCACTGAAGTCAACTCCTAGGTACTGTAACTGTCGTGTGGATAGTTTCACAAGAATCAGACAAAGGTTTAAGCATCGCTTGTTCTAGATAAAACTGCAAAAAAAAACAACAACCCATAATGTACTTCTTTGCGGCTCTGTTTGCCCAAATCATATATTCACAACGTGAAATCTAGAAAATAATATTACGTAACCAAAATCCGCAATATGGAAACAGAACCTGTGTAATTGTTGATAGATGATGTACTCGTAACATTTTTTCAAGACGAACTACAACATTTAAAAAATGACTTGTATGTACTTGATATCTCTAATCAATCCACGGGTCCCAGCACGAAACGAAAGTAAAACGCATACCGTTTCGCGCTTCTTATTAGTTGCTCAAAAGTAATTTGACCGTATGAAATGCATAATATAAACCTAGAAACATATACGTGAGTAGTACTTAAGCACTGTAGTATCGGTGTTAAGACATACCTCTCAAATACTGTAAATCAAGTTAAAAATATCTCAAGATTCTGGTCATAATGAAACCATGTTTCGTGTATGTTTTCTTTAAAGTACCGAGACCAGCCATATACTGTATGTTTATGTTCCAAAATTAATATCGTTTATGGCCTTCACACGCGTTGCAGTATGCTCCTATTGTTTTTATGCTCAGCTACTAAGATTTCCCTTCAGTGGTAAAATTAGATATGAATATTCAATACTTAAACGGGCACAGTTAAGACATTAAATATACATATACATACTGTATACAGTACAGTTTGCATACGGTAATATGTTTATGTCCCTAAATCAATCTCTTTTATGAGCATGTGAAAGGCATGGTGAATCACTGTACTTTGCATGATTGGAAAAAAATGCGTGATTGCGAAATGCTGTGGCGTTACTTTTACAAAGACGGTCAATGAAAAAAAGAATGTGGACCAGGGCAATACTTTGAGTTTACAGCTTGTCCAAGGTCATTTATTATTAATACTATTATTAATATCTTCGTTAAAGACTTTGATGGCTACAGCTCAAACATGAGAGGTTGAGCTTTATTAGCTCCACCTTGCGGAAATTCCGGATACTATTATTTTGCTAGCGGTATTTACCGGTAACTCGCGGTATTTACCGGTAGCTTGCGGTAGACTGCGTACAGCGTACCGGAAAATAATGCGGTATCGCCCGCGCATTTTGAATGGCTGCATCTGTACATTCTAGCCAGGAGGAGGGAACATAGTTTTGGACTCAACATAATTTCTGAAATTTATTTGAATGTTATTTAATGAGAAAAATGTTATTTAAAGAAAAAAATTGTGCACTTAAGAAAGAAGCTTTATGAACACTGTTAAGTTCAACACCAAGTTTAACATCAATTTTAGTAAGGTACAGGCATGTAGCTATTTGCATGAATGTACTGTAAATTTGCTGTTTTATTTTAAATACAGTAGTGTATTCAGCATGTATTAATTGGCATGCAAATCTTTTCTAACAACCACCTGATGCAAGGTTCAAATCCAAACATTTCTTGAAAAGAGCCGGGGTATTTCCTTCAACAACGTAGAGAGGTGGCTTTACATACCAGTTGTAAACACCTTTGAGTTTTTGCTCACCTCTGGACTGATTCCAGAGCAGCAGTATCTATTTTGTATCATGAATACCAAAATTACTCACAATATTATAAATGAGGTTGTAATAATACATTGAGAGTTTTAATATAAATCCCTTGATTTAAATTCTACCATTTTCACTCCTATACATAACAATTAGAAGACTTTTTCATCTGTAATACTTACCCTTTAAAGTTAATGTTTCCTATTATATTTTTATTTTTTTTAGTTTTTAATTTCCCTACTGTATTCTCTTTCAGTATTATAATTATCATCAATACATTTTCTATGATCTGTTGTATTTCACTATTTCTGTACTTTTAAGTTAAATCATTAAATGGCAAGTCTCAGCAGACAAAGGAGAAAAGACCACTGCAAGATAAAGTGGATATCCACCATGTTCCTCTGGTAAAATATTGTTGCAAAATGCGGGCCATTGAAAGAGGAACAGGCTGTGATTAATTGGGTTGTATTGATGGCCAGGATTGTGTAAATGTTTGCCTCCCCACCACCGCCCGCAAAACATAACTTCAGATTTTCAAATGCAGACAGTGGGACAGGTCAATTGGTCAATTAGGGAGGCAATGAGTCCAGTAACAAGGGAAATCAAAAAGACAATCCAAAATCGAAATCCAAAAGGCGTGGTCAAAAGGCAGGAGCAAAGATTTGGTAACAGGAGATCAGTCAAAAGGCTTAGAAACACACACAAGAGAATTCTACTGGAGGCTTCTCAATAGTTAGCATGGGTTGGTGTGTGAGGAAACTTTAAATACTGAAAGGAAAGGAATGTGTTGGATAATTGGTTTGGGAGTGAGAATTAGTGGAATCTGGTACATGTGGGAATGTGATGGGTTCAATTAGGAATGATATTGTGAAACAGTGGGTTTGGGAACGCAACGCCGTTTGCGAGGGAGAGTGTGGGGTGTGACAGTAATGGAATGGCGTTTGCGAGGGAGAGTGTGGGGCGTGACAGAATCACAAGTTTCCCTGATGGGGGAATGGCTAACAGAAAGGATAAAAAGATCTGAGCCTGAACACAGGGAGGACAGCACAAGGGAAGCTGAAGAGTGGAAGACCACAGAGGAAGGAAACTATACTGGAGATCCTGCAACTGAAGACCACAGGAGACATTGGCAGCAGAACAGAGGTACTGTGCAGAGACTTTTAATACTCTGGAGGCAAGGAACAAAGAAACCAGCCTGCCTAGCTGATACGAACTGAGGGCAATGCAGTGCAGCCTGAGGAAGGATTTACAGTATAACCCAAACAGAGAATGGGGAATTTGGACTGGGTGGTATCCCTCTTCTCTGAGTGGCTGTTCGTCTCTGTACAAAGACTTTTATAGACACAAAAAGAGACTTTCTAGAGCTCTCTCCTCATTGCCCCTTGGATTTACCTTCCTCTTTTTTCCTATTCATCCATCAATTTTCTAACTGCTTCATCCAATGCAGAGTTGCAGGGGAGCCAGAGCCTATCCAGGCAAGCCATGGGCAAAGGGTGCGATACACTCTGGATGAAAAGCCAGTCTATCTCGGAGCACACACAGACACAACCATGTACACACTCACACCAGGGAGAGTTTTCTCAGAAGCCAAATTAGCTTACCATTATGTCTTTGGATTGTGGGAGGAAACAGTAGCACCTGTCATAAACCCTTTCAAATATGAGGAGAACATGCAAACTCCTCACAAATAGCACCCCAGGTTTGGAACTCAACCCAAGTCCTCAAGTCTGTGAGGTAGCAATGATACCTATTGTGCTGTACCTTTTCTTATTAATTATTTTTTAATTATAGTTTTGAGAGAGGCATTGCTTTATCTCTGGATAATTAGTGTTCATGTTCATTTGAAGAAGAGACCCAATAATTACAATAAACACATGGATACTGTGCAGCTTAGTATACAACCATTCATTTTATTGCTGTATGTATAGTATTTTATAAAGTAATACAGTCAATAGCTTATCCCATTATTATACTATTTATTAATCAGTAAATTATTTCCTAAAACTAAACATTTATATGAGCAGCCAGTTATGTTTAAATGTTGTTTTATGTTCTGCTTGTACTGTGACAAACACTTAATAATTGTTTAATAAACTGATTTTTTTATAAAATGTCTGAAACATAATGTGTCATCCATTTTATCAGTGGTACTTATAAGATCTAGTTAATGTAATGGACAATAATAATCCTTTTCTATTAACACTTACTGTATTTAATCAGTGATTTATCATACATTTGTTGCACTGTTAATCACATACTGTATTGCTTCCCCACCAGGTTTTCAGTTTAATTAGAAACACCTGTCTTGTGAAACTAGTTTATATACAGGATACCCTCCTGTTTCAATTGACAGTATGGCTATCCCTTTGTGAATGGAAATATATGAAAGAGCAGAATGGAGTAAAGGGTAATTACTGTGAGCAAAATTAAACTCCTGTAGGTTAGGAAAGTTCTTCTTGTGTATGATTTAAAGCTTAATTAAGACATGTAACCATGATTAACAGGAGGGTTTACCAGCAGCCATATCACCCTGCAACTCACAACTGGCAACCCACTGAAGCTAAGCAGGTGTGAGCCTGGTCAGTACCTGGATGGAGACCTCCTGGGAAAAACTAAGGTTGCAGCTGGAAGAGGTATTAGTGGGGCCAGCAGGGGGTGCTCACCTTGTGGTCCATGTGGGTCCTAATGCCCCAGTATAGTGATGGGGACACTGTAAACAGGTTTGGATGAGATGTAAAACGGAGGTCCTGACTCTCTGTTGTCATTAAAAATCCCAGGGCGTTTCTCGAAAAGAGTAGGGGTGTAACCCCGGCGTCCTGGCCAAATTTCCCATTGGCCCTTACCAATCATGGCCTCCTAATAATCCCCATCTATGAATTGGCTTCATTACTCTCTGCTCTCCTCCCCACTAATAGCTGATGTGTGGTGAGCGTTCTGGTGCACTATGGCTGCTGTCGCATCATCCAGGTGGATGCTGCACATTGGTGGTGGTGGAGGGGAGACCCCATTACCTGTAAAGCGCTTTGAGTGGAGTGTCCAGAAAAGCGCTATATAAGTGTAAGCAATTATTATGATTAAGTGATTTAAGGTAAAATATCTTATTTACAACTTATTTACAATAAAATCTTATTTATATTACAATAATACAATAAATTTATCCCATTCCCAGTGCACATGATATTTTGATTTTGTTTTCTTTTTTAACATACAGTATCACTTAAATATACATTCTACATTTAGTGAGGGAAAATAGGTAAAATGGATTACATCCAGTGTTTCATCCTAGAGCTCTGTCTGCAGGGTTAGGTTTTGGCTCACCCTGCATTAGGTTAATTTATTATTGAAAATAGATGGCTGAAACAGTGTTTATGGAGATTTGCATTTAGAACCTGAAACTAGGAGGCAGTTCTTCATATGAAAAGTTGTGGGAATCTGAACAAGCTACTTGCCCATGATGTTGAGGTTTATACATTAATTTATTTCACAAAATGGCTACTAATAACCAAATGAATTAAAAGAGATGAATGGATTTCTATTTTTGTAAACTTTAATCTTATGTAATAATTTGTTTTTATTGAAAAAGCACTAGTGATTTTTGTTTTGTATATACTGTACAGCACAAACTCAGATATTGAATTTTCTTTCTGCAGATCATGACCAATATTAGCCTGTATGCAGTGCTATGTATTTTCTGATCCATATCAATCCCCTCCCCCTAATTGGAAGTCATGGTCAATGTCCTCCTGGAATGGATATACTCTTTAATATCTTAAATTATCTTGGAATGTATACACAGTACAGGCCTTGTTAGTGTAACGAAGGGTCTCTCCCGGACCCGCTGGTAGGTGGGCTTCTGGGCGTCCATCTTCCAATGCTGAGCCGGGAATAGCGAGAGCCCCCTGGCTTAAATAAGGAAGGGCAGGATTGAGGGCAGGTGCATGGATTCCGCAAAACGTGAACGAGCCGGAGCGCCCTTAAGAGGAAAGATTACGATCGTGACAGTACCCCCCCTCCTTTCCAGGGCGGCTCTAAAGCCCTAAACAAAAATGTCCAAGGGAAAAAAAGAAAATGAATGGAATTCCAGACTTTTGGACTACCATCCGCGGGGTCCTTGTTGTGGCTCTGCATTCTGTAACGAAGCATAGTTCTGGACCCTATGCAGATGGTAGAATCCGGAAGTAAGTGGAAAAGGACGACGGGGAGGAGACGATGAGGATCAGGAGGGGCTGACAGACAGGGGAGCATGACGATGGTGAACTGGTGCTTGGTCCTGGTAGCCAGGACGAACAAGTTCAAGGAGTCCAGAGTGAAAATCCGGGGCAAAGTCCAAAAGTTCAAATGGGCTGATCCAGCCGAGACGTCACAAAACAGAGTTAAAAACCGGAATGGGATCTGGTACAGGGACAGGGAATAAAAATGGGGAGGAAGAGGCCAGGTGCTCTGAACCCTGGACTGATCCCCGTCGTCCTTTTCCACTTACTTCTGGATTATACCGTCTGCATAGGGTCCAGAGCTACGATTTGTTACAGTTAGGGTCTTGAATTAAAGAGAACCACTTGAATATCCTGTCTGAACCTTTAGATTTTTTCATGTCTTTCTCAGTAAACACATTAGAAAGAAATATTAAGAAAAAATAGACATTTTATTGTCTTTCTTCAAAAGTCGGTATCTCAAGTTGTGGCACAGCTAAGATATACATTTCTTTTCTAGGTCTTCTTTAAAATGTCTACCACCTTTTGATAAAAAATGTAAAAAAATGTAACATAAAACATAATATGAGAAAAAAATATTTAATATATTTACTGTTGCATTTCACTACTGTCTGTCCTTGAGAGACTTCTTATAATGTTTACAGATGATACAAGTTTTTGTATCTTTTTTTTTTTACTTTTCTGGTATTTATGTGCTTATACAGTACTCATAAGAAATAGGTTTAGTAAAATAAATGTCAAAAACTACTCATGCATGCTATAGAGAGGAGGTTTTAAGTCCCTGAATGGCCAGAATTTGCTGAATAACAGCTATTTTAAATTAGATTAGCTATTTCTCTAATCGGTTTATTTGAATATATATGGAAGCCTTGGCATTGGCACTTGTTGCAGAAAGTATTTTTTATTAACTTGAAATAAAGTTTGAGTAAAATGAAAGCTCTATTTAAAGGTAAAGGAAAGTATTCTTTATGTATTTTAGCAGATTTTTGCTTTTACGGTTACATTTTGCTGGTAAAGTGATAAATTATTGATACTGTATACACCCTTACCTCTTTTTACAAACATAATTCTTTCACAGAAACCCATGCCTGTAGGAAAAATTCATAAAAAGAATAACCTATTTCCATTATTTCTTATGGTGAAAAATTACAATCCATTCTGGACCCCATAAATGTCACCACTTTTCCTTTTTTTACCAGAAAATGACCAAAGAAACAATAACCAAAATTCATACTGTGATTTGTGTTTTTAGTAATGAAAAACACTGCTTACCTAAATAGACATCATTAGTCAAACCTAAACACAGTACTGTACAGTAACGACTTAATTTGCTTTTTGAGTAATTAAGCATACACTCACAATTTTCATTTTCCTAAACCCTCTTGGGTTCTTGATGAAGTCTAAACCACAAATATTCTTACACAAAAAGTAAGAAAAGTAGCAAACAACAAAGGAAGCAAGACGAGGTGAACTGTATCACAGATCTCTCTTCTGTGACTCCGTAGACTTTGTTAGCTCTCACCCATATTAGTTAGTGGAATGTGATGCATATTTTCAATATGAAATGAGTTGTATGACACCTTTCTCTTCACTTGGTAAAAGTTTCAAAATGTTTCTTTGTATCGCTGCTTTGTAGTTTCAAAGTTGGTTGTCATTATTCAAAATGTGGGTAACAATTCACATGCTTTATACTATCAATTTTTCAGAGAAAGAACAATCATAAAAAAGGTACAGGTGTACTTTGATGCTTCTTTAAACAGAAATATGAGATGAATATTCCTATGAAGAATGTTAATTTGCTTTATGCTGATCAGTTACAAAACAGTTCTGAAAAGCTCTGGTGGTCTTGTGTTTTGTGATAAATAGTCTGTGGTGTTGTCTTGATTTTGCTAGTAAAAATTTTATTCAACCATTGTGCAGTTTCTGTCTAAAGTGATGGTGTCACCATTACACTATTTTTGTTTATCACAAAATGGTTTCATTTCAACAAACTTAATGGTCATGTTAAGAGGACAGATGAGATCACATTTGCAATAGCTAGAGAATCAATTAACAATTGTTGTTTTGGTAATGAAAAGTGTAGAGTTGAAATTAAATACACACATTTAGGCAGATATTCTTACCCAGAGGTCTATACTGTGACAAATACCTCCCTTTATGAAGGCAATAAGAAACTTCACTACATCCCCATTGATTTTGAATTTCCTCTGGGTACAAGATTTTTTTTAATCTTTTTTTACCATAATTATTGTAAATATTGGAGTTATATTATTATCATCACCATTTTGTTGAAAACAATATTGTCAAGATGCCTCATTTAATGACTGCTGAAAAAGAAATCCACAGTCAAATGTAATGACTGTAAATGGCATTACCGAAAATCAAGTTAAATGGGCTCCAAGCTGGTGATCAGCATCACCTGTGAGCTGTGTTTGAGTGGCTGAGATCTTAAGAATAAAGCAACTCATTCTATTTTTAATGATCATTTTTAGTGTTATTTACTGGGGAAAAAGGATCAGCTAAACTTAAGTGTATAGTGTGAATTTTAAATGATGGCACAAGTAACATGATGCATCTGTTTTAAAGCCAGCAGCCACATCACCCTGCAACTCACAACTGGCAACCCACTGAAGCTAAGCAGGTGTGAGCCTGGTAGGTACCTAGATGAGAGACCTCCTGGGAAAACTGAGGTTGCTGCCGGAAAAGGTGTTAGTGGGGCCAGCAGGGGGCACCCACCCTGTGGTCTATGTGGGTCCTAATGCTCCAGTATAGTGACAGTGACACTATACTGTAAAAAGGCGCTGTCCTTTGGATGAGATGTAAAACACTGGTCCCGACTCTTTGTGGTCATTAAAAATCCCAGGGTGTTTCTCGAAAAGAGTATGGGTGTTACCCTGGCGTCCTGGCCAAACTTCCCATTGGCTCTTACCAATCATGGCCTCCTAATAATCCCCATCTATGAATTGGCTTTATTACTCTGGTCTCCTCCCCACTAATAGCTGATGTGTGGTGAGTGTTCTGGTGCACTATGGCTGCCATTGCATCGTCCAGGTGGATGCGGCACATTAGTGGTGGAGGGGAGTCCCCATTACCTATAAAGCGCTTTAAGTGGAGTGTCCAGAACAGTGCTATATAAGTGTAAGCAATTATTATTATTAAATGCATGTAAACAATTTAATATAGAAAATATCTCATTTTACCTCTTATGTGCTCTGCGCCATTTATAATGATGTTTATCATCATCGTTATTATTGTTATACATCACCGACATATACAGTAGGTAAATGTTTTAGGTACCTGATAGTATTGAATTATGTTGTTTCTTTTTTTAAATTTTTGCAGCCATATGGTAATACCATAGCATTAAGGGGATGGAGATTATAAAATGAGCTCTTATCCATTCATCCATTGTCTAACTGCTTCATCCAGTTCAAGGTTGTGGGGGAGCTGGAAACTATCGTGGGAAACAAAGGGTACAAGGCAGGAAACACCCTGGATGGGATGCCAGTCCATTGCAGGGTACATACAGACACAAATACAAACACAAACATTCACAGCAGGGTCAGTTGGACTGTGGGAGGAAACAGGAGCATCTGGCAAAAGCTATGCAAACATGGGCAAAGCATATCAGCTCCACACAGATAGCACCCCAGGTCTGGAATTGAGCCAAGGGCCTTACCTCTACAAGGCAGCAATGTTAATCACTGCACCATGAGCTTTTATCTTACGTTATGTGAACTTTAAGAAATGGAACTTTATTATTTACCCATCTGAATTCATTTTTGCTAAAAGGTAAAATATAAATAAGCTATTTTAAGTTTTTTTTTTCTCATTGAATATAAGCTTTCAGTTGATTTACTTTTCAGTTGAATTTCACTTTACTATCCAATCAACACACTACAGAATTAATTTAGCTATATACAGGTATTAGGTTTTGATACCAAGCTTGATTTATTTTGTAGTTCAAGGCAATATTGTGTTCACACATTGCAAAATGTGGGGTATTGTATAAAAACAGACAGCTGTGTGATAAGACACTATGGCTGAGTAGTTTAAGATGCTGTCTGGATATTCTAAGTGCTTCAGAAGATATAGATTTGAGTCTCACACCTGCTTTTCTGACAGCTGAGCATTCCATTGCTAGTTTTAAACATCCATTGCATCTAGAAAAGACAATTATAAGTTGCTTTGGATAAAAGTGTGTCAAATTAATAAATGATATGATCATATTGATTTCAACAAATAGAAAAAATAAGTAATAAAGTCATAGTGCAGAGAATTACTTAGTACTAATCTGCAGTAGTACTTAAATTAAATAGTACTAGTACTATGTACTTAGTGCATGGTATTAATAAATCTGTTGCTAAAAGAAATTAAGCAAAGCAAACAATGTCAGTTTTACAAATAACTCTCTTGGTCCTCTAGACCAGTTGTTTTCATGCTGGGATCTTAAGTGGGGTCTTGTTTGAACTTCCATGTACTTAACAGACTTAACAGGTCACAGAAAAGGTGAAAAGGGCTAATATTGAATTGTCCACTGCTACTGATAAATCGAGTAAAAAAAGAGTACATTGAAATGAATAATTAGTATGGTTTTGCCAGTAACACTCACTGAGATTCAAAATGGAAAACTGTCATTTGTTGTACATTGTTTTGTCAGCTAAACTGATAAAACCACTAAAACATTATTTTCTTGCAAAAGCCAGACAACCTATGCAATTGTGCAGATGTTTCTAAACAGAGCAAAAAAGAAATCTAGACATGATTCACACAGACATTTTCACATGGAAATGTAGGCTTTGGAGACATGAGACGCTGTCTCAACAAATTACCTGTGCTAAGAAGTTGCATATCATAGTACAGTTTTTCTTGTTATCATGCAAAGACATTGTCACTCCTATATGGAATTCTGACCATGCCAAAAAAGCTAAATACTACTCCTGCCAAATAATACAGTAAAATGCAGAATACAAACATTATTTGAAGACATCAAGAAAGAAGTTGAGGAGGAAATTAAAAATGGTGTGTTTTATACGTTTGATACAAAACCTCATTTTCCTAACTGCCTAGTTGATTGAATTTGTGCACTGCTGCCAAAATGGAAATCATAAAGCTGAACTCTGCTTCTGCTTACGTATCAAAACCACAACAAAATGAGTGAAGGACATAGAAGCCTTGAGTGGAAAAATGTGCTACATTTTTACTAATGAGTGCTCCAGCGATGGTGGATGTACCATACATTCTGGTTTTTCACAAGATATTGGAATGTGTCACTCATACAATCCATCACCAACTTATAGCTGTAAAATCATGCTGGTGTACAATCAGGCTGTGATGAATGGCATCACACAAGCAATGTGTTACCTAAACGTTTTTTGAGAGTTCTTCACTAAAACTAGGGCCGAGTGTTAAGGATTCGGTAAGAGAAACCGAAACCAGTGAATGAACCCACTTGCAGGAGCTGATAAAGCCTAGCCGTGATCCAAAGAAAGCCGTAGTCGAAGAAATGAGCCGAGAGTCCAGGGGAAGCCAGAGATCCAAATAGGGAACGAGTTACCGAAGCCAAAGTGTGATCCGAAACCGTAGACAATAGAGCAATCCGAGAGTCCAGGGGAAGCCAGAGATCCAAAACAGAGCGTGAGTACCGAAGCCAAGCCGTGATCCGAAAAACCGTTGTTAAAGGGGGAAAAACCGTAATCTGACACAAAGAATGACACAAAGCAGAAGAAGGAGTAGCGCAACTAGGAAGCTCGAAAGGAAAACCAATACTGAGCGAGGAGGTAGGAAAAGACAGGTGTTTAAGTACAGGATGAGACGGGGGTGTGGTGGTGAATAAGAAAACTGATAGGTAAACTGATGGAGTAAGGCTACGCCTTCTTCTGCCTCTTCCGTTGCCGGGAGGCAGGGATCGTAACACAGAGTTCTAAGATTTTCCTACTGGTAATAATGACTTAAGCATGTACAGTATGTCTTGACATTGGCTTTTCCATTACACACCTCTACTAGTCTACTAGCAGGGATTTTCTTATATGTAATTAAGTATGCATGTCTCAAGAGATTGAGACTTTTGTTCCATAGCACCTTGTTTTCCAAAATAGGCCAGGAACTTAGACTTATTTAGTTTTTAAGTCTCAATTTAAAATTATTTTATTAAACTTCCATTTACCTCATTTAGTTTTGTTTGATTTTCATTTTATTTATATTTTCAATTAAGTTAATCTTTATTTATACTTCTATGTTAACAGGATTGCTTTTTCTAACAAATGTTTTATGCTTTTGTCACTGAGAATTAAAACATATTGCTCTATATATGCACTTATTGTTCTTAGAATAAATCACAAGAATTTTGGATATTGATCAAATGTTTTTGTATCATTTTATTATAAAATCATAAAATCATCATGATTTACAACTGAACAAGTAATAGGTTTATTCCATGCTGAAAAAAAGAAGAAAGAAAACAGTACTCTCTCTTTTTTTCAGCATGGAATAAACCTATTACTTGTTCCTTTGCAGCCTACGCATGCTGACGCAGCTCCCCACATGATTTACAACTGACATATAAGCACTAAATCACATCAATAATGAGAGATTGGTTTCAGCAAAGGAGATGAGGTGATTTAACCTGATGATAAGCATGATAAAAATGAAGAAAAACATAGAGAGGAACAATGTTCTGTGTATCAAAGAATAATGCCTTTGTGCCAGTGTTACATTGGGAAAACAGCTCAGGTGAACAGCAGTGGAGCAGTCCTATTTAGGGATGAATCAAGATTTTATATAGATTACTATTATGGAAGTCAATGGGTGTGGAGTGTACAGTATGTGTCGAACAATATCTTAATTGTTGTGTAAAACAGACCAAATCAATAGGAAGATCCAAGTGTGATTGTCTAAAATCTGATTGCTTGGCACTACAGTACAAAATTCAAGTTAATCAGCCTTACCTACTGCCTTCCTATGGGCTCCTTCTGCAGACACAATATTCTACAATGCACATCCTCATGGTTCTTTTATAACAACAATTTTATTGTGACATGAGAATGTGACACTTGCTGTGAATTGCCCATGGAACAACCTGAAGGAATTCCAACAGCCAAACAATATTTGTGGCCATAGCTAAAAAATCCAGGCCCTGAATAAAAAAGTGAATACACAAATGATTCCAAGAGCTTGATGAACTGATAATCAGGTAGTTGTATCCTGGATTGGGTACAACAAGGGTGGTGCGGTGTCTCTGTGGCTAAGGATCTACAGATGCAGCCATTCAAAATGGGTGGGGTATTTCGCGGTATACCCCGGTGGGGGTGTCGCATCAAAACGCAGTATCACGCAGTATCACGAGGTATATCGCGTCATTTGACGTCATGCCGGAAAGTATCCGGCATCACCTTGTAAAACCGCCAGGAGGAGCCAATAAAGCTTAACCTCTCATGTACAGCATTTGAGCTTTTAAATCTAAACTGTGTATTACAGCATGTTAATCATCAGTCATTAAAAAGTTGGTATATTTTATGAAAGCAAGATTGCTCAGTTGGACAAAAGTACACAACCTACCTTTATCAGAAATATTTATGCATCAAAGCCTTTACCGAAGATATTACTAATAGTATTAATGATGAATGACTTTGGACAAGCTGTAAACTCAAAGTATAATTTCTTTAGCACAATTGTACAAGCACTTGGAATCTGTCCAAGCCCTACTTTGTCAGGCATTTTCTTTTACTGCAACGGACATAAAAACTCCCTTGCTTTTAACAGAGCGTTTCATAATTTCTAACTACGAAAATTATTTAAACTGCGACACTTATAATTCAACCAGAGCTCAAAATATCACAAGGATCCTCAAGAGCACAGCAAAGACTGTATTAAAAGATACTTGTATCAGATACATGAGAATCCAGGCTTTTTTTATCAACGCTTTCTTTTCTGTATACCAGATATTATGGAACCACTTCAGAAGGGTTTCAGACAGTCAGATTCCAGGAATCGGTACTTTAAGGAAAAAATACACACCGGTATTCCATTTCTCCCTAAACATTTTAAGCATTGAAGTCTTTAACTAACATGTGAAATAGCGTGTAAAAAAGTGGTAGTTTTAAGCTTTTCTGCTAATATAATATAGAATCGCATATCTAAAGAAATTAATAACGATATGATTATATTTGTGTACTGCGACAGGGCTGTGTAGGGCTGTTTCGCCTCTCTCTTCATGTGATTTCCCTAGTAGCCCACTGGTCTACGTGCCTGATTACTAACCTGCAGGTTGTGTGTTCAAATCCAGCTGGCGCTGTGACTTTTCTTTTAACAAACATTTCTTCGAAAAAATAGAATAGCAATATTATGGACAATCAATTGACTTTTATATTTCTAAATATCACAACATGATCGAATCTATGTCATTTGTGATAACAATGAATAGTCACCTTTTTCCCTTCTGACAACTGTCCCTGCTTCTGCTTCCTGCTTCTATTGTGTGTGTGTGTGTGGGGGGGGGGGGATCCCTTTAGATCTCCCTTCAGATTTAAAAGGTTATTAATCATATCTTCGGTGTCGCATCTTACCAGTGCAGCTGATCTTTTGCTGCCTGGGTCAACTATCACAAAGCTTTAGAGAACCTAACATTTCTATTATCAACAAATTGTAAATACGACGTTTACATTGGCATTATTAATTTTTCACATGGGCGTATGGAGGATTGTCAGCTGTCACTGACAGTGGACCCCCCTCTTAGGTGAGGTAACTGACATTACTCACTGATAAGTGCTTACTTATTTTCTCACCAGACTTGAGCTCCATTGGTCAAACACCACTTAACAAGGATATGTTTATCCGGGCTTTATGAGTGAAATGAAACTGAATCCCACAAGACAACATCTGTAACCTAGTTACAAGACATACTGTAGATCAACATCTTCAGTTGCGCCTAACGATGGCCACTCATGCTACTAGCTTATGACTTTCATACTCACTGCTGATCAACCCTGTTGATGACAGATATTAAACAGTATGTCACAGTATGGCAGTATGTCACATTTGTTAAATAACATTTCAGTGATCTTACCATAAGAAATCTTATCATGTAGTTTTTTATATTTTATATTTTTGTAAACACTCAGACAGCGGTGAAGTTTCAATATTTGAATTACTGAATTAAATTCATTTTCCAGATATATATAAAGCATTTTAAATAAATAAAGGCATGATTTTCCAGATTTTAAAAGTATGTGTAAATTTGTGTTAGGTTTACAGTAAAATTTCCATTGATAGTATCTGGTTTCATAAATAACAGTATTAGTTTCAGAAGTACAATCATTTTTCCTCCAAGTCAGCATTTTATGTACATTTTTTAAGCTTGTCAGATTGGCAGACCAATATGCAGACACACACTTTGGAGAGAACAGTTACTTAAATTGAAGTAAAATTCATATATCTAAGGAATGTCTCCTGGTGTTTAAGAGGATGACTAAAATGCAATGTCTGGTGAATGTACACCATACAATATTGTAAAATGACTATTATCACGATGACATATTTTGCAAGTTATAAATAATGGTGATAAAACTTTGGGGTATTTCAGCATTATTTCATTTTTACTTGTATAACTGCAATGGAAATAATTAGAAATAGAATTATTAATTAGAAAAATCTAGAAAAACAAAGATATTTTTGAAATGTAAAGGTATTGTCTAAAGCTAACAGCATTTCTTCTACCTTTTCCTTAACAGTTTATTAGTATTGTGCCTTATATGAGGGCCATAGATAGTTTACAGATATAAATGTTGTAGTATCTCAGATAAATAATAGACAACTTAAGTAATCATACGTTAATAAAAGATTGCAAAAAAGTACTACATTTTTTAAAGACCCGTTCTAGTCATTTCTGGAATAAAGACAAGGTATTGGTTTTAAATGTTAAATCTGTTATGTTTAAATGTTAAAAGAAAGGTTATTCCCATAATCTAATACAATAAAATTTGATTATTTAAGTCCTTAATAGTAAATAGGTTCATTATGCTTTGATGAAATAGTGTTATATCTTATCCTATATATCATTTATAAATGAAAAAGAACATGATTAAAAAGTTTGATTATAATTATAATAATTCAATAAATTTCACTAGTGAAGTGACAAGCAACTGGAAATGTTGCAGTACTAGTTTGAATGCCTGCTATATGTTCCACAAAGGAAAACTATATTTCCTTTGAATGCTATACCCATGCTCATTTCTGAATTTGTTTGTTACAAAACCTTATGGAAATCTGCTTGACATTGAAATGTTCTGAGTCATCAGTGTGTGTGTGTGTCTGTTCCTTTTTAGGTATATTTACATAAAACCTCCTTCACTTTTTCAGTCAGTTATTTGTTCACTGTGGTCTATTTTACTTTAAAGACTTGAAAAATAACATTTATGAACATTAGCATTTTAAAATTGTTTTAAAATAAAGAATTGTATGTAGACCAATATTATAATGCAATACTTGTACAGTATTATATATGTTTTTACTATTTTAGACATCAAAAAATAAAATATGACTTACAGTTATTATTTTAAAAAAATCACAGTTTTTAATTTTAAAAATCTTAATTGTTTTTAATGTAAAGCATAATAATTTATAAAATATGAATGAAAAATATACACTACAATATGAGTAAAATGTGTTTGTATAACTTACATACATGGCAACCTGCATAAATTTGGAAAAAAATGCAACCAACAGTATTTTTTTCTAGCCTTGAGCACAGTTAAATTAGAAGTGGTACAGTAACTGGATTTATTGTGAGGTAGGTTTGATTTCAGTAGAAAGTGTTTCGATAGAGATATTATTATAACACAGATATTATAAATTACATATATGTAATTTTTTATGATTATTATGACCGGTTCCAACTAAAACTGAAGTTTCTTGCTAGGTTTACAAATTCTGTGACTGTAGTTTTCTTTTAAGAACATCAAGGTAGACATTTTCCCACTCAAGGCTAAAACATTGATATTTAGTGTATTATGCTATTGTCTGGACTTGAATGGTACAGGTACAATGATAAGGTTTTCAACATCATTCATATACTCACAACAAAGACAATATACAAAAGTTCTCTTCTGTGTCCTTCCTAATCTCCAAACTAGAACATGAAAAAAACTTTTTCTTGAAAAAAACTAACAGATTCAAATCAAGAAAAGAAAGGATTTTGAGAACTGTGTTTTTTACTAGGTCAACCACAAGGTATAATTTTAAACAAGACCAGACAGGTTGATTTTGGAAGCTGTTCTTTGGAAGTGTTCTCAGTGTTGTAATTGCTTAGCTACTGTATCTGTACTTCAACTTTGTGTGGCACTGCTTTGTAGACAAATTATATATTCTTTTGTAGAGAAAATTTAAAACATTCTAGAGCAAAAACTAGATGGGATAGTTGCTACATACAGATGCAGCCATTCAAAATGCGCGGGCGATACCGCATTATTTTCCGGTACGCTGTACGCAGTCTACCGCAAGCTACCGGTAAATACCGCGAGTTACCGGTAAATACCGCTAGCAAAATAATAGTATCCGGAATTTCCGCAAGGTGGAGCTAATAAAGCTCAACCTCTCATGTTTGAGCTGTAGCCATCAAAGTCTTTAACGAAGATATTAATAATAGTATTAATAATAAATGACCTTGGACAAGCTGTAAACTCAAAGTATTGCCCTGGTCCACATTCTTTTTTTCATTGACCGTCTTTGTAAAAGTAACGCCACAGCATTTCGCAATCACGCATTTTTTTCCAATCATGCAAAGTACAGTGATTCACCATGCCTTTCACATGCTCATAAAAGAGATTGATTTAGGGACATAAACATATTACCGTATGCAAACTGTACTGTATACAGTATGTATATGTATATTTAATGTCTTAACTGTGCCCGTTTAAGTATTGAATATTCATATCTAATTTTACCACTGAAGGGAAATCTTAGTAGCTGAGCATAAAAACAATAGGAGCATACTGCAACGCGTGTGAAGGCCATAAACGATATTAATTTTGGAACATAAACATACAGTATATGGCTGGTCTCGGTACTTTAAAGAAAACATACACGAAACATGGTTTCATTATGACCAGAATCTTGAGATATTTTTAACTTGATTTACAGTATTTGAGAGGTATGTCTTAACACCGATACTACAGTGCTTAAGTACTACTCACGTATATGTTTCTAGGTTTATATTATGCATTTCATACGGTCAAATTACTTTTGAGCAACTAATAAGAAGCGCGAAACGGTATGCGTTTTACTTTCGTTTCGTGCTGGGACCCGTGGATTGATTAGAGATATCAAGTACATACAAGTCATTTTTTAAATGTTGTAGTTCGTCTTGAAAAAATGTTACGAGTACATCATCTATCAACAATTACACAGGTTCTGTTTCCATATTGCGGATTTTGGTTACGTAATATTATTTTCTAGATTTCACGTTGTGAATATATGATTTGGGCAAACAGAGCCGCAAAGAAGTACATTATGGGTTGTTGTTTTTTTTTGCAGTTTTATCTAGAACAAGCGATGCTTAAACCTTTGTCTGATTCTTGTGAAACTATCCACACGACAGTTACAGTACCTAGGAGTTGACTTCAGTGATGTCACTGATGGGATGTTTCTAAAAATCCATCCTCTGTAAAACGTCTTCTCTAGTTGTCCTGCATATGTATTCGCTAATGAAGCTGTGTGTTCTGAGCCTGGATCTCTACATTTCTGTATGAACCACCTTAGAGGGCTAAAGACAGCTTGTGTTTAAATTGAGTGTAAGGCAATTTATGCTTCTAAAGTCATGGTCAGCATTTTTGTACTGTGCTGTAAACTTGTTCTGTGCCTAGTCACATTATTTTATAGCGTTTTCATAGCGTTATCAAATCTGGTGGCGCTGTGTTAGTTTCCTGACTCCCATGTCACATGGTCTGTGATTGTAACCTGTAATACCGGTTTAATTCGTCACAGCCAGCACTCCGGTTGTAAAGTAGAAGCAGGCGAGATTTCCAGCGAAAAACACCTCCCCCTTCTTCAGGTGTGAGGGTCTTCTGCTCAGAATGAAACGCTAAAATGTAATGTAGGCTCTGAATGGGTTCTGACTTGCTTTAACAAAATATGTTTACAAATCCTTTCACCTGGCATTTTCGTAGTTAGAAATTATGGAACGCTCTGTTAAAAGCAAGGGAGTTTTTATGTCCGTTGCAGTTCTTTTGCAACATGAATATAATTATATCGTTATTAATTTCTTGAGATACGCGATTCCATATTATATTCCCTTTTAATCAAATTCTAAAAGTATGCTTGTTGACTCCGGTATCGCGTTAGTTAAAGACTTCGATGCTTAAAATGTTTAGGAGAAATGGAATACTGGTGTGTATGTTTTCTTTAAAGTACCGAGACCAGCCATATACTGTATGTTTAAGTTCCAAAATTAATATCGTTTATGGACTTCACACGCGTTGCAGTATGCTCCTATTCTTTTTATGCTCAGGCACTAAGTAAAAGGAGATGCTTCATATTGCTTGACTAATTTTAAAAACTAAGTTAGAAATGCAGACGCTCCCTCGGTGCGCTGCTCTGGTGCGCCGGCTCTTACACAGTGCCTGTCTGCCGTAAGCGTTACAATATACATACCCAACACTGCTTGTACCCATCTGTCATGCAAATAAAACACCTTGAATTGAATTGAATTGAGGGGAGAGGGGGGAATACTAAAGCCAATACTGGCTCAATACCCTCGATGGGCTTTGACGTGCTAATGCGTTGGTTTAACAGTCCGGGTGTGGCAGGCTTCCAATGTCAACTCGACTCGATTGGAAGACAATGAACGTATTTTGTGATATTTAGAAATATAAATTTGTTTGGTGCGAGTGAGGTTTTATTTAATCTCTGACCAAGGGAAACGTTTCATTTTTTCAAAGAAATGTTTGTTAAAAAATAAAGTCATAGTTCTATGGGATTCAATCACAGACCATGTGACAAGGGAGTCAGGAAACTACTCTAACACACAGCGCCACCGGATTTAATAACGCAATAAAAACGCTATAAAATAATGTGACTAGGCACAGAAAAAGTTTACAGCACAGTACAATAATAAATGCTGACCATGACTTTAGAAGCATAAATTACCTTACACTCAATTTAAACACAAGCTGTCTTTCTGTATGAACCTCTAAGCTGGTTCATACAGAAAATGTAGAAATGCATTAGCCTGATTATGATTAAAAAACACATAATTAAACACGCGTTTGCGATTTAAATCAGAACACGATTTAAATCAATATAAATGTTTATATTGTAACGCATACTGTCCAGCCTCCATTTCTCTATAAAAATTTACTCTGTTGCACACACACACACAATAGAAGGAGGAACCGCTGTCAGAAGGGAAGATATGTTCAAAATATCGCAAATATCGTTCATGTTGCGATATTTTGAAATATAAAAGTCAATTTATTGTCCATAATATCGCTATTCTATTTTTTCGAAGAAATGTTTGTTAAAAGAAAAGTCCGGCACCAGCTGGATTCGATCACACAACCTCCCAGTTGCTAGTCACGCACCTAGACCAGTCGGCTAGAAGACAGCTCGCATGAACAGGCAGGCGAAAAAGCCCTACACAGCCCTGTCGCAGCACACGAATACCGTTATTAAATTCTTTAGATACGCGATTCCATATTATATTCCCTTTTAATCAAATTCTAAAAGTATGCTTGTTGACTCCGGTATCATGTTAGTTAAAGACTTCAAAGCTTAAAATGTTTAGGGAGAAATGGAATACTGGTGTGTATTTTTTTCTTTAAAGTACCAAGACCAGCTACAGTATATACTGTATGTTTATGTTCCAAAATTAATATCGTTTATGGCCTTCACACGCGTTACAGTATGCTCCTATTCTTTTTATGCTCAGCTACTAAGATTTCCCTTCAGTGGTAAAATTCAATATCTACAACGGGCACAGCAAAGACGTTTTTACTGTAAGTCTTTCTACGACAGACCAACGGACCACGAGTGCCCCTGTCGGTCAACCAATCACGTACTGCGGTGCCACGCGTCATCTTGCGTCATACTGAGCGACGTCACCTGCGGTACGTGTCTGTGACGCGCACTTTGAATGGCTGCATCTGTAGGCCAAATCCTCTCCTCTCACTTGTAACGTTTCTTATGAAACAAAATGTGTCTCTTGTACATTAGTGTTGTGCATAAATTAAATTTAAATGTATGTATATACTTGCTTATTATTATCCTCAGTCTCTTTTTAATTGGCAAACTAAGATTTAACTCTTCAATAATTGTAATTCATATACCATATATTGCTGTAATAAATGTCTAACACCACAGGCATAAAATCATTATAAGTGTATTTAATATGTATTCATTGTAATCAGAATTTTTTTTTTAAGGAAGAGACATTCAGAGTTCATTAAAACATTTACATTATGTGAAAATTGATTCCTGTGCTCATTAAAAGAGTTGTCCTGTTTTGTCAAGAAGACTGTTTTTTTTAGTCTAAACTCTGTTTTGTATAATATTATACCCTAGGATATATTCTTCATAAACAGCACTAATGAATGTCAGGCTGTGATGCACACAGTGTTAAAAATTGTCCTATTAATTAATGGTGTAATTAAGGTTTTGTCAGTGACATGCCATTTCATGACAAGGATAGATTGGTTGCCCAGGTTTGTGCCAGGCATCCATGCAGGCTGGCTGTAAGTATAATGAATGGCAGCAATTTAGTGCAGGTTTGTGGTGATGGGACCACCTGTGAAGGGCTGGCTGGCACCTTTCGTGCGTGAATGGTATTCTGCACAACACTACCAAACAGGAGCAGCAGTCTAAATTAATGTGGTCCATTTTCAACTAAAAAATTACCTTTTTTACCGTTATCCATAATAGCTTTGCCTCAGTTTTTTAATAAAGTGGCAATTAACTTTTTACTTTGCATTCATTTGCATATTAATGAGAAAAAATAAAGAAATAGAGATGGAGTGTGCCAGATTTAAGACAGCTAATCTGCAACCCACCTGCACAAATGTTCCTTTCAAGTTCAAATGCCCTCTTTTATTTGGCTTTGTTTCCTGTGGTGTATTTTGACGATAAACAATGTTCATTAAAATGTATCTGATTTTGAAAAAAAAACATTAGTTAAATTAAAGAAACAAACAGAACATTACACTCTGTTATACATTTTATGTTTCACACATGCATGTGAAAAGTATTTACATTTTTTCTATACAGACATGGCATGTAATTGTGTTTTAAGTAAAATTATGTTGTTTCTTTTAAACTCATTTTCTTTGTAATATTCAGCAGTCTGAATATGAATTTTGTGATCTAGGGCTATACAGAACCCTTGAAAATAAACGATCCAACTCATAGAATACATATATAATTATTTTATCTGCTTTAAAACCAATTCAAACAGTAGCTATTGGAATAGCTTGAACTTTGAAAATGTATTTAGAAATGTGTGTAATAAAGTAGCACAATGTGCCCAACATGGATTCCTTAAATGTATTATTAGGATGATCAGATAACAGGGTTTTGTGAAAGAGAACAAAAAGCAGGTATTACTATTTCAGCAACCTTCTATATCTGAAACTTTTAAAGTATGTAATCTTTTAAAGTATGTAATCCATTTTTTAAAGGATTTGTGGTATTAATCAAAAGAAAAATCATAAACTAGACTGACACCCACGTACTTTACACTTATAAGTAATAAAATAGAGCTATAAAGGAAATGCTAAAATGTATGGCCTTTTCTACTTCCCTTTTAGATCCAATTAATAAAAGCTCTGTTCTGTGTTTCCATCTAATTTATGAACACACACCATGTTTGTGTTCAACAAATGTATGACACAAATTTCTTATGAATGACTAAATCCATGACCTTTGTTCTGAATGTTCGATTCTTTTTAGAATTTTAGGACTTTAAATTATTTTTTTTCTGTACTCTGTACAGAGCTCTTAATAATATGGAGGGGAACAAGGATTGAAGAAGATGCAAACTGTAAAATGTTAGCAAATAGTAAGCAAATTTGTCGCATGTGTTCCCTGCTTATTTAGTAGATAAACAAACATAAAATTCTGTGATGAATCATCTTATTGCTTGCCTGTTCCAAGTAATACCTAATGTGACTGCAAATAGATTAAGTAATAATTCAGTAAGGCAAAAAGTAGAATACAATAATGAGTGCACTATTGAGGCACGGCCAAAGATAATCTTTTTAAGTCTCTGATACAATAAAATCTGTCCAAAAAATATTCAATGAAAAGTCCCTCTTAGATGCAAGGTTAATATTCAATGAGATTCTACATCAGAGAGGTACACTCAAAATGCAATTCCTTTTAACTTAGATTGTCTTTTAGAACAAAGAGTGAAATTATTCATAGAAAAAAGAGAGCACTCATGATAGACTGGAATAGCAGACTGCTTTACATTTGGCACAGATTCTGATTTACAAAGGCAACATTACAAAGGCAACGGAAACCTCAAGTGTCTGTAAGTAGACTGTTTTCTGAAGTATGAAAATTAATCATGACACATTTTATTAAAGCATACCATAGTAAACTCCATGTGCTGATCAAAAGAGTTTATACATAGTACTGAATTTGTTTTTTGTTGTACATGTGGGGCAGCACAATGGTACAATGATTAGTGCTGATCATTTGCAGCTCCTGGGTCTTGAGTTTGATGCTAGCCTCAGGCATCTGTCTGAGTGAAGCTTGCATGTTTTCTTCGTCGTTGTTTTTCACCAGGTGTTCCACTTTCCTTCCGTTTCCTAAAGACGTGCTCCGTAGATTTGACCAATGATTCTAAATTAGTCCAACTTCTGTGGCCCTGCAAAGGATTGGCATCCTGTTCACAGGGAGGTTAGTTGAGTTCTTACTCCTGTCTTCTGCCTGTGCTTCTAGATCAGACTCTGACTTGCTGAGAACCTCATGAGAATTGTGCCTATGAACATGAAGGAACAGTGAACAGGTAAAAAATACTAATAAAAAACATATTTATTCTTCAGAGTTTCAGAAATTTTAACCAGTTTAATATGTTTATTATTTTCAAACTATAAAAATATCTCAAACTATAGTGTTTAAATAATGATCATAAAAATATCCATTAATGAAATACATATTTCTTATCTTATGCATACCACTTAGCAGATGTAAACAACAATGTTTCACAGTGTACTTAAAAAAAACTTCTGCTATACCGATGAACATATCTCAGGATATAAAAATAGAAAGACAGAAAAGTTTACATATGACAGGAGGACATGCAACAAATCAGGTCTATTTGGTAAGTAGTACTGAAGCTAATTGATCCAAGAGTCCCATCAACATTTATTGAAATAAACTAGGATTTCAGCTTCAACAACATGAAGATTAATTAGTAGACAAAGAAGAACACTTAAAAACCTATTTCAGAAGAAAACATCATATATGGTATGTAGATGGCAAAAGACATAAAAAAGCAAAAGATTCACAACCCTACTCTAGACTCTGACACTAGTGAACATAAAAAATACTAGAAAATCTAAGAATTAGTAGAAATATTGCAATGAAAGGTAAACACTAGGCAATTTGTTTTTTATACTGCAACAGTAAATGATTGGTAAAGGATGATTTTTTAAAGTATTTTCAGAGGAAAGAAAAAAAAGCAAATTTATTGAATAATTATCCATCCATTTTCTAATCACTTCTTCCAGTACAAGGTATTGGGGGAGCTGGAACCAATTGAAGCAAGCAATACGAGCAAGGTAGAATACACCCTAAATTGGATGCCAGTCCATCACAGGACACACAAATTCACAAACACAGACATGCACACACTCATACAACGTGTGACTCATACATCACACCAGGGCCAATTTTCCCAGAAGCCTTGAATAACTGTATTATAATAAATATGTTAAAACAATATCTTAAAATCAAAGGACATCATACAGTATAACAGAAGAGAAAGTGCTACAGAAAACAATTAAGAAAATCACGATACTTGTGTGTGATGGTATTTTTATAATAGTCCTCAGAAATCAATAAGAAAACTGCTATTAACATTAACTGGCATCTTTTAAACATACAGTATAATTTAGATGGGTTGTGGCAACTAATTCTGAGTTTGTTAACATGATTTGGTACCTATAAAACAGTTGACAAGACTGAAGCAGTAGTTACAAAATCACTCAAATTAATAGTGGTATTTTACATGACAGCCAGCATGGATTTAGGTAGATCTTGTCCTACAAACTTTCTGCATTTCATTCTTTCTGCATTACAGTAAAATGGATACCAGTATGAGTTGATACATCATATTTAGATTTCCAAAACACCACTGATAATATACATTACATTAATGATTCCCAAACTGAAATCCAGCAGAATATATAAAAAATGTATCCTCAAAGTACAAGAACTGATTAAGACAAAAAGGCAGAAAAATATGATGAGTTATATAACTAGTGGAGTACTACAGGGATTTTCTTAAGGCCCTCTGCTTTTTCTGATTTATATCAAGAATTTAGATTAGGCTCTGGTAAGTAAACTTAGGATGAGTGTGTAACACTATAGAAACACCAAGGGAGCTACAGTGAAAACAGATTTAAAAAATATTTCTGGATGTTAAATTAAACAGTTCTTAGTATTTCATGGAGGTAACAAGCATATATAGAAAACTGATGCTAAATGTGAAAACAAAAAAAATACCACGTTTACACTTACTCTTCCTTGTAATATATCTAGACAAATATAGATAAATCGTAAAATAGTAAATAAAAAGAAAAATTGCAGACTTGCAGAAAAATATGAGGTGAAATTATCTTAAAGCCATACAATAGATAGATGTGATCTTTAAAACGTGAAAAATTCAGTCACTATGCTATAAAAAGGCATTGCTTCTAAAGAACTGCTCATACTGTGAAGCAAAAATGTATCTTTATTTATGGCTTTAAGGAATACCCTACAAGAATAGATTGAAGGGAAAACTCTTTTTAGCTAAGAAAAGAGGAGACTTACTGTAATTCAAGTTTTAATATTTGACATAATATTAATATTTGGTTTAATGATATGACAGGCATTTTTGCTTTTTATTATCTTTTTTGACTCTTTTTTTATTATTTTTACTCATGGTGGGAGTGAAGAAGGCGGCTGAATTTCCTGTGTTTGATTTTCCAATTAGCAAAGTGAAAAATTAGCTCTCTATAACAGCTCTGTTACATTTTTAACTTTGTGGTAATCTGTTACCTTTTTAAAAAACATCTAAACAAATCTCAGAACTAGAATCACTCTTGGGTGAACAAAAGAATCAGAAAAGGGAATTTAATATCACAGAGAGGTTGGAAAATTTGAAACATACAGGTAAGGCTATGAGCTGCAGTAACACCAGCATGGTTAGTTTGGAGCAGAGAAGTGAACACAACAATCCAGTTGTATTCTATTCTTAAAAAAGCAATCCTTATACTGTATACAATTCAGAAATAAGCCATGGCTGGGGTGCACAGAATATATGTTGAGAACTTTTCCAGGTGCCATGAATGTTATGCTGATATACAATATTTTTTAAGAAAAGTATTTTAGTCATTTTGAGGTTTCCAAGTATTTTTTAAAGATTATAACCCAAAAACATGACAAAATCACATCTGTGATTGGAGGAGCCATGCCACACTATCTGTTATCCTGGGAGCAAAAAGCAGAGGAATAATCAGATCTGAAAGGGCTGCATCTTCGGATCAGGAGGAGTGATATTTTTCTTTTCAAGAATACCAAGGTTTAAGCAGATTTCCTTTATTGTAAGGGTATATACAGTATGGTTTCCACAGTTGTGAGGATTCAGTGCAGGGAACTGTCAAGAAAAGTTCATCCCTATGCTGTCGCATTATGATAATAAACTTTATTTTATAGAGCCTTTAAAGGTGGTTTCTTAAAGGGCTTTACTGGATGATAAAAATAATAATAAAATATACACAAGGTATGCACAATGAAAATACACAATGAGAGGAAACAGTAGATGGGGGTACAGTAGGAGCAGAATGGTAAAGAACAGAACCAGTTAAGTAAAGGCTTTTCTAAAGAAGAAGGTTTTGAGTCTAGATTTGAAGATTTGAGACAGGGGGCAGCGGACTGGGTTTTTTAAGTCAGTGCTGATGCAGGAAGGTCTTGCAGTCTTGCACCGAGAGACAAGGATAGAGACTCCATAGATGGACAAAAGGAAAGAAATGGCGTTCGAAAGAAATGTGTTGCGGTGAATGTAACGCATTGCTTGCAGGAACCCAATATTACTGCAGTAATCATACAGTATGTTTTTTCCAGAAAATAATTCAGTTGCAGTTGCAGTATTGAGGAGTACCTTAAAAGCTTGTTTGTGAAATCCGTGACAATGCCACAAAAACTGGGAAATAAATCCTGAATCAAGGCAGTAGTAGGTGGTTAAAAGTCCTCAGTTGAACAATTCCATCGGTGAGTAGTCGGCAGTAGAAGCAGCAGTCACAGTGGAAGTTCCACAGGAGAATGCTGACCAAGCTCACAGCCATCATGAACAACTGTTATTGTTCATGACATGACTGTTATTGGGCAGTGGAGCACTGTTAGTGACAGACTGCTCCAGCTACAGTGTTCAAGGAAAAGTTTCCGCAGGTTTTTTCTCCCGACGGCTGTCAGGGTGTATAACACTGCCCTAGGCTAGGACTGTTAGCCCTTCATTTGCTCGTCTATGGATAGCATGTTGCTCCATTGTACTTTTTGGACAATCAGTCTGTATAAACCTATGCACATTTTGCACATATTTTATTGTTTTTACAGTGAGTGTGATCATCATATTTTGCACACACCTATGTATTTATTTTTATTTATTTATTTTATATGTATTTTGTATAATTTTTCATCTATTCTGATATCTGTTTTTGCTTGTCTTGGGCTGGACTGCTGTAACACATCAATTTCCCTTCGGGATCAATAAAGTCTTATCTATCTTTATGTTGAAGATGACACTGCAGACTGCAGAAAAACAGTATTGAAATGAAACAGCAGAATTAATTAATGTTAAAAATAAACAATTTTATGAGTAAAAGGTTAAATTTTAGTGCCACAAAAATGAAATTATGTTGATTGTTTAAGTATTCATTTCCGGAATCAATACTTTTCAATACTAATAATTTTTGTCAGCAATTACAGTGTAGCGGCAAGGCTTATTAAAAATACAGAAATTAAGTTTGCTGTTCCCTTGCCAGTCCCTCTCTCCTTCATTTCAGTGGTTCATACAGACAGGCCATTCCTTTTGGTTCACATTTAAGGTGTTTTTCTAGCTGATCGAGTTTCCTGATAAGGAACAACTCCCAATGCTGAGATTCTCCAGCAACCCTAATAAATGGTCATCTCTGGTGCCTTGCTGTCTGGGAGATTCCAAGGGAGAGTCTCATCCCGAGTTGTTTACAACTCTAATGTCAGAGTGCATGGTTACTCATCCTCCACCTAGATCAGCCAATCAGCCTGCCACTGTTTCTTTGTGTCCGTGGGAGATCTGAATCCACACAGATTGGATGAGTATTCAACATTCTGCATTACAGCTCAAGAATTCATTTGTTACTTCATCCACAGTTGATATCAATTTAATTTCTATGAGTGAAGTACTTACTTTTGAGTATCTAGTGTAGAAGTTGTAATCCAAGTTCATTTACGAAACGGTATAAATGAATGATATACTAAATGTATGTCCCTCTTGGTATTTGTAACTCTTCGTTATTGAATATATACCTTTTGTATTCTGCTAACCCTCACTATAAGATCTGTTATGTTTACATGCACAATTTATGCATTAATAAATGTATTCTCGTGTAATAGTATCCGTGTGTGTGAGTTGTTTGAGTTATCCCACAAGGTTGGTCTTCTAATAGCCATCAAAGAATCATTTTGTGCCTCATGCTTTTTGCTATTGTCCTACTAAAAGTAAAGACTAAAAGACTTGGCACTTGTCCCAGTTTTAGGTCTTCAGCAGTCTGAAGAAGGTTTTCCTCAAAGTTTTGTCTGCTCTTTGTTCTGTTCATTTTTCCCACAGTCATGGCAAGTTTCCAAGTCCGTGATTATGAGAACCTCCATAACATCATAGTTCCACCACTACTCTTGACAGAAGGGAAAATGATGACAAGGTGGTATGATGTGTTGGGTTTATAACAGATGCACAACTGCTTTCCACTTAGGCCAAAAAGTTCCAATGTTATTACATAAGACCACAAAACCATTTGATACATATGCAGTATCACTTAAATGCTTTGTTGAAAATTCACTGTCAAATTTGTTTTATAAGGAATAATGACATCGATGAATCAAATGTTTTGGGAATATATATATTTTAACGATAATATGGTTTTGGCTTAAACCACTTGGATATGTGGCAGACCCCTGGCCATAGGACGAGGAGAACCACTATTACAAATGTGGAAACAAAGATGGAAGGACCATGCAGACAGTGTTTCCAGTAATTGTATTAAAAGCTTCATGAATGCTTACGTACAGTAAGAATATCGCAATTAGTTTCTTAATGAAGTGGCAAAGAATACCTTGATGAACTGTTGAAAATGCTAATTCAATTCAAAATAATGTATGAGAAATTGTATTGGGGTGTTTTTTTTGTGGCCCCCAAAAAATGTAGTAACAACAATTATGTATGATTCAAAAAGAAGAATATTTTTGATAGGATGTCTGCTGGCTGAGCCCGATGTAGGAAGCCAAAGTGTTGAGCCATGTTGGACACTGGGGATAATAGAAAAAACAGAAATTAAAAGCTGTAGGATGCCTGCTGACTTAGCTGGAGGTAGGATATTGGACAGACCAGATGCAAGAAGATGACGTCAGGAGCATCAAGGCCCGAGAGGGAGGAACCTAAAGTGTTTTGGGATTTGCAGGACACCAGGAATAGAGATAGAAGAAAATCACATCCGAAAAGGCAACCCAAAGTAAGTATGTTGGATGACTAAGCTTGCTTGTTATGAGAGAAGAGAGAAAAAAATCAGTACATTCCTGAGAATGCTACCATTATTGAGAGTCCATTGCAACCTGGCTAAAATCCAGTTGGGAAGTCGGGAATTGCAGCAATGGGAAATGCAGGAAAAACTATGTGGAACTAGAGGAAGATGAAACAGCAGGCTCATTGTGATAAGCCAGAGGTTCTTGCTCGAGTCTAAAAGTTTATAGTGAAGAGGAATATCTTAAAAAATGATACAGCTGAGCCTTTTCCTCCTAAGGTTGTTTTGTTCATTAAGTTTCAGAAGTTATGCAGAGACTTGAAGACCTCTGTATTTTTGGTTGATTAATTTGTTCGTTTTTTAATTCAATTGCAAGGAGTACATGTTGAATTATACATGCAACAAAGTAAGGGACAGGTAGAATATACAGTACATTGCTTTTGTTGCTTGTAGTATGATCCAATTATAGATGAAAAATGTATGAGGTGAAATGCAAGATAAGTGTCATATTTTTCTATTTTGTTCTGTCTTATTTTCTCTTTCCTCTGTCTTTTTTATTGGGAAAACAGTTCAAGGGTTTGACAAATCATACATGAAAAAACTTGCAAGCAACAAAAAAATTGAAAAGAGGTGTTTCCGTGAGATACATTTAATGAATGTCACTAATGATTATGATTTAAAATAGCTGGGTGAAAATATTTTTTTTTTCTTAGCCCTCTTGTTATCTCTCCCAAATGTGAAATAAAAACTTACATTTGCCACTCAGCCATAATGGACAGCTTTGTTGAGTAACCAGGATTCATGGACATTTTTTGCTTATCTCAGCAATTGAACTCTGTAATCCCTATATTATTCTGGGATAGTGAAAATACAGTTTACCATAATAGAACATCTTGTGACATCTGCACTTTATTCATGTGTTGAACTTAATTTTGTTCAAAAAAGAGAATGTACAGTTTAGAATTCATCCTGCTTATTTCCATTTCTATCGCTTTTGTTTTGTCTTTCAATTTTCTCTTACGTTATTGTGTATGTTTTATTCATTTCTTTCTGTTTTATATTTGACACTGGACTTGATCTTTTATACCCTTGTCTAATGTTTCTTTTTTGTACTGAAATGTATATGGGTTAAATACCCCTGACTTTAATTGCATTTCAAATGTTGTTTTTTTTTATTTCTCCATTGGGGATAACGGCTGATGAACTAGGCAGACTGGCATTTATTAAGCACTAATATTTTAGGTGAAAAAATGGTCAAGACTAGAAAGATTCTTGTTATACAATTACATAATGTCATGTCAAAATTTAAATATTTGATGCATCAAACTGAACAGAGAAGATTGTCCAATCTCTAGCATCTATGTGTCATGGTCCACGAGATACTTTACTGACTCCTTCTACCACATGTTAATAAAGATTATTGTATAACCCTGGAGGTGGGGGTAGCTCTCAGCCATGGACTCCCGGAGGTTTCCTGACAGTTAAATGAGGTTTTTCCTCCCCCCAAGACCATGTCCCGAGGGCATAGGCCTCTTCCCCGACATCACTTGACCCCTGAGCCCAGAGCAAACCTGTGTTTGTCCCATTTTAGAGAGCTCTACTGCTCTTCTGGTCATTCCAGGGCTGGCCTTTCCGGCGTCCGTCACTATGTTACTGAGAAATATCTAGTATAATTTGGATCTGTTAAATACAGATGCAGCCATTCAAAATGCACGGTACAAACCCGTACCGCGGGCATCTATGCGTGTGCCACCGCACCATACCACGGTACAAAATGACCGACAGGGGCACTCACGGTGCATTGGTCGGTAGCGAAAAGATTTATTCATTTAATCTCTTTACACATTTTAATTCGCTTAGTATTGAATATTTATATGGAATTTTACCACTAAAGGGAAATTTTAGTAGCTGAGCATAAAAAGAATAGGAGCATAACGCATCTGAAGATCATTAAAGATATTAATTTAGGAACATAAACATATTACTGTATGTACACTGTACTGTATATGGCTGGTCTTGGTATTTTAAAGAAAAAATACACACCAGTATTCCATTTCTCTCTAAACATTTTAAGCATCAAAGTCTTACAGTACATGTGGTTATTCTGAAACGTTTTTACCTGCTCCTTCTGACCATATTACTGTATGTTTATATACTTTGTGAAAAATTGATCGTTATAACCTTTTCTGCGAATATGCTCGTTATCGGATTAAACAAAAGCATACTTTTAGAATTGGATTAATAGGGAATATAATATGGATTCGCGTATCTAAATAAATGAATAGTATAACTATATTTCTATATTGATATGTGTATTGCTGTTTCAGTGTGTGTCACATGACTTGCCTTGGTGGCGTGACAGCTTAAGTGACTGATTTATAAGTGTGAGGCCGGGTGTTCAAATCCAGCAATCGCAATGAGTTTTCTTTTAACATCGGTTTGAACACCATGGGGGTTGTTTTTAATAAGCTTTTTAATAATAGTTTTATGTACAGTCTGCGAAAAGTTTCACAAGTACAGGTTAGGCTGAGCAAACGATTATTTTAATTCTTAAAAAATAAATCAAAAACGAGATATAATGATGTGTTCCTACTTAGACATTGCACGACTTTAAAAGCTATAAAAACAGGTTTCGATAGATAACACTTTTTATACGCGAAAAACGGGTGATTTTTCTTCCTCTTGATCAGCTTAGAATCTCTGTCTACGCTGTAACGTTTTTACTTCTTAATGAAATGTTTAAAATACACTAATTTCATAAAAACAACAGGCATTTGATCAGCAGGTCTTTTTTCCCCAATCAGAGTCTCTGAAAACAGTGTGCTGCCCACTGCGCTGTGTCAGAGGGGAAGGCGGCACCGAGAGAGGGGAGGAGCTCAGAGCTCAGTAATGCACAATCACTATAAAGCACCGATTGCATTCATAAAACTATTTTCGATTGTATTTCTGAATGGTATGTATACAAAAAACTTGTAGCTTACTCAATGATTCTAAGATGATCACGAGGAAGATGTGTATGCATAGATGAAACTTTTCTAAAATGTATAACAAAATTAAAGACCATTAAAATCTGTAATCTGTAATCTTTCCACGTGTAATGTCATTAGAAAGTACAGTAAGTTCCTGCTTTGTCTAACGATGGTATCAAAAAACAAACCTGTGCTTAATGATAATTAAGGGACTTAGAAGTCAAAGAAAATGATTTACGTTATTTAATTTTAAACACTAAGTTATGAACGCAATTGGTGCTTTACAGCCATTGTGCATTACCGAGCTCCAAGCTCCCTCCCTCTCTTGGTGCTGCCTTCCCCTCTGACACAGCACAGTGGGTAGCATGCTGTTTTCAGAGCCTCTGATTGGGGAAAAAAGACCTGCTGATCTGTTCTTCATACCAGGAAAACAACAGAATATTATATTTTCTATTCGAAACATCTGTTGTTTTTATGAAATTAGTGTATAATTGTAACTGTATAATGTATAATGTAAACGTTTGATTAAGAAGTAAAAACCTTACAGCGTAGACAGAGATTCTAAGGTGATCACGAGGAAGAAAAATCACCCGTTTTTCGTGCATAACAAGTGTTTATTAACTATCGAAACCTGTTTTTACAGCTTTTAAAGTTGTGCAATGTCTAAGTAGGAACACATCATTATATCTCGTTTTTGATTTATTTTTTGAGAATTAAAAAAAATCATTTGCCCAGCCTAATTTTAAAGACCTCTACTTGTGAAACTTTTCACAGACTGTACATAAAACTATTATTAAAAAGCTTATTAAAAACAGCCCCCATGGTGTTCAAACCAATTTTTTTACACAGAAGACTGACACAGCTTCGCGCTGTGAATCTGTTTTTTTAAGAAAACATGTGTCTGTGGGGGAAGGTGGAGTGTTTTCTCGTCCTATTCTACTTAGAAAATACCCGTGAAACCGGTTTAATTCGGCACAGCCAGCACTCCTGCAGAGAGAGATGAAAACCGCGCAGCGCCAGCCGAATGCACAACATTAATGTAGGGCTTTCAGGCTCATGTAGATTTACACCCTACAACCTGCGGTACCACTGTGTACATACAGTACAAACATGTTGTGATATTTAGAAATATAAAAAATGTCAATATACTGTAGTGTCCATAACATTTGCTATTTTAGTTTTTCAAAGGTTTATTTGTTAAAAGAAAACTCATTGTGAGTGCTGGATTTGAACACCTGACTTCACGCTTATAAATTAGCCACTTAAGCTGTCACGTCACCAAGGCAAGTCATGTGACACACACTGAAACAGCAATACACATATCAATATAGAAATATAGTTATACTATTATTCATTTATTTAGATACGCGAATCCATATTATATTCCCTATTAATCCAATTGTAAAAGTATGCTTTTGTTTAATCCAATAACGAGCGTATTCGCAGAAAAGGTTAAAACAATAAGTTTTTCACAAAGTATATAAACGTACAGTAATATGGTCAGAAGGAGCAGCTAAAAACGTTTCAAAATAACCACATGTACTGTAAAACTTTGATGCTTAAAATGGTTTAGGGAGAAATAGAATACTGGTGTGTATTTCTTCTTTGAAATACCAAGACCAGCCATATACAGTACAGTTTACATACAGTAATACAGATGCAGCCATTCAAAATGCGCGGGCGATACCGCATTATTTTGCGGTACGCTGTACGCAGTCTACCGCAAGCTACCGGTAAATACCGCGAGTTACCGTAAATTCTCCTATAATACGACAAGCAAAATAATAGTATCCGGAATTTCCGCAAGGTGGAGCTAATAAAGCTCAACCTCTCATGTTTGAGCTGTGGCCATCAAAGTCTTTAACGAAGATATTACTAATAGTATTAATAATGAATGACCTTGGACAAGCTGTAAGTGTAAACTCAAAGTATTGCCCTGGTCAACATTCTTTTTTTCATTGACCGTCTTTGTAAAAGTAACACCACAGCATTTCGCAATCACGCATTTGTTTCCAATCATGCAAAGTACAGTGATTCACCATGCCTTTCACATGCTCATAAAAGAGATTGATTTAGGAACATAAACATATTACCGTATACAAACTGTACTGTATACAGTATGTATATGTATATTTAATGTCTTAACTGTGCCCGTTTAAGTATTGAATATTCATATCTAATTTTACCACTGAAGGGAAATCTTAGTAGCTGAGCATAAAAAGAATAGGAGCATACTGCAACGCGTGTGAAGGCCATAAACGATATTAATTTTGGAACATAAACATACAGTATATGGCTGGTCTCGGTACTTTAAAGAAAACATACACGAAACATGGTTTCATTATGACCAGAATCGGTCTTGAGATATTTTTAACTTGATTTACAGTATTTGAGAGGTATGTCTTAACACCGATACTACAGTGCTTAAGTACTGCTCACGTATATGTTTCTAGGTTTATATTATGCATTTCATACGGTCAAATTACTTTTGAGCAACTAATAAGAAGCGCGAAACGGTATGCGTTTTACTTTCGTTTTGTGCTGGGACCCGTGGATTGATTAGAGATATCAAGTACATACAAGTCATTTTTTAAATGTTGTAGTTCGTCTTGAAAAAATGTTACGAGTACATCATCTATCAACAATTACACAGGTTCTGTTTCCATATTGCGGATTTTGGTTACGTAATATTATTTTCTAGATTTCACGTTGTGAATATATGATTTGGGCAAACAGAGCCGGAAAGAAGTACATTATGGGTTGTTGTTTTTTTTTGCAGTTTTATCTAGAACAAGCGATGCTTAAACCTTTGTCTGATTCTTGTGAAACTATCCACACGACAGTTACCCACAGTAGGAGTTGACTTCAGTGATGTCACTGATGGGATGTTTCTAAAAATCCATCCTCTGTAAAACGTCTTCTCTAGTTGTCCTGCATATGTATTCGCTAATGAAGCTGTGTGTTCTGTGCCTGGATCTCTACATTTCTGTATGAACCAGCTTAGAGGGCTAAAGACAGCTTGTGTTTAAATTGAGTGTAAGGCAATTTATGCTTCTAAAGTCATGGTCAGCATTTATTATTGTACTGTGCTGTAAACTTGTTCTGTGCCAAGTCACATTATTTTATAGCGTTTTTATAGCGTTATCAAATCTGGTGGCGCTGTGTTAGTTTCCTGACTCCCATGTCACATGGTCTGTGATTGAAACCTGTAATACCGGTTTAATTCGTCACAGCCAGCACTCCGGTTGTAAAGTAGAAGCAGGCGAGATTTCCAGCGAAAAACACCTCCCCCTTCTTCAGGTGTGAGGGTCTTCTGCTCAGAATGAAACGCTAAAATGTAATGTAGGCTCTGAATGGGTTCAATTATGATTTGGGCTTGATTAAGGTCGCTGCCTTTCATCTAAAACCCTACTTGAATCCTTCTAAACTAAAAATCAGTGTTAGTGAGTTCTAAATAAAGAGGTATCCAGGTAACAGTGAAACGGGCGGGCAGTCTGGGGAGATCGCCCGTTTTCCATGTAAATAGTTCCCTGGTTCCGCACCCCTTGGTGTTTCTCTCGCTCTCTCTCGGGTCACCTGATCATTAGCTCGAAAGATTTGAGTGCTTTGTGTATATTCTAATGGTAGTGGGGGCAGGGTGTGTGGGAACAGGTTTGGTTGAAATTGCATTGGAGATCTATGTTCTTCACACCTGAAACATTTTCTCTGAAAGCATTTTCTTCGCAGTTTAACCCATCTTGTTACAGCATGTTACAGTTTACTATTATTAACCATATTAATTTTAAGTGCTTAATGTAAAATCTTGTAAAAATATATTTTCATTGTTCAAATATACATTAAGTCTGACTATCATATAATAAGTTAAATACAAAACTAAAGAAAAAATAGGGTTAAATATAATTCAAAATATTTTGCTAACAATGTTAACTGTTTATGAATAATAAAATGTATTAACTAAGGAGTAGGATGGCACAGTTGTTAGTATGTTTTTTGTTTTGTTTCTTTTTCATAAATACAACAGTAGTACCTGATGTCTCAGTGGCTTTCAAAATTAAATTATGCATGCAAACCTGTGAACTAGAAAGATAACTAAGATATCCATCCATTATATTCCATAATATCCATGAAATATATGGCGCTAAAATATGTGTGACGCAGTGGTGGCCTGACACGGTGAGGTGCCCTGGCAGCTGTATGATGCAGTGGTGGCCTGGCACGGTGAGGTGCGCTTGCAGCTATGTGACGCAGTGGTGGCCTGGCACGGTGAGGTGCGCTGGCAGCTGTGTGATGCAGTGGTGGTCGGGTATGTAGAGGTGCACTGGCAGCTGTGTGTTGTGACGCAGTGGTGGCCTGGCACGGTGAGGTGCGCTGGCAGCTGTGTGATGCAGTGGTGGCCTGGCACGGTGAGGTGCGCTGGCAGGTGGGTGATGCAGTGGTGGCCTGGCACCGTGAGGTGCGCTGGCAGCTGTGTGGTGTGACGCAGTGGTGGCCTGGCACGGTGAAGTGCGCTGGCAGCTGTGTGGTGTGACGCAGTGGTGGCCTGGCACGGTGAAGTGCGTTGGCAGCTGTGTGGTGTGATGCAGTGGTGGCCTGGCACGGTGAGGTGCGCTGGCAGCTGTGTGATGCAGTGGTGGCCTGGCACGGTGAGGTGCGCTGGCAGCTGGGTGATGCAGTGGTGGCCTGGCACGGTGAGGTGCGCTGGCAGCTGTGTGGTGTGACGCAGTGGTGGAAATGTTCACCATGTTTCACCATGCTGAAAATGTTTGTACCAGACTTTTTTGAGGCCTGTTTAATTGTGTCTGAAGTCTGATGTTGTAAATTTTATTGTTAAAAAGATCCATGAAAATGTCACTACTAAAGTTAGCTGGTACTGTTGGTATTGTAAGTGGCAAGTAGAGCTCATATTTTAGATTTTGTGTAGTTGCTAGCGTTGAACTGTGTGTTGGATGCACATGAATATATTCATTATATGCCAGCGCACCTCACCGTGCCAGGCCACCACTGCGTCACACCACACAGCTGCCAGCGCACCTCACCGTACCAGGCCACCACTGCGTCACACCACACAGCTGCCAGCGCACTTCACCGTGCCAGGCCACCACTGCGTCACACCACACAGCTGCCAGCGCACCTCACCGTACCAGGCCACCACTGCGTCACACCACACAGTTGCCAGCGCACTTCACCGTGCCAGGCCACCACTGCGTCACACCACACAGCTGCCAGCGCACTTCACCGTGCCAGGCCACCACTGCGTCACACCACACAGCTGCCAGCGCACCTCACGGTGCCAGGCCACCACTGCATCACCCACCTGCCAGCGCACCTCACCGTGCCCGGCTACCACTGCATCACACAGCTGCCAGCGCACTTCACCGTGCCAGGCCACAACTGCGCCACACCACACAGCTGCCAGCGCACCTCACCGTGCCAGGCCACCACTGCGTCACAACACACAGCTGCCAGTGCACCTCTACATACCCGACCACCACTGCATCACCCACCTGCCAGCGCACCTCACCGTGCCCGGCCACCACTGCATCACACAGCTGCCAGCGCACTTCACCGTGCCAGGCCACCACTGCGTCACAACACAGCTGCCAGTGCACCTCTACATACCCGACCACCACTGCATCACACAGCTGCCAGCGCACCTCACCGTGCCAGGCCACCACTGCATCACATAGCTGCAAGCGCACCTCACCGTGCCAGGCCACCACTGCATCATACAGCTGCCAGGGCACCTCACCGTGTCAGGCCACCACTGCGTAACACCACATAGCTGCCAGCGCACCTCACCATGCCAGGCCATCACTGAGTCAGAGATTAAATAAAACCTCACTCGCACCAAACAAATTTATATTTCTAAATATCACAACATGATCGAATTTAAGTCATTTTAATAACAATGAATAGTCACCTAGGCATTACAATATAAACATTTATATTGATTTAAATCGCGTTTAAATCACCTTTATTTAAAACCCATAAATAAAGCTGATACTGTTTAGACTTTTAATTATTTAAAACTGTATTAAAGCAGCACGATACACAATGCAACGTAAATTGCTATCTTTGTCTTCTGTGTCTCTGTCCAGCAAATTTACAATAGTAATAATAATGAACTTTATTGTATATGGCGCCTTTAAAGGTGGCTCCTCAAAGCGCTTTACAGGTTAAAAACAATACTGTTAGGCTGGGAAAACGATTTTTTTTTAAGGAATACAAAATGAGATATAATGATATGTTCCGGCTTAGACATTAACGAAGAGCATAATGCGTGTACTGTATACACTCCAAGTACAACCCCCTGGCTGTGACGAATTGAACCGGTTTCACGGGTATTTTCAAAGTAGGAGGCGAGATTTCCAGCGAAAGACACCTCCCCCCCCCTCAAAAACCCAGTAAGTACAGTACTTACTAGTTAAAGGCTAGGCTCCTCAATGAAATCGCTTCAACATGCTAATGCGTTGGTGTAACAGTCCGGGCGTGGCAAGCTTCTAATTTCAACCCGACTACGGCGAAAGGAACCCTTCTTTCATTAGAAGACAATGAACATATTTTATCCCTGAATGAATTAATAGCAAACATGGTTTACATAAAAGACATTTTTCCAAGAAAGTTTAGCCTTTGTCACTAATGAAACCACTAAATGAAGACATAAATATAAAAATCTTAAGATTTTTAAAATACATGACTTTGCTAAAATTTATTTGAAAATAAAAACAATTACAACCGCCAGGGGAGGGAGAGAACAGGGGAGGGATGTTGGTTTTGCATAAGGGGCGGGGCTATGGAAATTAGGTCTGTTTGGGAATGTGTAGTTACATGTTCTGGCTGTTTGTGAATTATCGTTGTTGAGTATGAAGTGTTGAGGTATTGATTTTGTGTAATGCTTTATGTTGAAAATTGAGGTGGATTTTGTTTATGATAAATAGGATAAACTGGGATGTGAGGAAGGTTTGGTTTTGCATAAGGGGCGGGATTATGATAATTGGAGGACTTTGCGAGAGTAAAATGGTTTGATATATTTGATTTTGTATTGTGGTTGTTATCTATGTTTTTGGTTGGTATTATGTTTATATGGTTGTTTTTGTTGGTTGGTTGTTATTATGGTTATTAATAATATGATCTATAGTTGAAATCTGAGCCTAAATAAAAAGAAAAAGCAAGTGATTAGGTTTATGAGCAATCTAATTACTTATTCGTTTAAAACACTATATAAAATAAAGTTTATTATTAATTTGCTGGACAGAGCGGTGAACGTTATTATGCATAAGACAAAGATAACGATCCTGATCAGTTTAGAAATCTGTGTACGCTGTAAGGTTTTTACTTCTTAAACTTTTAAAATACACGTTTTGAATGGAAAGAAATCCTCTTCCTGGTACAGTATGTATAGCAAACCAGCACGTCTTTTTTCTCCAATCAGAGGGGTGTCAGATGGTGTCAGCCAATCACCATTCTGAAGCCCTACCATAATCTCTGGTATGGGGAGACCCCAGAATTCTGTCCCATAGTTTAGACAGATGATAGATACTTTTATTGATCCCGTGAGGGAAATAAAGTAAATCATTTTCATTTTAGGAAATTATTAAACGCTCGGTTAAAAGCAAAGGAGATTGTCTGTTATAGTGGACATAAAAACAAGAGTTCGCTGGCATTATATCCTGGAAGACACAGACCGGCGCCAGACCGGTAAAATGCCTGATGAACTAGGGATTGGACAGTTTCCAAGTGCTTGTACAATCGATGGAAATGTTCAAATAAATGTGCAAAAGAAATAAACAAAATAATCATTTATTTCTTTATCATATTGGGTAGCTAATGTCCTCTCTTTGCTAGTTAGTGGCTGTGTTTCTGCATTGGGTAGCAACGGGTGACTGTTCTCAGGCGGAAGATGTAAACAGCTTAATGTTCGTGTTAAATAATTTTTTTTAATTAAAATTCATTCTATACAGCAATCGCATATTTGGGTACCGTTTCATAAAACTTTCATGCTTAAAATGTTTAGGGAGAAATGGAAGACTGGTGTGTATTTTTTCTTTAAACTACCAAGACCAGCCATACACAGTACAGTTTACATACATACAGTAATGTTTATGTTCCTAAATTAATATCGTTTATGACCTTCAGATGCGTTATGCTCCTCTTCTTTTTATGCTCAGCTACTAAAATTTCCCTTTAGTGGTAAAATCCATATAAATATTCAAAACTAAGCGGATTAAAATGTGCACATTAAAGACATTAAATGATTAAATCTTTGCACTACCAACCAATGCACCACGAGTGCCCCTGTCGGTCATTTTGGCCAGCCAATCACTTACCGCGGTGCCCTCCGGTGCCCTGCGGTGGCTTGTGGGTAGGTTACTGTACCGCGGGTTTTTACCGCGCATTTTGAATGGCTGCATCTGTATGTTTATGTTCCTAAATTAATATCTTTATGAGCATGTGAAAGGCATGGTGGATCGAAGATTCTCAAGACTTACTTTGTATGATTGGAAACGAATGCATGATCGGATCAACGAAATGCTGTGGTGTTACTTTTTGTCAATGAAAAAAATAAAGTATTTTCGTTTACAAAGACGGTTACAAAGAATGTGTACCAGGGTAATACTTTGAGTTTACAGCTTGTCCAAGGTCATTCATTATTTATATTATTAGTAATATCTTCGGTAAAGACTTTGATGCATAAAATATTTCTGCATAATTAAAATATTTATGATGAAGGTGGTAGGTTGTGTAATTTTGTCCAACTGAGCATCTTGCTTTCATAAAATATACCAACTTTTTAATGTATAATGATTAACATGCTGTAATACACAGTTTAAATTTAAAAGTCTAAAGAGTGTACAACTTAAATTCTTAATTGAATAAAGATTGTCTCTTAGCAGTGATCGGGATTTGAAACATGGTGTTTTCTGGTGACAGCTCAAAAATGCTGTACATGAGAGGTTAAGCTTTATTAGCTCCACTAGGCGGTGATTCTGGATACTGTTATCTTACTGTGGTAACATACGGTATGATGCGATATGACATGTTATGACGCGTTCTGATGCGACACACCCACCGCGTTTTACCGCGGCGTACCCCGCTCATTTTGAATGGCTGCATCTGTATATGTTGAGTATTTAACATCTTTGCCAAAGAATTCAATAGACATAAACCATAGATAAGAAATTTACTCTAAACTGATTCTCAAGCGTCTCACTATGTGGTTCACAATGCTGAAGTACTACTATACCATTTGCACCATCATATTTTCTGTGCTTACTAATAATCCTCCCCATTCCCTCCACTGGTATTAATAACATTCAGTTACAAATAGATATTAATTTTTGAAGGTCTAAATATTTTGGATGTAGTTTTTAACCAAATGGGAGGACTTTCTGATGTTAACTATGTCTGGGACAAGAATTCCCACATTTTACTGTATCTATAACAAGTGCATCTCTCCCTGTCCATGTCAGGATTGAATCTGAGCTGTTTGCAGGATCCAGACATGCGCAGTGTTACTCCTTATACAACTCCTCCATGGTAAAGACCAGGTCCTCTGTAACAGCAGAGTTTTACACAGAGTTCAGAAGGGAATGATGCCACTTCCATAACTGGCTTAGTACAGTAATAGTTGATTAAAATGGCCTCCTTTTATTTTTAACTTCTTCTTCAAGACCTTCAAAAAGATAAGCATTTTACTTTCAGTCTAGTTTATTTGATTACAAAATACAGTTTAATTCAGCAAGTGTTTGACATAAACCACTTTTGGTTAATCCTTTGGGAATTAAACATTTAATGAACATGTTTAAAGAACATGTTGCAACCCATCTGGTGTAAAGTAATAGAACTTAACTGAAGATCTCAGTTACTCAATATGTTCCTAAAAGTACAGAGTACAGAGTTTAATGTTAATTAAATGAGCTGTGATTCCATTTCTATTAAAAAATAGTATGTAATCCCTAGGTTTGAGTTCGTTATTTTATTTGTTGTGCTATGATATTAATTTTCCGGTCAATTACTATTAGTTCCATCCTGAATGACTGTAGGAAGAATTTTGTTAATGACATTTGAACCACACCTTAAGTACAATTTGTATTAATTCAGGTCCTTTAGATTTATGGATCATAGTAGCACCTAACATATTTAACCTTTTTGTTTATTCTATACTTATAGTATTTAATACAGAACTTTGTCATGCTCAGCCTGAGGTACATTCTCCATTCCTCCCTTGGTAAATACCTCTGTGTAATATTATTTCCATATATTAGCCACTCCGTTTACACTAGCTGATGGTTTCATAGCATTATTTCTGAGACATTTTACTTAATCATTTACTGTTCTTTTGCTAATACATCATTCAAAATGTATTATTCATTTAGCCTTCTTACATTATACTTTCATTAAGTCTCCATTACTATATACTTTTGTCTCTCATATGTCCTTTTAGTATCATTACTGTCTGTGCTTGATTTTTTTTTATTTCCACTGATTAGGACTAAAGAGTTGTGGGACAAAATGATACTGTTATATTCCATTTATAACCACATACAGTACATATTAAAACATCTTATAAATGAAGCAAAAGTCTACATATTCACTAATAATGAAAACAGATAACAATCCAACTACAGTATTTAAAGAGAATTATGAGTTGAAAGATACAATTGTAAATTTCAGATTTTTTAATTAAAATGTTTGTATATTTTTCAATAATAACAAACAGCACTGATGTGAAACATGGCAACATCATCAGAAATAGTATGAACAGTACACATCATTTTGTAAGCTTTTCCAATATACCTTAGGATAAAGGAGGCTAGGTGGTAAAGTGATTTTAAGGAAATTGGCTTTTCATCAGGGGTCCTTGTTATTAGATTTTTTCCTGGTTGTAACCCAATAACTGCCACTGACTCACTGTGTGTCACCCTGAGCAAATTACTAAACGTCCTTGCACTTAGTATTTTTTTAGTTTTTGTGTGAATGGTAAAATCACTGTCCTGCTGGAATTTGTTCTGCAGCTATGGCTATTGGTGCTCAGTTAACCCCCTAGTATCTAACTTTGCAAAAGTCTGCTGAATGACATTTTGTTTCTATGCATAGAACATAAGAAAGGCTATTTAGGAGAAGTGGCTGTTTGACCCATGGTAGCTAGTATTGCAAGAATTGGAAGTTATATGAGCTCCTGGAACATTTAGGAGTGGGATTTCAGAATATTGTTTTAATTAATATTGTGTTAATTATATCTAAATAGTTAAATATTGAGGAGATATGACAGGTATCAGCAATGTCCAAACTGAAACAAACATCCTAACATGTATGTAATACATGTTGATATTTTAATGCTTTCATGTTGAAATTATAGCTCAGTGGCAAACGTGTTGCAAATCAAACACAGAGAAGTGCAAGTTTGAATCTCACCTGAAATTATTAGAACAGATCATAAACTAATAATTTGGCTATAATCAAAAAATGGCTGGATTAGGTCCTTGAATCAATTAAGTAATAATCAAATAGGCTAGATGTGTCAAATGTCACATGGAACCAGGTTTAAAGCAATTTGCTGTTTGGTGCTTATGTGTAGCTTTTTAAAAAAACAAAGACACTAGTTAGTGTATGGTAAATTGTGACTCATTTATTATTAAATTATTTTGTGCTGCTGGTGGTATTTTACTCATACGTATTAAGTAACAAGGATAGAGATAGGGTTGTATCGGAGTGAGACATACTAAAGCGAGTCTCATACATTGTAACTGAACTGTTCTAACTGGGAACTTAATACTTACAAATAATGCAATCATTGCTTCTTAAAGAATACTAATTTCTGACAAATTAATTTGCATCACAAACCAAAACATATCCATCTACACATATGCACATACTGTATATACCTGAACATACACAGTTGTTTAAAAACTGCATTTCAAACATTTAATCATTTCATGCTTGAAAAACAAAGAAGGATTTGCTTTCAAAACAAAGGAGCAAAAAACATTCAAGATATATCCATAATGATATTGCCATTATTTTTTTAAACCATGTGAGACTGAAATCTGATTCTCTTTTGACATAATAAATGTTATTTGACATGCTTTTTGTGTCAATTGTCAGCAATGAATTGTATATACCTTTAGCATGTAATTTTTATCAGCTTTTCAGCTATTTTATTATCTGTAAGCGAAAAACAGCCTGCAATATTTAAGCATCTGGGCAATCTTCTGAAGCTCGAGAGAACAAGCCTAGAATCATTAACTATAAAAAATGAATATCACTAGCTTATACTGTAAAGATCAAAATTATTATAAATCAATTATTAAATACTGAAATATTTTAGAAAAACTAACAGATTCAGAAAGAAAAACACTGGTTGAAATAAAATATGGTTTACTGGGAAACTTTGGGCTGTGACATTTCTTAATTCTCTAGTAGAAACTGGCGGATTAAACACATGAACATACAGTAGCTAAGTTGGATGACATATATGACCACCACAGATGGAGAATAATTTATTTTTATTTCAAAGAGTAGCTACAAACCAATGGAATATCATCAGTCCCCAAATGGACGGGGGCTTTTTCTTATTAATAATGCTTAAAGGACAGTCAGAATCACAAAGTTCCCACAGCCATGCCATCTCATCTGAGGGCATGTAGTGCTGACACAGCTCCTGCTCTTCCTCTTTAATTTTTGTTTCAAATCTGTTCTATTGTGAAGCAATATCTTATACATTCAAAGGACAACCATTCAGTCAGTGTGCTTCAATTTTCTATAAATAAAGGTAAAACAAAACACTCATAGAACAAAAACATCCCTCTTTAATTTCATTCCATGGGATAAGTTACTGTAGGAGTCCTCCAATCTTATATTTTGGGCCCTCTTATGAAAATAGTGTAGGTTGTAATGACCCCCAATGTCACACAATTTTCAGTAATAAATAAATGAGCATTTTAGAAACAGTCTTAAGGAAGTTTAAGCCCTTTCCAGTCATTATGACAATACTTATAACATTGTCCAGTTTGTGATAAGAAACATAACATTATTCAAGGACAAGGACTACAGCTTTATAGTAACCTATGGTATATACTGTACAGATGCAGCCATTCAAAGTGCGCGTTACAGACACGTACCGCAGGTGGCGTCGCGCAGCGTGACGCAAGATGACGCGTGGCACCGCAGTACGTGATTGGTTGACCGACAGGGGCACTCGTGGTCCGTTGGTCTGTCGTAGAAAGACGTACAGTAAACGTCTTTGCTGTGCCCGTTGTAGATATTGAATTTTACCACTGAAGGGAAATCTTAGTAGCTGAGCATAAAAAGAATAGGAGCATACTGTAACGCGTGTGAAGGCCATAAACGATATTAATTTTGGAACATAAACATACAGTATATACAGTAGCTGGTCTTGGTACTTTAAAGAAAAAAATACACACCAGTATTCCATTTCTCCCTAAACATTTTAAGCTTCGAAGTCTTTAACTAACGTGATACCGGAGTCAACAAGCATACTTTTAGAATTTGATTAATAGGGAATAGAATATGGAATCGCGTATCTAAAGAATTTAATAACGGTATGATTATATTCGTGTACTGCGACAGGGCTGTGTAGGGCTGTTTCGCCTCCCTGTTCATGCGTGTTGTCCTGTAGCCTACTGGTCTACGTGCCTGGCTAACAACTAGCAGGTTGTGTGTTCAAATCCAGCTGGTGCTAGACTTTTCTTTTAACAAACATTTCTTCGAAAAAATAGAATAGCGATATCATGGACAATCAACTGACTTTTATATTTCAAAATATCGCAACATGATCGATTCTAAGTCATTTTTGATAACAATGAATAGTCACCTTCTTCCCTTCTGACAACGGTCCCTGCTTCTGTTTCCTGCTTCTATTGTGTGTGTGTGTGTGCAACAGAGTAAATTTTTATAGGAGAAATGGAGGCTGGACAGTATGCGTTACAATATAAACATTTATATTGATTTAAATCGTGTTCTGATTTAAATCGCAAACGCGTGTTTAATTATATGTGTTTTTTAATCATAATCAGGCTAATGCAACATAAGTTGATACAGTATCTTTGTCTTCTAGGTCTCTTAATAAACTTTCAGCATAGCTTTCTGCCCATTTAGATTTATATTTCTTGGGATTTTGGGATCAAACGTGGAAGGATTAGATTGTAATACGTTTTAGAAAAGTGTAATCTATACCTGCCCAGACTGTACGCCTTCCTAAACTAGTGTCCTGCCCTTTCCCGCGCACCCCAGCCGGGCGCTCTTCGGCCTGTGCCTGGGACGAATGTATATTTTGATATTTACACCCGGCGCGGCACCGAGGGAGCGTCTGCATTTATAACTTAGTTTTTAAAATTAGTCAAGCAATATGAAGCATCTCCTTTTACTTTTAAGTCCCTTAAATACATTGAGCACAGCTTTCTCACCACTTAAGATTACTTTTTTGGTATCATCCTTACACAAAGCAGAAACTTTCCGATGACATACGGTACAAGTGGAAAGATTACAGATTTTAATCGTCTTTAATTTTGTTACGTTATACGTTTTAGGAACGTTTCATCTAAACAAACACCACAAAACTATTCTCGATTGTATTTCTGAATGTTATGTTACACCTACAGTAGTTCACTGCTTTAAATACATCGAATTAAGAATGTTAGGTGTAGCACTTTAGATCTTTTTTTCTGAACCAGTGAAAATCTGATCATGTTCCTCTATAACAATAATAAAAAACTTTATTTTACATATCACCTTGAAAAGTGGCATCTCAAAGCAATACAGTAGATCGAAAAACAGTTAAAAGGGACCAAAGTAAATACCAGACAAACGCAAATGCGTTTTTAATAAAATGCTTTTATTCATTCAGCAGGGAGTGAGAGGGACATCCAGCAGAGAGAGACACACACACCGGTTTCCATTGACAAAAAGTAATTGTTTTTTTTACATGTTTTGTTTGTGGACAGACTGTCCACAAATGTGAGACTGTCTTTCTCAGACTTACATTCCCGAATGTCCCCCGCCCCGGTCAACAATCCTAGGAAGAACACGAAACAGCCTGTTAATAAAATTGTTACAATTTTGTTCGGTCAGTTCTTCCTCCCAGAATTTATAGATCGCATCGATCAGTTACTGCTTTGTGGTGGGCTTAGCGGTTTTCCGAACGTAGTCTTTCAACGAATGCCAAACCGTCTCTATCGGATTTAGATCTGGGGATTCGGCTGGAGTTTTCACCCAGTTCACTCCTTCTGCTATAAGCCTCGCCCTTGCTGCTGTGTGTTTCGGATCGTTGTCTTGAAAGAGACGGTGCCTAGATCCAAACTGCTCCCTGATATATGGGGCAGCATGCTGTGTGACCACGACGTCCTCGAAGAATACACAGTCCATAATTCCTTCAAAAATAAGAAGTGGTCCCGGGCCTCTTCTAGATATACCCCCCCAGACGTGAACCTTCAGTGGATGTTTGGGCTTTGGCTTGTCCACATATCTCCCCTTTTTACAAAATGCCATTGTTGAAAACTGTTCCAGAGCCACTGTTGTTTCGTCGGTAAAAAGTACATCCTGAAATGCCTCCCCCTGTTCAATCCATTGGAGAGCTTGCTTGAGTCTTTCCTCTTTGTTTTTTAGCCTTATCATGGGGCATGTGTTGGTTTTTCTGTATCTCCATCCAAGCCTCCTGCGTACTCTTCTTATCGATGTCGGGCTAATATTCGCACCGAGGTCAGCCCATAGCCGTCTTTGGACTTGCATCGCCGGTAGCTCATCATTTTCATCAGTCAGTTTGTCGATAGCTCGCACAATAGGACTTGAAAAAAAGAGATCAGCAGTTAGTTTTAAAAATAATGTGCGTAGTTGTATTTACATGCAAGAAAAGTATTTTTAGAAATGTATTTACCTTTGAATCGTCCTCGGTTTAGATTCTCTTTGCCTCCTCTCCCCTTTATAATGCCGTCTCACTGTGCTTTCAGAAACGAAGATGTCCATCGAAGCCAACTGCTGTACAATGTCCCGTGTTGACTTCCCGTTTCTTTTCATCTTCATTATTTGGTGTGAGAGAGTCTTCGTGATTTTGGCCATTGTCCGTCTCCTTACCAAAGCGATACAGTGGTGCAGCTTGAATTCTGTACCTATATACTGTATGGTATGGTACAGATAAACCTTACACCATACCGATGAGCTAATGCCAGGGAAAGACACTCCTATTTTATTTAAAACACAATACGCCAGGAAATGTGTCTGATGCATTAGCAAGTTAAAACAATTGGGTCGAAAATCTGGGCGTAACACCATTTCCTTTTTCTGATCACTCGCTTTCTGGATACACATCTCACCTGTCCTGTTCTTTGTTTTCCTGGTTTGCTGATTATGCCTGCTGCGGTCCACTCCTACCCTCACACCTAAAGAATACTATTTTAAATTTCTTGGCGCAGTTCATTAACCCTTGTATGTGCTGTCCGCGCCCAAAATGCAATTTAAAAAAAGTCAAAAACCGCGCTCAAAATGCAATTTAGAGCTTAATAGGAGACACTCCACAGGCATTCACAACAGCAACATATGAAACGTTTATTTTTTAATCGCGTATCTAAGGAAATCTCAGTATTTCAAATAGAGAAAAAAGACCTGACTGAGAAGCCGATACATACTCTTAGAGTTTGATTAATAGGGAATATAATACAAAAATATAGTACTAAAAAAGGTACTACCACTTTTAAAGGTGATATGTAAAATAAAGGTTTTTATTATTGTTATAGAGAAACATGATCAGATTTTCCCTGGTTCAGAAAAAAAGATCTAAAGTGCTACACATAACTTTCTTAATTCGATGTATTTAAAACAGTGAACTACTGCAGGTGTAACATAACATTCAGAAATACAATAGAGAATAGTTTTGTGGTGTTTGTTTAGATGAAACGTTCCTAAAACGTATAACGTAACAAAATTAAAATCTGTAATCTTTCCACTTGTACCGTATGTCATCGGAAAGTTTCTGCTTTGTGTAAGGATGATACCAAAAAAGTAATCTTAAGTGGTGAGAAAGCTGTGCTCAATGTATTTAAGGGACTTAAAAGTAAAAGGAGATGCTTCATATTGCTTGACTAATTTTAAAAACTAAGTTATAAATGCAGACGCTCCCTCGGTGCCGCGCCGGGTGTAAATATTGTAATATACATTCCCAACACTAATTGTGCCCATCTGTCATGCAACTAAAAGACCTTGAATTGAATTGAATTGAGGGAGAGAGGGGAGAGTTGTGAACAGCAACATATGAAACGTTTGCACATATAGTTAAGTTATTACTTGGTTTTCAAAGTGCAATGAAATACAATATTGTTGTTGTTGCTGTTCTTGTTGTCTTTATCCTGTAAAGCGTTTTGAGAAGCCACCTTTAAAGGCGATATATACTGTAAAAGCGCTGATTCTTATGGAATGTGTTCCGCCGGGGATTCAAATGTTTATTTATTTATTTTTTAATCGCGTATCTAAGGAAATCTCAGTATAACTTTGTTCATGAACAAACAGTGGCATGTTACATTATTATTAGTTTTTTTTTATTTCGAGAGACTGGATAAGTTGTTCAAGTGTTTTTTTTAACTTCCTGAAAAACAACTAATAATTTAACTATATGTGCAAACGTTTTATGATATGTCGCTGTTGTGAATGTCTGTGGACATGTGCTGGCTGGACAGGAGGCTCTACTGTACACAGAGAGCTTAGAAGACAAAGATATCAATTTATTTTAGTCAAAAATTTATATATCACCTTTAAAGGTGGAATCTCAAAGCAAAGTAAATACCCGACACTGATCGAACCCATCTGTCATGCTAATAAAACACCTTGAATTGAATTGAATTGAGGGGGGGCGCGCGAGATAACCAGGGCGCAAGGCAAATAAGATACTGTACACTCCACAGGCATTCACAACAGCAACATATGAAACGTTTGCACATATAGTTAAGTTATTACTTGGTTTTCAAAGTGCAATGAAATACAATATTGTTGTTGTTGCTGTTCTTGTTGTCTTTATCCTGTAAAGCGTTTCGAGAAGCCACCTTTAAAGGCGATATATACTGTAAAAGCGCTGATTCTTATGGAATGTGTTCCGCAGGGGATTCAAATTTTTATTTATTTATTTTTTAATCGCGTATCTAAGGAAATCTCAGTATAACTTTGTTCATGAACAAACAGTGGCATGTTGCACTATTATTAGTTTTTTTGTTAACAAGGCTCGCCAGCTAATGTGAATCGAAACCTGTCTTGCTAGCTTTTAAAGTCGTGCGAGGTGTGAACGACAATACAAATAGAGAAAAAAGACCCGACTGACAAGCCGATACATACTCTTTGAGTTTGATTAATAGGGAATATAATACAAAAATATAGTACTAAAAATAAGATACACTCTACAGACATTCACAACGGCGACTGTCAGAAGATAGGACACAGCGGCTCAGGCACCCGCTGAATGGAAAAGGGGCACTTTAATGTTCTGTATGGCTAATACTAAAGCCAATACTAATATTCAATACTTTAATATCCTTTTCTGTATGTTTAACAATAGTGGGTACTGGCCTAATTCGTCCCTGCTCCCGTTGTTAGGTGTTAATGTGTTGTTAAGTGTGAATTTGTACCTGTGTTCCTGAGGTCTGGCTTTTTTTCTGGAAAACCATAACTCTGGTTTTGTTCAGTTTGACTGTCGGCGCCCAGGTCTGACAGTGCTGCTCCAGCAGTGCCAGGTTCTGGCGCAGCCTCTGTTCTGTGGGCGACAGCGGGACCAGGTCGTCCGCACAGAGCAGGAACTCGATTTCCATAATTAATGCAGATCAGTAAATCAAGGGACAAAACAATTATTGCGCCCGGGTCCTCGATGGGCTTTGACGTGCTAATGCGTTGGTTTAACAGTCCGGGTGTGGCAAGCCTCTAATGTCTCCCGACTTCGGCAAAACGCACCCGCCTTTCATTGGAAGACAATGAACATTCTAGCCGTACACGTGAATATAGCATAAATACACCAAGGGATTGGGTGAGCTCCCATCACAAAAAAAACTGCGAACCTGCACTACAGCGACCACAGTACAGTATGTAGACCAAGACCTTTTACGGGAAGAGACGGGGTGCTTCTGCCGCCCCAGCTTCCAAAGAGCGAAGGGTAAGCAAATACAGCAGACTTCATCTGAAATACGCGATTACAGCGCATATTACAAGGTATTATTGCCGTTTTGAATTTTAAATTCAATTATAATTATTTCTTCGTAGCCTGTTCTTCAAGAAAACACCGCACGGGCGAAACGATCTTCGAAATCTACCACCAGGACAGTAAAAAAGAAAGCGGTAAGACGGAAAAAAAGAAAAGTTTATTTTGACGTCTGTTCCGCGACTGATGAATACTACTGTGTGACTTTATTTCTTACATGAATTTTGTTATTTTGCCACAGGCCGTGGGTCTCTGCTCTCGGCCACTCGCCAGGGTGCCAACATGTAGAAGCAGCATCTGTGTGGAGACATTTCGGCAGCAGCGGGAGCAGCACGATGCATTACTGGGGAGGATTGGGAGGCTAGAGACACTCCTGAAAATGCAGAGGAAGGAGACAGTATGTTCCAGCAGTCAAACAGTTGAGCAGCTGTCTCCTGATAAGTGCCTCTCCCCGCCGCGCAGGTTGCAATGCCTGGCAGAAGCTCTGCCCCCCACAGAGCACACACCGCCTCAGGACACTCCATCCCGGCCTCTCCACTCACCACCGCGCAGGAATTTGTTGATGCTGTCCCCGCCGTCTATCTCCCCCCAGGAAGCACCGTTCACAGAGCGGAATTCACAGACGCCAGTGGGACGAATAATTCTCCCAGATATCCAACTGCTACCCATCACTCAGGAGATGGAGGGGGGGTTGTACTTGCAGTGCATCGGCATAGACGGGAAAGCAAGAGCCGACCGCTATGCCGCCCTCGTGTTTCGAAATCTTGTGACTTTTGAAATTTACTGGGGGTGGACCACGTCTGTAAATTTCGATGGGTCCAGAGGCAAAAGTGCCTTGCCTTGCAATCTCCGGGAAACCATTAGTCGCATGGTGAATCGGAGATTCTCAACCCTTACTTCGTGCGACTGGAAAATAATTCGTGATCGGATCAACGAAATGCTTCATACAAGGAGGCGCTCTTTTCCTCTAGTCTAACAGTCTGTCCAAAAACAAAACATTCCTGTTAGACAAGAGGAATTGAAAAAAAAACAATTTTGTCAATGGAAACCGGTGTGTGTGTCTCTCTCTGCTGGATGTCCCTCTCACTCCCTGCTGAATGAATAAAAGCATTTTATTAAAAACGCATTTGCGTTTGTCTGGTATTTACTTTGGTCCCTTTTAACTGTTTTTCGATCTACTGTATTGCTTTGAGATGCCACTTTTCAAGGTGATATGTAAAATAAAGTTTTTTATTATTGTTATAGAGAAACATGATCAGATTTTCACTGGTTCAGAAAAAAAGATCTAAAGTGCTACACCTAACATTCTTAATTCGATGTATTTAAAGCAGTGAACTACTGTAGGTGTAACATAACATTCAGAAATACAATCGAGAATAGTTTTGTGGTGTTTGTTTAGATGAAACGTTCCTAAAACGTATAACGTAACAAAATTAAAGACGATTAAAATCTGTAATCTTTCCACCTGTACCGTATGTCATCGGAAAGTTTCTGCTTTGTGTAAGGATGATACCAAAAAAGTAATCTTAAGTGGTGAGAAAGCTGTGCTCAATGTATTTAAGGGACTTAAAAGTAAAAGGAGATGCTTCATATTGCTTGACTAATTTTAAAAACTAAGTTATAAATGCAGACGCTCCCTCGGTGCCGCGCCGGGTGTAAATATCAAAATATACATTCGTCCCGGGCACAGGCCGAAGAGCGCCCGGCTGGGGTGCGCGGGGAAGGGCAGGACACTAGTTTAGGAAGGCGTACAGTCTGGGCAGGTATAGATTACACTTTTCTAAAACGTATTACAATCTAATCCTTCCACGTTTGATCCCAAAATCCCAAGAAATATAAATCTAAACGGGTAGAAAGCTATGCTGAAAGTTTATTAAGATACCTAGAAGACAAAGATACTGTATCGACTTATGTTGCATTAGCCTGATTATGATTAAAAAACACATATAATTAAACACGCGTTTGCGATTTAAATCAGAACACGATTTAAATCAATATAAATGTTTATATTGTAACACATACTGTCCAGCCTCCATTTCTCCTATAAAAATTTACTCTGTTGCACACACACACAATAGAAGCAGGAAACAGAAGCAGGGACCGTTGTCAGAAGGGAAGAAGGTGACTATTCATTGTTATCAAAAATGACTTAGAATCGATCATGTTGCGATATTTTGAAATATAAAAGTCAGATGATTGTCCATGATATCGCTATTCTATTTTTTCGAAGAAATGTTTGTTAAAAGAAAAGTCCAGCACCAGCTGGATTTGAACACACAACCTGCGAGTTGTTAGTCAGGCACGTAGACCAGTAGGCTACAGGACAACTCACATGAACAGGGAGGCGAAACAGCCCTACACAGCCCTGTCGCAGTACACGAATATAATCATATCGTTATTAAATTCTTTAGATACGTGATTCCATATTATATTAGCAGAAAAGCTTAAAACTACCACTTTTTCACACGCTATTTTACATGCTAGTTAAATACTTCAATGCTTAAAATCGTTAGGGAGAAATGGAATACCGGTGTGTATTTTTCCTTTAAAGTACCGATTCCTGGAATCTGACTAGCTGACACCCTTCTGAAGTGGTTCCATGAAATCTGGTATACGGAAAAGAAAGCATTGATAAAAAAAAGCCTGGATTCTCATGTATCTCATACAAGTATCTTTTAATACAGTCTTTGCTGTGCTCTTGAGGATCCTTGTGGTATTTTGAGCTCTAGTTGAATGATAAGTGTCGCATTTTAAATCATTTTCGTAGTTAGAAATTATGAAACGCCCTGTTAAAAGCAAGGGAGTTTGTATGCCCGTTGAAGTAAAACAAAATGCCTGACAAAGTATGGCTTGGACAGATTCCAAGTGCTTGTACAAATGTGCTAAAGAAATTATACTTTGAGTATACAGCTTGTCCAAAGTCATCCATTATTAATACTATTAGTAATATCTTCGGTAAAGGCTTTGATGCATAAATATTTCTGATAAAGGTAGGTTGTGTACTTTTGTCCTACTGAGCAATCTTGCTTTCATAAAATATACCAACATTTTAATGACTGAAGATTAACATGCTGTAATACACAGTTCAAAATTAAAGGCTCAAATGCTGTACATGAGAGGTTAAGCTCCCCCTGGCGGTTTTACAAGGTGACGCCGGATAGTTTCCGGCAGAGCGTCAAATGACGCGCGATTAACCACGTGACACTGCGTGACACCGCGTGATACCGCGACACGCCCACCGGGGTATGCCGCGAAATACCTCACCCATTTTGAATGGCTGCATCTGTACATAAAGGTGCCTAGGCAATTAATGTAAGAAATACTACTTTTTGAAGCACGGGATTCTTGCAGTAGTGGAGTTATAACCAATTCTGTACCAACCCCCCCCCGTACCATCATGTGGTATTGCTATAGCAATCATTGGGATTTCACATCTACTAGAGTAGCTGGAGTCTCTTATATTGTACCATGTATACCATGAAGTTACAGCCTTTAGGTGGTATGGCCCTCTGTGAATATAACTTTGAGTTGTGAGTTAAGGGTCAATAAAGAGATACAGTAGTTGTATAGAGTTAAATAAGTTTAAATCAAGAATGGGGGTGCAATTTAGGATCCTAGTGAGTGGTAACAATCTCACATGCTTTCTGGCTAACCTATTATTTAAGGATGCTAGGCACAATCAATTGGAGTTTACTTTACCACCACCAAATAAGACAGAGAATCAGAATCCTCAGACAAGACAACCCTTGCCAATGCTGAGTGGATTGTAGTTGAGCCACAATCTTACCATTGTAGGAGTGTGTGAGTAGTGTAATTGCTCTGATTGCTTTAATTGCTTTGATCTCCTATTACACCTTTCTTGCACTAGCATTCATAGTTGTCGTACAAAAGTGATCTACTGGGTAATTACTGTAAATATAAGAATCCTGTGCTAGGTGTGTTATGTCCAGTTTATGGATCTGGGTTGATAATAAGTCGTTCCTGTCAATTTGTAGTAAATGTAAAAGTTTAATATTAGATAGAGTGAATGACCTAGTATTGTCATGTAACTATTTTTCTCCAAAATTATTTCTAGAAAACACACACTGTCTCTTTGCGATTAAAACTGCCATATGTGTGTGTCTTCTACATGTGCATATACAGTACCACCATTGTTTGGGTATAGCGATAAGCATGTGTTTTTACAGTGCTTTTGATGTCACACTTTTTTATATTCATATGACTTAAACTAAATAAACTGCAAGTGCTGTGAAAACAAAGAGAATCATTGATGTCAGTGGTCTCAAAGAGTCCACCTCAAAGAGTGCAGTGTTCATATTCATCACAGTTTCATGGAACATAGAAGGTCTCAATAATAACTAAAAAACTCCACAAATTAATGGAAAACAAACATTAATAGTATAACTCCTTTTTGAATTGATGATAGCATCTTGTGTTTCTACATATTTTCTCTTGTGTCTTTCTGGTCAAAATGTTTAAAGGTTGTTTTTTAATACTTTTTGTTTGCATTAGAGGAATTATACTTTGAAAGAAGCTTACATGTTCAAGATTTTCACTCTGCTGCTGGTGAACAGATGGAACACTATGATGAAAAAATTAAGTAAAATAGACAGCAAGTCAAATCAAATGTATGACATTAATGTATTACTTTCTGAGGATTTTCTTATTTTGCAAACTGTAGAGGTAAACATCTTTTTTTCTCACTTTGGCAAAAACATAACCTGTTTTTCACGTTCTTTCTGAAATGCCATTTAAGCAATGTCATTCAAAAAAGTGTTTTTATGCAAATTAATCTATTAATATAAATTGCTTTGTATATCATCTACTTTCTCCTGCACTGAAATGACTATCTGACATTCATCTGAGTCAATTATATTTATAAAAGTGGATATGCAACACCACAATGTGCTTAACCTGAATCAATATTCATCATACTTGCTTATTTTGATAGTAGTGTCACATAAATAATTATGAAAAATCATAATTCCCTTCTGTCTTTGTAATAACATTTTAAACTGGAGTGCAAAATAATAAATTCTGGTGCACTAAACATAACAGAACAAATTCTTCAAGCAAATTTAATCATCACAGAGTTTATAGAGTTTAAAAATCTTTAATGAACTGGTATCAGTTAACATGCTTTTAAACAAGACACTTTTCATAAAACAATCAAAATGAAAAATCCGATTTTTCTATTAGACTATGAAAATATTATACATGTAACATTTAAAATACTTACTAACCAGATTTATAAGGAAGTTTTGCTTTTCAGTTTGTGTAGTCATTTTAAGCATTTGTGACATAGCTAATAAGAAAGTAATTATTCACAACCCCACATAAGTCAGAAGAAACATCACAAACAATGGAAGGTCATAATGCTCATCTAGGTCATTTGGGTGCTAGTAGTTAATTGATCCATGCATCTCATCAACCCACCCAAACAGGTCTCAGCTGTATAAAATGGTTAGATATCTTATTCCAACCTACTAAAATCCTTAGGTAAATAGTTTCTTTTTCAGTTGTAAATTTATTTCCACATGCAGCTTTTATGCAGTTTTATTGCTGTTGACTCCAAAGAATTCCATTGACTTGATTTTGTCAGTATCTTTGAGAATTATGAGTAAGCTGGATGATGTATTTGCTAACTACTGGGATTTTTTTACCAAACAAAAAACTTTGAAATATTGTAAAATGGGCACAATATATACAACATACACTTTATTTTTATATTACTACTTTTGTTCTTCAGGTTCAACAAATTATTATAAAATACACTTGTTGGCATTCTGCTTTTCATTTAGAAGATGTATTTGTATGTTTAAACATCTTTCAAAATGACAATCCAGAATACAAATATTTCAAAGTCAAACAGAACAATAAAACAAAGATTACATAAGATGTAATTACTGTAATTTTTTTTAGTTAATATTTTGTCACTAGGTGACAATCAGACGTTAAAAGAAATAATACAAGATCAAGACTTTTACAAAGTCAAACAGCACATCTGAAGTGAAGGTGTACAAAAACTTAAATATTTGGAGTGACGGTGGGCAGCATGGTGGTGCAGTGGTTAGCATTGCTGCCTCACACCACTGGGGCTTTGGGTTGAATTCCTGGACACTATCTGTATAGAGGTTGTACTGTATGTTGCCTCCATGTTCCTGTGGGTTTCCTATGGGTGCTCCAGTTTCCTCCCAAAATACAGACATATACTGGTAAATTCATTAGCTTCTGGGAAAAAATGGCACCTGTTGAGTGTGTGTTTGTTTGTCTGTGTATGTGCTGTGTGATAGACTGATGTCCTGTCCAGGGTGTATATTGCCTTGCACCCGCTACTTGCTGGAATAAGCTCTGGCATCCACCTGACCATCAACCGGATAAAACAAAAAGAAGATGGATGAAGGGAGAGAAGGATAATTAAAAATTAAACACTGTAGAAAATGTTGTTTTTTTAATCAAATATTGTTTTGTTTCATCCTTTAAATGTTGTTTTTCTTCAGTGTTATTACACTACCAACAATAAATGTAAGAGTAGTTGCATACTGTTTGACCCTAATCAAGCTCATAAGATTATTCATATTTTGTGCAAATTCAAAAATGCTTTCTGCACTGAAATCAGAGCTGTCATAATTTTATTTAATTTTCTTTAAGCATTAGAGGTTTACTGAAATAAAGATAATGCTAACAGCAAAAATAAAAAAATGCTCCTGAAAAATGATTTTTTGGAGTCCATAATAAAAATGTGACTTTAGCAAAAACATTGTAATTGTAGAGGTGTTCTAATGAGTGGAACTAAAATGATAATATGCAACAGCAGGGTATTATTGTCTTCTTATATATTTTTTTAAGTCTTAAAAAAGTAATGTAACAATTAAAGTTATTTTGAGGTAATATGCTTTTGTTCTATTCTTCTGCATTGTAATTTGCACTACATTTAAATATAATTTCCTGACTAGCCTCTGTTTCAACTCATAGATATGCTGTTTGCAGTAACATTTTCTTGAAGATATTTTCTGCCTATGACCTTGTGGTTGATTCTTTCTTACACCTCCACTCCCGCTGAAACCTAGAATTGTTCTTCTTCTTTCTTTGAATTGATATCATAATGCATCACAATAATGAATGGCATTTGAAGCTTTGCAGCTTTGACATTGAGAATTATAAAGTTTCATGTAAACCAAAAATTCTGTAAACTATGTAAACATTCTGTAAAATATATATCACAACAACTATTAACAGTGAAATGTTGTTTTGTCACAAGACCCCTACATAAGTACAATGTACAGTATTTCATCTGTGTTAGCGAGCACTTCTTTTTATAAGAGAATTGTGAAAGTAGTTTAGTATTGTTTTAGTAAAAGTACTGATATTAACTACAAATACTGTTACAAATTGAAGCTTATGAAAGTGGTGAACCATTTTTAATTTAGTCAATAAGTAAAATATTTCATAACTCTCAACTTGTAAGTGATTTCTCTAGAATATACCTGAGTGGTTGGAATAATTATCAGTATGTGAATTATCTGGCACAGCTTAATAATCCAGGCACACTTGGTAAAAAAACCGACAAGACACAATTGTTATATATGTTATTGTTATATTGTTATATTGTATGTTTCTGTACTGTTTATTGAAAATAATTAACCCACAATGTATCATGTAAACTTTACAATGGTTTCTATTCAAAAGATCCCACATCTCAACAAAGATCCAGTCTTCTTTTAAGCATTTAATCTGCCATGTGCCACAAAAATAAAATCTAAGAGACACTTCTCAGTAACCTAAAGCTGTAACAATACATATTACTCCAGAATCTGTAAAGGAGAATTCTCACCTCTGTCTTTTAGTTGCCCACATCTGTTCAGTAGTCAGCATCATTTTAATGGCTGTCCTGGGCAAAGAAAGCTGTAGGAGCAAATAGTGCTGCAGAGCTAATGTAAAGGAGTGCAAAGAATGCCACTGCATGTCATGCACATACATTAATAAAATACCAAAGGAAAATAGAATATACATATTTCTAAATTTCAAACACAATTTGTTAACCACTGTAACCCTAAATCATCCAGGTAATTTATAATTTTTAAATTTATTTGATATTTGCTGTATCTCTTGTGACTTCTGACATTACAATGTCTGGGACATACTGTTAATCAATTGTTAATGTTTTTATTGATGACTTACATTTGTACCTTAAAGATACAGCATTGCATAATCTTCCATTTATGATCCCAGAACCCTAAACACTACACCTTACTGCTTCTTTAACAAAGAGTTACTTTATTTATATTCTAGCTATTTTAATGGCAAGTTCTTAAATGTTTTAAAAATGATTTTAAATGTAGCTTGTCGAGTGTAGAGTGCATTTGTTCAAATCTACAAAATGGTTGTTGATAAAAAGTGTAGAATTTTAAAAATATTAAATATTAAATCTTTAAACATTAAAATTTTACAATGCACTACTAACACTTAGAATATCATAGAATATTGTAGACAAAGATGATTATGATGATGATTATTATTATACATAGTGTTGCTCCAAGACAGGAAACTTGATAAAAGTGTCATGTCCATCTTCCATCTTCCAGTAGAAGCTTCTTCTAAACAGGTAGTAGCATTTGTGAAAGTTATACACGGTGAATACAACAGGAGATATAATTGCTGTGTGGAGCAAGTAGCTGTGCCTTTGTGTTATATGCACTTTGCACTTCGTTTTCCCATCATGGATGAAAAACAATAGCTTCTAAAGTGTTTTCGATCATTTAGAATGGAAAAAATGCTACATAAATGCAAGGAATTTTCTTGCACAGTCAGACTTCAAATTTTCCCCATTACCTTCTTTGTATTATACATACAGTATAACACTTATCATACAGAACAGACAAGTTTTTTTTAATCAAACATTTCATGTCCTACACTTGGCAGTCCATGTCAATGTTAAATTTTATTATTTGATTAAATAAATTAAGGTTTTTATTTCATATTAACTAAACAGACACCCTGCAACTTACAATTGGCAACCCACTGAAGCTAAGCAAGTGCGAGCCTGGTCAGTACCTGGATAGGAGACCTCCTGGGAAAAACTAAGGTTGCTGCTGGAAGAGGTGTTAGTGAGGCCAGCAGGGGGTGCTCACAGTGCCCCAGTATAGTGACAGGGACACTGTATTGTTGTAGTGGTTTTATGGTTTTACTGAGACAATTATTAATTGTAGCAGTAATCACGAGGTGGTTCGTTGTGGCTTTTAGAAAATCAATCGTCAGAACAACTAACAACGCACACACACGGGTTCAATACACGGGATACATTTATTAATATAAATTGTGCACCAAACATATACCAGTCTGCCTGGATACAAACGGCAGACCTTACTGTTAGGGTTATCAATATACAAGGTATATAAGATGCAAACACAAAGAGATACACAACAGAGAATATATTTCAATATATTGTTCGGCTACACCAAATCGCTAATCAGTGTTATTACCCACTGTTACTCTAAACTCAGAAGTAAATACATTACTCATGAATTAAATTGATAACAACTTGTGTTGAGGTACAATTGAATTCTCGAGACGCAATGTAGAACATGGGGTTTACTTATCCACTGTGTATGGATTTGGAATTTCCCGGCACGAACGCCAAACCAGCTGACAGGCTCTGTTGCAGCCTCTGTTCCAGCGGTTGTCCAATGGGCGTTGTCCCGGCGTCCTCTGGCTGCCGGTCAACCAGTCAAGGTGCAGCTTGGAGTAGGACGGGGGGAGGAATCTAACTGCGGCGTGCAGGGCAGTCATTGCTCCGAGGGGATCTACCAGCAGTCTGGCTGGCTAGTAGAAAGTCTCTATGCACAGAGTGTGACTGCGGGTCCTCGCAAGTCACTCTTTTGCACGGGAAGAAACTGGTTTGTTCCCAGTCCAGCGCTGCTTCTGAATAAGCTATTCAGGTTGTCGACGAAGGTCCAACTGTAGGCTGCCATTGATCAAGCGGAGCATTCACGTTGGTCGTTGCAGAATTCTTGAGTACGTATGGGATCCTCGGCCTCACGCTTAGAACAAAGTCCAAGTCCCAGTGCAGACAACAGCAGTTGTCACGTGATTGTCTCTGAGGGTGTGCGAAAATGGCCAAGGAGAGCCCCGACCTGAGCTTGCTCTACCTTTTTGACCAAGACACAGATGTGTGCTGATTGGTTGAGAGTTTGGCAGGCATTGGAGACCCATGTGGCTCTGCGGCTAAGGCACTGCACCTGTGGCTGGAAGGTTGCCGGTTCAAATCCTGCGGCTGGCAGAGGAATCCTACTCTGTTGGGCCTCTGAGCAAGGCCCTTCACCCCAACTGCTCCAGGGTTGCTGTACAATGGCTGACCCTGCGCTCTGACCCCAAGCTTCTCTCCCTGTCTGTGTCTTATGGAGAAAAGCTGGGGTATGTAAAATGAAGAATTCCTAATGCAAGAAATTGTATAGGGCTAATAAAGAAACATTATTATTATTACGTGGTGTTACCACGCCCTGCCAGTCCCTGATTGGTTGATTAAGGTGAGACTGACACTTAGGAATGCAGTCCAGATGTCCATCTGGCACTCCCTAGACAGATAGGCGCCAATGGATGACCATTGATCATGATAGCCAGGCTTAGCTAAGTGCATCCCCGTTTGGGAGCTGTCCCTTATCAAAAGAAAACATCTTAAATCAGCCTGCATGAATAGCTTCTCTGTGGCTGCACCACAGAGATGAAGAGTGAGATGGGGCCTCATTTAGGAAAGCACAGCAATGCTTAATTCTGTCTTATTAACAAGCATTGCCGCTACACTGTAAACAAGCACCGTCTTTTGGATGAGACGTAAAACCGAGGTCCTGTCTCTCTGTGGTCATTAAAAATCCCAGGGTGTTTTTCGAAAAGAGTAGGGGTGTAACCCTGGCATCCTGGCCAAATTTCCTCTATGAATTGGCTACATTACTTTGTTCTCCTCCCCCACTCCGACGGCAGGCGGAGCGACGCGCCGGTTGGAGTATTCTCGGTTGCATTTAATGGCAACGTCAGCTAAAAGATATGGTTTTAACCACCAAATGGAGACGGGCGTGCTGACAAGCGGACCCTGCTGGATTCCTGCGGGATTAACGCTAGGATGAGAGATTTCATATTAACTAAATATTAATTTTAAAGTAATTTTTAAACTACAAATCAAAGCAGTTTAATGCAATACTTTTGGAATACATTTTAATACATTATATGACAATTGTTTTGATTCCTACTAAATAAAACTCACCATTCATTTTTTATTATTAAAGTCTACACATTATACTGTGCTGCCTAAAATATTTTTGGTATTTTAGTTTTTTTCTTCTTAAATTTCCTAATCCATTTCATCATAAATTAATGCTTTATATCTACCATTTTCCTACCTTAACTTTATATATATGTAATATGTCTTAAAAATAATATTGAATGCATCATCATTAAATATTAAATGTATCTTAAAATCAATTTATTATATTGGAATGTAAGATACTGTTGGCAATACTGTTTTAGAGAAAATAATTTATTCTATTCAATTACACTGAAATTGGACACAATAAAGCAAACTACATTCTATGAAAACACTAACAGTAACAAGTATGCTACAGGTATCCAAAACAATATAATTTCCAGTCCTTGTCACATTGTGATATTTCATCATTAATTTCACATTTTCTATAACGCAACAGAATGAGCTGACTGGTGTCGCAAGCTAAATGTGTTTTCCTCAGTGAATGAACCCATAAAGTCAGATGATTTAAAAATACTTTTTAATATTTTGAACAATTTAACAAATCTCTCACTTTACTCATCAAACATATTGTGTGGAATATATATATGGCCCAGTTTGGACCAAAGATTTACTATTTCCATAACATATTTATTTCAGGCATTATGGATAGAACATTAAATAATGCTTTTTTTTTCTCTATGTGTCCTTGTGAAACCTGTAATTTCCTGTAAACAGAACGGCAAATACTTCTAATTTTGCCTGCATATACTGTATACTTAATGCAGTATAGAATTCTCAGATGTAAATTAATTAATGTGAATTTGACCAGTGATGGAGAATTTGGGACATTGTATAATATTTGGAACATTGTACAATGACTGAAAACGTGTTAGCACTACTTTTCAGGCTGACATGATAAAAGAAGAAGATAAAAATAAGAAAAAACCTAAGCAAAATCAAGTGTTTTATATTGACATTGGAAAGCTTCCAAATTTATGTTTCCATTGATGTATCCACTTGTAACTCAATTCGGGAACTACTTGTAGCTTTCAGTATGAGACCACTATACTATACAGGCATATATGTTTACTTGAATTTAATGCAAGTACAGTTTACCTGAAATGTTTTATAATGTCTCTGTAGGTGGTTGTACAAACAATTACATTGTAAAAGCTTTTTTTTAATTCTGTTCAGGTTTTAGGCCTGAATTGTAAGTACTTAAAATGAAAATAAAAAATATGACATTCTCACTATGCAGAATGTAACATGAATCAACTGAAGGTAAAGGAGAAGGAAAATTTTAACCTTGAGGCCTTAGAATGCAAGGTATTTAGAATGTTGTTTCATTGTCTGTCTTGGTATACAGCTTGAAACAAATCCATTCAACCTTGTTTACAAAGCCTCATGAGGTTGCAGGTGCTTCATTTCAAATTCTTGCCTGATGAAGCCTTGCAATGACCTTTCCAACAAATTTCTTCTCACCAACTTCTCCGTCCTTTCAAATTATTTATTTTTCAATCAATCATATATAATTCATTTCTTATCAAACTAACCTGGTACCTTGGTAATGATGCTTGAGAAGCTACATTTTAAAAATGTTATTAACTTTCCACCATGAAACATATGATAAAAGAATCCTTTTATCCCATTTTTTTATAAAAATGAAAATATGCACAGCCAGGGGTGGTGTAAATATTTATCTTGATTATGTTATCTATTTAAACACATTTAAAATATTCCATAAACAGGATATTTTGTAATATATACATTATTTTAAATTAAGTTTGAGGCATAAAATGACATTTTCCATTTAACTATCTAATGCCCCCATCTTTCATCTTTTCCATACCTGTCCTTTTATTTATTTTATTCAGTGTGTAAAAATGTCAAAAAGAAATAATTTTCTACCATCCCACAGGTATTAAATCATTTCTTATATTTACCTATTTTCAGTAGCCATCTGTACACATTAAAAGGTCAAGCAGAAAAAAAAAGTTTGTTTTTCTTATTAATATTTCAAAACTGTATATATCAAAAGTGAAAGCTAAGGAGAGGAGTGGGTTAGTAAATAATAAACGAGTAGTTACACCATTTTAATTAAAGTTGTCAGGCTCTGTAACATTGGTGAATATTACTTAAAAAAGAAACCCTTGGGAGCTAGTCCTGTTTCAAGATATCAGTGATTTGGTTGATCAGGATAAGTGTTGTCACCAAAAAAGGTGATCTGCTTGATTGCTCAGCCATTTCCTCAATCTCCTGATAAATCAGGTACAGGTGAAATGATGTGTATCAAAACGTCATGAAGATTGATGGCACCTGCTGCCTTTAGGAAAAAAACATCAGCATCTTAACCACTTGATGTGAACTGCTGGAAAACAAAGATAGTTTACCCTGAAAAAAAAACTCTTCGACAGCCTTAATTTCCATAGCCCATTTGCACAGCTGAAGCAGGATCTAATAGGTCCCAGAGAAATCAGCCAGGCTATGATCAGAATTTAAAAGCACGAAGCTGAGAAGCCAGAGATTATTAGTTACAATGTGGTGGGCAAACAATAATGTTTTAAGTGATGGATGCTTGATAGGATAGGTGTCTTAAACTTTAAACACAGGTTAGGTGAATACAGCACTTTTAATAAATCAAGCAATGCTTGGACTGTGTTCATAAAATGTCACTATTTATCTTTCAGTTTACATTTTCTCTGAGAGAGAAGGATCTGGCTTTTAAACTCCCTTGGAGATTTAATATAAAAGAATACATCAACAAAAAGATAGTCACATCTGATATAAGGTTTCAAGTTGGAAGCTGCAATCAAGTGGAAATTTTGTCAGTATCGTAATCTCTGATCTGCTGAGCTTGTAATATAGGATGTTTGGAAATGTATGAGGGGTTAGTCGCCAAAGATCTCCTCTGTTCTTTTAATGACTGCACTAAATCTTAACAAACATGAGGTTGGAAACCATCACACTGCCATTGTTGTGCATATATCAAAGTCATATATTTCAAAGCTCAGAAAGGCAGCTCAATCATGCATGCTTTTTATGGTGCTGTGATCAGGCTGATACAGACTGCAAAGCTTTTGTGAACAGTTCTTGAATAAATGTGCCAAAAGGGAGAGTACAGAATGCAAACAAAGGTCCCTCTAAGACAGCTTCATTTCATACATGCTGTAACAAAAAGAAAATAAATATTACATTTTTAAAACTGGCAAGTTCTTACATATTAAATAATAATATTATTTTGAAGGCAATAAAAACAAAGATATCATCTATTGCACTTGAATACATTGTCAGCACATTCATGTTCAATCAAGTATGCGATATTAAGAGTTAACAGATGAGCAAGTTAAACTTTTAAATAAAAATTAAGTGAACATTTTATTTAAGTATAAATGATTACTGGTCCGACAATTGAAAGAGAATCAAATTATTAAATAAACATGAAAGACCTGTGTTGAGAGTCAAATTAATTTAATAAACACAAATAATCCTTTTATTCAAAATATTGCAGTTCCTATTCTTGGCCACACAATGCCACTAAAGTCTATGTTATTTCTTTCTGATCAGTGAGCAGTATGGGCTTGTACTGTTGCACAACTGGTACGACACTAATCACAACATCTCTGCTCACTGGTTGCTGCATCATTATTTTTGACCCTTGATCTGGTTTCTGAAAGAATTCTTCAATTCTATTCATGCCCACCTTTCCAAGTATCAAGTCTAAGTCTTCTAGAGGCTCATATACATTCGCATGTATGGCCCCAACAATATGGTGAGAATAAAAAGGAACATCACTAATAACTGCAACAAACTCACAGCTATTATTGAAAGAAGGACAATCTTGTTTTTCCTAGCAGTAGCACTAGCATTTTATTTAACATACATTAACTAAAATTCATCGTGATGATTTAATCATCTGGGCTAATTAAGAAGAGATCTACTATGAAAGTCATGGGCTAGTAGAATGTGTGGTCACCTTTGGATGCAGTGCAAGTGTACATTTGAGATGTTTCCACTGCACTGGGTTGCAAATATTGTTTTTTGGGAATCTGTCCCATTCTTCTTATAAAGCCTAGATGACGATGATGATGTTACTATTCAATTTTCTTTAATAGTTACATCACATGTTTTCCTATATTATCTTATATGTCCTTATCCACACTGAGAAACTGGTAGAGTTTGAAGTTGAGAAATCTGATGAGGTTAGTTATAAAAGGAAAATGATGTGGTGCCGTTTGCTGTAAAAACATCTTTGCTTCTTTCATTTCATTGTCAGTTAAGAGTAATTTGTTGTTTGAGAGAAAAAATGGTAGAAGGCATTATCATTTTTTTAAATAGTTGGAGAAGTCTTGGAGCATCACCCTGGGTGGCATCCGAGCCGAAGGAAAAGGTGTTGAATTTCGGACAAAATTCTTTAGGAATATTATTCCTAATAATATGTCGTTATTATGAGACAACATCTATAGAGGAACAGGAGGTGGTTAGAAAGTCTAGTCTTGGAGCAGATCACTGTGAAAAGATAGAATGTCAGTTTAATGGGAGATGAAGTCAAGAAGACCAGGGAGGAGGAGAAGCAATGACAGAGATAACAGATCTAGAGAAAGTTTTAGAAGAAAGCATAGTGGGTCACAGAAGAAATTAATGGAAGACATTACCATACAGGTGTAGTGTGCTCTCACGAGGCACCAGTTCTGTAGGGTTTGGGCATTTACGGGGACAATTATTAATTGTAGCCGTAAATCACAAAATGATTCTTTTAATGGCTTTAGAATCCAACCATGCGATATAACTCAAACAACGCACACACACAGGTACTAATACACGAGGATACATTTATTAATACATAGAATATGCATGTAAACCTAACAGATCTTATCGAGAGGGTTATCAGAATACAAAAGGTATATATTCAGTCAGTTACGAAGAGTTACATATATCAAGAGGACATACGTTCGGTATATCATTCATTTAGACCGTTTCATAAAGTGAACTTGGTTATAACTTCTACATTAGATACTCAAAACAAGTACATAACTCTTAGGAATTAAATTGATATCAACTGGTTGGGATAACAATTGAATTCTCGAGCTGTAATGCATTGAAGTTGAATACTCATCCAATCTCTGGGGATTCAGATCTCCTGCGGGCTCTCTGGCTCCGTGCCAGGCTGTGCTGTGCGGCTTGCGACGGTGCACTGCTGATGCTCACTGACCGGCTAGTTAGTGTTGGCTTTAACTAGCAAAGTTTGTGCACAGGAGAAAAGATGACTGTGGGTCCCAGCAAGTCAGGAAGAGGACCGGTTCGTTCCTGATGAAGCGCTAGTTCTGAATAGTGATTCAGCTGTCCACAGTTCCGACCTGTTCAGGAGGCTTGCTGCTGATGCTAACCTCGGGTGGATCCTCTGGTTACTCTCTGGCAACCTCCGCTCCAGATTCTTAGAACAAAGCAAAGTTCTGGCACTCGGACACACTGGCCATTCCATGGTTGTCCGGGCTGAGTCTCAGGATGGTCAGGAGGCGCGCTGCGAGAATGTCCTGCCCTTGGGAGCCTTTCTGCTCCTGGGCCGTCCTGGCCTGGAATTCTTCTCACATTCTCCTTTAGAATAGTCTTTCGAAAAAGTTCACAGAATTCACTTGGAGCTCTGTTTTGCCTGTTTTTACCTGGAGGAACTTCAGCTCATTCATTGGCTGAAAGTTCCATGGGCATCAGAGTCCCACGTGGGTTACTCGGCCCTACCAGTCCCTGATTGGTTGATCAACGTGAGATATGAGTCATTTACTCCTGACACCTAGGAATGCAGTCCAGATGTCCATCTGGCACTCCCTAGACAGATAGGCGCCAATGGATGACCATTGATCATGATAGCCAGGCTTAGCTAAGTGCATCCCCCTTTGGGAGCTGTCCCTTATCAAAAGAAAACATCTTTAAATCAGCCTGCATGAATAGCTTCTCTGTGGCTGCACCACAGAGATGAAGAGAGAGATGAGGCCTCATTTGGGAAAGCACAGCAACACTTAATTCTGTCTTATTAACAAGCATTGCCGCTACACAGGTTTATATATTTTGATGTTAGCAGACTGCAAAGGACGATTCAGCAATTTTGCAAGTTGCAAGTTCCTCAATCACACAGTTAGATTTTTATGAGATGTGATTTGACCAATAAAGGCATTTTTTCATGGTTTCTAGAGCACTTACTGTAATACAACGTTGCCTATTGAACAAGCCATATTATAATTAAGTAAGTAATAAGTAATTTCATTACAAAACACTACAATAAAGGTCATTTTAGAAATCTGTTACTTGAATAAATGTTTACCCTAAGACCCAAAAAGAAGAACAAAAAAAAAGTCAATAATTATGATTATATATTATAATTATGTCCACTGTTTTATATACTGTTACTGTATGCCTGCTCTTTGGAAAAATATGCAACACCTCCTCATGACTGGCTTATAGCTTTCCTCATAATTCTGAATTATGATTCATTGTCGAATTCTTTATGTAACTACCTATTGTTAGGTGCAACATATTGTATACTTACATTTTGTGATTAATATTATTTTAATATCAAAACACATACAGCATGGAGCCATGTATACCATATGGTAAGTACTACAATGTAATTAAAAAAAGGTAACTTTAGGTCCACCATCTGTGATATTCATATAAGAAATAAAACAAGTTGAAAATTGGATATTAAGATATAACAAGTAGTACTGCAATAAAATATATGAAAACTGCAAAGTAAACAGGTATCTACTTCAATCTATGTAACCAAACTTGTTTTAGTAGAAAACTTGTTTCAGTAGAAAAGTTCAACACGTACAGGCAAATATAGTTTAAATGTTTATGGGACATTTAAAAAAATATTTTGTAAAATAATTCAGGTTATAGGTTAATAGTTCCAGGAAAGCACATTGTGTGCTGTAAGCTTTCGTTTGTTATTAGAAAAGCAATATTATGACATTGAATATGTTCTATGGGTTATGAAAAGATAGAGGAGTCAGCTAAAGTATAGTTTTTGTACAATTCAAAAACTGGAGGACACGTCAGAAAGCATTTCATTAATGGACATGAATTGTGAAAACATTGCTACTAAGTTTTACTTTTTTACCAGACAAAGGTTTAGGATGTCACTTTAGATTTTTTTAAACAGTATATGGGTAAATCAGATTTATTTTAATGATATTAATACAGTATCTTAATGAGGAAAATGCAATAGAACTTTAAAACACCTACAATAAAAATGACACTGTAATATTTTATGAAATGTAGTGTAGGGTTAACCAGTTATCATAATGGATTGCAAAGGAACAAGTAATAGGTTTATTCCATGCTGAAAAAAAGAAGAAAGAAAACACAACGTGAAGAAGGCTCCACGGCCGAAACGTTGGTTTTTTTTTCTTCTTTTTTTAAATATGGAATAAACCTATTACTTGTTCCTTTGCAGCCTACTCATGCTGACGCAGCTACCCACCTGAACTATCATAATGGATTACCTACTCTTGGCTCCTCGATGTCTACTTGGACCCTAAAAACATCTGGATTATGGTCCTTGAGGCACAGGTCATGGTCAGTCATTCCTCAAGTGACCAACCAATCAGGAATCCGTGGGGTGTGGAAGCCCTACTTGTCCGGCAACTTTTTAAGCAATCATTAGCTGTGTTCTCCAGTTAAAAAGCGATGCATAGAGCTCAGAGGCTGCTCCTCCGTCCATTCTCGCGTTCTTTCAGACTTAATCGTTAGACTGCTAGCACTGTTGTCTGAGTGTGGGACTTGCAACTTTGTTCTAAGCACTGAGCCAGAGGAACCCCGAATGTGCCTGAGGTCAAGCCTCGTGAACTGCTAACGCAACCGTGGATGCCCGCCTGATCAACGGCGCATACAGTTGGAACTTTGTCGACATCTGAATACTTTATTCAGAAGTAGCTGCTATGCTGGAAGCGAACCAAGTTTCCTGCCCAAAAGAGTGACTTGCCCTGGACCACACAGTCACCCCTTTGTGCACAGAGATTCCCTAGTTCAGCGCAGGTTCAAATTGGTATTATTGAGACTGATTAACGAGATAGTATAGCGAATGGTATACTAAATGCATATTCCTTGTTTTGTATCTCTTCCTGATTATACATATTTTGTATTTTGGTAACCCTCACAATAAGATCTGCCATCTGTATCCAGGCATGTTTTTATATGCACAATTTTATGTATTAATAAACGTATTTTGTGTATTTGAACCCGCATGTGTGTGTGAAATGCTGATTGTCCTGACAATTGATTCCCTAATAGCCATAAAGAACCACCTCACAGTTTACTGATACAATTAATAAATTCACAAAACTCCTACACCTTTAAACAACCAATTAAAAATCAATTTATCATAAATGTAAGTGTAATTAGTTAACATTTTACTCTAATGTACTTTCTAAAATCTGTGTACTGTATATAACAAGTTGGAATATGTTATATAAAATAATAGTAAATTCAGGGGGAGGCTTGTCCAGGACTGTGAGCTACAAGAAACATTCTAACCTTTGGTTGCAGACAGACCAGCCACTAATAGGACTTTCATGACAAGTCATATACTTTTAGAGGGGGAGATAAGTTTACCCAATTGTACCAACTGCATAGAAATGTCACACTGTGCATTGTAGATTGAATGATGAACCCTATGCGAAGTTGTGGAGCCGAGTCAGGAGAGGTTTTATGTAAATCCAAAACATAAGGTGGAAACGTAGTCAAAGGACGAGTTTAGGGTTCGATACCAAAGATAATCCAGGAGAAGGCAGACAAATCCAAAACAATAGACAAGATCAAGGTCAAAGGTGTGTTCTGGGTTCGAGTATCCAAAAGCAAGAACACGTAGTTATCAATGCTAGGCAAGGAGTTCTGATGAAGCTAACAATACCAAGCAATGTTCAGTGAAACAGAGAAGGCTTAAGTATGTTTGGAAGTGGAAGGTGTGTTAACAAGTGAGGCACTCTGATTGGATAAAGGGATAGATAGGCTTTTGTGGGGATTGCCTCCAGCTGGAACTTGATTGGGGCAAGACCGTTGTGTAGAGGATTTCGTTTAGCAACGGGTGTGACAATAATGCTAAAACAAATGTCATGACCCTTATGCACACATTATGTAATTTGCACATGAAGAAAGATATAAGATGTGAAGAAGGGGTTAACTGATTCCTTTCTGCACAAGGATTGGACTTCGTGTGACACCAGACACTCCAGGCTTAGAGTTATGGCAGGAAAGGGGGATAACTGATAAGGATTCCAGATGCCCTCCTTCTCAAGGAAGGAAACCTAACCCTGACCATTTGGCCAAAGTCTGTGAACTGTCCAAACACAGTGACCTCCCCCCATTACCATAATAATGAGCTGCATCAGAAGCTGCAGAAAAGGGATATTACCATAATAATGAGCTACGTCAGAAGCGGCAGAAGAGGGCTATATAAACTGGAAGATTTGTACCGGCACTTTGAACAATACTTCGGTTTTGTTGTTCCTTGCGGGAACAAGACTTTGGTTTTATTGTTCCTTGCATGCAATAAAACTCATCTGTTTAACTTCATCTTGGGATCCAGAACTTATTTTTCTGTTACAACACACATATGCCTAAAAAGTATTATGCACCTAATTATAATGTCTTGTGTAGTAGCTTAAGAATTATAATACCATTTTGCAGCAACATTCAAAATGTTACAAAAGTGTTACAGCCTTTACCATATGCCCTGGATGTAAAAAAATGAATAGATAAAATAGTTTTGATTGTGCCTCCTCTCCACAAGATAAGGTGTATTGTAATAATGGTTGTACAAATTTTCCTTATCCCACATTTGTTGACTGCAATGAGTAATAAGAATGTTGAAATATTCAACTGCTTTTAGAACTGTGTAATGTTTTCTAATGAAGTATTTATAGTTTTTGAACAGGGGAGTTCAAAGGTGTGACACTGGCCAATACAGGAACTGTGATTAAAATAATGTGCTGTATGTAAATTAATGGTTTGTCATGGTAAGGGGGGGAATTTTGACCACACATCGAAAGATAAAACTTCACAGCTCATTCATGACCTGGCAGGTCACTATAGATACACTTGAAAACAATCCTGAATCATTGATCATTGACCTAGACAAAATGTATGTACTGTACTTCCTTATAGAAGGTAAAAGGCAGGAAGTCTACTAAGTCCTGAGAGGCATACATCCTCCTTTTATTTTTCCATTGCTACTTGTTGTTACAGAATAAGCAGGTGTTCTTTGAAATTTAACTATTGAGAGAATTAAGTTTTCACTAAAAGTTTGTATTATATCTTGTTAACTATGTATCTTTTTACTTATATTTTACTAAATCCGTCCCAGGATGTCTGGTCTCAAAAGATAACATAGCCACATGGGGTCTTTATGCATAGCTGGCATAGTTCTCAGGGAAATGATTGAGTGACCTCTCCTGGAACAAATGGTCTATTCAGCAGAAGGGGCTATCTTGCATTAAAGAAAATATATGTACTGGTCAGCTTTTTAGAATGACCATATATTGCCACAATGCAAGCAGAGAGTCAAGTGGGAGTGTATCTTGTATCGTTTGTTTCACTGCATAAAAGAGCACTGTAAGCAGTCTTTTAAAGTCTTGTGTCCAAAAGCAAGACTTTCATATGCATATGAAATAAAGACAACTTTCAACACACAAACTCTTAGCTGATGCCCTTTGTTTGGCACAACACTATCAAGCCTGATTTTTTTCCTCCTATTCAGAAAAAGTTGCCCTTTGTGTGTTTGTAAATCTGTAAGAACAGGGTAAAACTGTAAATCTGTGAAGAACATGGAAGTGCTCAAGAACTATGTACCCTGGATGGGACTAGTCAGGGAGGCCACCCAGAGGGCTATGACAACTGTAAATGAATTACAAACTTCCATGGCTGATATGGGAGAAACTGTACATATTATAACAAGTGTCTGAGTGCTTCACAAATCTGGGCTTTAAGGGAAAGTGGCAAAATGAAAGCCACTGTTGTAAGCAACTCACAACAAATCCCAACAACATTTTTCCAGAATGTGGCGTGTGGGAGACTATGAGATTCTATGGTCTAATGAGACCAAAATTGACTTTTTGGCCTCAACATAGGTGTTACGCTTGGCGCAAGCGTAACACTACACGTCATAATGAGAAAACCAACTGAGAATTATGGTGAATTAAGGTGGTGGTAACATCATGCTATGGCGATGCTTTGCTTCAGGGCTTGAACTACTAGTGAAGATAGAAAACAAAATGGATGCATCAAAGTACAGAGAAATCCTGGAAGAAAACCTGCTTTCAGCGAATATTTATCTTACAATAGGGAAAACATACATTCAAAGCCACACTGGAGTGGCTTATAAAACAAAAAGTCAGTGTTCTGGAGTGGCCCAGTCAAAGTCCAGACCTCAGTCCAATTGGGAATCTGTGATAAGAGTTCAAAATTGCCCTTGACCAATGGTCCCCATCCAACTTGAGTGAGCGTGAGCAATATTGTAAAGAAGAATGGACAAAAATTGCTGTGTCCTAATCAGCAAATAAAACTGATGTCTGTAATTGCTGCCAAAGGTGGCTCTATCAAATATTTGCTCAAGGTGGATGAATACTTAAGCAATCAGTTATTTTGTTTTATATTTATAATTAATTAAGGAAGATGTGTAGATTTTTTTCACTTTGATATTATAGTGTAATGTTTTCGGGTTTGGCGAGGACTGACACAGTGATTTAGACTCTCGTTTGAATGAGAAACGGCGCTTTTATTTTCCGGATGAGCGTCCGGCACAGCAAGCATGACCACCACTCCCGTGCGTGTGCAGAAAGAGAGAGAACATGAGAGAGCCAGAGAGAGAGAGATAGCACAACACACTGGGGTCTATTCGGGTAGTTACACAGGGATAGGGCGGCAATTGGATACAAGTATAAAGGGTGCAAAACCGGGGAACTATTTACACGAATCCACTCTGTACACACATTTTACAGTGGGCCAGCTGCACTGGTCAGTGGCTTTCCTAGTCCCCGCCCTGGCCACTACTACTCCTGTCCTGCCCCTCACCATGTGCCCCAGCCAGGTGCTTTTCGGCCTGCAGTGCTAGGTGAAGGCGCTACAGTACAATAGTGTTTTATGTCAATCAATGGCAAATATTCCAATTCATAGTAAATACATTGTAATTCCATATTGTAATACAAAAATGTAAAAATGTTCCCTGAACTTATCAAATTATGCTTTGAGAAATAAACTTCTCAAAACATAATTTTAACATTTTAGGAGCTAACACTGTATAATAACACTGTATATCACAGAATCATACAGTGAATGTAATTTACCTGTAACAGTATTTTTCTTTGATTAATTGCTTGAACAGACTCCAGTCAGAAGATTATCACACTTGTGGTAATATTTACAATAGTGGTACATTTATTAAATCTACACATAATTTTTAAACAATTTAAAATACCTGTATTATATAAGATATCATAAAATATACTATATATTCTTACAGATATATGATGTTGTATCATACAGCATGCTATATATCTTACACTAACACTGTTTGACACTAACACTAACACAAAGACTATTTTTGGTTTCACTTTGGGGCTTTTACTATTTTAATGTAATTCTCTCTATATAAAAATAGTATTATTTTAATTAAGTCATTGTGGTGTGAATCTCATGGATGTATGATGATGATCATGTTAACCATGTTTGTGAAGGTATTGCTATTCTATGAACAGAAAGCTAATTTACTAATGAAACCGATTCACATAAGGCATTAGCTTTTGTTTTTGAAGCTGCTTTAATTCAGTTCTGAAAATATACAGAAGAGCTCTGGAGATGTGCAATAATTCATTTATGAACTGGTAAAGTAGGTTTTGAGCAACATATGTGAAACAGAATCACATGCTGTGCATGTGAAAATAATCATGCTAAGTATTTTTTTATTTAACTTATTTATATATATTTTTAAATATAGTTATATAGTTATATTTGTTTACTGATATTTTAGAATATTATCTCCTGTCAAGATTAGCATAGGAAATGTGTAAAATGGTGATATGATAGCTGATTCTGTCCAAAATAAACATATAGTGTAAAAAAGCCTTGTTCACCTTGGTGGTATTTATGAACTGTGGAAAGGGAAGTTGTGAATATTTAATAGACGTGCATCATCTTTTCTTTGTGTAAATTGGGTCCAGGTGGAATGCCTTTTGGGGGTAAATGATCAAGTGCAGGCCAAACAACATGCACTCTGAGTTTTAATTTACTAAGGCTGGCTTGTCTCTGTCTGTTTATTCATTTGAAACACATCCTTTATTGAACAAGACTCTAAAGGAATTTGAAAAAAAAGAATTATGTTTCTTTTTCCTTTATCAGTTGGTATATGCTGCTCACACAGAATAGGAAATATTCAACAAGTTCTGCAACACACAATAAACCCACAGATTTGTGTAATTCTATGTCATTTAAAAGACATTGCACATTACATTCTGAAATATTATCATCTAGTAATGACATCAATACACTATCACAACATTTCAAATTATATGTCATACTTTCAATGAGAACAGCAATGAGTTGGTGGATGTTGAGCATGTTTTTTTTTTCAAAATTAATGCAAGAGTATTATGGCAAAAACACAAATTTGTTTCAAATTTTGTGCATTTCAGAGCATTGATTTGTGTCATTGCCTTAAATGTGGTAGTCTTCTCTTTCTAGCCTTGTTTATGTTTATGTCATCCCTTAAGAAGCCCCATCCTTGTCCTCTTAAAAATGCCTACAGTGCACAAAGGCCTCTGTAGCCAAGTATGTAATGATTATTAATTTAAACTTTCATGGCTTTACTGATGAAGAAAACATTTCTTCATTTAATTATTTTTGACAGTATTTGAAGGATATTGCAGTATATTCATTTGTGTATTTTATTTTGGATTTAACTATATACTGTACATGTAAATTATTTTATAAAATAATCATTAGAACACAAGAAAGTTCACTAATGAAATGAGGCCATATACAGTGCCTATAAAAGGTATTGACCCCCCTTGAATACTTTTGGACTTTCGACCTTTTCACATTTTTTGGTTTTACAGCATGAATCCATGATGTATTCGACTGAGAATTTTGCCACTCATCAACACAACGTGCTCTATAATGTTAAAGTGAAAAAAAAAATCCAGACATTTTACTAAATTAATGAAAAATATAAAACAGAAAATAATTGAATGCATAAGTATTCACCCCCTTGCTTTGACACACCTAAATTACCTTTGAAGTAACCAACTCTCTTCTCCAAGTCACATAATTACTTGACTGGAGTCCACCTGTGTGCAGTTGAGGTGTTTCAGATGATTTCAGAATAAATACACGTGTGTCTTAGTGCATTTTCAAGGAAACACTACACCATGAAGACCAAGGAACATTCCAAACAGACAAATAATAGTCAGGGAAAGGATATAAGAAAATTTCCAAGAAACACAGTGAAGTCCATCATTAAAAAGGTGAGAAAATATGGAACGACTGTGAATCTGCCCAGAACTAATCGTCCTCCAAAACTGAGTGTCCGGGCAAGAAGAGCCATAGTAAGGGAGGTCACCAAGAGGCAACTCTAAAGGAGTTACAGTCCTCCATGGCAGAGATGGGAGAAACTGTGCATGAGACAACAGTAGCACGCACACTTCATAAATCTGGCTTGTATGGAAGGGTGGCAAGAAGAAAGCCTTTGTTAAAATAAAACTTGTATTACTTCTCGGCTAGAGTTTGCCCAAAGGCATGTGAGAGACTCAACGATCTGATGAGACCAAAATTGAACTTCTGGGCCTCAATGCTAAGCGCTATGTTTGGCGCAAACCTAACACATCACATCACACCGAGAACACCATCCCTTCAGTGAAGCGTGGTTGTGGCAGCATCATGCTTTGGGGATGCTTCTCTGCAGCAGAGACTGGAAAACTCATACAGATAGATGGAGAAATGGATGGAGCTAAGTACAGAAAAATCCAGGAGGAAAACGTGCTGCAATCTGCAAGAGCGCTGGGACTTGGAGGACGATTAATCTACCAACAGAACAATGACCCAAAACATACAGCAAAAGCCACAGTGGCGTGGCTTGAAGCCAAACAGGTTAATGTCTTGGACTGGCCCTGTCAAAGCCCAGACCTCAGTCTAATTGAGCATCTGTGGAATGACTTAAAACTTGTTGTTCATAAACAGTCCCCATCCAACTTGATGGAGCTTGAGCAAATTTGCCAAGAAGAATGGACACAAATTCCAGTGTTAAGATGTGCAACTCTGATAGAGACTTATCGAAAGAGACTCACAGCTGTAATTGCTACCAAAGGTGGTCCTATCAAGTATTAATTCTGGGGGGAGGGTGAGTACTTATGTATTCAGTTATTTTCTGTTTTTTATTTTTCATTAATTTAGTAATTGTCTGGATTTTTTTTTCACTTTGACATTATAGAGTACTTTGTGTTGATGAGAGGAAAAATCCTCTGTTAAATACATCATGCTTCCATGCTGCAACACAATAAAATGTGAATAAGTCCAAGGGGAGTGAATACTTTTTATGGGCCTATTTTGTATCTGCATTTTATTTTTACTTCCATCCTTTCAGAATTTTGAATGCTGGAATAAAACCTTACTCTGCTCAAGACAACGGACTGCATTGGAATTATAAAAACAGTATGTCACATCAAGATAAATAAAATGTATGTATTGATAATCAAAGTTATAACTCTTGAGTAAAAGAAATGTATTATAAAGAACTGGGTTAGTTCCAGTGCACTGTTTTACAGTACATTTTTGTAAAATCATCTTATCATTAATATAGCAAACATAATTTTAGATCTACAAAAATAGTAACAGTTGAATATCACAGAGAAAAAACATTAACTAAACTGATATGAACCATGAGCTAAGAGTTGATCTTTTATTAGCACATTTTCTAAACTTTATTATTCTTATTTTTACACAAATGCTCACTTATGACAGAAATACAACAAAACTATTAGAGATGCACAGCAATCTATGCCTGTTTTTCAGACTTGCAAAATATTTATTGATGCTACTTATAAAAGACTTTGGCATAAAAACTAAAGGAGGAAAAACGGACACATAATTGTTTCTATTGACTGGTTTGCATGTCTGAAGAAAACAGACACAAAATATAGAAATTAATGCAAACATGTAAAAGGAACTAGCAAACAAAAATGTGAAATACTGTTATTAGCATTTTAAGAAGAAAGTATAATCCAGTAACTAAAGGCATAGAAGAGCCCTGAGAAAATCCCATACTTACAGTATGTACTGTATAGAATATTCAAAACAGTTCAACAGGTAAAGAATCACCAAACGTAAATACAGTAGAACTATCACATTTTAGAACCTAAAGTAACATTTATATTGTCTGCCTCAGAAGAACAATGTGACATATTTTTTTAAATTCTACCAGAACAAGGTAGAGTTTTTTACCATTTTTATTTTATTTTCAGAGCAGCATTTGGTTGAATTACATTCCATGTTTTCTGGGATTACTGTGTAAAGGGTTATGCCATCAAGGTTGTTGTCTACACAGCTAATACATACATTTCTGGATTTCATTAGCAAAACCAAGGGAATGACCTTCCCTATTTACATTTTTCTATTAAAGGCTGCATACCAACCTTCTAGCTACTGATGCTGTTTGCAGGGATTCGAAACTTGCAGATAAAGAAATTCCCTGTGGCAACATAAAATCTAAATGAATGAATGAGTTGCTTAAAGTTTCACAATAGAATGTTTTTGACACCTCACTGAAGCTGTCAGATGAGTCTTCTCCTTAGACCCATGTGTATGCTCTGTCCCTGAGACACTCTAAACACTTTTTGCACATTTTGGAAGTATAAAGATTGTAAATTTTGGAAACGTGTGTACTCCACTTTGTCCGGGATATTAAAATTAATTTAAGAGGACCTTTAGAATTTTTGTTTTCACTTTGGCATTTTAGAATGTTTTATATCAATCAATGGCAGAAAATCACATTTAAATACATTATGATTTCATAATAGAACACAATAACATGAAAAAGTCCAAGGGAGGTGAATACTTTTGAGAGCCAGGGTAATGGATGCATCTGACTTCAGTTAAAAAGGTGTTGGCACTAGGGTGGGAGTCTCTGCATTCCCACAACTGTTTTCATTGTGTCCTGTCCATTATGACATTCATAAGATAGCTAATATGGAGCTGTCTACCACTTGGATTCAGTGTGACATTGGTAGAGTGGGGGTTGAGGATTTAGAATTCTGCTGCTACAGTATGTGTTTCTATTGCACACATTTGGTTTCTTTTTATGTGTATTTTTTGTGGCTGTGCTACCCATGGTAGGGGTTGGATTTCTGCTCTTATTTTCTTTTGTTTAGAAAGAAAATGAATCATAACTAATTCACAAAAAAGATCAAGCAAGCAATGCAATAAAATTGTATGTGTCCTAATGATGACCTGAGAGGAACAATGGTGTTCAGCTCCGCCACCATTTACAAACAAATATAAATAACTTTATTACATTGTCATCCTAAGGCTTGGTGTAACCCCTGACTATATTTTTTAAATGCCAACAAATATCACTAGAGGGTCATTTTTACACCTATGCAATACTTCCTTCTTCAATCTTTTTCTTCTACCCTGTCCTTATGTGATGCATGTTACTATATTCAGTATGGCCAAAGCTCAACTTTAACCCTATCTACAGTATGCTTAGAAAACTTATCAGTCTTGTTAAATCTGCTTTGCTCTGGCTATCTACAGAATGAAGGTTCTATTATGGTACACTTTTGTCTACCTAATATCCCACTTAATTCAATTGATAAAGCAATTCTTTTTTTTACTTGTTCTACTATGTCCTTGTAGTTTAAGGTTGATGTTTTACTAGACTGACCTACTGAACTATCCTGATAACACTTATACCCCATCACAGCTCCTTTAGTCTAGTCATTGACTTAAGGTCTCTTATACGAAGCACCATGCTATGGAGTACCTTGTGCTGCAATAACCCAACTAAGGTGTGAAATATCCTATCCTATACAATTTGGATCTTTTTTTATTTTTAGAAGTCGCCTTAAACCACAACTATTGAAACTTGTCTTTTTCTTTTTTTTTGTAGTTTAGGCTAATATTCCCACTATTTTGTACTATTTATTTCATCATCTCATATTATGCTTGTATTGAAAAACAATGGAATTGCTCAAAAGTAACAAAAATGACTAAATAAAAGAACAATCTTTTTATCTAAATATTTAAATTAAATGAACTGTTTAAAAATGTTACATTTCAATCTCAAGCAACATAACACTGCACTTCCTATTTTTTGTTGTAATGAAGAAAAAAATTGACATTTACAATATTATACTATCACAAAAAAAACTTCCCAGTTTTACGATCAGATAAATACTATTGCAGGTTACTTTTAATTAAGACAAGTAAATTCTTTAGTTACCTTGACATTCTGTTGCAGCATGTTTACTTAAATTCAGAAAAAAATGGAACTAATGAAAGACTGCATAAGGTAAAAACATCTTCAGCAATTATTGTAAAAATAGAATTGACACAATGGATCTGGCTTTAAACTGTCCTTTTTTGTTATATGAAAACACACAATGCTAGCAATTGAATGGACACTGTCCTTGGCTGCAGAGTGATAAAATATTGCACATATGGCATTGTTGTACTCACATGTGCAGGACTATTAGAAGTATTAAAGTATTAGTGAAACGAACAGTTCTTTCTGGACCCTATGCAGATGACACAATCAAGAAATGTGAGGAAACACTAGGGAAAAAGTCATGCAGGAATATGGGAATGAAAACAGGGAGGCGTGTCCAAAGTGCGCTGGTGCACGGGGGAGGTGTGTCCGAGGCAAACAATCCAGGAGAAATCCAAAAGGAGAATCCAAAACGAAAGCAAAGGTCCATGGCCGTGTAATCCATCTAAAAACCAGGGATTAAAAACAGGTGCCGGGTCGGGACCGGCGAGGGGAACAGGAACAGGTGCAGGAAGCTGAAAACATAACGGAGCCTGGCGCAACCAGTACTCGGGCTCGCACAATGCGGATATCAGATGCAGACCCTCGAGTGAAGTGAACGCCTGGCTTTTAAAGGCGAACTGAAACAGGGTAGAAACAAAGAACGGGTGCGGGGAATGAGGCTAACGAGGAAGGGCTGGAGCGCCCTTAAGAGGGGGGATTTGCGATCATGACAATTAGTCCATTACTAAAGCAGTATTCCAGAATTTACCGCATACAGTCAAATGAATTTTTCTTTGAAAGTTGCTGACATTTCTTCAATAATCTACTGTGTTTTGTATACTTAAAAACAAAGACTACAGATATTCTGAGATGACAAAGTTACATCAGATAATATACAGTATTAGGTATAATAATAATTGACTTACAAATCTATTTTTGCCACAAGGCTATATTTTAACTTTTTAATTTGTATTTTTAATTATTTAAATGATCTAAAATATTACTATTTATGTAAAGTTATGTGTGGACTCATCATAGATTTATTCTTTTTAGAATGTTAGTTAAATATTTTAGTTATGAAACAGTTTAAGTATAGATTGGAACACATGGTAGTGGTTTTTAGGCCTTAATGCTTTTGTGACTTTATGTATCCTAGCACCATGTGTCTCCATGCACATCAGTGAATCTTCAAAATCTATTTTCATACCAACATAAAACACGCAATAACACAGGAATGAAAATGGACCAAGCAGATTGCATGTTTTTTTTTTCCCTGTCATAATGAGATGGCAGGGCAGTGAGGATGCATAAACCTAAGGATAAATATTTATTAGTTACATCACTAACATATGAATACTGTTACTGAACACAAAAAATATTACTTACAAATTATTGACAAGACTATCATTCCATGTCCACTTTGGACTTCTATAGTCCAAAGTTACTCTGACACATACACTTACAAATGTGTAATTTGTGGACATTATAACAAAAGACAATATACAACAAAATCCCCTCCATGAGACTGTCTACTATTTAATACCAATTTAAGTGAGATTTCTGTATAGATAATGGATCCAAAAGATACAAGCTCTGCCTGTAGGGTTCTAAAATGAAACAAGTCTTTCCTCTCAGTCCTTTGACCCTAAATTGACTTTATGTTTTTCTGTGCTCAGAAATACTTGTTGAATTCAGTCCAAACGTAGTCTGTTATGCTTCTATAGGTAGATGACATGCACTCAGAGTGTCTTGCTTCTGTTCCACAGGAATGATAAAACATGCTCTCAGAGATAATTGAGGCCAATGATACTTTGATTTAAACTGGTCTTCCTAAAACAGCAATTCACCTCCTAGCTTACTGTTTCTTTACCTAGTTTCTGAGCATCTTCCACAGGTCCCCACTTAATTTTATCTCTCCTCAAAAGGAAGAGGTGAGTGCATGTTGGTAAACTATGTGGGTAGAATACCAATTTTCCAGCTTGTTGCTTACTACAACAGTCCTCTTAGGTCATCCCTGTAAGTCTGCCTTAGCAGAAGAATAATCTGAACAATCCCCAACATGACCTGGTGCTGTGAATTTTATGTAGCTCTTTAAACCAAGCAGCGACACTAAGCTGGTGGCCTAAGCAAGATATGAGGATATTGGATACTGTGTGCTTATATTGGTTACTGCCATACATTGACTAAATAGTGCTGATTTTTAAAAGGCTGTTTTACAATTCGTATTGGTATAATTTAGTATAACCCCCTCTCTCTCATCCTAGTGTTAATCCCGCATCAACAGGGTCTGCTTGTCGGCACGCCTGTCTCCATTTGGTGGTTTGAACCAAATCTTTGAGCTGACGTTGCCATTAAATGCAACCGAGAATACTCCAACCGTCGTCAGAGTGGGGGAGGAGAACAAAGTAATGTAGCCAATTCATAGAGGGGGATTATTAGGAGGCATGGGAAATTTGGCCAGGACGTCAGGGTTACACCCCTACTCTTTTCGAGAAACGCCCTGGGATTTTTAATGACCACAGAGAGTCAGGACCTCAGTTTTACATCTCATCCGAAAGACAGCGCTTGTTTACAGTATAGTGTCCCCATCACTATACTGGGGCATTAGGACCCACATGGACTGCAGGGTGAGCACCACCTGCTGGCCTCACTAACACCTCTTCCAGCAGCAACCTCAGTTTTTCCCAGGAGGTCTCCCATCCAGGTACTGACCAGGCTCACACCTGCTTAGCTTCAGGGGGTTGTCCATTGTAAGTTGCAGGGTGACATGGCTGCTGGCAATTTAGTATAACCCTCAACATACAACAATTACCACTAATAATATACTACTAGTTGTAACTAATACTACAACTAAGCATTTCATATAGAGGAAAAGACCCATTTCATCGATTGCTGAAGTGGCATTTTTTTGGCACCCATTATGTATCAGCAGACCAAGTACAGCAGATCAGGTAGAGAAGTTTGAAAAATTCTTTATTGATTGAATTATTGTGAATATTTGGGAAAGCTAGAGTATGCCAGTCCAGAGTGGAATTGTGTCACTAAAAAAACCCTACTCTTATTGATTAGGTATTCATTTTGATTTAGCATCTCATCTGATGGATGATGCCACAGCACAATGTACCCACAATGCCAATCTTGCCTGTTTGGTAAACCATTTTTTCTTTTTCATCTCAGGACTGAACAGGCTCAGCCTTGTTCAGAGTTGATCAGATCTGCTAAGATCTAGCTATGAGGTGGTAACACTGCTAACAAAATGTGTGGTTGATGGTCTGCTCTTTTCTCCTGGGATGTTGTTGTGAAAAATGCTTTAAGCACATTCCTGAAATTTTTACCACATATTTTGTATAAACATTTCAGATGGAAGTTTTCACTTGTTTTCACTTCATTCAAAACATTACGTTTAATCAGCATATGCATTGGAAATCAACATTTGAAAATAACATTGTAATGAAGGTGCCCAAATAGATTGTATTATGGTGAAATTTTGGTAAGACAGAGTATACCAATTCAGAGTGGAATTTTCTCAAGACATTGGGTTAACCCCATACTCTTATTGATTAAGTATTTATATTGATTTAGCGTCTCATCTGGATGACACTAAACTACAATGTCCCCAGTCACCATACAGAAATGATTCTGAAAACTCTTTCCAAAAAGGGAAAACAGATCATCTAGCCTGTTTGGTAAACCAACCTGTTTTTTGGGGATGTGGTTGTAAAAAATGGTTTGAGTACATTCCTAAAATTTTTACCATATACTGTATTTGGTGTAAACAGTTCAGACCAAGGTTTTCACTTGTTTCAACTTTGTTGAAAGCAATACATTTAATCAGCATGTGCCTCAGAAATTAACATTTGAAAATAACATCGTAGGTGAAAGTTGAAGGTGTTCAAATGAAAATTTGAACTAACTTGTATCTTGGTTTTTTTAATCAGGTAGGGTTGTGATTTGTTGCTGTTGTTGTGTAATGAAAATTGTATGAAAAACATATTCAAGACTGTGGGAAACTTCTCTAAAAATGTAACTTCACAATGCTTCTAAAATTCTCAAAGGATTAATTAAAAAACGTATATGAAAGAGAAAGGAAATAATAAGCATGTAAATTTCCCTCTCAAGAAAGTTTTACTAAATATGAATTTTGTTTTTCAACAGCCTACAATTAGATGATACAACAATTGTAATGAGAGAAAAAAATAATTGTAAAATAATTTTGTTTTTAATTACCTCTGTACTACAAGCAACATTATTTTTATATATAAATTAAACTGTATGTTCAACTATATAAAATAATTAGGTCTTTTTTAAGAGAAAGTGTTTTGTTGCTTAAAGACATGTACTATCTAGTTCTCTACATAATTTAGGACTAGTTGAATTTCCCATGTGACCTGAACACACCAAAACGTACTGAGCATCCTTTATGTTTTGATTACAGTCTAAGTGCTGACAAGGTACTGCAAAAATGAATAATGCAAAGGAGCTGAAATAAATGGCTTTTTAAATTCCATGCACGCACTGAAAGGCTTTCAGCAAGGCTGTTTTAGCAATACAAAACACATGTCATTGGTGAAATAAGATTGCAGCACACATTTCTTTACACTTAAGCAATTATGCAAAGCTATGTTTGCCTTAAATGTATTATACCACTTCTAATTAATTCATTTATTACAGTTTTAAATTATCTATTGATTGTAAATATAGATAGGATATTACATTCACAGACTCACACCTCAGAAAAATTATATTTGTAACCAGGATATCACCAAAATTTCAGTTATATCAGTTTGACAATAAAAGAGCTTAAGCACACATAAAATGGTGGTAAGGCATTCTACTGTTATCCCTTTTCATTATAGAGAAAGGGGAACATTTTTTAAAAAAAATCATATATGGAAAAATGTTTTCTGTTATATATTGTATATTGTAACATTGTGGGAGTGGGAGGAGTCACAGCAAGCACTGGTAAAAAGTCAATGCCCCTAACTGAGGGACGGAAGTACCGGTGTGAGGTTAGCAAGAACTGAAAATAACACAAAATAAGGGTGAAAAAAAACAAAACAAAAGCAAAAAGAAATGTGCTGCTGTGCATCGCAACAACCAGGCTGGGCACACCCTATTTAACAGGGTCCAGTCTGGAAGATCAGGGAGCGCAAAGCAAAAACAAAGTAAAAATATCTGTAAAGATACATGACGGGACAGGCAAAAAGAAAAAATGACGGCCTTACGCGGATACAGTCTCCTTCAGGCCTGCCGGTGAAAATTGCCCTGCTCGTCTCTTCAGGGACGTCCAGTGTGCTTTTAAAGAGCCCTCACAGCTTTGGCTCATCCTCAAGCAGCCAGAACAGCTGTGACTGCTAAGGCCATGCATCGCCCTTAATCCAGGTCTCTGCCTCCACACTGAAATGGCCTACAATATATTTTCTTCAGCAGTTTCAGAAGCATATACCTTGGTTGTTCTACATATTTCCCCATATAGTGGAAAATAATATGTACTACAGCAGTGGAGGGGTCCTAAATCACTTTATTAAAAAACAACTACTTGTCAATGAGTAAAACATAATGTTTACATATCTGAATTTGGCAACAAAAACCCACTGACTGGATATGAAAACAACATGAAGGGAATTACCAAATTATACAACATACTGTACAATATACATCTATGCTTTATTGCTTTATCAGTATGAAATATGAACAAAACACATCATAAAAAAAGAAAAGGATAAGAATTGGATAATGGCTCTTGATTAAAACTATTCATTATCTTAAATTATAATCATATAAGATGTAAGATTGTTGGATTGTTCCAGATTCCAACAACCTTTTGTGTAAAAAAAAGGTGCACCTCATTCTCAGTTGTAAATGCACTTCCACAAAGTCCCACTTGTATCTTCTGGTTAATATTCTACTGTTGATCCTGAAGAATTCCATTGACTTGACATTGTCAGTGCCTTTGAGGATTATGGATAATATTGCTTAATGTATTATTGTCACCTAGAGACAACATATTAAATAATAATAATTTACAGTACTTACATGTCAGGCTCTGCAATTGTTTTGTCATGTTCCTTGTCATTTTTTGAAATATTTTGCATTCTGGAGTGCAATTTGAAAGATGTTTAGATTTAAAAATAAATTGACTGTATTGAAAGGCAGAAAACCAACCAGCATGCTCAATTATACCTTGTTGGAATGTGAAGAAGAAACATAGTGGTACCAGGACAAAATATACAGTTTCCTCCTGCTGTATTTATTTTCTCTTGAAATGGAGAAAAACCTTCATACACCAAACTGACTTTGGATTGGATAATGCATCAATATCTATGACATATATGTCATAAATAATCAATTGAACTACAGAAAACATGATGATCACACTTCTGTACGTTTGCATGTATTCCAATTAAATATCAATCCTAAAATTACAATAACATTTACCTCTATAGAATGCAATGAGAACCTCTGTAAATATATCTATCTGTAGGTCTCCTGATTCCTTACAATATGGAAGAAGAAGACATTTAGTAGTAGCATATATCATGTGTCCATCTGAAATGCAATTGGAATAATTTGTGATGTAAAAAAGGTGAAGCTCATTTTGATCATGCCCACTATGGTATATTGTGGGGGATCTAAATGTGTATTTGGTTGTTTTTTTTATCTATGGGTCCTGCAGCCCCCTGCCCCCTGCAGTAAAACAATGAACTTCAATATCTACGTGGATATTTTTGCTAAACAATATTTACAAATATGACTCTGAAATGGTTTTAAGATTGCAAATGTCTTTTCAGCTTTTTTTAGAAAAATATTTTTTATATTTACTGTATATACTTGCACAGTATATACAGTATCAAATCTGGGGAAGCATTATGGAATATGTACCATATGCAAGAACAAGATACTTCTTTTTTTCTGTTACTTGGACCACTGTTTTCTTCGGGTTGCTATGCTGCTACAGAGGCATTGTTTACATGTGTGACTAGCTGATCGCGCTAGCGCGTCTGGCTCTACTCACCGAGGAGAAGCCATCAGTTCTAGAGGAGTGGAGGAGGAAACGCTGAGGCTGTAGGGCTGGTGCAATGCGAAGGGTGAAGAGAAGGAGTTTTATCTATCTTCCTTCAATCATTATGGGAAATGTGAGGTCCCTAGTGAACAAGATGGATGAGCTGGTAGTGTTGGTGAGAAGTCTGAGGGAGTATAGAATTGCAGTATCATGTGTTTCACTGTGACGTGGCTGCAGGAACATATTCCGGACTCAAACATTACCATCGGCGGCTTTCAGAGGTAACAAACCCTGGATCACCAGCGATCTGAAGGCTCTTCTGAATGATAAGAATAAAGCCTTTAGGAGGGGGGACAAGGAAGAGGTTAAGCATGTACAAAAGGAACTAAAGCAGAAGTTAAGGGAGAGCAAGGATGTCTCCAGGAGGAAGGTAGAGGACAGGCTGCAAAGGAATAAGGTGAGGGATGTATGAAGTAGCATGAGAGAGATCAATGTTTTGAGGTCTTGTGCTGATCAGCTGAGTGGACTGCTCCAGCACCTGTTCAACCTGAGCCAGCGCTTAGAGAGAGTCCCTGTGCTCTGGAAAACATCATGCCTGGTCCTGGTACCAAAGAAAGGGCACCCCTCTGTCCTCAATGACTATAGACCAGTAGTGCTGACTTCTAATGTCATGAAGACACTGGAGAGGCTGGTCTTGTCCCACCTGAGACCCCTGGTAAGCTCATCACTGGACATCCTTCAGTTCGCCTACCAGCCCAATGCTGGTGTGGAAGATGCAATCATCTACACCTGGACAAGGCTGGCAACAGTGTGAGGATTATGTTTTTCTCCAGTGCCTTCAACACTATCCAGCCCTTATTGTTAGGAAGGAAGCTGGAGGAGATGCAAGTGGGTGCCTCCATGATCTCATGGATCACCGACTATCTGACAGGCAGACCACAGTTTGTGAGACTGCAAAACTGTGTGTCTGAACAGGTAGTGAGTAACACGGGAGCTCCTCAGGGGACAGGTCTTTCTCCGTTCCTCTTTACCCTCTATACTTCAGACTTTAAATACAACACAAAATCATGCTACCTGCAGAAGTTCTCAGATAACTCTGCAATTGTGGTATGTTTCAAGGGTGGGAAGGAGGAAGAGTACAGAGGGCTAGTCAACAGCTTTGTGGAGTGGTATAGGGAGAACCACCTGCAATTGAACATGGCAAAGACGAAGAAGCTGGTGATAGATTTCAGGAGGAAGAGGGTCCAACCTACTCTGGTCTGCATCCATGGGAGTGCACATCGACAATGGACTGGAATGGTCTAAGAACACTGAGGCCATCTACATGAACCGTCAGAGCCGACTTTACTTCTTGAGGATGCTCAGGTCCTTCAATGTGTGTAGTTAGATGATCCATACATTCTATCAGTTGGATGTAGCAAGTGCCATTTTCTATGCGTTGGTGTGCTGGGGCTCTAGGATTAGAGCCGGGGATGCTAACAGGCTAAACAAGCTCATCAAAAGAGCAAGTTCTGTCACTGGGTCTGACCTGGACCCCTTGGAGGTAGTGGCTGAGAGAAGAATGGTGTCCAAATTAATGGCCATCATGGACAACATCTCCCATCCCCTCTATGACATGCTTGTGAGAATGAAAAGCATGTTCAGCAATAGGGTGATCCAACCACGGTGCAACAGGGAGCACTACAGAAGGTCATTCTGGTGTCTGGGCAGGGGCAGGGGCAACATTGACTGTTTTTTGTGCATAGAATGCTAGGGATTTAAGCAATATATTTATAATGTGCAATACAACTTTTTGTGTACTGTACTTTCAGGTTTGTTTTTGTATATTTTGTACTGGGAGCAACTCTGCATAATCCATTTTTTTACTTTTTACTGCACTTCTCACTGACTGTTTTGTATATATTGTATTGTTGTATCATATACAGTAATTTATACTGTGCTGTGCTGACTGTGCTAAGCTGCTGTTGCACTGCAATTTCCCTCACAGGATCAATAAAGTATCTATCTATCAAATTTCACAATCAATTAAGAAACTCAAGATAAGATTATGTATATTGAAGAAATATATTCTGAAAATATATTTCACAACAAAAAATAATAAAGTTAGGAATTATTTTAAAAATTAATTATTCCACTTCATTTAACCTGTAATATATGTTGTTCCAAGGTGGTACTATAAAGGTGCCCAAAGCCTCACCTTAACCGACACAATCTTTCTCTAAAAAACTGGGATGTGGTCCATTTTATGAATTTGAATGTGAGCATTCAATAAGGGAAACACCTTACGTGGAAATCTACAATTACACACTGGTGCTACTCATTCCACTAGGAATATTTAGCTGGCTATCCAAGGGAAGAGTCTCAGTCTATATTTGAACTAAGAAAAATCAAGGAAGAAACCTGGTGCTGAGTTTCATGTTCATAGCCAAACATGTCTAGCCATATTAGGACTAGTCAGCCTGGGATATTATTGTTCTGAGGAAAATAACGTGAAACACTCCAAAAGCTTTGATTTCTAGATGCACTGTAGTAAAAGAAAACACTACTTCCTGACAAAAGCTGTGACAGGTTCGCAGCTCTGGGAGTACCAGTGAGCAGAAAGAGAAGTTTGAGAAAATAAGGAAAGAACAGGTGAGGCAGTGGTTGTGGAACGGCCAACGTATGAAAGTTCCATATTGGTGACATTCCAGCTGATTGGAGAGAAAGAATCCTTTGCCTAGCCAAATTTTTTCTGTTTGGGAAGAGAGCAAGGTTGTTTTTTCCAATACTTGAGGAGTATTTGACAAAACACAATAGAAGGACAATCTGAAAGAAGACATAAGAACCCAAATGCAAGGTCAGAAATGTGATGTGGGAGCTTACCTTACATCAAATGGCAGCAATTTAGGAAACTTTAAATAAGAACTCTGATCTCATCAGGATACTAGATTTCCTAGACTACTCTTTGAGGATGATTACATGAATTTGGGGTTTATGGCAGAGTTCTATAGCAACTTAAAAGAAAAAAAATGAATTTGCCAAAAAGGAATAGGAAACTTTTTGCTTCCAATTTAAATGGGAATTCATAATGTGATTAGATGATAAACTGACAAACTGAGTCTCAGGAGGAGTATAGTTATTATGAAACAGTGAAGCTCGTTGAAAAAGAATATGACTTCTGTGAAGAAGAAGAATTATTCTGTTCTGCTTTAGGATTGCTTTGCATTCACTTGTACTGATGTAGCTGGAATTTATGAACCAACAGAATTTCAAAACTTACCAGGATATTTAAGTCAACAAATGACTGGTACCTTCTGTAATGAAGCTAAAATGTGGGAACAAATTGGGACTTCATGATAAGGTAACATTAAATTCATGCAACAAACCCAATATTAAAAAATCAGGAAGTCATAAAAGCAGAATAGTCTAATGTTGGTTATCACAGTCTCCAGCAGAACATTTATGGTATGCAGATCACAGGTACAGGTTATACCTAGGTATAACCTAGATGAACCTTAAAAGTTTTGTATGAAGATGTGGTTTAATTTTCCCCATAAAAAAAATAGTTTCTGATCATTAAAAAAAGCAACAGGAGGATTCACAAATTACTGATTGTTTTAGTATGAATACATTTGACATAACCTCCTTTTAGAAATATATGTAACTGTACAGGCAGTTGTAAGAATCTGTACACTTAAAAGCATGCAACACAACATGTGAAGAAGGCTTTATTGCAGCCCAGTTTAGGTTACAACAACCCCCCCGCTACACAATCACATACAACCACCATACATGCCCTATTAATACTAATCACAATTGGTATTAGGGTGGTGTGGTGCAGTGTCACTGTGGCTAAGGATCTGCGCCTATTGCTGAGAGGTTGCTGATTTGTATCCCGCAGCCAGCAGAGGAATCCTACTCCATTGGGCACCTGAAGAAGGCCCTTAACCTCAACTACTCCAGGGGCGCAGTATAAATGGCTGACCCTGCGCTTCAACCCCAAGCTTCTCTCCCTGTCTGTGTGTCTGATGGACAGGAAGTTGGGGTATGCAAAATGACAAATTCCTAATACAAGAAATTGTATCTGGCCAATAAAGTGATCTTATTCTACTGTATTTTATCTTACAATCTCTAACTACACCTACATGAGAATGTAAAAATGCATACTCCTCACTGATTATCCCATTGTACACCTGCTGTGTATGTAAAATTCTTGACTTATTTCAGTCTAAAAGTAATTCTACACCTGGATTTTCCTTCCTTCCTTCAGCTTTTAGGTAGTCTGTCAAGAATAAATTTGGAGGCTACTTGAAGGAGGCAGCAGAAACCATGACTTGTATATTGCCATTAAAATAAAAATAAAGAAAGGAAGTCGGTCAGTACCTTCCTTACTTAAACAATAGCAGAATACTAAAACAGTAATCCTCAGAATTACCCACATTAACTATCAATTGGGGTAATTCTACAAGGAATTAATCATTTCATTATTTTACCTGAATTTCAAAAAGATATTTGCTTTGAAATAGAAAACAGGTTATAAAAATGTACAAAATCAAATATGGTTGATGTAGCATGGATGATTATTTAGCATTTACACCAGACATTCTTAATATATTGAAGCAAACACAGGACTCTTCGACAAATATTGTAGCAGCTCCAGCATGCCTTTTCCTTGAAAGATATACTGTATAAAAACATTTGTATGCGTAGTTGATTGAACAGCTGCCACCATAAAACAAACGGCTGCAGTGGTGATTTTGTCCTCTAAAACCTGTCTGAAGGACTGCCAAGAAATCACTAAACAGGTAATACACCAGCTTTAACAGTTTAATATTTCTGGATATCCATACTGTATTTCAGGATAAAAGTGAGATGAAATGTTTCACTCTTTCATGCTGTAACAGTTAGAAATTAATTATACTTGGAGAACAATGCATTGCTGAAACGAAGGTGATCAATAATATTCTCATTTCAAATGTTTTTTGAGGAGCTACCACCATTCATAATAATTGAGTCTTTCAATCTTACCACCTTTAATGTCTTGAAGATACATATATTTAATATATATTCATCTTCCTCCTGTGACACACTTTGAAAAATCAGTAAACCGTAATTTTGGGCTTGACCATATATCCAAGAAATTGCCATGTATCAGTCTTAATTGAAAAGTCTTTCAACAGACAAAAATATCCATTGGGGGTCTTTCAGTAAGTGTGATTACACATGAAATAAAAAATGTCATCTTAATATATCACTGTTATTACTTTATTGTTAGCCATATTGAACTATTTATACCATCAATACTGTTGCATTCAGCCATACAGGCAAAAAAGACAAGGGTGTCTTTATTTTCCCTTTCCATCAGAGTGGAATGAAACAGATTATTTTTAAGTTTATCTGTGTTCTTTTAAATCTTTCTCTGTGTGATTTTTACATTTAATTATTGAAGCAATAAATACTGGGTGCAGTGGCTGAATGAACATGGGAAATGTGGGATTTTTAAAAAATTGCTAGAACCCTACTGTTATTGTTTGAAATGTTTTCCACCAAACATTTGAAATGTCTTTGAAATCCAATTCCCCCGATGAAAGTTTTTAAAGACACAGGAATTTACCAAAGTCTAACATACATGAGATGGTCATATAGCTTAGCTGCCATGTTGGTTTATTTAAAAATTTCAGGAAAAAGTATTTTCTCTTAAACAGAACATGGGAGATGTATGAGACTTAGTGAGTCATTTTGTGCACTGTGATAAAGGCAAATGTCTTTCTGCTTTTTTATGCATTAAGATATTCATCCATGTTTATGTAAATAAGTGAATGAAAATGTCAATCAAACATTTAAGAGTTTGGAGCCTTTTTTGTACAAGGCAATAGGGATCAAAATGTATATATAAGAAAAAAATTCAATCCCACAATATTCTCTAAGTGTTGTTCACAATGGCTTTACTTTTCACAATACTAACCCTTTGACCATCACAGTACAATCATACTCAATGGTAATAACAATTGTTCATTTTCTCTCATTATTCTCACATTCTGCAGTGTACTCATCACCTGCCAAAGACTTTCTCTGGTTCTGCAGTAGAAACAGGCCTCATTTCAGTACCTGCAGAGCCAAGAACTGAAAAAGCAGCACATCCAGCTCTTCTTCCGTCAGGGCCAGAAGCCAATCAGACTGCATCTCCTTCTCTCTGGTCACTAATACTCATTTACCGTACACTATACAAACAGTTATTCACTACAATGCTATTCACGTTATCATACTCACCTCTCACTGACTCTGGGGCACAACCACAAAGAAGAGTCAACCCGTTACATTCTGATATCACTAGATAATACATTCTGCTTTTCCTGCTCCACTGTGCAATATGAACAGTGCATGGTCTGTCCTTTTCAGTGGGAAACTCTTACATGTAGCTCCCCCCTCAGGAGACTCCACAATCCACTCCATATGCTGGTCTTCCCTCTCATTCTTTTCCACACATTTTCAACTTCATGGCACCTGCTGCGGCAGCAATCGACTACTCAGCCTAGCCATTTTTCCAGCATATACACTAACACACAGCACACCCCAACACACCTCAACCTAGCCATGCTCCTTTTCCAACAAATGCAGCCGTCAGCCTCTGCTTCTCTGTAAGGGTGCCTTTTCTGGATTCTTCTAGAGGATTCCATCCCCCTTCCAACACCTCCACGACACAACTCATAGTATCCTTCCTGCTAAGCTGCACAGATTCTTTTGTGACACACTTGCACAGCATATACATTAACACTTCCATAGCCCTTGCCAAACAATTTCTCCAGACCAGTCTCTATTGCTCCAAAAAGGATGTTTCTTGAGGGTTCAGGAGAGTTTCCTCTGGAGAGCATTTTGATCCAATGTGGTTTTGCTTCTCCAAAATGTTTACACAAACTGCTTAAATAGGATGCCTCACAAGTGCCACTCATTAAAGCACCTATTCCAAGCAGCCATGATCTCCTGGACATGTACCAGCTAATGGTCTGGCACAGCTATAAAGTTTGATCCAAAAGTATTGAGACAGCAAAAACAAAATGTTATTTTTTTACAATCAAGTTATTTATTTTTGTGATCATAAAAGGGTTGTGAAGTGAAAGGTTCACTTCAGTTGGATATAGGGTGATTAACATTGTTGACTTACAGCTTGAGTCCTGGGTTATACTTATATGATGGGGCACCTCAAGTTTACAGTTTTAGGTATTCTTATCTAGTTTTCTCTCACCTCTCACACACATGCATGTTATGCTTGATTTTAGCTTTCATTTGATTTAATCTTTGTGGAACTTATTTTGTAACTGTATATGGGGTATGATGTAGTATACATGTCATTTGCTAAATAGATTATACCAGAGAATACCAAAGTGATACTTTGTGGAGCAAAGTGCTCTGGAATCCTTTGGTTTAAAAGTGTTATGAAAATTAAATACTTTTTATTAGAAACTAGTGATGATAATGGTTGAAAACTATTCTCTAATTTCTCTAACAGCCACAAACAAATTGAAAAAATGAACAAATCTATTTACTGTAGTCTTTTCTTTTAATCATGACATTTTTTAGGTAATTATGGTTCTTTCAAAAGATGATAAACCAGTTGGAATATCTATAACCTATTCTGAAACAAGGGTAAGGTTAGTGTTTCTGTAGCAGAATGAGAGAGATTGTATCATAAAAGACAAGACCCTGAGTGCTGCTACTTTCAGGAAAATTTCAATCCATCATGTGCTTTCAGTAAGATTGATTGCTCCAAGTTTTACATTTGAACATGACAATGATATAAAGTGATCTAGCAATGAGACAAAGAGAAAAGTAAGAAGAAAAGAAGTGTAAACAAAACACTTCCTCATAGTACAGACCAGCAAATGATAGCATGTAGTGGATATTCTGAGAAGCCAAACACACCAGGACAAATAAAAACAAGGTCAACAAAGTGTTTGGGGATAACTTAAAAATAAAGCTTTAAAGTTACAAATTATTATTGTCTTTCATTTCTCATGTCTTTTTACATACCTAAAGCTGATGGCTTTTGTTGCTCTTGGCTCAATCATCAGGTGGGTCTCCTCTTCACTAAAGTGTTTCAGCACTACTCACTACACTTTCTAGAGGGTGTGCTGGATGGGTTGATCAGGCCTAACCTGACCACTTCTCTTCCCTTTTTTTCCTCAGCCATTGTGATGCTTTCTCTACCTCATGTCCTACTGCCTTGGAAATTCATTTTCATTGCTGGACTCTCATGCCCAATATCTGCAGCAGTCTTCGTAGCGACTGTCTGAGGTAACTCCTTGTTCCAATTTACACTGGGGATATTTAACTTTCCATATCCTTAGATTTCATCTTACACCAAAGGCCATTTTCACAGCTTCTTCTCGTATGCCTGCGCCATACACTCCTCCAATGAGATAATCAGCTACAACATGTTATGTTGTTAATATTTTTATTTGTATGTTTTTTGTATCTCTTGACCAAATTAATAGGTCTGGCTTTAATGTTGTGTTGACTATGACCTGTGGGAAGGTGAGGCACTGTCTGGTGTCTGCCTTTAACTTCATAGTCTCTATTAATCTCTAGCAAGGCACTCTCCTGGGTGTTGGAAGTCTTCTCTCTGCTCCTGACAAACTAGCCGAAAGTGGTTCCTTTTGGGATCTTTGTTCATTTCCATATATCTTTGTTGTGTAGCCTGAATTTTAGTTTTTTGACTGCTCTTGCTGACCATTTCATGACTGTGTGAACTTCTATTCTGGCAGTTCTTACTTTGTCATCTTTACAGTTGCACAGAAGAAGGACATGTACTGCCTTAGCTACCTGGAAATCCTTGGCTAATCCCCTGAAGGATAGTTGTAATTAGTTGTAAATAGTTGTAAGCTCTTGGGTACACTCAGTTAACTTGGGTACTAATATTTCTTTCCATTGTCTCAGCTGTTTTCTACAACAAGAGAGGCAAGAGTATGCTTGGTACAGTCCTGGGTTGATAACATCAAGCTTTTTATCCCAGGAAGACTGCTTTTCTCTACTCTCTGCATCCACTCCTCTGTTTATTTAACTGTGCTCTATATATTTATTGTATCTTTCAGTGTGTCATCAAACCAGACATTTGTCTTGTTTTTTTCACATCTGTGCAGAATTAAGATAAAGTGTCAGACTTCTGTGTCTGAGGAAGAGGAAGTAAGATGATGCTTTTTGACTCCAAAAAAACTAACATTTATCTAAAGGTCACTTTGAGGTCAGCTTGTGTTGGTGTAGGCATCCTCTCATGAGGCACCAGTAAATGTAGGGGTTTTGTGCTTAACTGGGACAATTATTAATTGTAGCAGCAAGTCACAAAATGATTTTTCTGATGGCTATTAGAATCCAACCTTGCGGGATAACTCAAACAACGCACACACACAGATACTAATACACGAAAATACATTTATTAATACATAAAATGTGCATATAAACATAACAGATCTTATCGTGAGTGTTAGCAGAATACAGCAGGTATATATTCAATCACGAAGACTTACAAATACCAAGTGGGACATACGTTCAGTATATCATTCATTTAGACTGTTTCGTAAATGAACTTGGATTACAACTTCTACACTAGATACTCAAAAGCGAGTACATCACTCTTAGGGATTGAATTGATATCAACTCAGGTTGTGGTAACAATTTAATTCTCGAGTGGTAATGCAGAATGTTGAATACTCATCCAATCTCTGGGGATTCAGTTCTCCTGCAGACACAAAGATCAGTGGCAGGCTTGTTGCTGTCCAATCGGCGCTCTCTGGCTCTGCACCAGGCAGTGCTGTTGTGGCGGGCGACGTGGTGGGAGAGATTCCTGCTGCTGATGCTCTCTGAAGACTGGCTAGTTAGTGTTGGCTGAAACTAGCTAAGTTTGTGTACAATGGAAAAGTGACTGTGGATCCCAGCAGGTCAGGAAGAAGACGGGTTCGTTCCTGATGAAGCGCTAGTCCTGAATACTGATTCAGCTGTCCACAGTTCCAACCTGTTCACGAGGCTTGCTGCTGGGCTTACCTCAGGTGGATCCTTTGGTTACACGCTGGCAACCTCCGTTCTCAACTCTTAGAACAAAGGAAATTCCTGGCACTCGGACACACTGGCCATTACGTGGTAGCCTGAGCTGAGTCTGAGGATGTTCAGGAGGAGCCCTGAGGCTGAAATATCCAGCAGGCGCTCAGAGTCTGAGAAATGTCCAGCAGGTGCAGACATTACTACAACTACATTGGTTTCTTAGAAACTGACAAAAAGATTTAAAACTGGGTAAAAATTCATGCCATATAATGGATTTTTGCTATTCAATGTAAGTTACATTATATCAATTTTGTATATACAGTATATATGTTAGGGTAGCCAGGCAGATCGTGAAGGATCCTGTGCAGAGTAGTGAAACCGTGTTCTAAAGCCATAAACCAGAATCAAGTCCAAAAGTTCAAAACCGAAAGAATTAACACTAGCAAAAGTACCGAAGCAGAAAACAAAGTCGTAAACCAGGGGGCCAGAAAGCCGAAGAGTCCAAATACCTATAAAAGCATGAACCAAAATAACAAGCCAAAAAGCGAAATCCAAGTCTCTAGGTCCAGGGGGAAATGCAATCTGAAAGCCAGGAGAAATTAGACAAAACGAGCCAAGGGAAAGTGCAGAGTACTTGGAGAGAACTTCCAAAATACTGAGCAATGGGAGAAAGACTAAAGCTTCCTAAAATAGAGAACAGAAGAGAATGCGAGGATTGAACGAGACAAGTGAGTGGTCAGGTATTTTGGCAAGGTCTACGACTTCTTAAAGGGGCCGTATGAGAAGCTGGAAACGTAACAATATATATTGACTCCCATCCATACAGGACATTTATGACAGACAGTGCTTGAGGAAAGCTCTAAGCATCATCAAAGATCCCACATACCCCAGGTACAGACTGTATGACCCTCTACCATCTGGAAAAAGGTACCGGAGCATTCGGGCCCGGACTACCAGACTCAGTAACAGTTTTTACCCCTGCACTATTAAACTATTAAACTCCCAGCCTCTCTCACCTACGATCTGAACCTCACAGTGCCTTCTTTCTTACCAAAAACTCAAACACACATTGAAATCTACCTCTACCTCACAGGTCACAAAGCTCACTCCCCATAATTTTATGTCCTTTATTTCATTCTGTTGATGTATGTTTTTGCACATCTGATGTGGTTTTGCACATTACCTGTTACCTTTTGTTGTTTTGCACACTGCCTGTTGTCTCTGTCTTTCCTTTATTATACAATTGTGTTGTTGTTTTTTTTACTACTTATCATCTGAGAGCTAGCTAAATAGCATTTCATTATGCCATATACCTGTATATGAGTATAATGACAATAAACTTGAACTTGAAATCTGCCTGCTTTTTAAAGACGTTTTTTTGTTTTCTCCTGTATTCTGAGAGACAAAAAGGCTTTTTTAGACTTTGAAATAAACTCTTTCTCTTGACTATTGTCTTACCTTGAATTGTTGACTTGTTATTTCTGCTCCTATAAAGAAACCTTTTCCTCTACCTAAACCTTCAGAGTGTTGATATAATCTCTCCTCCAACCCTGAATTTGAATTTTTTATCCATTTTCCTTTCTTTAGCACTAGGCCCCTGAGTTCATTGGTTTTGAAACTCACCCTGGACCCCTTGATAAGCTATTTCCAGGTCATCCAGCATCCTCTTCCCTTTGATGCCTGATAATATTGTTATTGTTATGTCATCATAAAGGTTCATGTTGCTGTTTAGTGTACTTTTGATCTCATCATCAGTCCTCTGCTTTGCCTTTCAGCAGAGTTTACAAGGAGATTTATTGCTGCAGCAAACGAGATAATAGAGATTGTGTGACCAGTCACAATCCCCATATCTAGTACCTGCATAGTTGCTCTCTTTGAACCTCATCCTGAATCCATCAAAGTAGTTTTTCAGAAGCTCCTGGATTTTGTCAAAACTAGCTGGTGTGGAACCATACTGTATATATCAGTCATGTCTAGCCATATGACTCCTTTAAGCTCTTTTGTCTTTTTGGGTCTATGCGCTTGAATGTTTCAAACAGCCTTATATTCCTGGTATTTCACCTTTTGGTACTGTTATATCTATATATGGATTTTCCATCATACTGGGTCATCCCATCTGGAAGACCCTTCCATGATATGGAGAGAGATATTTTGGAACTGTGGTAGTTTTTTTAACTAATCTTCCATTGGACTGGTCCTAGTCCCTATAGTGCCCTATCTTTCTATAAATAACATTTTTCTGCCACCCTTGGTTATGTCATATCAAATTCCCTTTGGGTCATTAGAGGGCTTAAAAGATTTTCACACTCTCCCAACTCTGCCCCTTAATGGATTGCTGCTCTATGTCTGGTTTTGGGCACTCAGTTCTCTCAATTTTCTTGTCAATTAACAATCTAGTTGTGAACTTGTGAGGGTCTGATGTAAACTCTGCACTTTTCCTAGCTCATTTCCTCCTGTTCTTTCTGTGGTACTCTACATGCCTAAGACTGCAAAGTTGTTTCCTGGGTGGGTCTCTCAGCTCCTCCAGGCTTTGCTTCTTCTCTTCCCCTGCTCAGAGATGGTGCTTTCTGAGCCACCAGAGGTCTTCCCTTATGGCTTCAATTTCCTGCTGTCTTCTGCTAGGCTGTTTTGTTGCAGGAGTTTTTGCAAGAGTTGCCATCTTGCTCTGTATTTCCAAGCTTCCACAGCCCTTATTGTATAGGGTAGCTATCATTGCTTCTAGCTTTTTAGCCACACCACTGGCAAGCATGATTTCTAGTACAGTGTCTGTATCCATATCGAATTGGCCCGATTCAATCCTCCTAAAAGCTTTGGGTCACTGCACCTTCTGTTTCCTCTCTGGAATGCATTGTTCTTGCCTGGGTCACTGATCACTCACACACCTGCTACTCTCCACATCCATTTCAACCACCTTCTGGAGGCTTCTAACTCTGCGGTTTGACTCCCAGCTTGGCTCCTTCTCTGTCTCACCAGGGCCATCATGAGATTGATCTTCAGCCTTTTCTCATTCTTTAAGAAATTCCCACATCTGCATGTTCTTAAATCCATATTTGGTGATGCATTATATACTGTAAGCCCTGGAATGTGAAAGTTTCACAAAAACCTGATCACTCACTTACAAATCATAAATAATCATAAATTACCCTCATCTTTTAAATTAAGTGTTTCACTAAACCTCACATACTGTATAATATAGTTTTATAATTATTTCTAACCAGTACAAGTGCTCACCCAAGCACAGGTTGACTTCCAGTGTATGAACCAAGTGTTGCAATTTGAAACATGGTTCAATTTATCTGACTGCGACGGAGATTCCCCAAACAGTGGCGCACAACATTGCCAAGCAAAGATCTGGAATTAGATCTCAGGAGTCTCTCTGCAACTGACAACACAGCAATACACGTGGCCTCCTGGATACCTGCAGGCTTGTAGTGCTATTGGCAAAACACACCTCTCCTCGATTAGGTGCTGAATATCTCACAGTTATCAATTTCAATGTTCACAGCCTTGACTAAAATTGCCTATTCCAACTTAATTTTTCATATCACATTAATCTCTGTACTTCTCTGCTATTACTAGGGTACAATTTTACCCATTTGAATAGCTAAAGTATTTTAAAATACTGTGCACCTCCCACTACATTTTAACTTTATTTTTAATATTAATCATATTAACTTTGTCATCAAAAGTTTAAGAGATTACCATCTTAAACTCACAAATAAAGAATTTGAAGAATTTGAAACCCTTCTTTTATGTATCACCAGATCGACAAATAAAATGTCTTGTCTATTTTTACTTGTCACATGATCAAAAGGGAAAAAACGCCTGGAGTCCTGGGTCACTTTCAGACTACAGTATCTTTCTCTTCTGGAAATTCTGAGCATGTTATGATTTACCTATTGGCTACAAGACATTTATTATCCATATAAGACAAAGGTGATAGTGACACTTGTTCCTCTCACACCAAAATACTTCTGAAGATAATTTTCTAAAAGACGTTATTGCAGTTTCAGTGCATTAAATAGATTAGAATTTAAGCCTCCCACTGCACCGTCTGAACCCTGCAGATTCTTCTCACACATGATTCCAGCAGCTGCAGACCTCCTGGTGAATTTTGTTAAAGAAATAGGACAAAGCCAGTAGACAATTGAAATAAAAGCACCAAGCAATTTGGGGCACACAAATTCATTTGTGATGTATCTTTGCATACATGACCTTGAAATCAGACACAGCCAAAGCAATCTTTGTATAGGCTGATAGCTGAGATAAGTGCAAACACTAGTCAGCAATCCAAAAAATAGGCACAACAAAATATATAATGCATCAGAACACCTAAATGAGATTATAAATTCCAAAACGAAAGAATATTTGTGGCTTTTTTAAATGCCAAGCTGGTTACTATAGTAACCTCTGGTCATTTTTCGTCTTTTAAATACCAGTCAGTAGTTCAAAGCATACCACCAGAGGTGAACAGCTCCTTGATGATTATCTTCTGAATAATTAAATTCATTTTACTAGGTTACACATTTCTTTAGAATTTACAAAATAAAATGTTCTCTATGATCACAGTTAATAACAGCAAGACTGACACTGCTTCAATGAAACACAATACAGATATTGTCCTCAACCTTGTTGAAATGAATCTGTGTATAAGGTGAAAGCATCTAAAGTTATATTTTTTTTCTGCATATATCATTTAAAAATTTCTACTATACTAATACATGCTTTAGCAATTTCAGTTTACCTATTTCCTAGTCCAATACTGAATTGTATGAACATATCCATCTTATTTTATTTCTCAAACTCTACACACATATTCCCCATTGGGGTATGCAGTTTCTAAATTTATACATTATGTACAGTGAGTCTATTCTTATGTTATACATAATGTTATTTTAAAGAAAGAATCTTAATTAGCATTTTAATGAAAATTTATAAATCTGACCTTATCCTAACAAATGTTACAGAAGAATAAATATCTTTAATTTGTTCTAATTAGTTAATGTATTTAAAATACAGTGGAAAAGAATTGGAGCAATATCTGTTGTATAATACCTACAGTAGTCAGCTCTAAATTACCTAACAGGTATTGCCCTGTTGCTTAACTAAAGTTAGTGTTACTTCTTTCAACTTTCAAAACAGCAATCAATTTTGCAAAATATCTACTACAATTAATGTTTCTTAGACCAAATCTTTCAATTGTAAACATTTTATGCCATGACAAACCTAAAACCATAACACAGGACAATGTATTGTGTGAGATGAATAAAAATAGATTTACAAATAAATAAAACAAATTGTATTGGCAAGAAAAGGAAGAATTAAAAACAATGTAAATCTAGATAGCCGCCAATGAATCAGATCCTACAATTCATGTGGCTATTTATTGTGTCCCATAGTGTACTGTTTATTTTAACTCTATGTGTGAATCATAACATCTGGTAGAAAAAAATCCACTGTCATAGATAAACTCCCTCCTTGGTTCATTTAAATTAAGAAGTGTATTCAACACAATGTGTTATAAACTAAAGATAGCAAAAATGGAAAATCAAAATTGTGCATGTTTTTGAAGATCTTTTGTATTGTGCCACTGTTATTAAACAAATTACCAATCAGAAGGCAATTAACCAATCAGGTAATGATTATGCCAATGTGAATGTGTTTATTCTGTGATTTAATCCAGGCTCTACCTTATCAAAGATGCAAGTGAATAATGAGAAGGGGAGAAAGTCTATGCAATTTTATCTATCTAGTTGAGGTGTATTAAAATGTTGTGTGACTCGTCCATGCAAAAGAAATAGACGTATATTTGAAACAAAAACATGAAATATTATTCAAAATTAAGAAAGGTTATTAAAAAAATAAGAACACAGCAAAACAATGATTATTGATACTCAATAGTTCAAAAATATTAACACTCCTTGCCCTAATACTTCATTAGTCTAAGTTATACAATTATTAAGACCTAAAGTCTTAAACCTACATAGTATAGTTCATATACACGAATAGAATCTACAGCATACAGTATGTCACTATATAAAATTTAAAATTTTTAGAGAAAAAAACACCCTCTGTTGTTGACTAATCTAAAAATTCTAAATTATAAACAATATTCGTACTGGGACAAAACTGTGAAATAGGAAAGATTTGAGGACAGGTCCATATAAGTAAAAGTACACATGTACTCTTCCTGAGTGAATCAGTGATACTACTGTATTGATGCTTCGCTCAAAAATAAAATGGTAGGTTATTGTAACAGACTTGGTTCCCTGAAAGAAAATTGCAGTGATTATGTAGTGGAGAAGTACAACACCACACTTCAAAAGGTGGAGTGCAAGGCATTGAATTTCACAAAATGTTGAAGGAAAAATCTATATTGCTGACTGACTGAAAGGTCTTTTAAGGACATGCCATTAAAGAGGCCTTATAATGTTTATAGTACCCTAGTGGAATGGTCTCTCAGGCCACCAGCGGTATCCACATTTCACTTGGCTAGGCAATGTTTAGAGAGGTCTACCCTAGGTCATCTGATGAAACAATAGATGTAGTTTGACAATGTCCCCGTCCAAAGCCCTGACAGGACTTTGGACACAATGCGTGAGCAGTCTTATGGGAAATGATGCCCAGCAATTAGCCTAAGGGCAATGCTAGGAAATGATAGGAACTGTCTAGCACTATGTTGCGGTCCCAATGTGCATATAAATAGTAGTTTCTTTAATTTCATGTGAATTTCTCACCCCGTGTAGTGTCTAGACTGTATCTCTTTTCCATTTTTCCCATTTATAATTTCCCATCAATACAGAATAGTGTGAATAAAGGGAAGAAGCCACTCAGGCACTTTTAAAAACTGAGGTATTATGCCTTGTCTTACTGTTGCACCATCACAACATGAAACTATAATGTTGAACAGAACTACAACAAAGAGGAATTTCATTTCTGAGTATACATTCTTTTGTACTTGTCCTTCTGATACCATTTGAACATGTTTAAGTGCTATTATATATACATACTGTGTCCTTCAAAAGCATAGTGGCAATGAATTCTAATCCAGCTTGTTCACCGGCATTTTTATATTACAATAATTTGTCATTAAAAAATGACTAATAAGTAAACATCCTTAATAAATTTTATTTCAATAAGGTTGACTCAATTATACTTTCTTTGGTCTATTAAATTAAAATAGTGTCAAACCTTCTTATTTTGAAAGAGCCAAATATGGAGACAATTGGCTGACAGGTATCTCTTGTTGGTCAGATGTTTGTTTTTGAGAAGTTAAGCATAAGCATAAGAATAAGCATATGCAGGCATGATAACTGCATGGTGGATCGACAATCCTCAATCCTCAAAAGTAAAAAAGATACAGTAAAAGAATAGAGCATTATTACCAATTCAATACCGAAAATAAATTGAATATTGAAGATTCCCAGAAGTTTTTAGTTATACCCACAGTTATCCTAATAGCTTTAGATAAAATGGCACTGCTTAGGGAGTTTTGTATGTAGTAAAATAATTGTTTCTAATAATATCACGATTTTTCACTACATTTTGTAAGTATAAATTTATTGTACCTTACTCATAACACAGGATATCTATATTTGTGCTTGGCACAAAGATATCTATGTTTTGTTTTTTATTAATGTTATTTTTTGTATTTCTCCTTGATATTTGTATACCTTCTTTTTTGCGTTTATCCTTTTATGTGTTTCTGCTACACTATTTGTTTATTCTTTTTTATTTTTGTATTAATTTTTCTGTTTCATTCTGTACTTATAGTCTACACACATTTCCATGTTCTTTAAGTTTTCATGAAGTGCTTTTTTAGATTGCATGCTGTGTTCTTTTTGTTTGCATATAGCCATCTTTATTTTGTTTGAATGCAGCTATTTGTATTCTTGTGCTGTTATCTTAATGTTTGAATGCTGCTGGTTGTATTTTGTTTGCATAATTTCATCCATCTATTTGGCACTTAGCTATCTTTGTTTGTGTATTGTATTTCATGGCTGTTGAAAGCAATGACACCAGTCACTGCTTAGTGGAGAAAAAATGGGATAAAAAATTATGTTCTTCATTTTGTGTTCATAATAAAATCTTGTCCACATTTGCATTTCTTGAAATTATAGATAACAGAATTTTGGATGCCCAAAGTTGCCTCAGTCTAAGTTTAAAACAAGGATTTTTTACTTAAAGCAATAGCTTGGATTTAATTATTTTAAATCTCTCTCATCTCAAAAGTTGGTAGTATTGTACATTTCATTCACTTATACTTACAGTATGTTGCACACAGCCAAAAGTTTCTGTCAACATTTGTTGCATCAAAATCAAAAGCAAAAATGGAGTTTCACTAAAACATTTGAAATAGCAAAAGGTGTTTTATTGAATGCATAAAAAATAAATTAAATTATAAGAATGATAAATATTACTAGGGAGTACCAAATGTGACAGACAAAATAAAATGCCCAGACAAATAAGAACTTACCGTGGTCCATTTCCATCTATCAGATTTAAAACAGCGTAACAGCTATAACTTCCATAGCGCAGCATAGCGCTTTAAGTATAGCAAAATTTGCTTTCTATAATTATGCTGGGCAAATGATTTTTAATTTTTTTTTAAAAGAAATAAAAAATGAGATATAATGATGTGTTCCTGCTTAACTTAGACATCGCACGACTTTAAAACCTATAAAAACAGGTTTTGAGAGTTAAAAACCACTTTTTATGTGCGAAAAATGGGTGATTTTTCTTCCTCGTGATCAGCTCAGAATCTTTGTGTACGCTGTAAGGTTTTTACTTCTTAATTAAAAGTTTAAAATACACAAATTTCATAAAGACAACACACGTTTTGAAGAGAAAAAATCCCATTCTTTTCTGTTCCTGTTATGTGAAACTGATCAGCAGGTCTTTTTTTCCCAATCAGAGGCTCTGAAAATAGCATACTGCCCACTGCGCTTCATCAGAGAGGGGCACGGCACCGAGAGAGGGAGGAGACGCGAAGCTCAGCAGTACAGAACGAACGTTCTGCTGCCTGGAGCGCTTATGGCAGCAATCGCGTCTGCATTTATAACTTAGTTTTTAAAATTAATCAAGCAATATGAAGCATCTCTTTTTACTTTTAAGTCACTTAATTATCATTAAGCACAGCTTTCTCACCACTTAGACTACTTTTTGATACCATCCTTAGACAAAGCAGAAACTTGTTGTTCTGTCTAATGACATTACAAGTGGAAAGATTACAGATTTTAATCGTCTTTAATTTTGTTACACATTTTAGAAACGTTTCATCCATACAAACACCACAAAACTATTCTCGATTGTATTTCTGAATGGTATGTTACACTTAGTTCACTGTTTTAAATACATCTAATTAAGAAAGTTAGGTGTTAGCATAAACTATTAGCAATCAATAATAATAAATTTAGCACTGTAATAAGTTGTTGCACTTTCCCCCGCATCTTGTAAAAATATATTTTCATTGTTCAAATATACATTAAATCTGACTATCATATAATAAGTTAAATACAAAATTAAAGAAAAAATAGGGTAAAATATCATTCAAAATATTTTGCTAACAATGTTAACTGTTTATAAATAATAAAATGTATTAACTAAGGAGTAGGATGGCACAGTTGCTAGTATGCTTTTTGTTTTGTTTCTTTTTCATAAATACAACAGTAGTACCTGATGTCTCAGTGGCTTTCAAAATTAAATAATGCATGCAAACCTGTGAACTAGAAAGATAACTAAGATATCCATCCATTTCTAATGGTGGCGAAGTGGTTAGCATTATTAACTTGCAGCACTGGAGTCCTAGGTTCAATTCCTGCCGTCTTGTGTGTGTGGGGTTTGCATGTTCTCTCTGGGTTACATGTTTTTTCTCCATATGTGTGATATGACTCCCTCTCGCACTCCAAAACATACTGGTAAGTTAATTGGTGAACTTAAGAAAACTGGCCCTGGTGTGTGTGTGTGTGTGTGTTTGTGTCTGTCTGTCCTGTGTGACTGGCGCTATGTCCAGGGTGTATTCTGCCTTGTGTCCGTTGCTTACTGGGATAGGCTCCAAATCCTCTGTACTGGAGAAAGAGATTAGAAATGGATGGAAGTAAAGGCACTGTGTGGATGGAACTATACACAGTGTTAGAAACCCACTATGAAATGGCAGCATCTCACTGAGAATAAAATATTTTATAGTGCTGGCTTAAAGAAACAGCCTTTCCACCTCTCTTGCACATCAGTATCCATACCTAGTTATTTAAACAAATTGTCTCTAATTATAAACATCTTAATATGCTGGCTCTGTGGATCCGCATCAGCTATGTTTGCCCATTCCTTCAATTCATGTGCATCCAACACACAGTTCAATGCTAGCAACTACACAAAATCTAAAATACAATCATCATTTCAGTATCTATGTAAACATACAGTCTGTTAACTTCATCATCTTCATCAAAAGTATGCCCAACCCCATTAGGAAGTGTTCTTGTTATCAGTGTATTCCTCAGCTTTCACAAAATTATCTTCTTCTTATCAACATCTCTAGTCTTTTATCCTGCAATAACTCAGCCAACACTTAAATCCCCAAAAGCTGCTTGTGTTAATTTCTTTAAATCACAAATATCATATGTTAATACTGGCCATGTAATACTCTGCATTGTGGAATAATAGTTTATTTTAAAGGGAACTAGAGAAACTAAGAACTAGAGAAATCAACAAAAGGCTTTTTTTTCTAGAATTAATAAATGCACATCCTGTTCACTGGGGAAATTAAATCCACACTGAGCAATCTTCAATATGTTCAGAATATGACAGCGAGAATCCTATCAGGGATGCATTAGACCTGTCTTCAAGTCCTTGCACTGGTTACCTATCAGGTTTCGAGTCATCTTCAAAATCCTTATCCTCATTCAGTACCTACAGTATATGGCTTATTATCTGTCTACTCCCCACCTTTGTCCGTCTGACTCTGGTCTTCTAGCTGTCAAGAACATCTACATTCTATGGGTGACAGGACCTTCTCTAGCTGCACCCCAGAGCTCTCAATTTGTATCCCCAGTGATATCAGTCACGTACCCTGAGTGCATTTAAATCTAACCTCAAAACCTTTCTTTTCAGAAGACTTAGTGTCTGTATCTGCTTCATTTTCTAATTTTGGTAGCACCTCTAACTGCTTGTCTTTCTTATATGTATTTACTTTGTAATCTGTGGTCCTTTTATCTGTTTTTACATCTACTGTTTTGCTTTGAGATGCCACTTTTAAAGGTGATATATAAAATAAAGTTTTTTATTATTGTTATAGAGAAACATGATCAGATTTTCTCTGGTTCAGAAAAAAAGATCTAAAGTATACTAGTTTGTCACTCTTCTCATTCCCTTTGCTAAATGACTTTTCATACTAATCTGATCAATCTAACTGCCTGTTTTCTGTGCTTTCTCTATCCTGCTAGATTTGCAATTATTCTGAAAATTTTCTTCTTGAAATAACTCATTTGTAAATACATTTTTTCACTGTTAACATCTTGCAGCAACTCTGCGACAAAATATACACTTAGCTCAACCGACAGTTCATCCTGCTACCAACATTGAATAAAAAAAATCTTAAGATTTCTATATTTATGTCTTTATTTAGTGGTTTCATTAGTGACAAAGGCTAAACTTTCTTGGAAAAATGTCTTTTATGTGTTGTGGAAAAAACTGACTTGCTTTAACAAAATATGTTTACAAATCCTTTCACCTAGCAATCTACCTGAATGCCCAACTATCTGAGAAGCCCTCCATGAAACCATGGTTGCTATTAATTCATTTAGGGCTCACTGACAGAATTGCTGTTTTTTATGCATGCTAATTTTCTGATTCCTCACTCTGTTTCATGTTTATAGATAAGACTTTATTGATTAAGAAGGGAAATTGATGTACATGTTCATGTACATGATGAACATGTTTTCATGTTCTTTTGTAACATACACCTTTTTGTGATTTTTTTGTATATCTAAGCAAGTGTTCCTGCATCCCTCTTCTGCACTATAGTCATGGCTTTTTTTTCTGTTTGCTTATTTCAAAGCAACACGTGCTCCATTTCTAAAACTTTTTGTGCATTTTTGTATTTTTTACACCTCTAACACTTTAACGTCCTGAATTTTCTTTTGCCTTAATTTGTAGAATGAATTTTAGTTTTAGCCTTAAAAAGCTTAAGTTTTCACTATCTTTTGTTTCTTGTCCTACAACTGTTATTATTGATCACCGAATTCTTGTACTTGACATGACTTCATTCACCCTCTCCTGAACATTTATGACAGGCAGAGAGAGTGCTGTTTCTGGTGCGATCTTTTGCAGCTGACATTTCACTGTTTTAAACGAACAAGAAATTAGATTGCTCATAAATCACTTATTCTATATAAACACAGCGTAACTGCCCTCCAAAAATCCTCTTTTTCTTGTTCGTTTTAGAGACCTTGATCGAAACTGATTTGAGATGTCAGAAAGGATTTTTCTCTGTATTTCCTACATTGCTTTGTCGAGATTTTAACTTTATATTTAGGCTCAGATTTCAACTATAAATCGTACACTAATTAAAAGCAGTAAATACTGATGTTCTGCTCCCTCTTATTACAAAAATATATATATATATGTATTGTAGCTGGGATGAACTTTATTTCGTACGCGTAGCTACTGCGATTTGGACACGGTTAAAGATGGCGACAAATCAGGCACCCAGAGGGGGGGGGGGGGTGTCTTCCCGCCTCCATAACTAAAATGCCAAATAGGAGTGGCTTAAGCGACATACACAGTCGTGTAACTGACAGTTTGAGGTAGCCTATCATGTAAATTTCGCTTTGTTGCTGATAGGTTAAGCTTTCGAAACTCTGCCCCAAAGTCATGTGACTGATTTTTCGCCCTGTTTCGTTGGTTAAACGCAATGATCACAAGCACCACCATGGTAACTGGGATGTGTAGTTTTTAATTCAGTTTGAATTATAACTGTACATACTGTCTTCATATTTGGCCAGGGCTTTAAAGAGAGGGCGTGCCAAAAAATTTCGGTACCGTCGTCTCCGCTTTAAAGGTACCCCCGTCGCGGAAGAATTTGACCTCGGAACGTTTGCCCAGCGTACTATAATGCTTTCACAGTTTCAGGTGCCCAGCTACTGGCTCGATAGACAATTTATATAGGCTGGAATGTGGTGCAGAGCTCTCCTAGCAATTGCCTGTCGACACTTTCTTGGGTACTGGCATTCTCTCAGGCCATTTTACTGCAGTCAAACGAATCCACAAACTGCCACTAGGAAAGTACTATCTTTAGAATGGCATCACAACACATGTTTTTAAAAATTTAATATTGTATTAAAAACTTGAATACTCATATTAAAGACATCTATGGGGTACAATTAGTCAGTACATGTCTGCAGAAACTAAAGTATAAAAAAATGAAATATGTTGACTGCATAAGTACTCAGACTCAATAACTCAAAATTTAGTGGGAGCACCTTTGGCAGCAATTACAGCCACAAGTCATTTTGGGTAAGTCTCAACATTTCATACCACTTTGCCCATTCGTCTTGGAGGTTTTGGTCAAGATCTCAGTCTGAATTTTCCTTTCAATCTTGACCAGTCCTTGCTGATGAAAATCACACATTAACACAATGCTGCTACAACCGAGCTTGAAATGTGAAAACTGTGCCAGACTATGAATACCTTTGCACAGAACTGTACGATATTACTGTGTTTATGTATGTTTTTAAAAGACATAAAAGTACATTAATTCTTTCTTTGTGCATTGTTTATTATTGTTAAGAACAAAACTCCACTAAATTCAAGGGATTGAAAGGTATATTAATTAGAAAAAAATATCCTCTTATAAACTATGGACTGTAGTATCATCCTCATGCCTTGGTTCATAACTAGCCAATGTGTTCTACTTAACTGAGAACAAAATCAAGGAGTGAAAATAGATATATGCAATAGGGTTGACGCAGTGGTACAGTGCTGGGATCCTGGGTTCAGGTTCTTGGTTGCTATCTGCTGGGAATTTTAATGTTTTCTCATGTTTGTGTGGTTTTCCTTCATGTGCTCTACATTCCTCCCACTGCCCAGTGAGAAATAATTAAAAGTGTAAACAAAAAGGCATCCAATGTTTTCATTTAAGGCAGCCTAAAGAAATCTTTGAAAAAGCTTCTTGGAAAATTGACCCTGGTGTAAATGTCAGTGTGTCCTGTAACACTATGTTGGATAAAGTGTTTGGAAAAGGGATATATGGACTATATAATACAATTATAAACTTTCAAAGAAACACACAGGGACTATAAATATGGATTTTATCAACTGTAGTTGTTACAGTCCCAGAATCCTGCCACCAGAGGGCACCTAAACCTCTGATGCCTACCTCATCCACTCAGAGGAGGTGTAGATCAACCAGACATCATTAACCAATCCTGCTCTGCATAGTATTTTTACATCACTACGCCTCCCCTCCCCAAGCCTACTTGAACCCTGCTCTCAGAGTATTAAGTTTGCTCATTATTGGTTACAACCTTGTGAGCTCCAAATCTCATCCCTGGACTTCTTGTTGGATTTTTAGTTTTGGCCCGTCTTTTGACCTCGATTTCTGGATCTTGTCTTTGGAGTTTTATGATTAGTCTCTTTACTGGTTTTTGGACCTTGTTATAGACCGCCACAATGGATTTTCCTAATATTACTGCTTGCTGATTTATCTTGATCTCGTTACCCACATAGGGTCCATTACTTGTCAACTGTTGTGATTTTTACATTTTTCCTCATAAATTTAAACAGAAAATAAATCTATTTTTCCCCATTTCAATTATTATTTTAAAATGTTACTTGTACAATCTTAAAGGAGCCACACAATGGTATCTTGTATGTTAACTATAACATTGATTGTGCAGTAGTCTTCGTTTATTTATAAATTGAAACAATCACTTAATACATATATTAATGTAATAGTGTAATAAAATAATTAATGTAATAAAATTAATGTAATATAGTAGTAATGTCCATACTTAACCTTAAAGGCTTATCAGGCAGGATCTTGGTCTTGCTTTCTGTACTGTTAGTTTGACAGAGAACATGACTCCCCTTTTAATGTTGTAAAAATGCTGGTACCTATTTGTACTACTAAGGTATAATACTTTGTTCAAGATCACAACAGGAGTTTCAGCAGTGGGGACTTGAAACAAAAACCTTCCAGTTATGCATGCAGAGCTCTAATAGCTATTTTATGCAGTCCCCTAACACATATTCACCTTACATTCATGACCCCCATTGGTACTGGGACATATAGAATGTCTTCATTTTCTGGTTCAGCTACATGAGACAAATACACAGTCAAATCAGTCAGGAACTCAATATTTAATAAGGCTCAGAAACATTTTACATAAAAAAAACGTCAACGAAGCAAACCTTAAGTTTAGATCGGATATTACAATAAGTGTTGAAACTGTTGAGTTTTTTTATAATTTCCCTGAGAGGAGGGTCAAACATATGTAGTAAACACATTTTTATGTGTTAACACAAACTCTTCTGCTAATACAGTCGCTTCTAAAACCAAGATAACTTTCTGCTCACTGAAATAAGCTACAATACAGTCAGGCAGATGGATTTTAAATTCTACAAGCGAAATTAGCTCCTGCAAACTCAAGAAAGGTTTAATTTTTGAATAATTTTGAAATCTTGGACAGTATACCTCAGGGACTAATTTGCAATATTATCAAAACAAAGCACCCACTTGGTCTCATCGCCCGAAGTTCCACACACATGAATCACATGTAGTCCATATCCACAGTGTGGCATAATGCGGGGCGTGTTCAGTGTGGAGGACCCAGACAAGTGTTTGTCAGCCACAGCCAAGGCAGGTAATTTAAGAGTAGCGTACATGTCAATGAACTGCAGTGTTATCATATACCATATACTGTAACTATATAGTATATATAGTATGATACCATATGGTATTAAAGCCACTACAGTATGTGTGAAATATATTTTATAATCAGAATTATAAGTTAAATTGTTTCCTGATTACTCATTGCTGAAATTTGCATTAAGACAAAACATATTTTTTTCTCAATGGGGACGTAAATCTAGAAGAGACACATTGGGTTCATAACATACTAAAACAATAAACTATTTTTTATATATTCTGTTAAAAATACAAAGCAATGATCTGTTTGGGAATCAAAGTGCTCACCTTCTGAGTAGCAGGCAGGTGTCTAAACAGCTGTGCTAAACTGCCGCTTGGGCACAACACACTACATAATAGTCTTTGAGTGTTTCATTGTCCATTACAACTAAAAGGACAGCAAAAGCTGTTAAAACAAACATCAAAATGTTTCCAAAATATCCACAAGTGATATTTTTAGCTGCCAAAATTTCTTTAGTAACATTATTCCATATTAATATTCCATATCAAGTGGTATTAAATTAGCATTACAACTTTTTTTTACAACAGTAACAACAGAAACTATACTGTTCTTATTATGTATTCTTAAAAAGAATAAAACATTATAGTTTTTATGAAGTATGCAAATTTTATATAGTTAGAACAAGCCCCTCAAAACTTTTTCAAAATAACCACCAAGTTAAAGACTTAACATGTTAAAGATGCATAAAATTTTTAGGAAGAAATTGGATTACTATTACTGTATGTACTTTATTTTCTTCATATTTAGCTATCATCTACTGTATGTACATAAGGTATACAGTATATTACATATGGAACCATATTGTCTTAAAGCCACTACAGTACATTATGTGTGAAAAATGTTTTTCATAATCAAAATTTAAAGTTTAATTGTTTCCTGATTAGTCGTTGCTGAAATTTGCATTACATTAGGTACATTACAAATATACTACGTTACACTTCTGTTTTTATTTTCAGCTAACAAAATTTCCCTTTAGTTGTAAAATTCCATATTAATATTCCATATTAAGCATACTTAAACATGCACAGTAGAGAAACAGATTTAATGAAGCAATTGTTTCACTAACACTTAACTCACAACAAGTGTCACCTATCAATCTTGTTTGGCCAGTGATTTACATTCATTCGTTACTGCCCCATTACAGGTAACACATTTGGAAGAAATACCACACTTTCCGAGTGACTATATCTGTATGACCTGCCCACGCAGATTTCTCTCTGTTCGTGGTAGAACCTTGCCAACAGTAAATCAGCTAAAGCACTATCTTTCTTTGGATCAGAAACTTATAGTACCTAACTGAGTCTTCAAGCTCACCCTTAAAATAAATCTTGTTTTGAAGTGGTCCCACACCAATAGTCTACAGATGCAGCCATTCAAAACGTGTGAGGTACACCACGGTACCATGCAGTGGGCGTGTTGCATCCTAACGTGGAATGACGCAGTATCACGCGTCATATGACGTCATATCGGAAAGTATCCGGAATCACCTTGTAAAACCACCAGGAGGAGCCAATAAAGCTTAACCTCTCATGCACAGCGTTTGAGCTTTTAAATTTAAACTGTGTATTACAGCATGTTAATCATCAGTCATTAAAAAGTTGGTATATTTTATGAAAGCATGATTGCTCAGTTGGGCAAAAGTGCACAACCTACCTTTATCATAAATATTTTAATTATGCAGAAATATTTTATGCATCAAAGCCTTTACCGAAGATATTACTAATAGTATTAATAATGAATGACCTTGGACAAGCATTACGCTTTTCCACATTATTTGTAACCGTCATTTTAAATGAAAAGACTTTATTTTTCATCGACAAAAAGTAACACCACAGCATTTTGTTGATCTAACTAACAAGGTCGGGACATTAGCTAGCCAATAGGATGAAGGAATAAATTACTTTTTTTGTTTATTTCTTTAGCACATTTATTTGAACATTTCCAGCGATTGTACAAGCACTGAAAAACTTTCCAATCCCTAGTTCGTCGGGCATTTTCTTTTAGTATAACAGACATAAAAACTCCCTTGCTTTTAACAGAGCATTTCATAATTTCTAACAATGAAAATTATTTAAACTGCGACACTTATCATTCAACCAGAACTCAAAACATCACAAGGATCCTCAAGAGCACAACAAAGACTGTATTAAAAGATACTTGTATCAGATACATTAGAATCCAAGCTTTTTTATCTACGCTTTATTATCTACGCTAAGAATTAGTCTTTAAAATTTATCACACAGTAAAAAGTCAAATTTCAGGGGCGTCCGTATACCAGAGATTATGGTATCGCTTCAGAAGGGTGTCAGCTAGTCAGATTCCAGGACCGGAATTATCTGTTTTATAATCGAGAATATGTAATCACGTATCTAAAGAAATTAATAATGATATTAATTTAAGGATCTAAATATCTAAATATATGTATCTATATAGCTGGTAGTATTACTGTATTTCACTTTCTTTGTAAACACATTTTGTTAACACCCGAACCGCAGGTGGATTCTGTTTTTTGGTCTGTTATGGTCTGTAGCTCAAATCTTGCTTAACTAAAAATTAGACACAAGAAGAGTATTATTGGACAATGTTGTGAGGCTCTGGTGGAATTTCTCTGTAAACTGAAGAGTTATAGAGGAGACAGGTTGTGTATCGCTTCTTTTGATACTTGTAAAAAAAACATTCCAATGTTAATGCGACACGGAAGATAATGTGGTGTATTGGTCGTTAGTGAAAAGATTTTATCATTTAATCTCTTTACTGTGCACATTTTAATCCACTTAGTATTGAATATTTATATGGAATTTTACCACTAAAGGGAAATTTTAGTAGCTAAGCATAAAACGCAGAGGAGCATAACGAAGGTCATAAAGGATATTAATTTAGGAACATAAACATATTATGTAAACTGTATGTTGCTGTTATTGGTATTGTACAGGTTCTTCTCAGAACAAAGGACCAGTGGAGACGCGATTAACGAACCAAGCGATAGCTTTATTCTTTAACACCCACAAAACCAAACACAGGATATAAACACACATGAGGAGACTGACGGAACACGCACACATCTTTAGGGTGGTAATTACTTAACAACACGCTATACACTTATAAGACTACACAGGACACTAGAACTACTATGACATTATTTACACAGGTAGGGTCAGCCGCTGGTCATCGTGCTGACCCTCAGACTCTCCCCGGCTACAACTCCCAGCCTGCCCAGCGGTACTATGAGCGCCTAGGGGCGCTTCCTCCTCACCACCAGGCGAGGGCGTTACAGTATTTTAAAGAAAAAATACACACCAATACTCAATTTCTCCTACAATATATTGACATTTTTTATATTTCAAAATAACACGTTCGTACTGTATGTACAGTACACAGCGGTACCGCAGGTTGAACTGTAGGGCACAAATCCACCCGAACCCAAAAGCCCAACATATTAATGTGCATTCGCCTGGCGCTGCGCGGTTTTCATCACTCTCTGCGGGAGTGTTGGCTGTGACGAATTAAACCGGTTTCACAGGTATTTTCAAAGTAGAAGGGGGCAAGTCTTCCAGCGAAAGACACCCCCCCCCCTCCAAAACCCCTTTTTTTTGCTTACAGTAGTAGTACTTAAGTACAGTACAGTAAGTACAGTAAGTACTTACTGTACAGTACTTACGGTAGTACTTCTCGCGTTATGAAAGCTAGGTGTTAGCATAAACTATTAGTCATAAATAATATTAAATTTAGCACTGTAATAAATTGTGCTAATAATAAATTCTATTCTACTCTGAGAATGTAGGGGGGAGGAAGAATGCCTGTGGTTTTTTCACTGATAAACTTGTGTCAAGCTGTCAACAAAAACCAGCTGTCAAAAAAAAGTTTTTTTTTAAAAAAAGTCAATTGTGTGTCCATAATATTGCTATTTTCATATTGCTAATTTCTATTGCTACTGAGTCTCTGTGTAGTGTAAATACATTTTGTCTTCAAATCCACCACCACCTGTATGAATCATAGCCCTGCCAAACGATGCAAATTCTGCTGCAATGGTTGTGTGCAGGAATTATTCAGTATGGCATATCCATGTTCAAGTAAACACCACTCTGTGTGCAAATGCCAAAAGCCACCTTTAAAGGCGCTATATAAAATAAAGTTTATTATTATTATTAATATTGATGATATTCTTCCTCCCAGGACTTGTAAAATTGTTGTTGTTATTGTTGTTATCCCGTAAAGCACTTTGAGAAGCATACTGTCCAGCATATTGTATTTCATTGCACTTTGACAGATCGTCTTATAATCACTTGTTGTTAGAATATCCCCCAAGAGGATATTCCCCCCAAGAGGAAATAGAGGATATCCCCCAAGAGGTATCCAGGTAACAGTGAAACGGGCGTACAGTCTGGGGAGATTGCCCGTTTTCCATGTAAATAGTTCCCTGGTTCTGCACCCCTTGGTGTCTCTCTCTCTCTCTGTCTCTCTCTGTCTGTCTCTCTCTATCTCTCTCTCTCTCTCTTGGGCCCGCGCTCTTGGCGGGCTTGTCTTGTGTCTCTCTCTTGTCTGGGTGCAGGACTGCTGCTGGCGGATGGTGACGGAGAAGAAATAAAGCGTAGTTTTTAACTCCACAAGTCTGAGTCTCTGTGTTCGTCCTCTACGAAGCCAAATTCATTACATTGGTGTCAGAAGCGGGAGGATGGACAGTGAACAGCCGATGATATGGGACTCGGAGAACTGCCAGTTCCCCCAGCCCCATGGACTCCGGAGGCCGTCAGGAAACGGGAGTGGGGCGACCTAAGGGGGGGAAGGCCGCCCTTGAGCGACGCTTCCCCAGCTCCGGAAAGCCAGAAAGAGCGCTTCACCCCGCCTGCTGTATGAAGGGTTGGGCACAGCCGGGGCTTATTTCTTCCCTGCCTCACTGAGGGCAGACCCTGCCAGACCCTCGTCGACACTGTTTCAACCATCACCCTGCTGCGGCCTGGTGTCCTGCCGGGCACCGAGTCTGCCAGACCCCCAGGGTGCTCACCGTGCACCGGGCTGCGAGGGTGAAACACCCTTTCTACCTTGCCCCAGTCTGCGAGGACTGTATCCTGGGGTTGGACTGGTTGCAGCTAGTGGGTGGTTGCCTTGACTTGGGCGTGAGGGACGGGGTGCTGCGCCGAGGGTGGTGGGTGCCCTCCAGCGGCGAGGTCAGGTGGCAGTTTGTGGTGTTGCGGTCGCTCCGTGGGGCAGTTCTCCAAGCAGTGCACGGCCAGCCGAAGGCCGCCAAGCAGTGACCTAGCCACTGGAGGGCACCTGCCACCCCCGGCGCAGCACCCTGTCCTTCACCTCCAAGGTCTCCCACAGTACACAGAGTGCCTTACAGACTTCGGGAAGGGGCAAGCTTATCTCACCGTCCTGGGAGTCAGCTCTGGCACGCTCGCCCCGACACCCGCGGCTCTGACAGGCCCAGGTGACGCCCGCCACTGCCACCTCCGCTTCCCACTCCGGTCAACCCACACACCCCGGACACCTCCCACCCCTCCCACCGCAAGACTGATTCGTTCCCCCTGCCCCACCAACTCTCGCCGGCCCAAGTCAAGGCAACCACCCACCTGCTGCAACCAGTCCAACCCCAGGATACAGTCCTGGTGGACTGGGGCAAGGTAGAAGGGGTGTTTCACCCTCGTAGCCCCAAAGTGCACGGTGAGCGCCCTGGGGGTCCAGCTGTCTCGGTGCCCGGCAGGACACCAGGCCGCAGCAGAGTGATGGTTGAACCGGTGTCGACGAAGGCCTGGCAGGGTCTGCCCTCGATGAGGCAGGGAAGAAATAAGCCCTGGCTGTGACCAACCCTTCACACAGCAGGCGGGGTGAAGTGCTCCTTTTGGCTTTCCGGAGCGGGGGTAGCGTCGCTCAAGGGTGGCCTTCCCCCCTTTAGGCCGCCCCGCTCCCATTTCCCGACGGCCTCCAGAGTCCCCAGGGCTCCGTGCCTGGCACTCCCGGGCGATGTGCCCCCTCTCCCCACAGCAATGGCAGATGACCCACCATCACTCCCCCGGTGTCGCCCCGCTGGCCGTCTCCTCCTCCCCATCTGATTCTCCGTGCGCCCCTCCGTTGGTGCCCACCAGTCTCCTCGAATACAGCATCAGCCAAAGTGCTTTACAGGATAACAACAATAACAACAACAATTTAGAAGTTCTGGGAGGAAAAATATGATCAATATTAATAATAATAATAATAATAATAATAAACTTAATCTTATATAGCGCCTTTAAAGGTGGCTCCTCAAAGCGCTTTACAGGATAACAACCGATGAAACAACAGTGGCTGGGGGTTGAAAATACCTGTGAAACTGGTTTGTTTACAATGTACTGTAGACACAGAGTGTTACACCAATGCATTAACATGTTAAAGCGATTCCATTGAGGAGCCGGGCGCGATAATTGTTTTTTTTCTGATCTGCAAGGCCATTTGGCTGCAGCGAATGTGAATTCTGTCTGAAAAAATAAAAGTATTTTAATCAAGATTCCCTTATAAAATTAACGTGAAACAAAACAAAAACTAAAAATAAGATACAATCTACAGACATTCAACACATAAACATATCTTAAAACATTTACATATACTGTTAAATTATTACTTTAAATATAAACTTTAAGTTACTGAAACAGCCAGTTAATAAAATCTTTGCAATTTTGTTCTTGTTTGGAGGTGGGGATATTCTGACAACAACTGATTTAAAGACAATCTGTCAAAGTGCAATGAAATACAATATTACGGGGGTACCTTTTAAGCGGAGACGACGAAAATAAATTTTATTATTAATTTGCTGGACAGAGAGGTGAACATTATTATGCAGAAGACAAAGATAACGATTTACGTTGCATTGCCAGATTGTGAATCAATAAAAATATTAAATTAAACACGGGTTTGCGATTTAAATGGAAATGGGGGTGACGGGAACTCTTAATCTAAATAAAAATAAAATAAATAAAACAGGTTTCGATAGTTAATAACCACTTTTTATGTGCGAAACACGGGTGATTTTTCTTCCTCCTGATCAGTTTAGAAATCTGTGTACGCTGTAAGGTTTTTACTTCTTAATTAAACTTTTAAAATACGCGTTTCAAATAGAAGCAGCATATGCTCATGTCTTCATGCTATGTAGAACAGATCAGCAAGTTTTTTTTTCTTCAATCAGAGGGGTGTCAGACGGTGTCAGCCAATCACCATTCTGAAGCCTACCGTAATCTCTGGTATAGAGACAGCCCAGAATTCTGTTGCATTTTCATTTTAGGAAATAATGAAACGCTCGGTTAAAAGCAAGGGAGAGTGTCCATTATACTGGACATAAAAACAAGAGTTTGCTGCGGCGTTATTGGAAACCCAATTTTAACACAAATCACCGGCATTATATCCTAGAAGACACAGAAAGAAAATGCAGACGATCTAGTGATTGGACAGTTTCCAAGTGCTTGTACAATCGATGGAAATGTTCGAATAAATGTGCAAAAGAAATAAAAAAATAATTTATTCCATTATCATATTGGCTAGCTAATGTTCTCTCTTTGCTAGTTACCTGTGGCTGTGTTTCTGCGTTGCGTAGCAACGAGTGACTATATCCTCAGGCGGAGGAACGTAAACAGCTTAATTTTCATGTTAAATAATTTTTTTTTAATTAAAATTCAATCTATACAGCAATCGCATATTTGAGGACCGTTTCATAAAACTTTTAAGCTTAAAATGTTAAGGGAGAAATGGAAGACTGGTGTGTATTTTTTCTTTAAACTACAGATGCAGCCATTCAAAATGGGTGGGGTATTTCGCGGTATACCCCGGTGGGCGTGTCGCATCAAAACGCAGTATCACGCAGTATCACGCGGTATATAGCGTCATTTGACGTCATGCCGGAAAGTATCCGGAATCACCTTGTAAAACCGCCAGTAGGAGCCAATAAAGCTTAACCTCTCATGTACAGCATTTGAGCTTTTAAATTTAAACTGTGTATTACAGCATGTTAATCATCAGTCACTAAAAAGTTGGTATATTTTATGAAAGCAAGATTGCTCAGTTGGACAAAAGTACACAACCTACCTTTATCAGAAATATTTATGCATCAAAGCCTTTACCGAAGATATTACTAATAGTATTAATAATGAATGACTTTGGACAAGCTGTAAACTCAAAGTATTACGCTGGTCCACATTCTTTCTAACCGTCATTTTAAACAAAAATACTTTTAGTTTTTTCTTTGACAAACACCACAGCATTTCGTTGATCTAACTAACGAGGACAGGACATTAGCTAGCCAATACAATAAAGGAATGACTTTTTTCGCTAATTTCTTTAGCACATTTGTACAAGCACTTGGAATCTGTCAAAGACCTACTTTGTCAGGCATTTTCTTTTACTGCAACGGACGTAAAAACTCCCTTGCTTTTAACAGAGCGTTTCATAATTTCTAACTACGAAAATTATTTAAACTGCGACACTTATCATCTAACCAGAGCTCAAAATATCACAATTATCCTCAAGAGCACAGCAAAGACTGTATTAAAAGATACTTGTATCAGATACATGAGAATCCAGGCTTTTTTATCAACGCTTTCTTTTCCGTATACCAGATATTATGGAACCACTTCAGAAGGGTGTCAGCCAGTCAGATTCCAGGAATCGGTACTTTAAAGAAAAAATACACACCAGTATTCCATTTCTCCCTAAACATTTTAAGCATCGAAGTCTTTAACTAACATGTGAAATAGCGTGTAAAAAAGTGGTAGTTTTAAGCTTTTCTGCTAATATAATATGGAATCGCGTATCTAAAGAAATTAATAACGATATGATTATATTCTTGTACTGCGACAGGGCTGTGTAGGGCTGTTTCGCCTCTCTTTTCATGTGATTTCCCTAGTAGCCCACTGGTCTATGTGCCTGATTACTAACCTACAGGTTGTGTGTTCAAATCCAGCTGGCGCCGTGACTTTTCTTTTAACAAACGTTTCTTTGAAAAAATAGAATAGCAATATTATGGACAATTAATTGACTTTTATATTTCTAAATATCACAACATGATCGAATTTAACTCATTTTTGATAACAATGAATAGGCACTTTCTTCCCTTCTGACAACGGTCCCTGCTTCTGCTTCCTGCTTCTATTGTGTGTGTGTGTGGGGGGGGATCCCTTTAGATCTCCCAACAGATTTAAAAGGTTATTAATCATATCTTCGGTGTCGCATCTTACCAGTGCAGCTGATCTTTTGCTGCCTGGGTAAACTATCACAAAGCTTTAGAGAACTTAACATTTCTATTATCAACAAATTGTGAATACGACGTTTACATTGGCATTATTAATTTTTCACATGGGTGTATGGAGGATTGTCAGCTGTCACTGACAGTAGACCCCCCCTCTTAGGCTGCGCACACGATCTTTTAAATTTTTATAGAGAAATGGAGGCTGTACAGTATGCTTTACAATATAAATATTTATATTGATTTAAATCGTGTTTTGATTTAAATCACAAACGCGTGTTTAATTATTTGTGTTTTTTTAATCATAATCAGACAAATGCAACATAAATTGATACAGTATCTTTGTCTTCTAAGTATCTTAATAAACTTTCAGCATAGCTTTCTCCCCGTTTAGATTTATTTTTCTTGGGATTTTGGGATCAAACGTGGAAAGATTAGATTGTAATCGTTTTTATTTTTTAAATATGTTTTAGAAAAGTGTAATCTATACTAAAAAGCTGTTCCTTACCTGCTATATAGATACAAATTGTAATACTTTCAGGTTTGGATAGGACGGACACAAGAACTCAGACTTGCGGAGTTAAAGGAAGTGAAAGCCTTTGTTTTTCTTCTCCGTCACCACCTGCTAGCCCGGCTCTCCCGCGCCCCCGCCCGCCAACAGCGCGAGCCAACACACCGCCCGCGCGCCCGAGAGAGAGAGAGAAAAGAGAGAGAGAGTATCTCTCTCTCTTTTAGTATCCTAAACAGACCATACACACTAGCTGAATATTTGACCAAGAAACAACAAACAGAAACAGACCCTGATGAAGTACAGGCTCAGTGACCACAGCCTAGCCATAGAAACTGGGCGACACAGGCAGACCTGGCTGCCCAGAGAGGACAGGCTGTGCTCCCACTGCCAGCGGGGAGAAATAAAGACAGAGGTGCACTTCCTACTGCACTGTGACAGATACTCTGGGATTAGAGAAACATTCTTCCCTAAATTCAGAAATCTAGTCCCAGAGTTCCCACACCTGCCAGAATCACAACGGGTCCCAATCCTACTGGGAAAGGGAGGAGGGAACTCAGTTGAACTGGCAGCCCAGTATATGATCTCCTGTCACAGCCTGAGGAACAGTGAGTCTGTCTCCCAATAATGCTCCAGCCGCCTACAGTATATGTCAATATTTTATAATATGTCTTTGTTGTAAATGTCTGTAATATGTCTGTAGATTTTATTTTACTTTTATTTTTTGTTTTGTTTAATGTAAATATCATTACTTTCATTTGCTTTGGCAACACTAATTGTACCCATCGGTCACGCTAAAAAAAGCACCTTGAATTGAATTGAATTGAGAGAGAGAGGGGGGGGTGGGCGAGCGAGAGAGAGAGTTTTTTGCCCTCTGTCAAAAAACCCCAAATCACACCTTGCTACAGATGCAGGCATTCAAAATGCGCGGGCCATACCGCATTATTTTCCGGTACGCTGTACGCAGTCTACCGCAAGTTACCGTTAAATACCGCAAGTTACCGGTAAATACCGTTAGCAAAATAATAGTATCCGGAATTTTCGCAAGGTGGAGCTAATAAAGCTCAACCTCTCATGTTTGAGCTGTAGCCATCAAAGTCTTTAACGAAGATATTACTAATAGTATTAATAATAAATGACCTTGGACAAGCTGTAAACTCAAAGTATTGCCCTGGTCCACATTCTTTTTTTCATTGACCGTCTTTGTAAAAGTAACACCACAGCATTTCGCAATCACGCATTTTTTTCCAATCATGCAAAGTACAGTAATTTTTGAGAAATGATTCACCATGCCTTTCACATGCTCATAAAAGAGATTGATTTAGGAACATAAACATATTACCATATGCAAACTGTACTGTATACAGTATGTATATGTATATTTAATGTCTTAACTGTGCCCGTTTAAGTATTGAATATTTATATGGAATTTTACCACTGAAGGGAAATCTTAGTGCCTGAGCATAAAAAGAATAGGAGCATACTGCAACGCGTGTGAAGGCCATAAACGATATTAATTTTGGAACATAAACATACAGTATATGGCTGGTCTCGGTACTTTAAAGAAAACATACACGAAACATAGTTTCATTATGACCAGAAACGGTCTTGAGATATTTTTAACTTGATTTACAGTATTTGAGAGGTATGTCTTGACACCGATACTACGTAAATACTGCTCACGTATATGTTTCTAGGTTTATATTATGCATTTCATACGGTCAAATTACTTTTGAGCAACTGATAAGAAGCGCGAAACGGTATGCCCAGGGCGTTTTAGTTTCGTTTTGTGCGGGGACTGCTTTAACTATATCGCCGTGGATTGATTAGAGATATCAAGTACATACAAGTCATTTTTTAAATGTTGTAGTTTGTCTTGTAAAAATGTTACGAGAACATCATCTGTCAACAATTACACAGGTTCTGTTTCCATATTGCGGATTTTGGTTACGTAATATTATTTTCTAATTTCACGTTGTGAATATATGATTTGGGCAAACAGAGCCGCAAAGAAGTACATTATGGGTTGTTGTTTTTTTTTTGCAGTTTTATCTAGAACAAGCGATGCTTAAACCTTTGTCTGATTCTTGTGAAACTATCCACACGACAGTTACCCACAGTAGGAGTTGACTTCAGTGATGTCACTGATGGGATGTTTCTAAAAATCCATCCTCTGTAAAACGTCTTCTCTAGTTGTCCTGCATATGTATTCGCTAATGAAGCTGTGTGTTCTGAGCCTGGATTTCTACATTTCTGTATGAACCAGCTTAGAGGGCTAAAGACAGCTTGTGTGTAAATTGAGTGTAAGGTAATTTATGCTTCTAAAGTCATGGTCAGCATTTATTATTGTACTGTGCTGTAAACTTGTTCTGTGCCTAGTCACATTATTTTATAGCGTTTTTATAGCGTTATCAAATCTGGTGGCGCTGTGTGTTAGTTTCCTGACTCCCATGTCACATGGTCTGTGATTGAATCCCATGGAACTACTGTACAGTATCACTTTATTTTTTAACAAACATTTCTTTGAAAAAATGAAACGTTTCCCTTGGTCAGAGATTAAATAAAACCTCACTCGCACCAAACAAATTTATATTTCTAAATATCACAACATGATCGAATTTAAGTCTTTTTAATAACAATGAATAGTCACCTATGCGTTACAAAATAAACATTTATATTGATTTGAATCACGTTTTGATTTAAATCGTAAACGCGTGTTTAAATATATGTGTTTAAAGGCGATATACTGTATAAAAGCGCTGATTCTTATGGAGTGTGTTCCGCCGGGGATTCAAAAATTTATTTTTTTTAATCGCGTATCTAAGGAAAATTGCAGTATAACTTTGTTCATGCACAAACAGTGGCATGTTACATTATAATTTGGGTGTCTCCCCTTGCCAGAAAGCTCTAAATTGCATTTTGAGTGCAGTTTTTGACTTTTTCTAAATTGCAACCCATAAATAAAGCTGATAAAGCTTAGACTAACTGTATTCTAAACTGTATTACAACGTAAATTGCAAAAATGCACTTGGAATCTGTCCAAGCCCTCCTACGAAAATTATTTAAACTGCGACACTGTTCATTCATCTCTAAATAAACTTTATTTTATATAGCGTTTTAGGTGAATAGGTAATTAGATTGCTCATAAACCTAATCGCTTTTTCTACATAAACACAGCGTGATTGCTCTCTGAAAATGCTTTTCCTTTATATTTAGGCTCAGATTTCAACTATAGATCGCATTATTATAAACTTTCTTGGAAAAATGTATTTTATGTAAACCATGTTTGCTACTAATTCATTTAGGGCTAAAATACGTTCATTGTCTTCCAATCGAGTCGAGTTGACATTAGAAGCTTGCCACTCCCGGACTGTTACACCAACGCATTAGCATGTTAAAGCGACTTAATTGAGGTGCCCAGCTACCAGTTAACACTGTACTTCCTACTTTAAAAATACTTGTGAAACCGGTTTAATTCATCACAGCCAGCACTCCTGCAGAGAGGGGGTTGTACTCGTAAAGTAGAAGCAGGCAAGATTTCCAGCGAAAGACACCTCCCCCCTCAAAAACCCAGTAAGCAGCAAGGCTTTATGTTGAAAATTGAGGTGGATTTTGTTTATGATAAAGAGGAGAAACTGGGATGGGAGGAGGGTTTGGTTTTGCATAAGGGGCGGGATTATGATAATTGGAGGAATTTGCGAGAGTGTAATGGTTTGATATATTTGATTTTGTATTGTGGTCGTTATCTATGTTTTTGGTTGGTATTATGTTTATATGGTTGTTTTTGTTGGTTGGTTGTTATTATGGTTATTAATAATACGATCTATAGTTGAAATCTGAGCCTAAATAAAAAGAAAAAGCAAGTGATTAGGTTTATGAGCAATCTAATTACTTATTCGTTTAAAACGCTATATAAAATAAAGTTTATTATTAATTTGCTGGACAGAGCGGTGAGCATTATTATGCATAAGACAAAGATAACGATCCTGATCAGTTTAGAAATCTGTGTACGCTGTAAGGTTTTTACTTCTTAAACTTTTAAAATACACGTTTCGAATAGAAAGAAATCCTCTTCCTGGTACAGTCGCATGAAGAGACAGGCGAAACAGCCCTACACAGCCCTGTCGCAGTACACGAATATAATCATATCGTTATTAAATTCTTTAGATACGCGATTCCATATTATATTAGCAGAAAAGCTTAAACTACCACTTTTTCACACGCTATTTGACGTTAGTTAAATTTAATTTATTTATATATTATATATTTATATCTCTGACCAAGGGAAACGTCTCATTTTTTCAAAGAAATGTTTGTTCACAACGGCGACTGTCAGAAGATAGGACACAGCGGCTCAGGCACCCGCTGAATGGAAAAGGGGCACTTTAATGTTCTGTATGGCTAATACTAAAGCCAATACTAATATTCAATACTTTAATATCCTTTTCTGTATGTTTAACAATAGTGGGTACTGGCTTAATTCGTCCCTGCTCCCGTTGTTAGGTGTTAATGTGTTGTTAAGTGTGAATTTGTAGCTGTTTCCCTGGGGTCTGGCTTTTTTTCTGGAAAACCATAACTGGTCTTGTCCAGATTGACTGTCGGCGCCCAGGTCTGACAGTGCTGCTCCAGCAGTGCCAGGTTCTGGTGCAGCCTCTGTTCTGTGGGCGACAGCGGGACCAGGTCGACTGCACAGAGCAGGAACTCTATTTCCATAATTAATGCAGATCAGTAAATCAAGGGACAAAACAATTATTGCGCCCGGGTCCTCAATGGGCTTTGACGTGCTAATGCGTTGGTTTAACAGTCCGGGTGTGGCAAGCCTCTAATGTCTCCCGACTTTGAAAACCAAGTAATAACTTAACTATATGTGCAAATGTTTCATATGTTGCTGTTGTGGATGCCTGTGGAGTGTATCTTATTTGCCGCGCGCCCTCCCCCCCTCTTTCCCTCAATTCAATTCAGTTCAAGGTGTTTTATTAGCATGGCAGATGGGTTCAATCAGTGTTGGGTATTTACTTTGCTTCGAGATTCCACTTTTAAAGGTGATATATACATTTTTGACTAAAATAAATTGATATCTTTGTCTTCTAAGCTCTCTGTGTACAGTGGAGCCTCCTGTCCAGCCAGCACATGTCCACAGACATTCACAACAGCGACATATCATAAAACGTTTGCACATATAGTGTGCAAAAATGCACTTTATTTACTAAAAATAAGACAGAGATACTGTATCAATTTATGTTGCATTAGCCTGATTATGATTAAAAAAACACATATAATTAAACACGCGTTTGCGATTTAAATCAAAACACGATTTAAATCAATATAAATGTTTATATTGTATCGCATACTGTCCAGCCTCCATTTCTCTATAAAAATTTACTCTATTACACACACACACAATAGAAGCAGGAAGCAGAAGCAGGGACCGTTGTCAGAAGGGAAGAAGGTGACTATTCATTGTTATCAAAAATGACTTAGAATCGATCATGTTGCGATATTTTGAAATATAAAAGTCAATTGATTGTCCATAATATCGCTATTCTATTTTTTCGAAGAAATGTTTGTTAAAAGAAAAATCCAGCACCAGCTGGATTTGAACACACAACCTGCAAATTGTTAATCAGGCACGTAGACCAGTAGGCTACAAGACAACTCGCATGAACAGGGAGGCGAAACAGCCCTACACAGCCCTGTCGCAGTACACGAATATAATCATATCGTTATTAAATTCTTTAGATACGCGATTCCATATTATATAAGCGGAAAAGCTTAAAACTACCACTTTTTCACACGCTATTTCACATGCTAGTTAAATACTTCGATGCTTGAAATGTTTAGGGAGAAATGGAATACCGGTGTGTATTTTTCCGTTAAAGTACCGATTCCTGGAATCTGACTGGCTGACACCCTTCTGAAGTGGTTCCATAAAATCTGGTATACGGAAAAGAAAGCATTGATAAAAAAAGCCTGGATTCTCATGTATCTCATACAAGTATCTTTTAATACAGTCTTTGCTGTGCTCTTGAGGATCCTTGTGATGTTTTGAGCTCTAGTTGAATGATAAGTGTCGCATTTTAAATCATTTTCGTAGTTAGAAATTATGAAACGCCCTGTTAAAAGCAAGGGAGTTTTTATGCCCTTTGAAGTAAAACAAAATGCCTGACAAAGTATGGCTTGGACAGATTCCAAGTGCTTATACAAATGTGCTAAAGAAATTATACTTTGAGTATACAGCTTGTCCAAAGTCATTCATTATTAATACTATTAGTAATATCTTCGGTAAAGGCTTTGATGCATAAATATTTCTGATAAAGGTAGGTTGTGTACTTTTGTCCAGCTGAGCAATCTTGCTTTCATAAAATATATACGCGATTCAATATTATATTCCGTTTTAATCAAATTCTAAAAGTATGCCTGTTGACTCCGGTACCTCTTTAGTTAAAGACTTCGATGCTTAAAATGTTTAGGGAGAAATGGAATACTGGTGTGTATTTTTTCTTTAAAGTACCAAGACCAGCCATATACTGTATGTTTATGTTCCAAAATTAATATCGTTTATGGCCTTCACACGCGTTACAGTATGCTCCTATTCTTTTTATGCTCAGCTACTAAGATTTCCTTTCAGTGGTAAAATTCAATATCTACAACGGGCACAGCAAAGACGTTTACTGTAAGTCTTTCTACGACAGACCAACTGACCACGAGTGCCCCTGTCGGTCAACCAATCACGTACTGCGGTGCCTCGCGTCATCTTGCGTCACAATGCGCGACGCCACCTGCAGTACGTGTCTGTAACGCGCACTTTGAATGGCTGCATCTGTAATACATTTGCAGTCTTTTCAAAGTATGTGCTATCGCTTCACTAAACAAGACTCGCCAGATAATGTGAATCGAAACCTGTTTTTCTAGCTTTTAAAGTCGTGCGATGTGTAAGCAGGAACACATCATTATATCTTACATATGAAAAATACATAATATAGCTCCCAAACAAACACAAACGTGTTTTTAATAAAATGGTTTTATTCACTCATAATATGACAATTTCAGGAAGGCTAAGGAAGGACTAAGGAAATTGTCATCTGTTGTTGAAGCTCTGTGAGCTCGGTGACTTTGAGACCACTTCTTATCCCAAGTTGTTTGAATCACCACAATTCAAATAGAGAAAAAAGAGCTGACTGACAAGATTTAAGTTGTGGCTGTCAATGTTGGATTAAAAAAAAACATGTTGCCCGACGTTAGTTGCATTGCTTGAAAAATAATTTTATTTCGAGAGACTGGATAAGTAATTCAAGTGTTTTTTTAACTTCCTGAAAAACAAGTAATAATTTAACAATATGTGCAAAAGTTTTATGATATGTCGCTGTTGTGAATGTCTGTGGAGTGTATCTTATTTGCCTGTCCTGGCTGTGCTCTCTCGCTTGCCCTCCCCCCCTCTCTCTCAATTCAATTCAATTTAAGGTGCTTTATTAGCATGACAGATGGCTGCAATCAGTGTTGGGTATTTACTTTGTAATCTGTGGTCCTTTTAACTGTTTTTACATCTACTGTATTGCTTTGAGATGCCACTTTTAAAGGTGATATATAAAATCAAGGCTTTAACTTGCTTTAACTCCACAAGTCTGAGTTCTTGTGTCCGTCCTATCTGAACCCGAAAGTATTACAATATGTAAATTTATAGCAGGTGGTGTACAGCTTTTTAGTATAGATAACACTTTTCTAAAATGTATTTAAAAAATAAAAACGATTACAATCTAATCTTTCCACATTTGATCCCAAGATCCCAAGAAAAATAAATCTAAACGGGGAGAAAGCTATCCTGAAAGTTTATTAAGATACTTAGAAGACAAAGATATCAATTTATGTTGCATTTGTCTGATTGTGAATCAAAAAACACATCTATTTAGACACGCGTTTGCGATTTAAATCAAAACGCGATTTAAATCAATATAAATGTTTATATTGTAACGCATAGGTGACTATTCATTGTTATTAAAATGACTTAAATTCGATCATCTTGTGATATTTAGAAATATAAATTTGTTTGGTGCGAGTGAAGTTTTATTTAATATCTGACCCAGGGAAAAGTTTTATTTTTTCAAAGAAATGTTTGTTAAAAAAAAAAGTCACAGCTCTAGCTGGATTCGAACACCCAACAGGTGATGTGTGAGTCAGGAAGCTAACCCACAGCGCCACTGGCAAGGTCACATGAGGAGTGTTGAAAAAGCCCTACAGACACATTATCAACAGACAATGTACAGCGTGTACTACTCTTGTGTTGCGGTACATGAATTATATCGTTATTAATTTCTTTAGATACGCGATTCCATATTATATTCCCTTTTAATCAAATTCTAAAAGTATGCTTTTTGACTCCGGTATCACGTTAGTTAAAGACTTCGATGCTTAAAATGTTTAGGGAGAAATGGAATACTGGTGTGCATTTTTTCTTTAAAGTACTGAGACCAGCCATATACTGTATGTTTATGTTCCAAAATTAATATTGTTTATGGCCTTCACACGCGTTACAGTATGCTCCTATTCTTTTTATGCTCAGCTACTAAGATTTCCCTTCAGTGGTAAAATTCCATATAAATATTCAATTCTAAAACGGGCACAGTAAAGACATTTAAATCCTTCTACGACGGACCACGAGTGCCCCTGTCGGTCAACCAATCATGTACCGCAGTATTTTGCGTCATCGCGCGTCATGATGCGCGAGGCCGTAGCCAATTACCTCTGGTACATGTCTGTGCTGCGCACTTTGAATGGCTGCATCTGTACCAAGACCAGCCATATACAATACAGTTTACATACAGTAATATGTTTATGTTCCTAAATTAATATCGTTTATGACCTTCAGATATGTTATGCTCCTCTTCTTTTTATGCTCAGCTACTAAAATTTCCCTTTAGTGATAAAATTCCATATAAATATTCAATACTAAGTGGATTAAAATGTGCACAGTAAAGAGATTAAATCAGTGGTTCTCAAACTTTTTGGACCAAGTACCACCCCTAATCCAACCAAAGCATCCAAGTACCACCTACAAGTCATCATCTCATAGGAACCCCAGAAATTCTCAATGACTTACATGAGTGTGCGTGCACACACACTCACACATACATATAATAAATATTATAATAATAAACTTTATTTGATATAGTGCCTTTAAAGGTGGCTTCTCAAAGTGTTTTACAGAAAAAAAAACAGTAACAACAACTAATAAAAAAGCACCATTTCAGTGAGAGTGGTGAGCCTGTTTAGTTGAGCAAAGCAGATGTGAATTAATTTTTCGAGCCTTGATACAATTCACAACAGAGTCTAACAGATTTTAAATCGTCAGGCATTTTCTTGATGGCAAAGGTCACGCGGTGGATGTTGTAATGCGTACATTAATTTCTGGAGCAACCTATCTAATTCGTGCAACTACACCGTTATGTCGGCTTGTCATTGCTCTAGCACCGTCTGTACAAACTCAGACGCATTTTATCCAGTCGAGGCCATTCTCTACGATAAATTCATTCAGAAGCTGAAATATGTGCTCTCCTGTAGTTCCTGTTGGTAGCGGTTTACAGAACAGAAAGTCTTCATGGGACATGCCCTCAAACTCGTATCTAACGTTAATGAGCAAATTGGCCAAATCTACTACAGACTCATCTAATTGCAGTGAAAAAAATCTGCTCATCTTAACGCGCTCTGTCAGTGTACTTTTGATATAATCCTTCATTTCAATAATTCTATGAATGACTGTGTCTTTCGGGGGGGGGGGGGCAGCAGGTCGAGCTGTTTAGCAGCTTTTTCTCTACACATAATACATGTCAGCTCTTTTGCCAACGGTAAATAAGGTTCTTCAAAAATAGTGTAGCTTACCTGCTTTAGCAATACGCAAGCTTGCATTTTTCCGCGTTTCCGTTTTTATTTCCGTATTTATATAAAGTTTTTATTTCATGCGCATGGGAGCGAAACACAGAGACGCTCGGTGTATTTTTCTCAAATTAGAACAGTTCTTAAATTTTTTCTGTTATCACGCTTTCGTGTGCTCACAAGATTACCTGCGTTCGTAGCACGTATTTCTATGCATTCCTGTGTTTACAACGTTAGCATTGTTCCAAAATCACGCACATTCTCCTTTCTCCCTATTTGCTGGAGATACAGTAGTTTTTCTTAAATACAATTGGTCACTTGCAACCGTAGCACGCATTCCTATAGAGTGGTATAGAATTACAGAGTATCTCTTGTGTCCACTGAAGTATTAGCGCGCACTGCATCGTAGTACGTAGGCTGCTTATTCGACACGTATTAAAATACAAAAAATGAAAACCCGTCCCGATTTTTCAGCGCACACGACACAGTTCCAGGGTCATTTGGCGTACCACTTGGCGGCACTTCACATACCACTGCTGGTACGCGTACCACAGTTTGAGAACCACTGGATTAAATGATTAAATCTTTTCACTACCAACCAATGCACCACGAGTACCCCTATCGGTCATTTTGGCCAGCCAATCACTTACTGTGGTAGACTGCGGTGGCTTGTGGGTAGTTGCGTCCGGTATGGGTTTGTACTATGCATTTTGAATGGCTGCATCTGTATCTCCCCACTGAGATATCAAAATAAAAAAATGGTTGATAGATGTAGTGAGGATAAACCCACTCCATTACAGTAGTTTGTCAAAATATTGTGAAACAAAAGATTGTTTCAAAGAATAATGATGTAATGATGGTTAGGGACAAAGAAACCACATCGCTTGCAGACACAATAGGGGACACTATTGAGATTCCTTCAACAACCAGCCTGCAGAGGAATATCTCCTACTTATTTCTATCCTATGACTGAGGGGTTCCTTGTGGCCATGTAGTTTTCTACAGATCATCAACCATATACAGTATATTTCCCCACACCTAAAGTTTCAGTGTTTCACAAGGCTTGGACAGGCACACAGACAATGCAATATTTTTGGAATTAGATTAAATTGTTGCTATGTATAGAAGCTTTCAAGAGAGTTTGAAGTTAGTGTTGCACCAACATCATCCTGCATGGAACTAACAGTAGGACACACAGTTCTTTCCAAAAGGTACAGTACTCTAACATCTATAGCGGACTAAAATAATTTGCTAGATAATTCTCAAATTCACTTATCATTGACCACTCTTATTTTCAAAGGATCTTCAGCAATTTATAAGGGAGGTGATTCACAGGGTCATAACAATTAAAAATGAATTAAAAAACAAGTACTGTATTCATTTTAATGATGAATTCCTTAAATTTGTCATTGGAAACATTATTAAGAGGGAATAGTGCATAATAATAAAGATAATGTGCAATTTATGGAATTTAAATGGAAAACACTGGTATGCATATTTAATTTTTCTGATCATTTAGATATAAAGGACTAACCTTTATGTTTAAGTTTTGCAATTGCCAAAACATCACAAACAGTAAGATAAAGAAATAATCTGTGAAAGAGCAATATTACACAATGATCTAGTGAAATTAATTTAAAAAATATAAAACATTAAAGTTTATTATTGAAAAGCTGGAAAAATAAATAATGTAAATATGTAATGGGCATTCTTTCCTATTGTAAAATATAATTTTTCATGAATGCTTACAACAATGCAGAAATACCAGACCCAATGTTTAGTTGGCCTCAGTTTTATTATTGACATTTTTTTTTAGTTACATACAAAAAACATTTTTTTACTCCTGTTATGTGAATCTTTATTAATGGTAATTATATAAACAGATTTCATTTGGTCTTCTTCAATAATAAGTCAGATAATACTATAATAACAAAAATGCATAGTGAAAAATGTACCTCACTGTATGAGGTACAAATATAAAGGAAGGAAAAATATACCTCTATTATTATGGTATTCTTCAAAGTTAAAAGGTTATATATGTAATAGTATTCAGTAAAAGGTAACAGCCAACCGTATGCAATTGCTTCAACAAATTGGAACAATCAATGATTGCTAAAACAATGCAGGGCCAGATTTGGCAAATTACCTAATATTAGCATAAAGGCCTACTGCCAGGGAAGGAAGACCCATGCCTTTGCACTGAGAATTCTGTTAGATGTGTCAAGTCTGAGATGCCAGTGGCCTCATTATCTCATTTGTCTTAGTTAGGCTAAATTGGCAGTTATGTCTTCATGGAAAATGTTTGTTTTTACAGAAGAGCAATAGAGCAGAGAGTGTGCAGTCCTGTCAAGATTTCTGTCCATGTTTTTTTTAGGTTCTTCAACAGTAGGGAGCGCTCACGTTTCTGTGGATTTGCAGTATAATATTAAATAGCAGGAGAACAAATGTGACAATTTTTTTAACAAGATATAACTTAATTTGCAAAGAATTAACATTTCTAATTTTCTCATTGTGATATTATATCTCAGTTCAGCTGTTTTAGGTTTTTCAACTCACCATATTAAATGTTTATGCTAACTATAGCTACCATTATAAAAATACTAGAGTATATACCTTAGTTCATAAAGAAAAACAGAAATCCTTATATTCATTAGTGCACAATTTATGTTTTTAGCTAATTAACGCCTGTTCTCAGGTTTGTGTTTAGCCTTAATATGCAAATATTGGAAAATGGAAGCTAACATCATTACCATTTCTAATAGAATGAAAAGTAAAGTACAATAAATACTAAATTGTGAGCTAAACCCATAACAATTTTCTGAGAAATAGATTTCACTTTTATACTTTAAAGCAAAGAGCACATTATTTTTTTATATTGTTTATTACAAAAGTATATTGTCATTTTATTTACTGCATAGAATACAGAATAAATTAATGTATTATATATACAGTACCTATTTTATATGTTTAAGGTAACAAAAAAAATATTACAGCCCAAGGGGATACAATGCCCTCCAATAGCATTAGGAGATTAAAGTCAAAACTGTCTAGTAATTTGTATTTGTGGAGATGTAATTATTTTATCCATCCATCTACCCATTTTCCAACCATTTCCTCCAATTCAGGGTCACAAGAGAGCCAGAACCTATCCTGGCAAGCAACGGGTGGGATACACTCTGGATGGGATGCCAGAGCACGCACAGACACCAACGCAGCAGGGCCAGTTTTCCCAGAAGCCAATGGACTGACCACTATCTCTATGGACAGTGAGAGGAAATCAGGGCACCCAGAGAAAACCCACACGGACATGGGGAGAACATACAGTGCACACTCCACTTAGATAACACCCCAGGTGTGAAAAGTGAATATAGGGCTCCAACGCTATGAGATAGGGATTCCTACCACTGCACCATTGTGCCACTCAAATGTAATCAATATGAATGATAAATAAAATGTAGTATAACATCTTTTAATTTTATATATTATTTTGGGTAATTCATTACATACATTTGATCATATTAGTGTTAAGGCGAGTATTACGAACCCTGTGCTGGTCTCTGATGGAGTCCAAGGCAAACTAGTCCAAAAAGGGCTAGGCAGGAGAATAGTCGATAGGTCCAGGCGTGGTCGAGTCCAGAGAGGAGAGCTAGGCAAACGAATCTGAGAAGGGCGAGACGAAAGAATAGTCGAAAGGCACAAGCTGGAAGGGATTCAATAGGCGAGGTCCGAGAGTGCAAGATGTCGGAGGTTGTAAGTAACAAGAGCTCAGGAGGCTGAAAGATTTCTAATACAGCTGTGCTCATAGCAATTAGAATATTAGAACATAGTTTGTGTCCAACACAGTGATTTCAAGTTACTATATTATTTGTATGCAGTCACTTGAAATCACTAGGATTATTTAAAATTGACTTGAGGTAAATTTCAGAGTGTAAAATTCAGTATTTTTATCTATCCCTTTAAGGCAGTAACTGCATGAATGAGGCCATTAAGCTCACCAAATTCTTTGTGCACTAATTTGAGATGATTTGGCAAGCTTTTGCAGCTCCTTTAAGTTCTTGCCTTTTGTCTGACTTACATTTTTAATTCAGCAAAATACACACTCAAGTGAAAGCAGCTTCAGTAAAGCATCACAAAAGATTGGACAAAGTTAAGCAAAGAAAAAAAAAGTTAAATAAAAATTTGTTTTTCAGATTTACATACAAACCAAATACTAGTTATTGAGATTAATCAAATGGCTTACAAATGTCATGACTGAAAAAAAGAATCATACATACTGTATGCCAACAGGTGAACCAAGCCATTATAAAAAACAGGTGGCTGGGGCTGTATGGAACAGGTTGTCCAGACAAATTCCTGTAGTAGAAACTACTGCTTGGTTCAGTTCGTATTAAATTTTATATTTTGGTTAAATTTTTACCTTATTTTGCACAACTTTGTCAATTCTATATTTGGGAAAAGATAAGGCAAAACAGTAGAATAGTCATATATAAAGTATATAGTTTCTACCTGAGAAGTACTTTGGTAAACCCACAGTCTGAATTGTTTAAATACAAACAGCAGCACATCATATTTCTTTTTTCCTGAAAAGCTTTGAAAGACTGCAAAAATGAATGTCGGAATCAAAAGATTCTGCATCAATAGCAAACATTTTATTTACCTTATATTCATGTTTTAAATATACAGCAGGGGTAGAAATTCTGTTTTTCCTAGATTTTTCCCTCAGAGCTAATCTTAGATTTCCATTTTTCTGTATGCTGAGCTACTGTATTTCTTTTGATGTTATCTGTTCTGGAGTGAGACTATGCAAAATTCAAAAACTGTGTTTTCATAAAATCAGTTTCATTGTATCATTGGGTATAATAACTAGGTTATAAGAAAGTACTTTTCACATTACACAAAATAAGAAATATAGCATTTAAGATGTTTAGTTTAGAGACCAGAATAACTTCTAAGATTGGTCTTCTTTCATTGCAGCACTCAAATAAATAATTTACCATTTAAAATTTAAGGGTTAAGGTTAAAAATAATAATAATAATAATAATAATAAATGCAGTTCTCCAATAAAATACAGTAAATCAACACCCACTTAATGTCACGCCCTCTGCAGCCAGAGGGTGCTCCTACTCTGTCCTGTCTCTTGTTTCCGGTGCTTTGCTGTCCTTCCTCTGTCTCCCTGGGGATGTTCAGATGTCCTGAAACCCGCCTAGCACCAGGTTGCCCCACGTCCGCTACCTGAGGGCATTGGTTTCTATACGGCATTTCCTGAACAGCTGAGCCCGGGCTAACCCCCATCTCGCCGCTACGCATAGGGTCTTTTACGCTCCCCTGTCACTCTACGGTTTGTCATTTCCGACATCCGTGACACTTAAGTAATATGGCCTCAAACAGACATAGCATTATAGTGTAATTAATCATTACATCAATTTTATATTGACAGTTTTAATACTTTCATGCTCTGGATTTTAAAATGATGTGGATATATTTCTGAAAAATATTACATTTATATATTTTTTTCTTGAAACTGGATAACAGTGTAGAAGGCAATTGTGAGGGCTGAGTATTTGATGAATTATAAAGTTTGCACATTTTTACAGTTTGATTACTGTTGTATTCTTTCTGCTTAGATTGAAAAAAACTAGAATATATAATATATCTTTTGTTGTTCACTTAAAGTTATTAAAGTTGTTTTAATACCTCAAATAAATGTTGTTTATGCTCCTATAATACCTGGCTTTCATCTAAATTTTTTCAAATTGAAAAATAAAACAAAATATTGATCCTTTCCTTGCATCAGCTCCTTCCTCATGCCTAATGTTGATAGATTAAGTGTAATGCTGACATCAAGGATCAGTCTGTTTGTGACCTCCCTGGTGCATTAACTCACAGCAGCTGTGATGCTGGCTCCAAGGATCAATCATGGTCTTCCATAAGAAGCATCAGTCTGATAAAGGTCTAGAGTGAATTTGATGAGACACTGTTCACTGACTAACCCACAACAGTTTAGACAATAATATTTGCACCCCAACATAACTCCCATCCTCCTCAGCCTACTATACTAACCTAATCAATTCTATCTTTTCTAGAATATCAACTTCTTTCTTCTAATCCCTTTGCAGCTTCCTTACACCTCTGCTAGAGCCAGTTACTGCCAATATGGATTTTAATAATTTACTCTTACTCCTGTCTAATATGTCCAATGTCTTCCAATGTGAAGTAATGGAGTGTGCCACAAAGCCTAGTACCTTACTGTTCTTCCACTACTTTCAAGGCAGGTTTGTTTATTCTTCTCACATGCCTCATTCATAGCATTCTCCCTCTTCCCATGGCACTGTTAACTCTACAGGGAGAAAAATGTATGCTGAATGTGATCACAGTATTTGCTAACATTGCATCTTGCAGTGTCTAGCTATTTCAGTTTGTCTCAGGGAAACCTGCTTGTACCAACTGTATTTGTTTTCATTTCCCCTGAAGAGAGGAATATTTTTCTTTTTGGTGGTATTGGTGTAGAGTTTTAGCCTTATTGTGATTGACCTTCAGTGCTAAGGGCATACATTGCAGGACCTCTTCATTGAATTGATTCAGCTGAATTGAATTAATCCTGGTTCAATGCTATCTTGTAAATTATACAGTATCTCACGGAAACTGAAGATAAATGTAATGGAAAAAAGGGTTTTCCCCTACCCCAGTATTCCAGTTCTCTGGCAATGGCAGAAAATCATATAAGGATCTGTTGAAAAACCTGAACTTGTTTTGTTCCACTAACCATAATACTAATATATTTTACGTTATGCAGCACTTTATCATCTTCGATCCATTCACCCTAATTTGACTGTAAAATTGCTTTGAAACACCTTATTATCTCTTCCTGCTTTCACATTTCTCTATCAACTATCTTCCTTTGCTCTGCTGAATTTGCTCTGTCTCCTTTTGTAGTCACACTAAGCCCAAGTCTTCTCTTCGCTTCTCCACACTTTACTTCACTGTTCAGTGTGTTCTAGTCCTCAGCAATAGTGCCACATCCTGCGATTTCAGTGGTGTCACTCACCAGACATTGGAGCAATAGAATTCCTTTAATACAGATGAAACTGGCAGCTGAGGTACTGTACTGTATATCTTTCTATAAAGAGCCACTCCACTAAAGACTCAAGACAACTTTCTAATATAGAAAATAAAAAGGAACTTTCTGCTGTCCTCAGTTTAATGACTTTCTAAACATCCATTCTGTCATGCTTACATTTCTACTGGTTAAACAGTATAATATTGACACCAACTATTCAATAAAAAGCATGATGTGATTTTTTAGAAGTATATATCTCTTAACAAAGCTGAGTGGTACTAATACATTATCTTACTGCTTTGTTATAGAATGACAAAGCAATCAACACAATAATGAGATCCTTTGCATTTTTTTTCTCATTAGCACAGCAGACTTAAAGTAACCATTTAAGAAATGGAGTGGCTTCTGGTCAAAATGCAGTAATTGTTCTCTTCCACTGATGTATACCCTTAATTAAAAATGACATTTTTTTCTTCAGTCATACAAATCCATTTTAAAATTATAAAAATGTAGCGTATTTGTGAATGCTATTAGAATCTGATGCTTTAAACAGAAGGATTAAATTAAATTAAAGTGTATTGCCATAATAACTTTTGCTGTTTTTTTCAACTTCAGCATCCCTCTGTGGCATTCATTATTCTGTGGAGATCTGGTGTAAAATACCAATTGCAAAAGAATGAACTGTATAGATCCATGTTAAAGGTAATTAAGATCCATGTTCCCATTAACAGAAATCTACATATCCAGTAAAAGGTAATGGCAAACCAGAGCCAGAGATGACAAAAGCATACAGAGCAAAAAGAGATTAAATTCCCTGGATGAGATTACAGTCCATTGCAAGGTACAATTGCGCACATAGTGGGACCATTAAGAGGCACTAATTAACCTAGCCAGCATGACTTTGGAGGGTGGAAGGAAACCACAGCATTTGAAGACAATGGACTCTGGGAGAACATTCAAACTCCACAAAGAAAACACACCAGGCGAGAATTGAACCCTGTGAGTCAGCAGCACTAACTTCATTCTGCAACCATATATCTATAACTTTTAATGAAATTTAAAATTGTATGCGAAAAATCAGCAAACTGATATCCTGTTACGATTAATATACAGTAACAAATATAAACAAAGTCATTTTATAATTTAGGCTACAAATCAAGGCAAATGAGTAAGCAATTTTGAAAGAAATGTTGTATTAAGATTACATCATGTAATTGCATTCCATTTATGGTCTGTGTTTTCTAAAGTAATCTCTTGTAGCAAATTAATCTTCTTAAAGAGAAGGGTAGCATTGAATCAGTTTATCACCATGATTGCTGTGTTTCTTCCAGGTCCAAATTTAGAAAATTAATAGAGATCAAAGTTATTAATGAAGAAATTCTGTATTTTCTTTCATTCTGTCTGATTTTTTCATCACACACCCCCTGCAAAAAGTAAAATCATTTTAAATTAATAATGTTGTATAAGATGAGTTCAAAGATGTGAGCACAATTAGGAACGTATAGGTTAATTGGTAGAATAAAGGAATATTTAACCTTTTGTTTTCCTCATACACCAGTTTATACCCAAAAGTAGTCTTTTTCAAATCTTCCAATTTTCTTCTGAGAAAATTTGTCTTCAGCCTAAATTGTTTATTATTAGTTTTTTTATATGTGCTAAGTGATTATTTGGTTGATTTCTATATATTCTTTGCAGTATAATCAAATAGTACTAATCCTTACAAAAATCTATTTTTTCTTTTCTATATGAGAAGGATTGCCCTGAGGCTGTAATAAATAAGTGCTGCCAAACCTACATCTTATAATACTCTCTGTAAATAACTGTATATGGTGAATATAACAGAGTAATTATGTGTGTAGAATGTCAGTGTGTGGGAAAATGGCAACTGGCTGATACTCTTGCTAGAGGTTCAATGTTGCTAATAGGATTGGTTAAAATAGCAACTCTTTGTACATGGTTTAATTACATATGCTTTTTTATCAAATAATCAAGTGTCTGGAATGTTTATGTTTTGAGGTACACTGTTATCCTTCATTATTGTGAGCAGACCTGAGCTAATAGCAGTGACTGTTTATAAAGTAGAGTAGTGTCATCGTCTAAGAAGCTATTTGTTTTATTTTGAATCCTTAAACAAACATAGAGGTTTATCCTAGGCTTGAGTTCTTTATCTGAGTTTTTGGATGCTTGAAGGACCCAATTAGCCTTCATAGGGTGGAGATTTTACAAATTACATTGTGACAAATTTAAAGTTTACCTGTTAAAAAAAAATTATTGGCATAAAATATTCTCTGAAAATCATCTTAAATGTTTGGAAGATGTCATGGATGGATATATTTGATTAAGTCACTTTTGTAAAACTTTTCCATTGGGAGGTAGTACAGTAGCTACTTCCATGACAGAGAAATTTAAATAGCTGGATGTCAGGTTCCTCTATCAGGTAGAACATGGCAGCTGTGTATGACAGATGCTACTCCGTTGCTGATTATTCTCAGCTGCACCATTCACCAAACTGTACAATGCAGAGTGGATTTATTGAAGTAAAAAAGGTAATGGAGTCTATAATGAAATTATATCAGATGCAGACAATTCTGTGTTCAATAAAGGTTCTTGAAGATGTTGTTACTGAAGGGGCTGAAAAATTTTCTCTTTTTGTTATGAATCTGTTGTGGTTTTGAGGATTGGTATGCTTTAGAAACAATATATTTTATTTTAATACATATTCAAACATAGCTGTTGTGTTGGTATTTATCTTTATGTGGTACCAATGCTTTGTTTCTGTTTCAGCTCATGTCACTGGATTTTTCATGTGGAAGTACTTTCAGTCTTAATTGCCAACACAGGTAAATGTTTCAGCCTGACATGCTAAGAAATAGTTACAGAAATGTCTTTATGCAGCAATTTTGAACACTCACAATTTCTTAAAAAACAGAAACAGCATAAGATCACACAAATAAATGAATTCAACATTAAGCTTGAAATTTATGTTTTAATTATGGGAAGTCTTTTGCACTTAATAAAAAGTATAATTAATTCTTTATCTGCATACTTTATTTTGCATGGAAACACTAATAGTACCTGATGTACAAAATGAATAAATGTGTGTACACTAAGATAAAAGTCAACAACATGCTTCATGCAACAAAAGGACAAAGTTCTATATTAAATAGTATTTGCATAAAAGAAGCAGAATTGTTTCAGATACTAGAAGCAGTCAAGATTAATAAGTCTCCAGGGCCTGATAGTCTCCTACCAATTGTACTTATTAAGGAAACAAGAGATGTTATTCAGGAGGCAACTCTTCCAACTGTGTTGCTGAAGACAGTGGCAGTACCTATGGAGCAAAGAACTGTTAATATAAAAGGCACCTTGCAGAATTTATAACCCAGGTGGAAAGGAAATGTTATCAAAATCTACTCAGATGCCATGTTTGTTTGCACACTACATGTCGAAAATGGCAATCAAAAGTTGTTATATTTATGTGCACTAAATGTAAAGTACCTTTCTGAGTAAACTATTGCTTCAGAGAACACTGTACACTGATGAATGGAGAATTTTACACTTTACATCATCATTTTTACATAAGAACAAAAGAAATGTTTATGTTTTTTTTGTTAGTTAATATATTTGTATAGATTGTAGATCTCTCCATTGCCCTGTCCCATTATGTTCATTGGTATGCCCATACAATTCTTATTTTTAATGAGTAATTTAGTTTACATTTATCCGAAGTGAAATATATGTGTACTTATACAATATGTACAGAAAGTACTTTGCTGAGGGTCCCACCAGCAGTGTCGCACCTGATATTTGAATCATCGTGTTTTTGTCTCTGCTGCTGTCTACCACATTCACCATGCAATGCATTTTTTTTTTGTTTTCATGGTTTAAACACATTATTAAGCAAAATGGAATGAAAAACACTTATTCTCATGGGACAAATGTTCAATTTTAACTAACTACTCAAAGGGTTAATGGATATAAAGCAGAGAGTGAATATTGGAATTGAATGCACAAATAATGTTATTTAATGTAGAGTATCAAAGAGATCTGTACTAGGACCATTCTTCTTCCTAATTTAAATCAATAATCTACATTGGATGATCGAATGTTATCAAATCAATGATCAAAAAGAATTACTGTAAATAAAATTATGTCACATTTTATGACATAAATGTGTTTAAAAATTGTAGGGACTACATGTGTGATCTACAGGTTTCATTTCCCTCTAAAATCTTCTGTGAAAAACAGTTAAAACGAAATGAGGAAATCAGTTGTAACTTGCATTTTCTTAATAAGCATATTTTCTGAAATACAGATCACTGAACTATATTAAATTTGTAAATTTCATAACCATTTCATAATTTGTGTGGGCAGGCATATAATGCATGCACATTAAAATTGTTAACGCGACAAAGAGGACATTAGTAGGGATTGCAAAGGTGGACATGATTGATGAGATGTCATCGTCTGGGTGCATGGGAATTATGATTGACAAATTCACTGGGTTCTTAACTCAAAAAGAATTTCATACACTAAGAAAATGAAAAATGCCATCCCATCTGTGGGATTTCTTGAATGTTTATGACCTTGAAAGCCATTGTGAAGCTGAACATGTTATAAAACTGTTGATGTCTTTCAGAAAAGCATCTTAAAGAAATATTTCCACCATTATGATACATCACAATGTTTGACTGGGACATGGAGTTCTAAAAGTGAAGTTAGTGCATCAGTCATTGTAGTATATATATATTTGCCAGTTTACTTAGTAATAGAATACTTCAGGTAGCTTAAAATGTGTTAACATTGGTTTAGTTGTTTTTAAAAATTCATTGTTTATTAAATACCAGATTTCATTAAACAAACTCTTAGGTTTAATAGTATGAAATCAAGTATTTCATTTCAAGCCAAGAAATCGTAATTCAAGTATTACACACAGTTCTTATATAAACAACAATTCAGGGAACTTTGGAAACTAAAAGACTGAAAACATACAAGCCTGATTAGAGCAATGAGCAATAAGCAATTTCTGTAATGAAAAAATCAAGTATCTTGAATTTTTAATTTTCAATAAGAAATATTTTTTTTCTTTTATTCACTGAGCTGTTTGTGTTTAATTTGATCAGATAATATGATAACCCACATTTTATACATCGTCATATTAACAGAGCTTGTAGTACAGCTAAATAATTTGGTTTCTGTAATTTTGATTTAGAATAATTTGTGAAGGAAGCAGTAATAAATCCTTTGAGTTCTCCACTTAATGTCACTGTTAGAAGAATATATTTTATTCTTCTCAGAACCCTTACTGTGTTGTTGGATTTTTGTGTGCAGTTTAGTTGTCATTAAAGTCAAACAATCTTTTTTTTCACAATATGAATTCAGAAACATTGGTGAATACCTCAGGCCAACAAAATAATGTGGTTTATTTCTTCTTGCTAGACCATGTCCATAGCAATGGCAGATCTTTGTAAACTGCAATTACAGGTAATATTTAATGTACTTATTGGCTTGTACAAATAAGGATATTGTAAACACATGGTGTGTAATGTGTGTAGTAATGAAAGCATTACTACAGTAACTATAATTTTCTTCTTATTTTTATTCCCTTATTTTATTTATTCTGATTTTTAGGGAAAAAAAGCTATTTTTCAATGGATACTACTGATTACAGAGAGAAAAAATCTGTTCACCTGCTTGAGTAAAACAGTCAGAGTAGTTCAGAAATTTTTTTTTCTAGTTACTGATGTTACTTTATAACAATCTAGTTTACTGTATAATTACATGCTTCACATGCAGACTCAGTTCCAAAAAAATACATTTCCTGACATCAATCGCTGATGTCAACGAAGGTCCATGCAGAGGACCTGTTCTTCACTGTCCACAAGCAATACTGCTACTGTAGTATGTAATATTGTGATATCTAATATTAATTTGCTTGCTAATTATTTTTATTCAAATTGTGGCATGCTCAAGGAGATATCATCCCTTTTAACATTACATGATGAAAGCATTAGAACCATTTTTGGTTGAAAAATATTTTTTATTCAGTTTATTTAGTAATGTCTAGTACTGTATCCATCTTAAAGCAGTACAACTATTTCAAACTAACTCACACATTTTAATAGTCATTTATAAACATCAACACATTTCTGGAGCTCCTCAATTTCTTTGCAGTTTAATTCAAGTAATGTTGATATTTTATAAGGGTAGCACAGTGGTGCAGTGTGTTTAGCATTCTTGCTTGGTAGAGCCGGGGCTCTTGGTTCATTTCCTGAGTTCAATTCCTACAATCTGCTTGGAGATTATATGTTATATGTGTTTGCGTGGGTTTCGTCCAGGTGCTCCGGTTTCCATGCACAATCCAAAGACATATTGGTAAGGTAATTGGCTTCTGGTAAAACTGACTCGAGTGTGTGTGTTTGTGTGTGAGAGTGTCCAGGGTGAATCCTCTTTTGTGCCCTTTGCTTGCCAGGAAATGCTCCAGCTCCCCAGCAACCCTTAATTGGAAAAAAATGGATAGATAATATTTGATAAAAATAAAATGTTTGCTAATAGCTTTTCAGGAATGTAATGGCTAAAACTGTGTTTAGTATCGATATTGATTGTTTAAAAGTTTAGAACAAGAACAAACATTATTATAATTATAACAAAGGCAAAATATTTTTGTCAATTTTCAAAATCAGTAAACTCACAAATTTCTGATCAAACAGAAGTGTAACAATGATAAGATGTGGGACATGACTGAATGAAAATTGCAATTTCATTAAAGTGGAAATTTTGCATGTACATTAGCAATTGTTGTGTTACTGTCTTTTTTTTCTTCTCCTTTGTTTCTTTCTTCACTCTAGTTCAGGCCTAGCATACAGTATGCCATGCACCTCTACCTAGTTTAAAAATTATCTTGTTTTGTCTTGTTGATGAGGTATGGATCGGCTCTTTTTGACAATTGTCTCTAGCCATTATAATTTCATTAGTGTGGCGTTAAGAGTTATATAAAAGACTGTGAGGACACAGAATAAGGAACTGGAGGGACATTCTGTTGTACAAGCTTATGTAGATTTAAGACCAAACACATTTCTTTTTTCTGGTTTTGTCATTTGTTTCATTGGAGACTACAAGGATTCTTTTTTTCAATGATTATTCATTCTATTACAGTTAAGGATAGACAGCAGTTTTATTTAGTGTAATCTGAAGGATTAAGTTACATCTGCTGTTTCAAAACTAATGGGGATGGCTTTCTTCATTGTTTCAGGAAAGCCTGATGAAGATTTCTTTGCAATTTTCATGATGATAGGTTTAAATAATTTTTACACATTACACTTTTTTTCTATATAACCAAAAAGGAAAACATGTTGAACTGCTTACTCCCTTTCCCATATCACTGGAATCATTCCTTTTGTTATTGTTTTACAATTTGACAACCTCATGTAATGCTGGATTGAGGGATTCCATCTAAGGATTAGACTGTGCTTTCCCTGGCACATTAGGTTACATGATGGCTGTGATACTGGCTCCAAGAATCAACCAAAGTGTTTGCTGTCAACTATCAGGACTGAGCTGGGAAAGGTGGTTGAGAGGAAGGCTTCCTCAGGCTCCTTAGGAAGACATAACAGTTTTGTGGCATTTACTCATCTCTAACCTGCTTTCCTCACCCAGTTCATCTTGGTATTAAAGCATCCAGTCTTTCCATTGATTTTGATTAATCTGTTTCATCGATATCCGATTACTTCTTTTACTTCTTTTGAAGTTCCTATCCACCTGCTTTTTGTCTCAGCTAAGCCAGGTTCTCTTTTCTGCTCCAGAAAGGCCTTTCAATATTTGATGCAATTTCTATTAGTTTCAATGTCCCTGAAAAACAGGATTCCATCCATTTCACTGATACTGTGAAATCAGTCTAATTAATGATAAAATTATTAAACAGCACCTAAGCTTTTAGTGTCAGCATGAACATCTCACACTTGCTAGCTGAGTTAAAGTTTCACTACATTTTTTTTCTCTCATGAATGATACAAAATTCAAAGTAGTTACATTTGTGTGGGTAGGTGTGTTGTGGTTGGTGTTACTTTAACAGTAGTAACAATAGAACTAGATATAGTGTAGTTGAATTTTGCAATGTAGTACTAACTGTAAACAGGGTTTTGTGAAACTGTCAATAATAAGGTGTATATAAAATATTGACCCATGTGAAGAGTAAATTACTTTGTTTTTACCCAGAATGCAAATAGATATAACCATAGTATATTTTCTAGTCATGATATGTCTAAGTGGAGAAAATAATATAAACAATGTTTGTAAATAAATATGATTTAGAAATTTAAGCTGCACAACAGTGAGCTGATTTGTCTGATCTACAGTATTCCAAAGCTGAAAATGTAATTGGTTAATGAAGCTGGATTTACAGCATACAATGCCTTTGTTGTATATATTTAATGTGTTTATAGTCATTTCATGTTTCTTGGTGGATGGGTTTTCACACATCATTAAGAGATATAAGATGTATGTTATAAACCCATGAGATGCCATAACGTAAAGGGACTTTCATGATCTTTATTTTTCTCTTCTAATGGAACTGCATTCTGTAGCACAGCTAAGGAGGTCTTAATTATAGTACTGGCCTTGAATATAAAATAGCTTTCTTCAGAAAACTGTCTACATTTCTGAAGTGCCTATTTAAAACATTGTAGAAGATGTAAATTCAGCAAAAGGAACTGGAAGAAACCTAGCATTTGCTTTCCTGCAATGTTACAGATGAGAATTTTCTATTTCTTTAAAAACATTCTGTATAGTATAATGCTATTTTAATTGACAAAAGCATTTTGAGTTAATAGAAATACAACTATTTATGTTTCACATACAGAGATTAATCAGTGTTTTATCAAATAGGGAAAAAATGTATTAGTATAAACACAACATACTTATTTTACAGACCAAGTCTAAAATTTTAGATTGTAACTATTTTCACACAATTATAGAAAGTCTTATTTATTTTTAGGATTTGTTTTGTTATTCCTCAGACCATAGGGAACACACATCACAATTTGATCCATCTAATATGCCATGCTCTTCATCCCATTTCAAAGAAGCACAACAGTATGGGGTGCATGGAGACCTGTAGGATCAAAACATTTGTACTGTAAATAAAGATATCTCAAAGAGTGTGACACATCCCATCAATAAAGGATGTACCAGACTATGCTCTCAGGTCTGAAACAACTGAATAACTCTTCCTGTGAGCCAGAACACAAACAGAAGGATGTTCCCCATTGCATAATTTGTTGCATTCTGGTGTCTCCCTTGTGTAGGAGGAAAATGTGGAAATGTGCCAAAAAAATGGGACTTGAGTAGGTAGCAATATACAGTATAGGGACTTGTGGAATCTAACAAAAGTCCTGACAACACGTCTTGAAGAAAAGTCACAAAACACATTTCTGCTGTGGAATGGATGTAAAATTATTTTTTGTTGGTTATAATTATTTAGTAATAAATACATATTATAATATAATAATTATTTAATGTTGTTCTTTATCATTCTAATGGTAGTGTACTATAGAAGCTCTAACTGATATCTAGCAACCCAAGATGATTTTGATTATTGTAAATTTGTGAAAAAAAAGATAATTGCCATCAGATATGGATGATGTGAATTTCACATACAGATGCAGCCATTCAAAATGGGGGAGGTATTTCGCGGTATACCCCGGTGGGCATGTCGCATCAAAACGCAGTATCACGCAGTATCACGCGGTATATCGCGTCATTTGACGTCATGCCGGAAAGTATCCGGAATCACCTTGTAAAACCGCCAGGAGGAGCCAATAAAGCTTAACCTCTCATGTACAGCATTTGAGCTTTTAAATTTAAACTGTGTATTACAGCATGTTAATCATCAGTCATTAAAAAGTTGGTATATTTTTTACTCTCTCTATTTAGAGAGAGAGTATCTCTCTCTTTTTTAGTATCCTAAACAGACAATACACACTAGCTGAATATTTGACCAAGAAACAACAAACAGAAACAGACCCTGATGAAGTACAGGCTCACTGACCACAGCCTAGCCATAGAAACTGGGTGACACAGGCAGACCTGGCTGCCCAGAGAAGACAGGCTGTGCTCCCACTGCCAGCGGGGAGAAATAGAGACAGAGGTGCACTTCCTACTGCACTGTGACAGATACTCTGGGATTAGAGAAACATTCTTCCCTAAATTCAGAAATCTAGTCCCAGAGTTCCCATACCTGCCAGAATCACAACGGGTCCCAATCCTACTGGGAGAGGGAGGAGGGAACTCAGTTGAACTGGCAGCCCAGTATATGATCTCCTGTCACAGCCTGAGGAACAGTGAGTCTGTCTCCCAATAATGCTCCAGCCGCCTACAGTATATGTCAATATTTTATAATATGTCTTTGTTGTAAATGTCTGTAATATGTCTGTAGATTTTATTTTACTTTTATTTTTTGTTTTGTTTAATGTAAATATCATTACTTTCATTTGCTTTGGCAACACTGATTGTACCCATCGGTCATGCTAATAAAGCACCTTGAATTGAATTGAATTGAGTAAGACCCAGGGGTGCAGAAGCAGGGAACTATTTACAAGGAAAACGGATACCTCCCCAGACTGTACGCCCGCTTCACTGTGGGACAGCCGCACTGGACAGCGGCCTTCCTAAACCCCGCCCTGACCACTTTCACTCCTGTCCTGCTCTTCCCCGCGCACCCCAGCTGGGCGCTCTTCGGCCTCTGCCCGGGGCGAATGTATATTTTGATATTTAGATGAATGGAAAGGGGCACTGTAATGTTCTGTACGGCTAATATTAAAGCCAATACTTAATTAGCCAATATTCTTTTCTGTATGTTTAACAGTAGTGGGTACTGGCCTAATTCGGCCCTGCACCCGTTGTTAGGTGTTAATGTTGTTGTTAAGTGTGAATTTGTACCTGTTTCCCTGAGGTCTGGCTTTTTTTCTGGAAAACCATAACTCTGGTCTTGTCCAGATTGACTGTCAGCGCCCAGGTCTGACAGTGCTGCTCCAGCAGTGCCAGGTTCTGCCGCAGCCCCTGTTCTGTGGGCAACAGCAGGACCAGGTCGTCTGCAAAGAGCAGGAACTCGATTTCTGTAATTAATGTAGATCAGTAAATCAAGGAACAAAACAATTATTGCGCCCGGCTCCTCAATGAGCTTTGACGTGCTAATGCGTTGGTTTCACAGTCCGGGTGTGGCAAGCCTCTAATGTCTCCCAACTTCGAAGAGAGAGGTGAAACAGCCCTACACAGCCCTGTCGCAGTACACGAATATAATTACATCTTATTAATTTCTTTAGATACGCGATTCTTTTAATACAGTCTTTGCTGTGCTCTTGAGGATCCTTGTGATATTTTGAGCTCTGGTTGAATGATAAGTGTTGCAGTTTAAATAATTTTCGTAGTTAGAAATTATGAAACACTCTGTTAAAAGCAAGGGAGTTCTTATGTCCGTTACAGTAAAAGAAAATGCCTGACAAAGTAGGGCTTGGACAGATTCTATGTGCATTTTTGCAATTTACGTTGCATTGTGCATTGTGCTGCTGTAATACAGTTTAAAATTATTAAAAGTCTAAACAGTATCAGCTTTATTTATGGGTTGCAATTTAAAAAAAGTCAAAAACCGCACTTCAAAATGCAATTTAGAGCTTTCTGGCAAGAGGAGACACCCAAATTAATAATGTAACATGCCACTGTTTGTGCATGAATAAGGTTATACTGCTATTTCCTTAGATACATGATTCAAAAAAAAAATCAAGTAATAGTAAATCAAGTAAATCAAGAATCAAGTAATAGGTTTATTCCATGCTGAAAAAAAGAAGAAAGAAAACACATTCCATAAGAATCAGCGCTTTTATAAAGCACCTTTAAAGGTGGCTTCTCAAAACGCTTTACAGGATAAAGGATGTGTATTGTCTGTTTAGGGCAAGCGAGAGCGAGAGAGAGAGAGAGAGAGAGAGGGAGGGGGGTGGGCGAGCAAGAGAGAGAGTTTTTTGCCCTCTGTCAAAAAACCTAAAATCACACCTTGCTAATACATTTGTGGTCTTTTCAAAGTATGTGCTGTCCCTTGACAAAACAAGGCTCACCAGATAATGTGAATCGAAACCTGTTTTTCTAGCTTTTAAAGTCGTGCAATGTGTAAGCAGGAACACATCATTATATCTTACATATGAAAAATACATAATATAGCTCCCAAACAAACGCAAACGTGTTTTTAATAAAATGCTTTTATTCACTCATAATCTGACAATTTCAGGAAGACTAAGGAAGGACTAAGGAAATTGTCATCTGTTGTTGAAGCTCTGTGAGCTCGGTGACTTTGAGACCACTTGTTATCCCAAGTTGTTTGAATCGCCACAATTCAAATAGAGAAAAAAGAGCTAACTGACAAGATTTAAGATGTGGCTGTCAATGTTGGATTAAAAAAAACACGTTGCCCGACGTTAGTTGCATTCCTTGAAAAATAATTTTATTTCGAGAGACTGGATAAGTAATTCAAGTGTTTTTTTAACTTCCTGTAAAACAAGTAATAATTTAACAATATGTGCAAAAGTTTTATGATATGTCGCTGTTGTGAATGTCTGTGGAGTGTATCTTATTTGCCTGTCCTGGCTGTGCTCTCTCGCTCGCCCTCTCCCCCCCCCCTTCTCAATTCAATTCAATTCAATTCAAGGTGCTTTATTAGCATGACAGATGGCTGCAATCAGTGTTGGGTATTTACTTTGTAATCTGTGGTCCTTTTAACTGTTTTTACATCTACTGTATTGCTTTGAGATGCCACTTTTAAAGGTGATATATAAAATCAAGGCTTTAACTTGCTTTAACTCCACAAGTTAAAGTTCTTGTGTCTGTCCTATCCGAAACGGAAAGTATTACAATATGTATCTTTATAGCAGGTGGTGTACAGCTTTTTAGTATAGATTACACTTTTCTAAAATGTATTTAAAAAATAAAAACGATTACAATCTAATCTTTCCACATTTGATCCCAAGATCCCAAGAAAAATAAATCTAAACGGGGAGAAAGCTATGCTGAAAGTTTATTAAGATTTTTAGAAGACTAAGATATCAATTTATGTTGCATTTGTCTGATTGTGAATCAAAAAACACATATATTTAGACACGCGTTTGCGATTTATATCAAAACGCGATTTAAATCAATATAAATGTTTATATTGTAACGAACAGGTGACTATTCATTGTTATTAAAATGACTTAAATTCGATCATCTTGTGATATTTAGAAATGTAAATTTGTTTGGTGCGAGTGAAGTTTTATTTAATCTCTGACCCAGGGAAAAGTTTTATTTTTTCAAAGAAATGTTTGTTAAAAAAAAAAGTCACAGCTCTAGCTGGATTCGAATACCCAACATGTGATGTGTGAGTCAGGAAGCTAACCCACAGCGCCACTGGCAAGGTCACATAAGGAGTGTTGAAAAAGCCCTACAGACACATTATCAACAGACAATGTACAGCGTGTACTATTCTTGTGTTGCGGTACATGAATATAATTATATCGTTATTAATTTCTTTAGATACGCGATTCCATATTATATTCCCTTTTAATCAAATTCTAAAAGTATGCTTGTTGACTCCGGTATCATGTTAGTTAAAGACTTCGATGCTTAAAATGTTTAGGGAGAAATGGAATACTGGTGTGCATTTTTTCTTTAAAGTACCAAGACCAGCCATATACTGTATGTTTATGTTCCAAAATTAATATCGTTTATGGCCTTCACACGCGTTACAGTATGCTCCTATTCTTTTTATGCTCAGCTACTAAGATTTCCCTTCAGTGGTAAAATTCCATATAAATATTCAATACTAAAACGGGCACAGTAAAGACATTTAAATCTTTCTACGACTGACCAACGGACCACAAGTGCCCCTGTCGGTCAACCAATCACGTACCGCGGTATTTTGCGTCATCGTGCGTCACGATGCGTTAGGCCGTAGCCAATTACCTCCGGTACGTGTCTGTGCCGCGCACTTTGAATGGCTGCATCTGTACACTTTTTCTGCTTATATGCAGGGCACAAAAGTCTATAACGATGAATTAGCTAATTGAGGGGGCCACAAGATTTAATACTATAGAAATCTGAGAAACAACAGATACACAATGCTGCAGACAAATTAATTGATAGAATAACATATTCTTTTATGAGATTTCTGAGGGGCTGACTGTCTTAATCTTTTTCTTCACCTATGTTTGACTCAAAATATTTACTATAAAGGTTCTTTATGTAGTTAATACATTGGCAGATTGCTAATATAGTTTTATTTTTTAATTTGATTACTTCCATAAACCTGACACAATTTTGATTAAATGCATACATTTAAATTCCATTATATTTCACACAAGGTATTTTACATAAAATTGTAAATCCATAGCATTTATATTGTTAGATAATTATCATGGTATAGTTAAATGGTTTCATAGTCTAAATTTCTGAGACAAATGTATGTATGGTTTGTATTTTTTTAGAAAATTTTCCTCACATTTGTGTACTTTAGGTACAAATCCACACAAAAACACTGTTTCTAAAGCCAGTCGCAGACATGGACAACATTTCACAATTTTACTACTAAAGGTATAACCTGCAGTTTGAATGAATGTTTTCTGTCTTTGACAGAAGACGCCAGGGTATCAGTTTAAACAACATAGCTAGATACAGATGCAGCCATTCAAAGTGCGCGGCACAGACACCGCGGTACAGATACCGCAGGTATGATGACACGGGATACCGCGGTGCGTGATTGGTTGACCGACAGGGGCACTCGTGGTCCGTTGGTCTGTCGTAGAAAGACTTACTGTAAACGTCTTTACTGTGCCCGTTGTAGATATTGAATTTTACCACTGAAGGGAAATCTTAGTAGCTGAGCATAAAAAGAATAGGAGCATACTGTAACGCGTGTGAAGGCCATAAACTATATTAATTTTGGAACGTAAACATACAGTATATAGCTGGTCTTGGTACTTTAAAGAAAAAAATACACACCGGTATTCCATTTCTCCCTAAACATTGTAAGCTTCGAAGTCTTTAACTAACGTGATACCGGAGTCAACAAGCATACTTTTAGAATTTGATTAAAAGGGAATATAATATGGAATCGCGTATCTAAAGAATTTAATAACGGTATGATTATATCCGTGTACTGCGGCAGGGCTGTGTAGGGCTGTTTCGCCTGCCTGATCATACGAGCTCTCTTGTAGCCTACTGGTCTAGGTGCGTGACTACCAACTGGTAGGTTGTGTGTTCGAATCCAGCTGGTGCTGAACTTTTATTTTAACAAACATTTCTTCGAAAAAATAGGTAAGCGATATTATGGACAATCAGTTGACATTTATATTTCAAAATATCGCAACATGATCGATATTTGCGATATTTTGAACATATCTTCCCTTCTGACAGCGGTTCCCGCTTCTATTGTGTGTGTGTGTGCAACAGTAAATTTTTATAGAGAAATGGAGGCTGGACAGTATGCGTTACAATATAAACATTTATATTGATTTAAATCGTGTTCTGATTTAAATCGCAAACGCGTGTTTAATTATGTGTTTTTAATCATAATCAGGCTAATGCATTTCTACATTTTCTGTATGAACCAGCTTAGAGGTTCATACAGAAAGACAGCTTGTGTTTAAATTGAGTGTAAGGTAATTTATGCTTCTAAAGTCATGGTCAGTATTATTGTACTGTGCTGTACTGTGTCACATTATTTTATAGCGTTTTTATTGCGTTATTAAATCCGGTGGCGCTGTGTTAGTTTCCTGACTCACATTATTTAAACTACCACATTGATCATTCATCTCTAAATAAACTTTATTTTATATAGCGTTTTAAGCGATTAGGTAATTAGATTGCTCATAAACCTAATCGCTTTTTCTACATAAACACAGCGTGATTGCTCTCTGAAAATGCTTTTCCTTTATTTTTAAAGTAGGCTCAGATTTCAACTATAGATCGTATTATTATAAACTTTCTTGGAAAAATGTATTTTATGTAAACCATGTTTGCTATTAATTCATTTAGGGCTAAAATACGTTCATTGTCTTCCAATCGAGTCGAGTTGACATTGGAAGCCTGCCACACCCGGACTGTTAAACCAACGCATTAGCACGTCAAAGCCCATTGAGCCAGTATTGGCTTTAGTACCCCCCCCTTCTCCCCTCAATTCAATTCAATTCAAGGTGTTTTATTTGCATGACAGATGGGTACAAGCAGTGTTGGGTATGTATATTGTAACGCTTACGGCAGACAGGCACTGTGTAAGAGCCGGCGCACCAGAGCAGCGCACCGAGGGAGCGTCTGCATTTCTAACTTAGTTTTTAACATTAGTCAAGCAATATGAAGCATCTCCTTTTACTTAGTGCCTGAGCATAAAAAGAATAGGAGCATACTGCAACGCGTGTGAAGGCCATAAACGATATTAATTTTGGAACATAAACATACAGTATATGGCTGGTCTTGGTACTTTAAAGAAAAAAATACACACCAGTATTCCATTTCTCCCTAAACATTTTAAGCATCGAAGTCTTTAACTAACACGATACCGGAGTCAACAAGCATACTTTTAGAATTTGATTAAAAGGGAATATAATATGGAATTGCGTATCTCAAGAAATTAATAACGATATAATTATATTCATGTTGCAAAAGAACTGCAACGGACATAAAAACTCCCTTGCTTTTAACAGAGCGTTCCATAATTTCTAACTACGAAAATGCCAGGTGAAAGGATTTGTAAACATATTTTGTTAAAGCAAGTCAGTTTTTTCCACAACACATAAAAGACATTTTTCCAAGAAAGTTTAGCCTTTGTCACTAATAAAACCACTAAATAAAGACATAAATATAGAAATCTTAAGATTTGTTCTATTTAATGTTGGTAGCAGGATGAACTGTCAGAGTGTATATTTTGTCGCAGAGTTGCTGCAAGATGTTAACAGTGAAAAAGGTATTTAGAAATGAGTTATTTCAAGATGAAAATTTTCAGAATAATTGCAAATCTAGCAGGATAGAGAAAGCACAGAAAACTGGCAGTTAGATTGATCAGATTAGTATGAAAAGTCATTTAGCAAAGGGAATTAGAAGAGTGACAAACTAGTATACTTTAGATCTTTTTTTCTGAACCAGGGACAATCTGATCATGTTTCCCTATAACAATAATAAAAAACTTTATTTGATATATCACCATTAAAGGTGGCATCTCAAAGCAATACAGTAGATGTAAAAACAGATAAAAGGACCACAGATTACAAAGTAAATGCATATAAGAAAGACAAGCAGTTAGAGGTGCTACCAAAATTAGAAAATGAAGCAGATACAGACACTAAGTCTTCTGAAAAGAAAGGTTCTGAGGTTAGATTTAAACTGGCCTTGGTGTGTGTGTGTTTGTGTCTGTCTGTCCTGTGATGGACTGGCGCTATGTCCAGGGTGTATTCTGCCTTGTGTCCGTCGCTTACTGGGATAGGCTCCAAATCCTCTGTACTGGATAAAGAGATTAGAAATGGAAGTAAAGGCACTGTGTGGATGGAACTATACACAGTGTTAGAAACCCACTATGAAATGGCAGCATCTCACTGAGAATAAAATATTTTATTATTTTATTAAAATATTTTATATCTTAAGGAAACAGCCTTTCCACCTCTCTTGCACATCAGTATCCATACCTAGTTATTTAAACAAATTGCCTCTAATTATAAACATCTTAATATGCTGGCTCTGTGGATCCGCATCAGCTATGTTTGCCCATTCCTTCAATTCATGTGCATCCAACACACAGTTCAATGCCAGCAACTACACATAATCTAAAATACAATCCTTATTTCAGTATCTATGTAAACATATAGTCTGTTAACTTCATCATCTTCATCAAAAGTATGCCTAACCCCATTAGGAAGTGTTCTTGTTATAAGTGTATTCCTCAGCTTTCCCCAAACTATCTTCTTCTTGCCAACATCTCTAGTCTTTTATCCTGCAATAACTCAGCCAACACTTAAATCTCCAAAAGCTGCTTGTGTTAATTTCTTTAAATCACAAATATCATGTGTAAATACTGGCCATGTAATACTCTGCATTGTGGAATAATAGTTTATTTTAAAGGGAACTAGAGAAACTAAGAACTAGAGAAATCTAGTTTTTTTCTAGAATTAATAAATGCACATCCTGTTCACTGAGGAAATTAAATCCACACTGAGCAATCTTCAATATGTTCAGAATATGACAGCAAGAATCCTATCAGGGATGCATTACACCTGTTTTCAAGTCCTTGCACTGGTTACCTATCAGATTTCAAGTCAACTTCAAAATCCTTATCCTCCTTATATACTGTCCTACAACTGTTATTATTGATCTCCGAATTATTGTACTTGACATGACTTCATTCAGCCTTTCCTGAACGTCTATGACAGGCAGAGAGAGTGCTGTTTCTGGTGCGATCTTTTACAGTTGACATTTCACTGTTTTAAACGAACAAGAAATTAGATTGCTCATAAATCACTTATTCTATATAAACACAGCGTAATTGCCCTCCGAAAATCTTCTTTTTCTTGTTCGTTTTAGAGACCTTGATCGAAACTGATTTTAGATGTCAGAAAGGATTTATTTTCTCTGTATTTCCTACATTGCTTTGTCGAGATTTTAACTTTATATCTAACTTTATATCTAGGCTCAGATTTCAACTATAAATCGTACAGTAATTAATAGCAGTAAATACTGATGTTTATACATAAAAAAGTCATGCCTTGGAGTATAGACCCCCAAAGGAATGCCATAGACTCAAACTGCAAAATAAACACATACAGAAAGAAAGTATTTGTATTGTAATTGCAAATCCTGGTACTGTATGAGTGATTGGTATGACTTTCCTCATTACAAATCTCTTATTAGAATTTAAATTTATCTGTAACTCCAGGTCAGAACAGAGAAAATGTAACTGCCTTAAGGAGTTTACGATTATGAAAAATAGAAGGATAAGCATGATACGTATGTCTTCTGTCATTTTCTAAGTCATGTTACTGAGCACCAAATCGTATTGAGAATATGAATCCATTTAAGGTTTATACCATTAAAGTAACGGTTTATTCCATGCTGAAAATGTTTGTACCAGACTTTTTTGAGGCCTGTTTAATTGTGTCTGAAGTCTGATGTTGTAAATTTTATTGTTAAAAAGATCCATGAAAATGTCACTACTAAAGTTAGCTGGTACTGTTGGTACTGTAAGTGGCAAGTAGAGCTCATATTTTAGATTTTAAGGAAGCAACGGACACAAGGCAGAATACACCCTGGACATAGCGCCAGTCCATCACAGGACAGACAGACACAAACACACACACACCAGGGCCAGTTTTCCCATAAACCAATTAACTTACCAGTATGTTTTGGAGTGCGAGAGGGAGTCATATCACACATATGGAGAAAAACCATGTAACCCAGAGAGAACATGTAAACCCCACACACACAGGATGGCAGGAATTGAACCTAGGACCCCAGTGCTGCAAGATAGCAATGCTAACCACTTTGCCACCATTATAAATGGATGGATATCTTAGTTATCTTTCTAGTTCACAGGTTTGCATGCATAATTTAATTTTGAAAGCCACTGAGACATCAGGTACTACTGTTGTATTTATGAAAAAGAAACAAAACAAAAAACATACTAACAACTGTGCCATCCTACTCCTTAGCTAATACATTTTATTATTCATAAACAGTTAACATTGTTAGCAAAATATTTTGAATTATATTTAACCCTATTTTTTCTTTAGTTTTGTATTTAACTTATTATATGATAGTCAGACTTAATGTATATTTGAACAATGAAAATATATTTTTACAAGATTTTACATTAAGCACTTAAAATTAATATGGTTAATAATAGTAAACTGTAACATGCTGTAACAAGATCAGTTAAACTGCGAAGAAAATGCTTTCAGAGAAAATGTTTCAGGTGTGAAGAACATAGATCTCCAATGCAATTTCAACCAAACCTGTTCCCACACACCCTGCCCCCACTACCATTAGAATATACACAAAGCACTCAAATCTTTCGAGCTAATGATCAGGTGACCCGAGAGAGAGCAAGAGAAACACCAAGGGGTGCGGAACCAGGGAACTATTTACATGGAAAACGGGCGATCTCCCCAGACTGTCCGCCCGTTTCACTGTTACCTGGATACCTCTTTATTTAGAACTCACAAACACTGATTTTTAGTTTAGAAGGATTCAAGTAGGGTTTTAGATGAAAGGCAGCGACCTTAATCAAGCCCAAATCACAATTGAACCCATTCAGAGCCTACATTACATTTTAGCGTTTCATTCTGAGCAGAAGACCCTCACACCTGAAGAAAGGGGAGGTGTTTTTCGCTGGAAATCTTGCCTGCTTCTACTTTACAACCGGAGTGCTGGCTGTGACGAATTAAACCGGTTTTACAAGTTTCAATCACAGACCATGTGACATGGGAGTCAGGAAACTCCACCGGATTTGATAACGCTATAAAAACGCTATAAAATAATGTGACTTGGCACAGAACAAGTTTACAGCACAGTTCAATAATAAATGCTGACCATGACTTTAGAAGCATAAATTGCCTTACACTCAATTTAAACACAAGCTGTCTTTAGCCCTCTAAGCTGGTTCATACAGAAATGTAGAGATCCAGGCTCAGAACACACAGCTTCATTAGCGAATACATATGCAGGACAACTAGAGAAGACGTTTTACAGAGGATGGATTTTTAGAAACATCCCATCAGTGACATCACTGAAGTCAACTCCTAGGTACTGTAACTGTCGTGTGGATAGTTTCACAAGAATCAGACAAAGGTTTAAGCATCGCTTGTTCTAGATAAAACTGCATAAAAAAAACAACAACCCATAATGTACTTCTTTGCGGCTCTGTTTGCCCAAATCATATATTCACAACGTGAAATCTAGAAAATAATATTACGTAACCAAAATCCGCAAGATGGAAACAGAACCTGTGTAATTGTTGATAGATGATGTACTCGTAACATTTTTTCAAGACGAACTACAACATTTAAAAAATGACTTGTATGTACTTGATATCTCTAATCAATCCACGGGTCCCAGCACGAAACAAAACTAAAACGCATACCGTTTCGCGCTTCTTATTAGTTGCTCAAAAGTAATTTGACCTTATGAAATGCATAATATAAACCTAGAAACATATACGTGAGCAGTACTTAAGCACTGTAGTATCGGTGTTAAGACATACCTCTCAAATACTGTAAATCAAGTTAAAAATATCTCAAGACAGATTCTGGTCATAATGAAACCATGTTTCGTGTATGTTTTCTTTAAAGTACCGAGACCAGCCATATACTGTATGTTTATGTTCCAAAATTAATATCGTTTATGGCCTTCACACGCGTTGCAGTATGCTCCTATTCTTTTTATGCTCAGCTACTAAGATTTCCCTTCAGTGGTAAAATTAGATATGAATAGTCAATACTTAAACGGGCACAGTTAAGACATTAAATATACATATACATACTGTATACAGTACAGTTTGCATACGGTAATATGTTTATGTTCCTAAATCAATCTCTTTTATGAGCATGTGAAAGGCATGGTGAATCACTGTACTTTGCATGATTGGAAACAAATGCGTGATTGCGAAATGCTGTGGTGTTACTTTTACAAAGATGGTCAATGAAAAAAAGAATGTTGACCAGGGCAATACTTTGAGTTTACACTTACAGCTTGTCCAAGGTCATTCATTATTAATACTATTAGTAATATCTTCGTTAAAGACTTTGATGGCCACAGCTCAAACATGAGAGGTTGAGCTTTATTAGCTCCACCTTGCGGAAATTCCGGATACTATTATTTTGCTTGTCGTATTATAGGAGAATTTACGGTAACTCGCGGTATTTACCGGTAGCTTGCGGTAGACTGCGTACAGCGTACCGCAAAATAATGCGGTATCGCCCGCGCATTTTGAATGGCTGCATCTGTAGCTTCTTCCAGACTCTCACACATGTTTCATTCTTTTTTTGAGATGGATTTAGTGCCATCAAGTACAGATAGAATGCAGATATCAAAGGATAATGTACCCAACCAGCATTTCTTGGTCTATTTCACATGAGGTAAAAGAAACAGAGAAGAAAAAGTAAAACAACGTTAAAAATCAAAGTCTATTGTTATAATTATAATGGGCCAATACCAATGTGTGTTTGTCCCTGGATCAATTATAGATGTGAAAATATGTGTGAATTACAAAGTCACAGTTAATCTGTGACTTGAGTTACAGTAGGTCCATACCCAATTCCAATAAAATAGGATTCTGCAATCACCAACTTTACCTAGCTTAATGTGTCACAAACTGTCTCATGAATAACACATATAAAAGCTGCTTTATGAAGCAGCCAATGCACCTGCAGTCTTCAACAAAATTATAGACTGGATCCTGAAAAGTCTAGTTGGTATAATTTGCTATCTGGATGACAATTTGGTAACAGGTTGCACACCTCAGGGATACTTCGAAAATCTTAAGGTGTCATATCTAGACTGTACATATAAGACAAGTGGGAGAAAGAAAGTTAAAATTGAGCTAAAATGTCAAATGAAGAGTGGTTTACAATTTGTGAATTTGAATGGAAATGTATCAAGTCACACTTGTGGAGAGAACATTGTTGGAAAAATATAGTCAGATTCTTTATAACTCCAATGCAGAAAATGCACCATACCGGTGAAAACTCCAACGGTGTTGAAGACTGTGTGGAAATCAAAAAGGCAATCACTGTTATGTAGATTGCCCCAGAATATGGGGCTCTGGAGAATAATTGAAAGGGATTTGCCCTTTACATTTGAGCCTTTATATTTTGGCAAGTTGGATTCTTATTCAAAGGGGATGGATGGGTTTTCATTTGGAATTATTTTATATGCAAGTAAAAAGATTATAACAAGAAGATGGGTTCTCTCTGATTCACCACCAAAAACAAGACTGGGTTGATTTAATAAGTGAAATATATCTAATGAAAAAATGAACATTTCCATATTACAAATGAACAAATTTGTTACATATTGGTCCAGATGGGTTAGGTTCAATACACCTTTAAAGTCTTAACTTAATGAGGTACAGAATTTCTGAAACTTGAACTAAGAATGTAAATATTTGTTTCTTTTGTTGTTATTGTCTCTGTTCCAAAGTATTGTGCTTTCCCCCTCTCTATAATCATAACAAAATATACATCTTCCTTGTTTTTCAAGTACATCGTTCCTTAATTATGAAACCTGCAAACAATATTTGTAAAAAATGAAACAAAAACAGTTAAAAATTGGCCATATGTCTATATATGATTTTTATATTTAATATTGTACAGTGCAAAAGTGGTCTGTGTAAAACATTTTTGTTATTTGTATCTAATATGGTTCTATTTTTCTCTAAAATAAAAAAGAAAATCTTAAAGCAGCGCTAACCTGTTTACAGAAATACCAGTTAGTTATCAGAAGAAAAATGTGCATTTTTTAGAAATGTATGCCTATTTAGGGCACATAACAGACTTTGCATGTCAGAGATATCCCATGAGACAGAAATTTGGGGTCATACAGAAGCTAATATGAGGAGAAATGTAAATATCTCTAAAAGCTGATTCTTAAATGTACATTATATATCTTTATGTGTAAAACAGTTCCAAGCTATATTTTTTAGTTATATTTTATATCTATGGATCAGAAATGTACAGGGGAGTGTTAATAAAAGCCTTAGAAAATTCTAAATATTGGAAATACAGTAACAGGAGGTCATTTGCCCCATCTTATTCATTTGTTGTTTTAGAAGCTAAAGGAATCATAATTTTCATCCATTTTAAAATGTGAAAATCTGACTAATCAGACTAAAGACTTAGAGTTTCAGAAAAAAACTGAAATTTGTTGATTCAATGGATACAATTTTTGGCCCATACATTACAGTAACATCATGATTAAACCTCTATGAAGATTGCATACAGGCATGGTACATTTTAATAACAATAAACTTTATTTTTATATAGCACCTAAAAGTGGCTTCTTAAAGCGCTTTACAAAATTGAGAGGACATAGTAGATTGTGATATGAAATACAGTAGGTAAGCAAAGGGACACATAGAACCACTTAAAGCCCTTCTAAAAAAGAAGGCTTTGAGTCTCGATATGACAGAGCTCAAGGAAGGTGACTCTGATATCCTTAGGGATCCTTAGGGATAGAGTTCCAGAGTTCTGGGATGTAGCAGGAGAAGGCTAGTTGGGCTTGGGGGACAAACAGGAGAACAGAAGTTGGATATAGGGCAAATTTTTCTAGGTTATCCAGAGCCATATTTGTTGATTGTTTGCACAGGGATGACAGCAAGGGTTTTGAAGGCTGCAGGTACCACACCAGTGATCAACGAAACATTTATTATATCAAGGACAATGGAGCAGAGAGTAGTGAAACAGGATTGAAATTAAGCAGTGGGAATGGTATTTAAAAGGCAGGTGGTGTATTTTAAATGTGAAACCAGTTTATTGAAATACAGAGAGTCAAGCAGAGAGAAACTTGAGAGAGGGGAACCAGTAAAGCTAGGCAAGCAGGGAGGATGTGTGGAAGTAACATGCATTAGGCAGAGAATGTGATGCCAGATGTTGTCGATCTTGGAGCTAATAAACACCATTATTTTCACACAACATACATGGACAGTATGTGTTTATATAGTGTCTATATACAGTATATGTGCATACATATATATTATATGTAATGATACCTTTTTGGAAAAAAACATGGAAAGGTAGCTTTATGTTAAAAAATTGTATGTGTTTAAAAAATCTTTCTCTTTGATGAATCACCTGTCAAATTATTTAATAACAGTCTCAGTGGAAATAGTGCATGACATGTTTTCCAAGCAGTACTTCAAAAAGAGGGTCTATTTAGAAACAGATATTGGCCACATTTTGGCTGCAGAATATGTGTGACCCATGGTGATTTTCATATCAACGTGTTGCCAATCATCTGGTCTTTCCATCTGTTCTGCAGATTTTTTTTTCTAAAACTGCAATGTAACGGAATGTTCATAATGGATATTTGACAGAGGGTATGTTTGTTGTGTTACTGCTGCTTTAGGAGCATCAAAATATAAATAATTAAACTTTTAGAATTCCCAAATTCAGGTTAACACCAAACTATATCTTAGTGTCTTGAATTTGTCAAGCACACCAGACAATGGAAGAAAAAAATGACTCATGAAAATGTAAAAGAGAAATATTCTGTAATTACAGAATCTCTATGGAGATAATGCATCCATTGAATAAGAATATTTTTCAATTCTATAAAATATGCATATTTTAACCTTTAAGGCCTTATAAACAATGGACAGGGATGTAAATGCACTTAAAAAACTCCCTATGCCTACCATTGATACAAAAAAGATAAGGCCATGCAAGACATTTCCCCATACCTTCAGTATATTTTCTTAAAGCTGTAAAGTTATTGAAAAAGCAGATCATAATCAGAGATGTGACATTTTTAAAACAATGCAATTTCGACAGGAAGCAAAGGATGCTTTAATAAATACAATCTGAATGAAGATAAATGCAAAAGGCTGTATCACATCTGCCTAACGTATGTTATTTGTGATGATGATCAGACTGAGAGTATAAAATGAGTTTAGTTAGATATGACAATAAATATACTGATTGTATAATGAGTCATTAAAATACACAAAAATCCTTCTTTATAAAATACCAAAGACTACTTTTTACATCTAAGATTGGATAACAAATGGAGACCATTCTAGATCATTAAGTTATAGACTCTTTAGTGTTTTCTTCTTTTGTGAAGCATGTAAGCATGTACAGCTTGCATCTCTGCCTGAACAATTTCCATCTGTGTAATTTAATGCAGGCTGTCAATTGCTTTGCTCCTTAGTCACCTGTTACTCTACCCTAAGCTGTCAGACAGAGAAGAAGTTGTGCCAACTAAAGGTGACTCCTGCAGGTTTACTTGTACTCAAAATTCTCACTTTAAAAAAATGAAGAAAAAAATAAATGTTAGTCCTTCCTTCATGTAGAGTTTTGCAGATTAGATGTTTTATTTCTTGCCATGTAATGTCTGAGGGGCATTACTGTTTCCCAGTTAAAATACTACACTTCAGTTTCTCTTGAAACAAGGCATTGTTTATGAGTAACGCTGATTTCTAATCTCAGAGATCTCTTGTAGTTTACTAACTGACTGCAGTTTAGTAAAACCAACACCCTATACTCAGAGGGAAATGAATAGGTATTGCTAAAATGGGATGTAGTCAAAACACAATAGCTTTATTGCCTAATTAATTTTAGGAAGGTTTATTCACGTAAAACAAACAAAAACAAGAAACAGTATTCATCCACCAATTATGCTCTGCTGAAGTTTTAAAAGAAGCAGAATAAGCAGAAGCTTTTTAAGGCCCATAAAATATATAATTTGGATAATATTTTTTTTAGTAAAGGTATCAAAATGGAACATCTGTTAAAATGTCATGAACATTAGATAGATATAGACCATAATTAAGTTAAACCTGGTGAAAAACCTCTGAGTGGTATACATACTGTAGGCTTACAGCTTTTAATATAGTGAAATACATTCATACAAAGTAAAAATGAAAAAATGATTAATCTGAAAGACTGCATTTTCTAGATATACTGTACCTGTATTTAATTTGGTAGAGCACTAATTTTAGAACTGATTTTAGCATTCTCCAGGTAAAAAATAAAATTCAAGTTATTAAATTACCTTTAAATTAATAGTTTAACAGTTTAGGTGTTATTCTTTAAGTTGGAAATGTTTTGTTCATTGATTATAAAGAAGAAAAGAAGAAAGACTATAAGACTATATAAAACAACTAAATTAAAACACAGCCATGTTCATTTTAGGGACCTATATACATATACTCTTAGAGATTTACATTTAAACCTCACCTATTTTATTAATTTACCATTGATTAAAACCAAGCATACTGTATATTGTACTTACAGTGCCTTGAAAAAGCACTCAGTTATTTCTGATAATGTCACATTGAAATTCATGCCCTGAAACACCTATTGTGACTTACAAATGAATTACAACTGTAGCAATGTGAAGGTTTTTAATTTACTGTAACAATTAGAAATTGGAACAGCAAATTGCAGAAGTGCTTTGATGACATAGGAATCAATCAAACATAATAATTTACACATTTAGTCTCACATATGGATTCTAAATAAACACTTTATTGATACCACACCAGAATCTGTATAACAAATGCAACAGAATATATTTGTGAATCAATATGATACGATACGAAAAGTTGATAATTCACTCAGGAATTACAAAGATCAGAGTTAAAATACAATCTGTGCTCATCTGTATTATCTGTCTCAGATGGTGAGCGATGGCACTGTGGCTAAGGATCTGCGCCTGTGGCTAGAAAATTGCCGGTTCAAATCCTGTGGCCAGCAGAGGAATCCTGCTCTGTTGGGCCCCTGAGCAAGGCCCTTAACCCCAACTGCTCCAGGGGCGCTGTACAATGGGTGACCCTGCGCTCTAACCCCAAGCTTCTCTCCCTTTCTGTGTGTCTGTGTCTCATGGAGAGTAAGCTGGGGTATGTGAAAAGATGAATTCCTAATGCAAGAAATTGTATATGGCTAATAAAGTGATCTTATCTTTTCATATCTCTTAATCGTAGTCTCAGATACTTTTATTACCATGAGCTAAAGTATCAAATGTGTTTGGAATAATAATTCAACTCTCGAGAATTATAATATGAATAAAAAAGTTTTATATTCAAAGATCCATTGGCAAAACATGCCTTAAGACTAAACTTTCCACTGGAAAGATGGAGCTGGGATGGGTAAGTCCCCAGCTGCGTGCTCTTAGCTTAGCGTTGCTGAGGACCACTGTGCAAATAATCACTGAACTTCATTCTTTAGTCTGTGTACATTCGTCTGCTTGGGTCTGGCTGCAAGTGAGACAAATGGAAGAATCTAGGTGTTAGCTATAGCTTGTTGCTGAATATACCTAGATACAAGAACACAAGATTTTTTTTGTTGCAGAAGGAATATCTTGGGCAGGATTCTGCTCTGATTTGTAACTCTCTCAGTCTGGCATCTTCTCAGTCAATTTTAAGCAAAGATGCAACCAAAAAATCAAGAGACTTTCAAAGCAACTCAGAAGTAAATTCAAATTGTAAAAATGTACAAAATTAAAAACACATTCTGAATATTCCCTTTTGATATTGTGAATATTGTATATCATATGACTTGATCCTTAAAACCTAGCAGTCTGCTTAGGTATACCACCAAGAGAACAACAGCTTGTCAAAGTTAGACTGTGCAGCAGAGCAGGAAGAAGAAAATCATTATGTCAAAGCCCACCTTGAGTTTACAACAAAACACTAAGGCGATAGCTAAAACATGTGGTGAAATGTTTTATTTAATCAGACAAATTGGACCTTTTGGACCTGTATGTAAAGTGTTACATCTAGCACAAACCCAACAAAGCAGATTACCCAATTGAAACCATCCCATACTACCAAGCATATGGAAGTATGTTCTATGGCCCTACTGCTCATCATTAGAAACTGGGAATCTGTTTAAGATTGAGGGAAAAAAAGTAACAAACATACTTTCACCAAGTGTTGACTCAGGGAGGTGGATACCTCTGCATTCATAAAACTGTTCAGTTTTAGCATTCAAGTTTTGGTTTCAAAATTCACTTAAAAAAGGTTTTATATCTTTCATTTGTAATTAAATATAATGGGATATACGATATATTGTGAGGCCATTAGAAGACTATTATACATGAGTTTTTATTTACTGTTCACTAATTTAAGGGCTTCCCAGAAAGAACATTTGTAAAGTCTTCATAAAACAAAACAAATATTTTGTTACCATCTATATTTTATGTTTCATGTTTAAATATAGTAAGTAAAAGATGTAAATTAATTCAAATTATTTTTTCCTTGATTGCTTGATAAAAATAAACTAAAATTAAGAATTGCTAAATGATTAGTCCTTGTTTTCTACAGTGGGCATAGTAAATAAATAATATAGTGGCAGTTTCCCCCAATATATAAAATCAGACCTATTGTGTTTCAAAGCATAAATTATGTCTGCCATTGATGGTGATAATGTAAAACATGATTATAAACACTGCAACTGATGTTACTATTATTGTTTACTAATAACAAAGGGAAGTTTGTTATTACTCAGCTTATCCATTTTGGAAGCATATTCAAATAGATTTCGAAATACAGTGTTCATTTAGTTTATTCCCAAATAAGCTAAAGTTATTAAAAGTTTTGTGACCAGAGGAGCAGAAAACTTCATCAGATATCAGATAGGCAAATGACCAAAGCAGTGAACACCAGAAAGTGACTGATAATTAAAAATGAAGACGAGGCAAAAGCAATAAGATTCAGCTACAGAAGTACGTTTTGGGTTTAAACTATTTAGGTTCTACAAATCAAAACCTAGCAAAACATTTATCTACATGTTTTTGTACCATGGATGGATATAATTTCATTACCATTCTTTCATGATGTTAAAGAATTGATTTCACAGTCTTTTTCTTACCCAGATTAAGTATTTTTCTTTCATATTCTCTCAACTGCTTTACAAATAGAATTGAATATAAAAAGAAGATACTGTAAATGATTTTTTGAAAATTTAGATACAAAATTAAACTTAAGAATCACTTGATTCCTTGAATATAAATATAAATATTCCTAAATATTCCTTTTTATATTCCTTGTCAATCAGACACCAGCTCAGTCCAATTCCTGAAAATGACAATGCACAAGCTAATCATCCCATGACATCTCTCGCTTCCCACTGCACCTGCTATTTAAACCTCCTCAACCTTCACTTCACCACTTGGAATTAAACATTCAACTTTTTCCTACCTTCGAAACCTTGCGATTCCTTTTTTCTTCAAGCCTCCTGGAAACAATACTGATTGCATACCCGACTCCATCTTTGCCTTGCCCCTTTGGATTTGTTGCACCCTCTTAACAGCCTCCTGGATAACGACTGCCTGCAAACCCAACTCTGTCTTTGCCTTGCCCTACTGGACTCATTTGCTACCCGACCTGCATAGGGTTCTTCACAATGCTTGTTACACTATGTCCCCAATTCAAATGGTGATGCAATAGGTTGAAAACTATCCATGTGCTGGGCAGCTGCTATAGGTTTAAAAGATCATGAATGTAAAGTGAAAATTTAACATACAGTGATATATAAAATAATAAAAATATTAATATACATATAATTAGATGTTATTCTTATACAAATATTTTATTTATTTAAGATTTTAATTATAAAAATAAATTAGTGACTTGAAAAACATTATATTTGAAAGCAAATAAACAAATTGTAAAAAAAGCACACGTAGGTTTTATGGGAATTGGAGTTTCTAAGCTAATGGAGCATCTGTGAGTGTATTTGTTGTGTTTTGGGGATGTGTCAAGTATTAAACTGTAAAGAAAATATTGTTTTATTAAAATTCATCTGTCTAGCTGTCCTAGAAATGTAACCGATGATTAGTTTTATTTTCCACTATACCTCAAAGTGGCATCATAAAGAAAATAAACATTCTTGCAAAAGCAATATATTGTAGCTTGCTTTGCAGCATAAAGAAATTTTGGTTTTGTGCTTTTTCATGCATCACACATTATAGAAAGGATATGACCCAACCCCAGTTCCCCCCCCCCCCACTACGAGGAGACAAATCAACCAAGGTACAAGACACTGCATCCAGTTTACATCAGAAATGTTAAGCCGAAATAGATGATACGCTAGAAAGCACTTTAAAATTATAATTATAAACTTTTAAAAATGATAATTATATCAGCAACTAGGAAGAAAAAAGGGCAGTTATATATATATACTGATGAAAAAAAAAGAAATGCAACATTTTCTGGAATGAGAATACTATAGTTATAGCTTATGAACTTTCACAAAAAGTTGTCAATTTGTTTTAAACCCTCTGACCAGCAATACAGTTTGTGCAGTGAGGTCCAGGTGGAAAAATGCCTGATCAGACCACCTTTAAAAAGGCCTTAATTCAAAGCTTAGGTCATTGCAAGAAAACTTAGTTTTCTATGCATTTCATAATGCCTCAAATGTCACCAGAAGCAGGGGAGAGGGCTACTGGCATGCTGCAGGCAGGCATGTCATATTCCAGCGTTGCCAGACACTGTGGAGTAAGCCGCTCCACTGTGTCCCGACTGCATAGAAGTTTTTAGCAGACTGGCAGGACAGATGACTGTCCAAGATCGAGTCACCCTTGAGTGGCCACACCAGAGCAGGACTGACACATCAGACTAGTCCATCTGAGAGATCGTTTCAGATCTGCCACCCATACTTCTGCTGAAACACAATGCCTGCATCAGTGACAGGACAGTGAGGCTCCATGCTGCTGGTCTTAGTGCAAGGTGACCTGTCAGAGGCCCTTTGCTCACACCTCCTAGACTTCACACCTGACTGGCTTGGGCCAGACAGAGGCTGCAATGGACATGTATTAAATAGGAGATCTGAAATAAATTATTCAGAAGATTGAGTGCCGGTTTGGTAGGGGAAAGGACGAATCAATAAGCGGGCGGCCCAAGTGTTAAGCCAGTTCCACCAAGTGTAGAGCACCTGGTGGAACTGGCTTAACTATAGGATTGCTTCATTCTCCTGTGGAAGCCACCAGTATGGGTGTAGAAATGTAGTATTTTTTAAACTATATAATTAACTCCAAACAAAATGCAATAGAGGGTGTTTTACTGCAACATCACTGAAACAATTTTTATTCTCTCACTTTTGGTAACAATAGTTGCATACATTCCAAACATTCTACTTCTCAAATATAGAAGTGTATAACATTTTTTATTTCCTCTCTAATAAACACCCAGAACATTTGCATTCTTATTTCAAAATCATTCCATTACCTTTCAGTGAAATTACATTGTTAGGACCTGTAAAACCCGATCACCAGTTTCAAAACCTGTTGTTCATTCTCATTTAAATCATTTAGATTTAAGCTGCCAGTTTACCTAGCTTGTGGGCTTTACACAAGAACACAAAGCGTTCACTATCTGGTCTTCTCCATCAGTGAATGCTCTTCAAATCTACTTTAATTTTACTTAGAATTTACCCTTGTTTTCCCTATACATATACATTTGAATAATAAAGTTATTCATAACATTTTGCCACAACACTGTCATTAAGCACAGGGAACAGAAGGACATTGCATGAACAGTATTCCACTTTCTTCCACTGCAAATAGAAAAGAAAGCAGAGAAGCTGAAATGCCAGCTAGATAACAAACTAAGCTCACTCTGTCTTAGCCCAGTCCTGCAGGTACAGTACCTGATGAAATACAGAGGTTTCTGTTTGAAGGCCTGTTATCTTTACAAGCTCAATCTTTTAAATGAAGTATGACAAAGATACCATTGCAAAGGACAATATCTAGGTTAGGTACGTATGGATTATTGTACACTCTCAGAATTCTTTTCTTTTAAAATTAGTTTTCCACCCCTCAAAAAATCATGAGATGGTAGAAATAAACATGAGTTTTTTGTTGCATCTTTTCTTTGTTTAATGTGACAAATTGTAACTGTTTTGCAGGACAGTGGGCACCTACTTAAAAACTCATTGTCCTTTGTACCATTTATCTTACAAAACTGGGTTAATCATTTTCAGTGTCCTGCCTCTTGAGATTGCAACATACTTGCGGTCTGAAAATTATTTTCTTCATGTTTGCACAACCCATTGTAACTTGGAGTCACTATTCTCTAGTCCTGTCCTGCCTCCTCTGCAGGAATGATGTAATGGCTTCAAATGTTCTTTGTCTAAAGACTGTTTATATACAGTGTATACAGTATATCAATTGCTGGATAGACTGTAAATTGAAATTCTTGAGTAATTTCATAGAATTCTTTACACTTCTTGTGGAAGTTCATTTTAATTGTCCTGGATTGTGATATTTGTATTTTTTCTTTAATGATTGATAATTACTCATAAGATTTCTTACTTATCATGTACAGTATAGAAAACTTTCCTCTATTTGTAAATACTTGTCCACTGAGTCATTGTTTTGAGTTTTGTGTCAACACAATTTAAATGAATAAAAGAACAGAAACAGATGTCAGTACTTGACCTTTGTCCCAGTGAAATGTAAACCTCAAGATTGTTTTTCAGTTGTTTCATTACCTATTGTTAACATATTACAAAGATTCTAAGATTGTCCTCATATGAATCAGTAATGCAGATTCCACCAAATGATTCTGTAGGTCGCTCACCATTGGATTTTGATTTTCATAAGGCTCTCGCTTCTACAGAATGCGCATTTTACTTGGATTATTGTTTTCTTGTATATTTGCAAATCTTAATAATTCATTTTCACAGTAACTGTACAAGTACCAAATAACACTCAATGTGCCTTCCAGTATAGTATATATTTTTCCTTAACTCTGTAACTTTTCAAAATGATCTTTCAGAATTGTTTTAGGAATTTCTTTTTATCCATTTTGGATAAACCAAAAGTAAAATAAGGTGCATTGATTCATTAATGAAACACAGCTATCAACAATCATTCTGCTAACATTATATGAATAATTGGACAAAGAGAAAAAAAATGAAAATTACGGTGAGCAAAAGAAAATCGCAGCTGCAATCTATGATAAGAAATCCACATCACTTTTGATTATGAGCCAAATGTGAGCTGTATTTTCTGTGTGGGGCAACTAAAGCTTGCACCCTTATTGTTTAATAAGCTGCTTACAAACAGTAATACAAAAGTAGCTGGTAAACACCCATTAAGTCATAATGAAGAGAAAGGAATTTCGTGGTCAAAAAAGAAATTGCCAAAAACAAAATATTTGTATTTCTTTTTGAGTCCTGCATTTGTATTATTTGAAATACTGTATAATCCTTGCAATCACTTATCAATCGAAGATTATTAAATGCTGTAATGAGTTCATGTGCAAATAGAAACTCAGTTTTGGATATTTCAGTGTTTCTGTAAAAAGGACAGTGTTGATAATATATTCAGTAATACCTTACCGGGAAAAAATCCATACTCTCATTTCTACTTAAAATCTAGTTTTGAAATTGAGAAAAAAAATGAAGGAGTGACATTTGAGTGGAAATTTGAAATTATTCCTTATAATGGTGTGATTACTTCAATATTCATAAAATGCAGGATTCATAGAGTTTTGTGGGTTTTTTTGCATTTCTGTGACACACTTTATTTCTGGACTACATTCTATGAAGTTAATTGTTCAGTAATGTATGGTTTGTTACCCCCCACCTATGTTCACATTTTGTTATTCGGAAAATGAGAATTCCACCTCCAAGTACAGTATACAGTATCTTGTTAACCCTCATCTAATTCACTAATACTTCAATAATAGCTACATTTGTGAATAAACACCAGCTTTAGGGAGAACATAATTGAGAAAATCCTGTGTAATGCAGCTGTTGGGATTTGAAAGGAGGACATGGAAACACCTCTGTGTCAGCTGCTTTTATATTCTGTGTTGGATCTTGTTGTTCCCTGGCTATGTTTGCCCTTGCAAACCATATTTATTGTGCATGTTGTGTTTGAAGACTTCCTGCACCACAGAGAGTCTGATGTTTCATAAGGTAATTAGTCAGGTACCTCAATTGTATAGTAATGACGAGCATTTCTCAGTGAAGTCTGGGTGGATTGTAAGAGATGGAATGAATCACCCTTATGGAATGAAGGACTGGAGACTGTATAGATCTCCTGCATTGATGCATTGAGTCACGACATTCGTTGGTGTCTCCCTCCTTTTGTAAATATGAACATTATCAGAGCTGTAATGAAGGTATTAACTGTATTTGAGTTCATGTACTTGAGGATTTGTGGAGTGTGTTAAATTTGTGTCTTTTGAAATACAATACCTGTCGATAGTTTCAAGCCAGTGAGGGTAAAGTGAAGAGTTCTTGAGGCTGCAGAGATAATAATGATGATTATTATTATAAATTCCCAATAAGGCTTGAGTACATTGTCATTTTACATTGTATTATTTTGTATACAGTATGAGCCTTGACATGTCAAGCCAGCATTGTACCATAGCCCTTAGCCAAGTCTACAGCTTCTCTGGGAAGTAAAAATGTCACCAATTCATTAAAAAGATATCCTCTCACAAGTAAAAGGGGTAAGCAATACAAAGATTTAAAGTTACATTATTCCAGGCTATGCCACACAAATAATGGCGTAAGCTATAGTGACAAGTGATTTCAATTCTGTATTACAAAGAGTTCACACTTGTTAAATTACTTACTTCAAGAACTTTTAGTGCATTGTTTTATCTTTATTCTGCCCTGCAGAACTATGACAAGATAAATTTGATTTAGTTATATATATTTCATACTTTTAGCATATTCCAGACTTCTGTGCTTTACTTCCAAGTTTTACTGATATTGGTGTTGTATGGTGTTGTACCTATTATTTGGGATGAATATACAAGTGAAACTAGAAACATCCCTGCTGATAGTAGTTCCTGTGACTGGTGAAACAATATATTGATCTATCCAGTATATACTGTGATGCCACAAGGGGTGGCCCAATAACGTGGCACAGGATCTACAGATGCAGCCATTCAAAACAAGCGGGCTATACCGCATTATTTTGCGGTGCGCTTTACGCAGTCTACCGCGAGTTACCGTAAATTCTCGTATAGTACCGCAAAGAAAATAGTAGTATCCGGAATTTCCGGAAGGTGGAGCTAATAAAGCTCAACCTCTCATGTTTGAGCTGTCGCCATCAAAGTCTTTAACGAAGATATTAATAATGAATGACCTTGGACAAGCTGTAAACTCAAAGTATTGCCCTGGTCCACATTCTTTTTTTCATTGACCGTCTTTGTAAAAGGAACACCACAGCATTTCGCAATCATGCATTTGTTTCCAATCATGCAAAGTACAGTAATTTTTGAGAATCTCTGATTCACCATGCCTTTCACATGCTCATATAAGAGATTGATTTAGGAACATAAACATATTACTGTATGCAAACTGTACTGTATACAGTATGTATATGTATATTTAATGTCTTTACTGTGCCCGTTTAAGTATTGAAGATTTATATGAAATTTTACCACTGAAGGGAAATCTTAGTAGCTGAGCATAAAAAGAATAGGAGCATACTGTAACGCGTGTGAAGGCCATAAACGATATTAATTTTGGAACATAAACATACAGTATATGGCTGGTCTCGGTACTTTAAAGAAAACATACACACCAGTATTCCATTTCTCCCTAAACATTTTAAGCATCGAAGTCTTTAACTAACGTGATACCGGAGTCAACAAGCATACTTTTAGAATTTGATTAAAAGGGAATATAATATGGAATCGCGTATATAAAGAAATTAATAACAATATAATTATATTCATGTACCGCAACAGAAACCGGAATCCAGCCGGAGCCATGACTTTTTTTTTAACAAATATTTCTTTGAAAAAATAAAACGTTTCCATGGGTCAGAGATTAAATAAAACTTCACTCGCACCAAACAAATTTATATTTCTAAATATCACAACATGATCGAAAGTCATTTTAATAACAATGAATAGTCACTTATGCGTTACAATATAAACATTTATATTGATTTAAATCGCATTTAAATCGCCTTTATTTAAAACCCATAAATAAAGCTGATACTGTTTAGATTTTTAATTATTTAAAACTGTATTACAGCAGCACAATGCACAATGCAACGTAAATCGCTATCTTTGTCTTCTGCGTAATAATGTTCACCTCTCTGTCCAGCAAATTAACAATAGTTATATATTATATATATGGCGCCTTTAAAGGTGGCTCCTCAAAGCGCTTTACAGGATAAAAACAATAGCAACAATACTGTTAGGCTGGGCAAACGATTTTTATTTAATTTTTTTTTAAATACAAAATGAGATATAATGATGTGTTCCGGCTTAGACATTAACGAAGAGCATAACGAAGGTCATAAAGGTTATAAACGATATTAATTTTGGAACATCAACATATTATGTAATCTGTATGTTGCTGTTATTGGTATTTTAAAGAAAAAATACTGTAAAATCCTGGGTTCGGTACAATGTTTCAGGCATTCATGTGAAGGACAACAGAGCTTTCACTGGCCGATTATCAAACTTTATTGATAAAACAAAAACAAAAACGATCTGACCAAGCCAGAAGAAGTCAAAAAGAATAACGGACACAGCGCGAGTGTAGTGTGCTCTCATGAAGCACCAGTTCTGTAGGGGTTTGGGCATTTACTGGGACAATTATTAATTGTAGCAGTAAATCACACAATTGATTCTTTTAATGGCCTTAGAATCCAACCATGCGATATAACTCAAACAACACACACACACAGGTACTAATACACGAGGATACATTTATTAATACATAAAATATGCATGTAAACCTAACAGATCTTATTGTGAGGGTTATCAGAATACAAAAGATATATATTCATTCAGTTACAAAGAGTTACATATATCAAGAGGACATACGTTCAGTATATCATTCATTTAGACCGTTTCGTAATTGAACTTGGTTACAACTTAGATACTCAAAACAAGTACATCACTCATAGGAATTAAATTGATATCAACTGGTTGGGATAACAATTGAATTCTCGAGCAGTAATGCAGTGAAGTTGAATACTCATCCAATCTCTTGGGATTCAGATCTCCTGCAGGCACAAGCAGTTGCAGGCTTGTTGCGGTCCAATCCGCGCTTTCTGGCTCCGTGCCAGGCTGTGCTTTGCGGCTTGCGACGGTGCGCTGCTGATGCTCTCTGAAGACCGGCTAGTTAGTGTTGGCTTTAACTAGCAAAGTTTGTGCACAGGAGAATAGTGACTGTGGGTCCCAGCAGGTCAGGAAGAAGACCGGTTCGTTCCTGATGAAGTGCTAGTTCTGAATAATGATTCAGCTATCCACAGTTCCGACCTGTTCACGAGGCTTGCTGCTGATGCTAACCTCGGGTGGATTCTCTGGTTACTCTCTGGCAACCTCTAGACTCTTAGAACAGAGGAAAGTTCTGGCACTCAGACACACTGGCCATTCCGTGGTTGTCCGGGCTGAGTCTCAGGATGGTCAGGAGGCACGCTGCGAGAATGTCCTGCCCTTGGGAGCCTTTCTGCTCCTGGGCCGTCCTGCCCTGGAATTGTCTCGCACCCCTGGAATTCTCCTTAGAATTCTCATTTAGAATAGTCTCTAGAATAGTCTTGTGTTGCCTGTTTTTACCTGAAGGAACTTCAGCTCATTCATTGGCTGAAAGTTTCATGGGCATCAGAGACCCACGTGGGTTACTCGGCCCTACCAGTTCCTGATTGGCTGATGATGAGTAACCATGCCCTCTGACCTTGGGGTTGTAAACCACTTGGATGAGGCTCTCCCATGGAATCTTGCAGACTTTTAGGCGCCAATGGATGACCATTGATCATGATAGACAGGCTTAGCTAAGTGCATCCCCATTTGGGAGTTGTCCCTTATCAAAAGAAAACATCTTTAAATCAGCCTGCATGAATAGCTTCTCTGTGGCTGCACCACAGAGATGAAGAGAAAGATGGGGCCTCATTTGGGAAAGCACAGCAACACTTAATTCTGTCTTATTAACAAGCATTGCCGCTACATATCCCCCCTTTTTGAAGGTCACGAGGTCCTGAGGCGTTGTTGCCTTCAAAACAAAACAGAGTTAAGTGATGTCCCTTGTCATTAGAACATTAACCTTAAATGTCCACATTACTCCTCGAGAATTCATACAGGAACCAGCATTGGATACAAACATGATGAATAACATCTGGAGTATGTATAAACAAGGTAGGAGACATCATCTCAGTCTAGGCATTACACATCAGGAAGTTCACTGTCAGTATCTGATACTTTTGTAGGCTGATATTTGGGAAGAAGTAACTTCCTTTCTTTTGACATGCTACCTTTGACTCATTCATGCTACCCGGAGTACATCTTGATGTAAGAGTACAGCATTCAGAGTACACTGTCAGTCATGATCCAGCTACCCAGCAGCAGTGTTACAATAACACCGGTTCCTTTTCCCAGCCCCCCTGATGAACCACAACACCTGTGTTGGGCACCTGCCAGGGTGGTTTGGAGGTTTGTTCCATTAAAGCAAACTAACTACCTGTACCTCTTCAGGGCTTACTGTTTCTTGGATTTCTATCCAATTCAATAGTGTGGCACCTGAAGGCATCCACGACCTCAAGTTTGGTCTTATGTGTCTGGTTCTAGACAGTACAGTGTTAAGTTCAAGAGCACTGTGGCCTCCTCGGGAACTTGCAGGAAAACTGTTTGATTAGGCAGCTGCATTGTGGTAGCTGTATCATGCCTGTCATAAGTCATAATGACAGTTAAATTTGGTGTGCTGACCCGCCATTTACTTCCCACCTGCTCTTCATGGGGTTCATTAACCTCCCTCTGCTCGTTAGTAGCTTTACACCCTTCATTGGTGAATCATTTAGACACAGCCAATGGATAGCTTTGGTAGCCATACCCATCTCAAGATTTGGAACCGAATTCAATCTTGGATCGCCTTCTGGGTGAGCTACGAGTAATGGGGTAGTTAATGTCACATACTCCTCTACTGAGAAGAGTGGAATCAAGTGGGTTGGGAATTTTGCCATGGCTAGACTGGCTACAGTGGCACTAAACTCCCTTAACAGGTCTTGCGTCAACATTCTGGTCTGTTGCACACAAGCATAAACTCACTGTATAACACCGACAATCATGCCCACTGGGTGGGGGATGACATTCAACCCTGTTGCATAGAAAGTTGCCTGTAGGGTTTTCCCTAAGCTTTCCAACTTTTGCTGCTGTTGATACAGTCTGTCACTACCTTCTGGCATCTCTGACACCTGCCTTCTTGGGGCAGTCAGGGTGAGAGTGCCAGTAACAAACAAACCTACCAAAAAGAGCAAATGCACAACAGTGGTGGCGGCAATCAGTCCTCCCAAAAGTCTTTTAGGGTGGCTGATCCCAGTCATCTTCTGAGTGACTGTCGCCTTTCTAAGCTGGCGCAGCGTGTACATGGTGTCTTTCTCAGTATGCCATGTGGCATCCTGGGCACCAACATCCTGGAAATCTGGGGAGATCTGACGCAGCTGCTGGTGCTGCTCCTCCTTTTCCAGGGCATCTACTTTTTCGATTTGTTCATGCCTGTGCTCTAGGAACCCTGCAGGGGGCGGTGCAGCGGTGGAGCATGCCTGACCCTCGGCTGAGTGGTCATCCGGAGCACCTGAGTGATCTGGGATTGTTACCCCATTCTCACTGTTCAGGTCCACCCTGCACACTTCCTGATTGAGGAATCCCTCTATCGGCATGTTTACAATCGTTCGCTGGGCGTGGGTGTAGGACACCTGCTCACTCCCCCCTTCCCTCACTAGGGGTTCAGGGAGCTGCCCCAGCACTGGGATAGCCAGTTCACAGTCTTCGAACTCGCTATCACCCACCAGGCCCATGTCAGTGCAGGCGGGGATTCTGACACCCCACTTTTCCATGTTCTGCACTGGCAGGCGGGTGGCTTGACCATCCAGCTCCAGTCTGGCTGAACCACTGTTGGTCAGACTCAGACTGACAGACTGAGCTGGTGGCTGTAAGAAAACCGGCTCTGCTTTCATTCCTTGTCCCTTCTGGGGAACTGGGTGTGTTGGCAACCCTGCCGTTGAGGCAGGAACAATCATGTCACTCTCACTCACTACCTGGTAGTTGTGAGAAATAATGTTACCTGACTGCAGGTTCCCTGGGTCACAGCAGAGGGAATCGGCATCTGGGATCAGGTGTGTCCACAGCACAGTAGTCTCAGCGTCCAGCTGGGCTCTCTGTCTAACCTGTGAATGTTGCACCGGGGGCACCTGGCAGTGGCCCTGTGACAGCTGCTCAAGTAGATCCTCAGATAGAGGACCTCTCAGGGCTAAGGGTGAGGGCTACATCACCAACCTGCTCTCCTGCCATCTGGATCCCTTCCACCACTGCAGGGTGGTGTTCCTGACCCCTCTTGGGTGCCAGGGTGCACAGGGAAAGCTCCTTTTCATCGCCAGGTCAGGAGATCTGCTCCTCTTTAGGGATGTAAAAGGGGTGTGCTTTACCTGGTGGATCAAGCGGCTGCTTGGAGCACCGCTCCTGTGGCAGGGAGGCTGTTGGGACCTTGGCCGGGGCACAACTTCCCTGTACAGATGCAGCCATTCAAAATGCGCGGTACAAACCCGTGGTACGGTAACCTACCCACAAGCCACCGCGGGGCACTGGAGGGCACCGCGGTAAGTGATTGGCTAGCCAAAATGACCGACAGGGGCACTCATGGTGCATTGGTTGGTAGTGAAAAGATTTAATCATTTAATGTCTTTACAGTGCACATTTTAATCTGCTTAGTTTTGAATATTTATATGGAATTTTACCACTAAAGGGAAATTTTAGTAGCTGAGCAAAAAAAGAAGAGGAGCATAACGCATCTGAAGGTCATAAACGATATTAATTTAGGAACATAAACATTACTGTATGTACGTAAATGTACTGATTATGGCTGGTCTTGGTAGTTTAAAGAAAAAATACACACCAGTTTTTCATTTCTCCCTAAACATTTTAAGCATGAAAGTTTTATGAAACGGTACCCAAATATGCGATTGCTGTATAGAATGAATTTTAATTTTAAAAAATTATTTAACACGAAAATTAAGCTGTTTACATATTCCGCCTGAGAACAGTCACCCGTTGCTACCCAACGCAGAAACACAGCCACTAACTAGCAAAGAGAGGACATTAGCTAGCCAATATGAGAAAGAAATAAATGATTATTTTGTTTATTTCTTTTGCACATTTATTTGAACATTTCCATCGATTGTACTAGCACTTGGAAACTGTCCAATCCCTAGTTCATCAGGCATTTTCTTTTACGCTGCGGGCAATCTCCCGGTCTGGCGCCAGTCTGTGTCTTCTAGGATATAATGCCAGCGAACTCTTGTTTTTATGTCCACTATAACAGACAATCTCCTTTGCTTTTAACCAAGCGTTTAATAATTTCCTAAAATGAAAATGATTTACTTTATTTCTCTCACGGGATCAATAAAAGTATCTATCATCTATCTAAACTATGGGACAGAATTCTGGGGTCTCCCCATACCAGAGATTATGGTAGGGCTTCAGAATGGTGATTGGCTGACACCATCTGACACCCCTCTGATTGGAGAAAAAAGACATGCTGGTTTGCTATACATACTGTACCAGGAAGAGGATTTCTTTCTATTCGAAACGTGTATTTTAAAAGTTTAAGAAGTAAAAACCTTACAGCGCACACAGATTTCTAAACTGATCAGGATCGTTATCTTTGTCTTATGCATAATAATGTTCACCGCTCTGTCCAGCAAATTAATAATAAACTTTATTTTATATAGCTTTTTAAACGAATAAGTAATTAGATTGCTCATAAACCTAATCACTTATTCTACATAAACACAGCGTAATTGCTCTCTGAAAATGCTTTTTCTTTTTATTTAGGCTCAGATTTCAACTATAGATCGTATTATTATAAACTTTCTTGGAAAAATGTCTGTTATGTAAACCATGTTTGCTATTAATTCATTTAGGGCTAGAATATGTTCATTGTCTTCCAATCAAGTCGAATTGACATTAGAAGCTTGCCACGCCCGGACTGTTACACCAACGCATTAGCATGTTAAAGCGATTTCATTGAGGAGCCTAGCTTTCTTAACTAGTAAGTACTGTACTTCCTTGGTTTTGGAGGGGGGAAGTGTCTTTTGCTGGAAATCTCGCCCCCTTCTACTTTGAAAATACCTGTGAAACCGGTTTAATTCGTCACAGCCAGCACTCCCGCAGAGAGGGGGGTTGTACTCGTTAATGTCTTAGCCGGAACACATCATTATATCTCATTTTGTATTTCTTTAAAGCCTAACACTATTGTTGTTATTGTTTTTATCCTGTAAAGCGCTTTGAGGAGCACAGCTTTCTCGTCACTTAGATTACTTTTTGATACCATCCTTACACAAAGCAAAAACTTCTTGTATTTTCCGATCACATACAAGTGGAAAGATTCCAGATTTTAATTGTCTTTTTTCTGAACCAGGGAAAATCTGATGATGTTTCTCTATAACAATAATAAAAAACTTTATTTTACATATCACCTTTAAAAGTGGCATCTCAAAGCAATACAGTAGATGTAAACCACAGATTACAAAGTAAATACCCAGACAAACGCAAACGCGTTTTTAATAAAATGCTTTTATTCATTCAGCAGAGAGAGAGCGTAAAACCTGGGCGTAACAGCTGTTCCTTTTTCTGATCACTCGCTCTCTGGATGAACGTCTCACCTGTCCTGTTCTTTGTTTTCCTAATTTGCTGATTATGCCTTCTGCGATCCACTCCTGCCCTCACACCTAAAGAAGACTATTTTAAATTTCTTTGCGCGGTCCATTGTGCAATTAACCCTTGTATGTGCTATCCTTAAGGTGATATCACATAAAGGTGATATGTAAAATAATGTTTTTTATTATTGTTATAGAGAAACATCATCAGATTTTCCCTGGTTCAGAAAAAAAGATCTAAAGTATACTAGTTTGTCACTAGTATACTTTTAATACAGTCTTTGCTGTGCTCTTGAGGATCCTTGTGATATTTCGAGCTCTGGTTGAATGATAAGTGTTGCAGTTTAAATCTCTCTCTCTCTCTCTCAATTCAATTCAAGGTGCTTTATTAGCATGACAGATGGGTACAATCAGTGTTGGGTATTTACTTTGCTTTGAGATGCCACTTTTAAAGGTGATATATAAAATCAAGGCTTTAACTTGCTTTAACTCCGCAAGTCTGAGTTCTTGTGTCTGTCCTATCAGAACCCGAAAGTATTACAATATATATCTTTATAGCAGGTGGTGTACAGCTTTTTAGTATAGATTACACTTTTCTAAAATGTATTTAAAAAATAAAAATGATTACAATCTAATCTTTCCACGTTTGATCCCAAGATCCTAAGAAAAATAAATCTAAACGGGGAGAAAGCTATGCTGAAAGTTTATTAAAATACTTAGAAGATAAAGATATCAATTTATGTTGCATTTGTCTGATTGTGAATAAAAAAACACATATATTTAAAATTCAAAACGTGAATTAAATCAATATAAATGTTTATATTGTAACGCATAGGTGACTATTCATTGTTATTAAAATGACTTAAATTCGATCATGTTATGATATTTAGAAATATAAAAGTCAATTAATTTTCCATAATATTGCTATTCTATTTTTTCAAAGAAATGTCGCAGTACACGAATATAATCATATCGTTATTAATTTCTTTAGATACCGATTCCATATTATATTAGCAGAAAAGCTTAAAACTACCACTTTTTTACATGCTATTTCACATGTTAGTTAAAGACTTCGATGCTTAAAATTTTTAGGGAGAAATGGAATACTGGTGTGTATTTTTTCTTTAAAGTACCGATTCCTGGAATCTGACTGGCTGACACCCTTCTGAAGTGGTTCCATAATATCTGGTATACGGAAAAGAAAGCGTTGATAAAAAAGCCTGGATTCTCATGTATCTGATACAAGTATCTTTTAATACAGTCTTTGCTGTGCTCTTGAGGATCCTTGTGATATTTTGAGCTCTGGTTGAATGATAAGTGTCGCAGTTTAAATAATTTTCGTAGTTACAAATTATGAAACGCTCTGTTAAAAGCAAGGGAGTTTTTATGTCCGTTGCAGTAAAAGAAAATGCCTGACAATGTAGGGCTTGGACAGATTCCAAGTGCTTGTACAAATGTGCTAAAGAAATTATACTTTGAGTTTACAGCTTGTCCAAAGTCATTCATTATTAATACTATTAGTAATATCTTCGGTAAAGGCTTTGATGCATAAATATTTCTGATAAAGGTAGGTTGTGTACTTTTGTCCAACTGAGCAATCTTGCTTTCATAAAATATACCAACTTTTTAATGTTTAATGATTAACAGGCTGTAATACACAGTTTAAATTTAAAACCTCAAATGCTGTACATGAGAGGTTAAGCTTTATTGGCTCCTCATGGCGGTTTTACAAGGTGATGCCGGATACTTTCCGGCATGACGTCAAATGACGTGATTTACCCCGTGATACTGCGTGATACTGCGACACGCCCACTGGGGTATACTGCGAAATACCCCACCCATTTTGAATGGCTGCATCTGTATGTCTGGGGAACAAGAAAATATTTTTATTTCTTGTCCAGAGGGAACAGAAGGAATCTCCACATGGGCTTCTGTGTTCGGTGGGCACTGTGTGAGCACAGTCTGCCTCTTGGCCCCCCTTTCCTTCTGTACAGAAGGCTTAGGAGCCTTGATCTGATTCCACACTTTGCCTTTCTGGTGATCCACCAAAGGTTCCACTCTGAGTCGCATGCCCTTTTCTTTTTCAACCCGTTTGAGCTTGCCGTGTGACATCAAACACCTTTCAACCTCAGTGTCAATCAGTGTCTCACTGTGTAAGACATCTCCCATGGCAGCCTTGAGGTAAAAGCTTCCTGCTTTTCCTCTGTGTTTTACTGCCTGCTTTGTGACTTCAGGGGTGGAGTCAGCACTCACTTGGGAGTGGCTGACCTCATCCAGGCAGGAACTCTTCCGCTCAATCAGATAGACTGAGGGAGGGAGAGGGGGCGGGTCTCCGCCTCCTCCAGTGGAGAGTATCAGCTCATTCACGCTTCTGGCAGCCTTGGGGAGCGGTTGTCTCTGTCCTAATAAAACTTGTTCAAGCCTGGCCAGGCGGGCGGCTACTGAATCTTTTTGTTCAGCTTTATCTAGCCCTTTCCCTCCCCCAGTGTTCTCATGGCACTTAGGACGCTGGGTGCGGTCCTGTATGCCTGCTTTGGAACGGGGCTTAGCCAGCTCAGGAGCCTGTGCTCCTTCGAGCAGGAGGAAGTTAACCCTGCTGGCTCTGACGGCGAACACAGTTGCTTTAACAGCTTTTTGCTCAGAGCGACTTTGGACATCATACTCCCAGGCTTTCTGCGCGTGTCTCCTAATATCAGTCATTTTCATGGTCTGTGCATCTGTATGCATTAAGATCATCTTCCTGACTGACGGGTGGAGGTTCGCAATGAATAAACCCTTGAAATTTGTGTTCTCTTCGCAACCCTCATCATTTCGCCCTGCAAAATAAGTTTGTCTAAGTCTCTCGTAATATTCGCGAGGGGACTCTGCTTTCTCGTGCTTAATGTTAAGGGCGGTGGCTACGGCAGCAGTCGGGTCAATAAACGCACTGTATTCTTGGATAAGTGCTTGACACAGCTCCTCAAAATCATTACAGACCTTCTTCATCTGCCTAGCCATCCACTCATGTACAGCTCTGCTGGTAGTTTTCCTGACCAGAAACACTTTCTCCTGTTCTGTGGCATTTGGCAGGTACTGCAGGGTATACCTGAGGTCCTGAATATAACTCTCGATATTATTCTCTGACACTGCGGGGTCAAATCTCTCCATGTCCTTCGCTAGCTCTCTCAGAGAATGGAGATTTATCCTTCTAGCTTCTCCGCTGACAGAGATATGGCGGAGATCATGGTCTGACTTGTCGCTGCTAGAGAGAGTGCTTAATAGCGGCTCGAATTCAGACCTTATAGAAACCATCGTTAAACTTAAAGAGTATTACTTTTAAGTACGAAATCACAGTTCTACCACAGAAAATCACAAGATCAAGTATGCGATCAACCCGGTAGATCGCAAAAGATCACAAAACAATCAAGCACTGCTTAAAGAGCAAGGGGAACTTTTTTTTTTCTTTCGGCTTTCAGCACACTGTATTATCATGTATGAAACCCGCGGCGTTTTATATGAATTATTCCTCTTGGTTGACTCATTTCAGTCTTACCACGCCCACCCAGGCACGCCAATTATGTAGTGTGCTCTCACGAGGCACCAGTTCTGTAGGGGTATGGGCATTTACTGGGACAATTATTAATTGTAGCAGTAAATCACAAAATTGATTCTTTTAATGGCCTTAGAATCCAACCATGCGATATAACTCAAACAACACACACACACAGGTACTAATACACGAGGATACATTTATTAATACATAAAATATGCATGTAAACCTAACAGATCTTATCGTGAGGGTTATCAGAATACAAAAGATATATATTCATTCAGTTACGAAGAGTTACATATATCAAGAGGACATACGTTCAGTATATCATTCATTTAGACCGTTTCGTAATTGAACTTGGTTACAACTTCTACATTAGATACTCAAAACAAGTACATCACTCATAGGAATTAAATTGATATCAACTGGTTGGGATAACAATTGAATTCTCGAGCAGTAATGCAGTGAAGTTGAATACTCATCCAATCTCTGGGGATTCAGATCTCCTGCAGGCACAAGCAGTTGCAGGCTTGTTGCTGTCCAATCCGCGCTCTCTGGCTCCGTGCCAGGCTGTGCTTTGCGGCTTGCGACAGTGTGCTGCTGATGCTCTCTGAAGACCGGCTAGTTAGTGTTGGCTTTAACTAGCGAAGTTTGTGCACAGGAGAATAGTGACTGTGGGTCCCAGCAGGTCAGGAAGAAGACCGGTTCGTTCCTGATGAAGTGCTAGTTCTGAATAATGATTCAGCTGTCCACAGTTCCGACCTGTTCACGAGGCTTGCTGCTGATGCTAACCTCGGGTGGATCCTCTGGTTACTCTCTTGCAACCTCTAGACTCTTAGAACAGAGGAAAGTTCTGGCACTCGGACACACTGGCCATTCCGTGGTTGTCCGGGCTGAGTCTCAGGATGGTCAGGAGGCACGCTGCAAGAATGAGATGAAGGAGAGAGATGGGGCCTCATTTGGGAAAGCACAGCAACACTTAATTCTGTTTTAATAACAAGCATTGCCGCTACACGAGCCTGCATTCCGAGCCTGCATTCTCTCCTCAGCCGTCCACACCACACTTTTCCCTGGGTCAGAGATTAAATAAAACTTCACTCGCACCAAACAAATTACCACACACTGAACACTGAACATGTTAACCCAAATATGTCTCACAATACTTTTATGGTACATTACTTTGCTAAAATGTATTTAAAAATAAAAACGATTACAAACGCCAGCAGAGAAAGAGACGCACACACAGTTCTTCATTGTCAAAAAGTAATTTTTACCTTGTCAGCACCCAGACAAACGCAAACGTGTTATTAATGAAATGCTTTTATTCATTCTTAATCGAGCTCACAAGTTCTCATCTGCTGTTGAAGCTCTGTGAGACTAGACTCACACATGGCTAGACTTGACTATTTAACCATGAGATTATGTTTATGTTTATTAATCTTCCTTGTTATGCACTGAGAATGATAAACATCCCCAAACATGGGGGCGACGTAGTGGTCGGCTCTGGCTTTCCCATCTATACCGATGCACTGCAAGTACAACCCCCCTCTCTGCGGGAGTGCTGGCTGTGACGAATTAAACCAATTTCACAGGTATTTTCAAAGTAGAAGGGGGCGAGATTTCCAGCGAAAGACACCTCCCCACCTCCAAAACCCAGTAAGTACAGTACTTACTAGTTAAGAAAGCTAGGCTCCTCAATGAAATCGCTTTAACATGCTAATGCGTTGGTGTAACAGTCCGGGCGTGGCAAGCTTCTAATGTCTCCCGACTACGGAAAGGAACGAAAGAGAATGAAAGAAGGGCGAAAGGAACCCTTCTTTCATTGGAAGACAATGAACATATTCTACCCGTACATGAGAATATAATGCTGGCGCGTGGGCGCGGTGGGGTGCTGTACCAGCTGTCAAAAAAAAGTTGTTGGTTTTTTAAAGTCAATTGAGTGTCCATAATATTGCAGTAAGTGAAAAGTGTGCTGTCATTTGACAAAACAAGGCTCGCCAGATAATGTGAGTTGAAACCTGTTTTTCTAGCTTTTAAAGTCGTGCGATGTGTAAGCAGGAACACATCATTATATCTTACATATGAAAAATACATAATATAGCTCCCAAACAAACACAAACGTGTTTTTAATAAAATGGTTTTATTCACTCGTAATCTGACAATTTCATGAAGACTAAGGAATGACTAAGGAAATTGTCATCTGTTGTTGAAGCTCTGTGAGCTCGGTGACTTTGAGACCACTTGTTATCCCAAGTTGTTTGAATCGCCACAATTCAAATAGAGAAATAAGAGCTAACTGACAAGATTTAAGATGTGGCTGTCAATGTTGGATTAAAAAAAAACACGTTGCCCGACGTTAGTTGCATTGCTTGAAAAATAATTTTATTTCGAGAGACTGGATAAGTAATTCAAGTGTTTTTTTAACTTCCTGAAAAACAAGTAATAATTTAACAATATGTGCAAAAGTTTTATGATATGTCGCTGTTGTGAATGTCTGTGGAGTGTATGTTATTTGCCTGTCCTGGCTGTGCTCTCTCGCTCGCCCTCTCCCCCCCCCCTTCTCAATTCAATTCAATTCAATTCAAGGTGCTTTATTAGCATGACAGATGGGTACAATCAGTGTTGGGTATTTACTTTGTAATCTGGGGTCCTTTTAACTGTTTTTACACCTACTGTATTGCTTTGAGATGCCACTTTTAAAGGTGATATATAAAATCAAGGCTTTAACTTGCTTTAACTCCACAAGTCTGAGTTCTTGTGTCCGTCCTATCCGAACCCGAAAGTATTACAATATGTTTCTATATAGCAGGTGGTGTACAGCTTTTTAGTATAGATTACACTTTTCTAAAATATATTTAAAAAATAAAATCGATTACAATCTAATCTTTCCACATTTGATCCCAAGATCCCAAGAAAAATAAATCTAAACGGGGAGAAAGCTATGCTGAAAGTTTATTAAGATACTTAGAAGACAAAGATATCAATTTATGTTGCATTTGTCTGATTGTGAATCAAAAAACACATATTTTTAAACATGTGTTTGCGATTTAAATCAAAACGCGACTTAAATCAATATAAATGTTTATATTGTAACGCATAGGTGACTATTCCTGGTTATTAAAATGACTTAAATTCGATCATGTTGTGATATTTAGAAATATAAATTTGTTTGGTGCAAGTGAAGTTTTATTTAATCTCTGACCCAGGGAAATGTTTAATTTTCTCAAAAAAATGTTTGTTAAAAAAAAAAGTCATGGCTCCGGCTGGATTTCGGCTTGTGTTGTGGTACATGATTATAATTATATTGTGATTAATTTCTTTAGATACGCGATTCCATATTATATTCCCTTTTAATTAAATTCTAAAAGTATGCTTGTTGACTCCGGTATCACGTTAGTTAAAGACTTCGATGCTTAAAATGTTTAGGGAGAAATGGAATACTGGTGTGTATGTTTTCTTTAAAGTACCGAGACCAGCCATATACTGTATGTTTATGTTCCAAAATTAATATTGTTTATGGCCTTCACACGCGTTACAGTATGCTCCTATTCTTTTTATGCTCAGCTACTAAGATTTCCCTTCAGTGGTAAAATTCCATATAAATATTCAATACTTAAACGGGCACAGTAAAGACATTTAAATCTTTCTACGACCGACCAACGCACCACGAGTGCCCCTGTCGGTCAACCAATCATGTACCGCGGTATTTTGCATCGTGATGCGCGAGGCCGTAGCCAATTACCTCCGGTACGTGTCTGTGCCACACACTTTGAATGGCTGCATCTGTAGGTGGGGCCCCAAGCACAGAGACATCCCACACACAAAATTTGAAATAAAATAGTTTTGTTAAACGTTATTGTGCTTTGGCCAAAAATATGACTCTTCCAGCAGGATGCTGGGGGGGGAAATAAATAGACCTGCACTGTAGCAGAAAAATATCCCTTCCAGCTTCTAGTGAGGAAACAAATCATTTCCTATTTCCTATACCAATTTCCTGGCAGAAAACTGGAATTGAACAGCAGAGCTGCTCTTTAACCTAAGCTGGACTGTAGCCACAAAATTCACTTCTTGGTTGCCTAGCCATGAACATAAGCCACCATCACTGCAGCTGGCTTTTCCAGGTCTCATACTGGAAAACAAACACCCTGCGCTATAGCAGAAAAAAGTAATCATCACTGGGCCTGCTCTTCAGCTTTAACTGTGACTGTGGCAGTAGCCGACAAACATTCAGCCAGGAGACAGATTCAGCCTGTGCTGGAGCAATCTGATAGTTTATCCTTGAACTTTGCTCCTGGTCATTTTGACTATTTTGGTCTTCCTGTGATTGCTGGTGTCCTATCAAACAGCCTGTGAGATGCAAGGGAAACCTTTGAAAAGAAAAATGAAACCATAGGAAAAGCCACACCTCTTGAGGCACATCCCTATGCAGCATCATACATAATATGTTACCAATTGAATGCTTGCTCACTATTGTGTGTCCTAAATATTTCTAAGTAAAAAAGTAGATAATGCATGAATACAATCATAAATCAACACAAACAGGGATTTTATAGTAAAATATAATCAAACATTGTTATTCTTATTCATTTAATATTTTTATTGTTAGATTTTGTATTGAATACAATAGTGGAAGGTCTCTGAATTTCTTTAGAAAGTATTACATATTTGCTATTTCACCTGTCTTGGCTTATCTATATCTAATGCAGTCTCTGATTGTATAAATTATGTTATTTGTTAACGAAGTATTAATTGGATTAAAGTAGTTAAAGTAGGTACTGTAGCTGCGTCAGCATGCGTAGGCTGCAAAGGAACAAGTAAAGGTTTACTCCATGCTGAAAAGAGAAGAAAAGAAACAAAACGTTTCAGCTGTGAATCCTTCTTCAGGTGTGAGAGAGGATTTGTCAAAATTTTTAGCATAGAATAAACCTTTACTTGTTCCTTAATTGGATTAACACACATGTATCAAAATAAAAATGAAGAATAATGTATTTATGTACAAATACTTTACATTCAGTAAATACATTAAAATACTATTAATGCCAAACAAATGAAATAATCAGAACATATACTATGGGGATTCCAACAATATAGTTTGAGTTTGATAGTTAAAATAATGTGCTACTCACGGAGACACTACTAAAGATTAGAAAAGGTGTGTATGAAATACACTGTGACTACTGAAAACATTTAGTACTAATACAGTTTACTTAGAAATTATTCAGAAGTAATAACGATGACTTACAAACTCATCAATTTGACTTGTAGCACAATGTTATTGACTTACAGGTATGTAATTTGGTTGACTGAGGCCTAGCCATTGTTTTGTTGTCTCCCTTAGAGGATATGACTTTCCCTTCCACAACATTTGAAATATACCTTGCATCCTGTTTTTTTTTTTGCAGCTCTTCAAATTGTTTAAGACGTTAAAATTTAATCAAGAGACTGCTTAATGGGGACACAGAAAGAACACCATAAATACATTTGAAAAAGAGTAACAAATTTCTAGTTAATTATTTACATTTGCCCTCTGTAGTTAGGTCAGGATGAGAAAGAATCGAGATACACATCCACAGGTCTGGAAAGACAAGGGCACCAGCTGCCCTTGAACTATTCAACTGTTTCTAAAAATTGAATTATGTTGATACCATAGGAATGAAGTAGTCAAAGATCTGTTACATTTGACGTGTAATGTTATGAGGTTAGCTTTATACATTAGGGCACTTTATGTGTTTTATTAGTGCTGCTATAAGCATAGAACAATTCATCTCTTATGCTTGCCTTGTAAAGTCTCTTCCTTTATCAACGTTACTCATACTAAAGTCACTTATGTAGCAATTAGACTACTATAACCAAGCTCTTGAAATGTTTTTTTTCATTGACAGGGAGCACCCTTCACAAAGAATTAACATAAAAAACTTCAAAAAATCAAGTCATGAATTCTTTCATTAAGATCTGCATCCACTTTGTTCTCTCCGTCCACACTAACATGATTTATTTTCCTAGGGTGATCAAGCACATCTCAATTTAACTGAATAAGTCATCAACTGAAACTTTTTTTTTAAACCCATCAATGAGCTCATACCACTGACTACGTAATCTGCACAGAATTCAAATAACCATCCACAACTATTTTTTACAGGGAATAGTTGTTCAAACACACCATTATACGACCTCTAATCTTTGTAAATGACTACACAGTTGGTATTAAGTTGGAAATTGATTAGACTAGAGGTCAAGGCCCTTCCTAAGCATTCTCACATCTGTATGTTTATTTTAGGTAATACATGGGGGCAGTATTGGTTGTTTTTTTGTTTTGAGTTTTCCGGAAAAACAGACTACAAAAAAAGCCTTCAGGAATTCTTTTAGGGATTGTTAGTTTTGTGTTTTCAGCCCATTTAGACTGCACTGTTTAAGGATATGGTCTGTCACCCTGACATCATCAAGACATTATGATGATTTTTAAAATTATCCTTACTGTTGGTTAATAGTCTTGTCCAGCGGTTAATAATTGACTAAGTTTTCTGATCTCTCCATTCATTTAGAAACTTCTGCCTTCTACACTTGTCATTTTCTTACAGAACTCCAAATCTTTTCCCACTTTCAATTCCTTTTATCCATTTTCATCTTTTTTCTATGGTCTTCATTACGCTATCTCCTTTCCACATATTTCTGTCCTCTCCTTCTCTTACTACACATCTGAAGAAAGTTCTACAGCTAAAATGTTTTTTCTTCTCTTTTTCGTACACCATGAATTTAGCTTCTAATTGTCTCTTTGCAGCCTGCACACTGATGCAGCTCCCCACTTTAATCTTTTATAATGTGCATGAGAGTTTTGGCTGTCAAAAACAGTAAGCATATAAATGTTTGTAAAACAGTTCCCTGTTATTGTTATTCCCCCCCCACACACACACACAATATGTTTTAACTGTAAATGTTGTTGTTTCTCAATATTTGAACATTAAAGTATACATACAGTATTTAAGTTTTTCCACTAAAGAAATTTATAATAATTTGGGAAATAAAGTTGATCTTTCATCTGCAATAATGCATTGCAGATCTTTGAGATCTTACTTTAAGATATGAGTGTACATGTAAGGCAAACATTTGACCTTTTACTATTTCTAGTACTAGAAATTTTACTATTTCTAAAAATGTCATCAAAGAGGAATCATGAAATTTAAGTGGGATTTAAGTATGTCATAGAAAGAGATCTCAAGTCTTGGTTTCTTGTTTCTGAAATACACTAAGGGCATTTTTGTATTGATTTAACTATGTGTCAGTCACTCTTCCCAATATACTTTATGTACATCACTACTCAGATACCATCAGATATAAAGAACACATATGCAAGACTACTATTCATCGACTTCAGCTCAGCTTTTAACACTATCATTCCAGAGAAACTAGTCAAGAAACTCAGTGCACTGGGTCTCAACACCACCCTCTGCAACTGGATTCGGGACTTTCTGACAGGAAGACCTCAGGCTGTCAGGCTTGGAAACCACACCTCCAGCACACTAACTCTGAACACTGGGGTCCCCCAGGGGTGTGTGCTTAGTCCATTACTCTACTCCCTCTATACCCACGACTGTAAGGCCAAACACAACACCAACCCCATCATCAAGTTTGCCAATGACACCACAGTTGTAGGTCTGATCACAGACAATGATGAGAGGGCCTACAGGGATAGGTCAATCTCCTTACAACGTGGTGTGAAGACAACAACCTCACCCTCAACGTCAGCAAAACCAAGGAGCTGATCGTTGATTTCAGGAAACTGCAAAACGGACATGCCCCTATCCACCTCAACGGGACTGAAGTGGAAAGGGTCAGTAACTTCAAATTCCTTGGCGTCCATATCACCGAGGATCTCACGTGGTCTCTCAACGCCACCTGTCTGATCAAGAAAGCGCCTGTACTTCCTAAGACGGTTGAAGAAGGCTAAGATATGTCCCTAGATCCTCACTAACTTTTACAGATGCACTAATGAAAACACACTGACAGGTTGCATCACAGCGTGGTATGTCAACCGCAGTATTGCTGACCGCAAAGCCCTACAGCGGGGTTGCTCTCCCATCTATACAGGACATTTATGATAGGCGGTGCTGGAGGAAAGCTCTAAGTATTATCAAAGACCCCACACACCCCAGCTACAGACTGTATGATCCTCTACGATCTGGAAAACGGTACCGGAGCATTCGGGCCCAGACTACCAGACTCAGAGACAGTTTTTACCCTCACACTATCAAACTATTAAACTCCCAGCTTCTCTCACCTCACCTCTCACCTATGATCTGAACCTCACAGTGCCTTCTTTCTTACCAAAAACTCAAGCACACATTGAAATCTACCTCTACCTTATATGTCAAAAAGCTCACTACCCATAATTTTCTATCCTTTTATTTCATTCTGTTGATGCATGTTTTTGCCCATCTGATGTTGTTCTGCACATTACCTGTTACCTTTGTTGTTTTGCACATTGCCTGTTGTTGTTTTTGCACACTGCCTGTTGTCTCTGTCTTTCTTTTATTATACAATTGTATTGTTGTTTTTTTTACTACTTATTGTCTGAGAGCTAGCTAAGTAGCATTTCGTTATACCATATAGCTGTATATAAGTATAATGACAATAAACTTGAACTTGAACTTGATCAGTCAACAAACAAAAGAGAAGGATAACGTGCAAAATAAAGCAATGTTGTTTTCATAACAAAATTTTCATATAACAGCTTTTTTTAAAAATCTGTGGTAAAATCATTCTGTTAAAGACAAATAAATTTAGGCTAAAATAAGGCTTTCAACAGATATATTCCATGTATTATATAGATATATGTAAAATAAATGCTGGTAAATGCAGTATAATTAAATACACATTTGAGATCTGCAATACATTTTCCCACATTTAACTAATGTATTTTCATGATAGCCAGTCTTTTTTGATCCACTGCTGGATACAAACCTTACAAAATTGCCTTTGCAAACTTTATGATTTCATCTTGGTATCTAATATCAGATGAGTGCTAATTGCAGTAGCACAGCTGGAAGGGGCTCCTTAAGAACACTGATTTCTACCAAATTTAGCATGTTGTGCACTGGTGTGAGAAAAGCAACATTTTCACACCTAACCAATCATTAAAAATGGAATGTACAACCTGCCACCTGATCATAAGTGACTAATTTCCCTTTAAAACTATGAAAAAAAAAATTTGGAATCCATTAGTAAAGTAGTAGGTAGTAAAAACTATAATTACAGTACAAAACAGGAAATGTTGAGCTAGAAGAAGCTACTTATGAAAAAAGACTTAAATGTTTAAGTATATTCTAGACAATGTGTGGAAGCAATTAAAAAGGAAAACAAATTGACACAATGTATAGTTAAAAGCACAGAATTTAAATCAAGGATTTAATATATGTGTACAATACACTAGTAAGTCTCATTTAGAATATTGGGAACATTTATGATCATCACTTAATAGAAAAGATTTTGCTGCTTTGGTACCAGTCCAGAGAAGAGCAATTGGATACATTCTGGAGTTTAAGGGAATGTCCTACACTGACAGGCAGAAGGAACTGAAACATTTTTAATCTTAAACAGAGAAGAATACAAGGGAACCTGATACAAGTAGTCAGCTGGGCAGATTTCTTCAGATCACCGAAACACAAACCAAAGGCCATAAATGGAAACTATGTGGAAGTATATTTAAAACCAAGAAAGCAAAGAGTTGTGGGTTATGGAAGAAGCTACAGTACAGCCATGTTATTGAAGTCAATAAACTAGGTTCTTTAAAGAAACGGCTGGATAAAATCCTTGGATCAATTAACTACTAAACACCAAATGGTCAATTAATAAGTAATTGTTTGAAGACAATGTTTTATGCCACAAACTGGAAAATAAAAATAATATAAGGATCTGTGTCATAATATACTAGTACACAGTGTAATACACAGAGACATTTCCATTTTTTTCGTGACAGAACCTTAGTTGGTTATGAAGTTATTACTGGTTATAGTAATAAGTACAAATCTCTACATGATCAGTAAAAATAACTAGAAATCATTTTAAAAATGTAAAACATTCTTTCACAAATATTTCATTTAAGAAATTAAATAAAATAATTTTTCTCTGTATTTTTTCTTTAACTGCATAGCAGAAAACATGAAAGTGTAAAAAATCTGACATTTTAGCGAATAATAAGTTTACATGAACTAAAAAAAAACATCTTAAAATCTTTAAATGAGACTGGACTTTAAATTACTGCAATTCCAAATGATTTTATTTTATGTACATTACTGATAATGCAGATTATCTTTGATTAAACATTGATTCTGACCTTTCTGATATTTTATGGGGGTATTCCTTTATTTAGTGCAACATTTTAACACATATACAGTATACAAACTTCTCACTTACATTAGCTTAGGTACTGTACATGCAATCTTATTGTGCGGTAGTGAGAGGTAGCTTTGTGAGAAAGTCACTATTGTGGCTCAAATCTCAGGTTCAGTGTGGAATCAGTTAAGGTGACTGCCAGTAAACTGGGAAAACTTGCAGAATAAGGTATAACTGTTCTGAATGAGTGATCGATACTTAGATATTGTTGAATTACACATGAGGGAAAGAAGGTATAAGAGTAGGCTCGGTATGAAATTAGCCATGCTTCTGAGTTAACTAAGAGGCTTATAAGACCAGTTGGGAGGAAAATGGTTTGAGTCTGTATCTAGGTTCTAGCCTGGAAAGATTGTGAGTAATGGGTTGGCCTGTCTTACAGGCCTGTGAGACTCAGCAAGTTATGAAGGCTTGAGGAAAATCAAGTAGAGGCTGTACTGAGGGCCATCACAGGTGATAGACTGGCAGGCTGCATGGTAGTTTGTTTGCCAGGCTCAATGGGGAATGAGGAACTGGGTTGACCAGTTGATCCAGGACTAATAGAGGTGTTGGCACCTGATGAGATCAGGAAATCATTTGAAAGATAGCAGTGTCTCTCTCAGCTATGGGAGATGAATCTAAATGGCACAGGTTGAATCTCAAGTACTCCCTGTACTTTACCATGAGCAGAGAGATAGCTGGTATCAGATTTTGAGATAAGTGAGAAAATGGGGAAAATGGTGGCAGCTGTGTCATAGAGCTAAGTGTTGGTTGTAGAGAAGCATTCCATAGCTAAATGAAATCAGCTGGGAAAGTTAGTATAGCTCTGGTACTAGATGAAGAAAGTTAGTTATGTTGAAGACTGAGAATAGGGCAACACAAATTTAATTGGGCTGAAAACTCCAGTGCACGGTGACAATTGAAGAAAGAGAGTGAGAAGTTGGTAAGATCTAGTGAGTGTGATGACTCAGTTGATTAATATTTTTTTAAATGAAACTAAGATGGTATGCTGGCAGTATCAGGATTGTGATGGTGCATGCCAGTATTTGTCTTACTTAAGTAAAAAACTTTAAATTTATTTTTACAGTAGTGCCTACAATCTTAGTCATAACTGGTGACATACAGTAACAAGTGTGCACACTGCTTATCATACTTAATTCTAAAGAAGTAACAAATAGAGTGACATCTCTATATGCAACACATGCAAACACTGCTTCAGAAATGGTTTGATTATCAATTAGTAATCCATGCTAAATACATCTAATGTTTTTCAGTATCATGGGCATGAATGGCTATTTATACTCCAATATGTTATTGCAGTATAACATGTGGCAAGCCCTGGTGCTTTTGTGCTTTCCCCTTCACTCCCTTTAATACTTGTGCCTTGTTTCGTCTTGTAGACTGACTAAAGTAGCCTTGACCTTTTGTTCTGCAATTTACAGCTGCTGATACCTTTGATGGTACTAGAGATGGAAAAAATGACAAACATCCCCTCTAAGACAGTTTTACTAAATAAAGTAGACTTTTGCTACCAGTCTTTTTTTTGCCTCTATATTGCTCATCTTTTATCAGTAATCAAGTACTAAATACTGTACATAAGTGCCAGTGTGACAGCATAGCACCATAGTCAAAGTACTGCCCAGGAAATTCTTCTTGTTTTTTATCTCCTGGGATTCAGTTTAATCTTAACATGGTTTAATGATGATCAATTTCTTTGCTTGTGTCTGGTTCCAATCCTATCTTAGATTGTATCTACAATGCATGACCTTTCTTGGAAACTGTATTCAAAATTGCTCAAATGAATCCACCTTTGAGTACTCTGAATCTTATTTAATCATTTTTTTATCTATATACAATTTTAGTGGTTTTCTTTGTAGTCCATCTCAGAGAATTGAATACCAGTATTAGTAAGAATAATAAATATATAAAGGTATACACTCTTTGTGAGTCTATTTATGATTATTAATCTGCATAGAGCCAATTCCATAAAACAAAACTTATCTATTAGGACTGTATTTCTGAAACTTACACAGTACTAGTCTGATTCAAGTATTCAAAATCCTGAATGGCACTGGAAAAATTCAACCCATTGGCCTTCTCAAGAATCAATAGTGAAACATGAACCAGAAGATGTAAGTACAACCATAATAAAGTTCATTTAAAACTTAGAATATGAATAATACATTTCTTTTTGAATTCCGAAATTCCATTTACTGCTTATATAAATTTATTGAGTTGAACATGTCTTGATTGTCAGTTCATCTTTTTTATATCAAAATTAAGAATTCTGTTCACTTTTCAGTGTGCTCTCCTTCATGCGGGGCCGGCCCTGGGCATAGGTGAACTAGGCGACTGCCTAGGGCCCCAAGGCCACCAGGGGGCCCCCTTAAAGTGCAACACAACTTAATTTAATCAGCACATTCAAATGTGAGTGAAAATTCAACTATAGTTGTTCTTTGTGTTGCAGCTATGAATTATCCTAATGGAAGCCCAGTCAAAAAATGACCAATCATAATCAATACGTAATGTTTCTGAAGTGCAGAAAAGAAGAGCGGGCTAAGTGATCTCAAACCAGAGGTACTCCAAATCAAGTCATTTTAATAATGTATTTTAATACATAATAATGTAATAATTTATATTTCATCTGGTTTTGAGTCTGTCAGATCCATGTAACTAGCAAATGGTAGACATGTTACATTTTCAAGCTAGACATGTAGAACAATTGAGGTGTTTTCTTAGAAATTAACACATCAATGTTTCCTGCAATTGTATACATACAATATGGGTTACCTAAAAGGCAGTGCTGCCTGGCAAAACAAAAACATTAAAGTGAATGTACAATACAAAAGATTGTTCAACAATTACATATACTGTATTACTCCTGTATTTCATTAAATGGGGGTATTGTGATCTCAACCTCTAGCCCTTAGGATTGCAGTCACTCTCCCAGTGATAATGGCAGGAGCAGAGAGGACATTTCTGGAGCTCTATGAAGTTGATTAAAACATACCTGAGGTTGAACATATAGGCACGTTGATTTATAGAATGTTTTTTATATAAAATTTTATATATTTCTATAGAAATCTCACCCCCTTGTTATTGAATGCACTAGATTTTATTGCTTAATTTCATATTTCTACAATGGTTTCCGTGCAGTACTTAATAAGTAAGTAATGATTTGCTATACAGTAGTTTTGAAGTAACAGGTGTCCTGTTTATCATTATTTATTGTTATTAATGTTCCTATTTATTACGTTTAATGTTAAAATACTTTATCTTTGTAAAATGTGTGCTTTGTGTTCTTGTTTATAACTTAATCCTGTAAATGTTCTTCAAAGCTGGTTTATAAAAGTTTTCTAGCTATATAATTCATTTATTTAATTGTTCTAAATAGTAAAATATAGTTGGGTAGTGAGCTGATAATAGCAGTGCATGCACAAATCGTGATCTGGAAGGGTCCCTTTCCAAGATCTTGCCTAGAACCCCCAAAAAGCTAGGGCCAGCCCTGCCTTTTGGTGCCTGTTTTGTTAATTTCTAACAACCACACATTAAAAATTATTACTAGAAGTTTTTTTGTGACATAAGAGATTAAACAAACAATGCTGCTAGGTTCTGTGAAACCACATTCACTTTTGGACTTGATTTGAGGGCATTCTCTGGGGTGGGTTCAAGTCTTGTTCTTGCTAAACATACAGTATTTAGTAGTTCAAGTAGGTAGCTGCGTCATCATGCATAGGTTGCAAAGGAACAAGTAAAGGTTTATTCCATGCTGAAGAGAAAAGAAAAGAAACAACTTTTCAGCTGCGGAGCCTTCTTCAGGTGAAATGTTGTTTCTTTTCTTCATCTTCAGCATGGAATAAACCTTTACTTGTTCCCATACAGTATTTAAGACCTTAAATCTAATTTAATGGATTGAAATACTTAGTGTTGATTGGCCCTAATATAAACCCTTTACCTAATAATTTCACAATCTCCTTAGTGATTTAATCTCCATAAAGCCTTCCAAGCTATTTGCATTCTTTATGTTAGACATCAATCCAGGTTTTCAACAAAGATATGAATCAACTAAATATGCATAGTCTAGGGCGACACAGTGGTGCAATGGTTAGCATAGGGTCCTGGGTTCAGTTCTGGACCTGTGGTGCTATCTGTGTGGATTTTTTGTATGTTTTCCAGTGTTTCTGTTGGTATCCCCTGGGTGCTCTGGTTTCCTCCACCGTCCAACATACTGGTAGATTAATTGACTTCTGGGAAAATTGGCCCTGGTGTGAGCATGTGTGTCTGTGTTTGTGTCTACCCACACTGTAATGGACTGGCATCCTGTCTGAGGCCTGTGCCTGATATTTGGCAGGATAGACTTCAGCTCCTCCTTGACCTGAATTGGAAGGAGCATTTATTAAACAGATGGATATATAGTCAATAATTTATTCTATATTGATGACATGATTTGATCTGTGATTTTCTTTTAGTGTTCTTGTTTCCAGCTAATTGGTGAATTGCATTTACAGTATGTTCCCAGTGGGCAGTGATTCATCAAATATACGTATATATCACGGCAAAAATACGGCTATACGTATATATACATTGCCGCGATGTATAATCAACGTTGAATTGCAACGCATTTAGAAGAATAAACTTATATATAATGTCGAAAACACATCTAACACAGTGCCTGAGGCTTTTTATATATCGCGTGTGCCGCAACTAGGAATATGACAACAATCTGCACCGTGTACGAAGTAAATTATTTTGCAGTAATTTATTTACACAGCTTTGCATACAGGGGTTTTGAGGAAGGGGTCTTGCCACCTGCCTGAAAAAAATAGTAAAATGTTTGAATGCCTATTGATGTTCTATTTTTATTTTTATAGAAAAGTTGATACCATTTCCTGGACACCCCGTCCCCCATCAGGGCACGGTGCCCGGAGAAAAATCTGTTGGGGGGCATCTGAAATTCTGAGGGGGGCGGTGATATTTCGGTTGAAATGGAGCTGTACGTTGCAGCTACCCAAATGAAATCTTGCAACTATGCCATTGATTAGTGCTTCATGATAGAAGATAACGACTAGCAATCTGGTATTTGCAATGAAGTTCAGTTTCACATTTTTCGGCACTCTCGCGGTTTGTATTGCCTGGAGTGACAAGTACCACACGCGTTCATTTTTGCAGCTACATCGACGGTAATGAGGTTCTGAATTGTTAAGAAAAAATAGTTGTAAAACCAACAGAAAGCACAGACGTCTATAACTAGTCCTAGTTATATAATGATTTTAAGTTTAAGGATAAACTACTGCAAGGAATCGGTCCACCTGAGCAAACAGGATCATAATGTTGACACCCAATAACGACACTGGTATGTGCCATTCCTGGACGGATAGCCCTCCTGCACATCAAACAGTCCGAGTGACTGTTAGTGTCAATTAGTGTTATCTGACCATTGACAAAGTATAACATTTTTTAAGGGTGCAGGTTAAGTGAGAGAAAGTGTTCAAAAATCCTTTTGCCCAGAACTGAGGGGGCGACACTCCCCCCTCCCCCCGTGACGTCAGGCCTGTCCCCATCCAATTCCATAATGTCATTATATATAATACCTTACAACAGTGACTGTTTCCTTACTAACTGCATGCGTTAAAGTTGCACATCAGCACACAGCAGGGGACACATTGCCGCGATGTATTATCAATGTTAAATTGCAACCGTAATATCGACAACATTAATAAACGCATATATTAATGACATTGAAAACATATCTAACACAGTAACTTTTCCGGTTATATACCACAATGCATTGCTGATATTCATTAGTCGCCATTTTGGTTAAGTACTGTCACGTTTTTCAACGAAGAAGAAATCTGCAAAAATCTCAGCAATCCTCTTTTGACGAGTAAGTGTAAATAATAATAATACTATTTGAATACATACAGGTCTTACTTAATATTATTTTGATTAAAAATAGTATGTTAATAAGCAATAAATGGCACATAAAATAGTGTGAAGGTGAAGATTACACAAAATCAACTACAAATGTGGGAATTTTAAATTTTTAAGATTATAAATTGCATGTTGCACATTAGCAACACTACAGTAATGCAAATATAACAATAGTGTAAGAAAATCCTGACCTAATTCCTTTCAAATGCTGAAACAAAATGTGAATGATTTCAGAGTTTCAGAAGTGGGTACTGAGTCTCCTGATAGAGATCAGAGATGAATTGAGGAGTGTGGGAAGGTGTACAGAACCGTTGGACTCCCAATTCCACATCAAGAGGCTGAGCACAATGGAAGAGTTCTGTACACACAAGCGAGTCCTTGCTGCTGGTATGATATTATATTCTCTCTGTGGTGTAGAAAATACTCACTACTAGTATTCTAGGTTATACTGTAGATAGGTCATAATTTAACAGCCTACATCTGATTAATAGGATCCATCTCTGGCATACTTTCTTAGTTTTAGTTTATTATGTATAATATTACTTATCTTTTAATGCCAAAATAAAGTGTTTTACATAAAGTTCCATGTTCTAAAAAGTTACTACAACTTTGAACTTTGAAATATGGTTACTTTGCATTCTAAGACTTAGCAAATACTACAGAAAAGTGCAGTTAATACGTGAAAATGTGTTCGTTCCATTGAATGGTCATGTGTAATGTGTATGTCTGATTAGTTGATTATTGAAGATCCAGTAGTAAAAATAGTTTCTAATATTATTTCTAATTATAATATTATTTCCAGAAAAAACAACTTTGGAGAGTAGGTGGCAGCGATGTCAGAGTGTGTTCACAGTGTTGTCAAGGTATTGCTTATTGATTTTTTAAATGTTTTTACATTACATTTTTAAAAATACATTACAAGTTAAAATATCCACAAAATTTAGCTTATAGATACCTACTGTACGTGTTAACCACTGAATTTGCAAGGTGTAAAACTGCAAAATTGTCTTTTAAAATATAAGGATTACAGTAGTACATTCGATCCTAAATATTTGAGTAAATAAACGTTGAGTGGAAACTCGCTTGAAAAATGTCTAAGCTCAGTGATAACTTGGTTTTCAGACTTAAGACAAATGAACTGATGATGGAATTCAACTTAGCTGGCACAAACCGGGAAGATCAACGACAAAAGAGGGGCCTGAGAGACACAAATCTTTCTAGAGCAATTAAAGGTACTCTTATTCTATGTTGTACTTTCAAACTTTTGGTACTCTTTAATTAGGACAGACTTTATTGCTCAATTACTATGATGCAAGCTAAACTTAATACATTGATAAAGCTTTGAGCTTAGTAAACCTTAATGGTTCTTTTTTGTGGTTATATTCAAGAAGATATTAATTATCATTTATCTGAGTACTAATATAAAATTTCTCCTTTCTGCGGTGCTGAAGTCCCACCCAACAGCAACAGAAAAAGAAATAAAGGAGCACACAATGCATTATTTGAAGAATGTGTATGCAAGGCAGGGGGCCCGGAAGTCTGGACACCGAAAATGATAAGTTGCTGGTTCTAGCTGTTAGGACAATTAGACGGGGCTTTGCAAATGGTGAACAGTAAAAATCGACTTCACTTCACATTGTAATAATATTTTCTTGGAAATATAGAACTTGTAAATTTTGAAACTTATATTTGAATCGAAATGTGTTTTTGAGTTAAATATTAGCGTGTTCATGTAATCAGTTTGTGTTTGTCTTTATATATATTGCCATGTTACTAGAATTTGTAGCTCAAGTTTACTAGTTGTGTTTTTTTTATGATGATTAGCCATATGTTGATTACAATATTGTATATAATGTATAATTTGAACTACATATTTTTCAGGTGTGAATGATTGTAAATTTTCAGAATAAATTTCTAAACCAAATCATTGGCTTGATTTACTAGTTTCTACACCTGCAAAACATATCTTTGATGCATAATAGACCTTTAACCATATATGTATAATAGTCCCCTAAAGTTATCCATTTAATAGAACTCCAACCATATATGTATAATAGTCATCGAAATTTATCCATATAATAGAACTCCACCCATAGATAATATAATCATACTGTAGATGTATAATTGACGTATAACAATATACGTATATTAGAATTTAATTCTAGACCAATTACGGACCACATTTATACATCTAAGGTATATGTTTAATAGACGTATATTCTACATCTTTTGCCCACTGGGTTATCTATTAAGATATAATATTACTATTATATTTTGTGATTTTGTGGCTCATGTCATCAAAATCAAAAGATGCAACCATTTCATAGTCTTTGTATAGGTCCTTCTTAGTTCAGTTTTTGAAGCAATTTCTCAATTCTCCACCTGATGAGCTGTGTAGTGGTTCTGCTGGTGCAAAGTCAGTGATGCATTTCAGGGGTGAATCAATTGAATATCCCTCCATAAACTTTATGTGTGTGTCTTCTGGAATAAAAGGAGCTGTACTGTATAAATGCAATTATTTATTACATTCTCCACTACAAACGTGTATGTGTGTTTGCTGTTAGGATTCTTTTGGGAAAGGGTATTCACAATGTTCTTTACTAAATCAAATAGTCTATATTCTTTGTCAAGTCAGTAGATATTTCTTACACTTATCATAGTTCGTATAATGTTATTCAGCTTCAAAAAGTCTTTGAATTACTGAGTTTTTGGTCAGAGTTAGGAACAGGAGACCTTGACCTCAGATAATCAGCCAAAATATTTTTAGAAAGCTTGCCAATTTCTGGTAAGAAATTGGAGCTCCATTTTATTTGCTAATTATTAATCACACAACATGGGTGGTATGGAAACTCTCTCACAATGCATTAAATATATTACCTCAGCTATTATTCTTGTTTTGTCTGAGTTTGTCTCTTATCTATCAAAAAACAAGAAATGTTCTTTGTTTTGTTTACAGAACACCTATGAGCACCTAAAATATAATGCATAAATTTGCTTTAGGAATAGGGTTATGTTTCATGTTAGTGTTAATGCCAAAATAGTGATCTCAACATGGATATCATTAACATAGCAAGTCAAAGAAATACAAGTAGATTTGGGATTTAATTGAAGAAGACTGAAACTAGGGTTTAAATGAAGTATTTTTAAAATGTAGACATGTAAGAGCAAATCAGTCAGATTTCTTTGCAAAGAGAAAAACAAAACCTTTATTTTAAAATGTTTTAAAATACATTTAAAATGAATAGTTGTTGCCCATGCTTGGAAAGTTTTTTGTTTAAGACATGTAAATACTTCAGAATTCCTTAAGCCATTTGTGAGATAAAATAATGTGTTTTTCACCATATGTGTCTTAACATACTGTCACTGCAATTCCAGTTCAGCATGTATTAATGGAATGTCTGGTCTGTTGGGCAACCTTGCTAAAATTTAATTAAATTGTTGTATTATACATCTGTCACTTCCAATTCCAGATTATATATATATGGGTTTACTTTAATTCAACTTAATTAGCTTTACACTTTCAGAAAACAGAGCCTTATGTTTTAGAAAAGACTGCTAACGAAATTGGCATTGACTTATGTCACCTCAGATTGCGTCAAAGAAGATATAGTTTACATACCATTGTTTAAGAAAACATATATGATTTTTTTTTCTCTGAGACAGAAACCTGAAAAGAGGAAACTGGATTGTGCAAGCCCAGGACATAGGGATAACACCACTACTCTTTCAAATAGTGTCCTCGTATGTTTAATGATCAAGTAGTCGAACCTTGGATTCATGTTTTGTTTGAAGCAGACTACAACACAACATATCTAGTCACCACAATGGAGCATTGGTTTTAGAAATGATAGAAGAAAGACTGCCACCTACTGGTCTATTTACCTTTCGAGGTCTCCGATTTCAGGACCCAGCCTTGCTTAGATACTGAAATCCAACAAGAACAGACTAGAATGTATTAATGCTCCTATACCTGTATATACAGTAGTATAGTTGTTAATTATAATTTTAGTATGTACAGATGCAGCCATTCAAAATGGGTGGGGTATTTCGCGGTATACCCCGGTGGGCGTGTTGCATCAAAACACAGTATCACGCAGTATCACGCGGTGTATCGCGTCATTTGACGTTATACCGGAAAGTATCCGGAATCACCTTGTAAAACCGCCAGGAGGAGCCAATAAAGCTTAACCTCTCATGTACAGCATTTGAGCTTTTAAATTTAAACTGTTTATTACAGCATGTTAATCATCAGTCATTAAAAAGTTGGTATATTTTATGAAAGCAAGATTGCTCAGTTGGGCAAAAGTACACAACCTACCTTTATCATAAATATTTTAATTATGCAGAAATATTTTATGCATTAAAGCCTTTACCGAAGATATTACTCATATTATTAATAATGATTGACCTTGGACAAGCTGTAAACTCAAAGTATTACGCTGGTCTACATAATTTGTAACCGTCATTTTAAATGAAAAGACTTTATTTTTCATCGACAAAAAGTAACAACACAGCATTTCGTTGATCTAACTAACAAGGACGGGACATTAGCTAGCCAATATGATAAAGGAATAAATTACTTTTTTTGTTTATTTCTTTAGCACATTTATTTGAACATTTCCATCGATTGTACAAGCACTGAAAAACTGTCCAATCCCTAGTTCGTCGGGCATTTTCTTTTAGTATAACAGACATAAAAACTCCCTTGCTTTTAACAGAGCGTTTCATAATTTCTAACAACGAAAATGATTTCAACTGCGACACTTATCATTCAACCAGAGCTCAAAATATCACAAGGATCCTCAAGAGCACAACAAAGACTGTTTTAAAAGATACTTGTACCAGATACATGAGAATCCAAACTTTTTTATCTACGTCTTTAAAATTTATCACACAATAACAAGTCAAATTTCAGGGGCGTCCGTTTACCAGAGATTATGGTATCGCTTCAGAAGGGTGTCAGCCAGTCAGATTCCAGGACCGGAATTATCTGTTTTATAATCGAGAATATGTAAGCACGTATCTAAATAAATTAATCATGATATTAATTTAAGGATCTAAATTTCCAAATCTATGTATCTATATAGCTGATAGTATTACTTTTTTTCACTTTCTTTGTAAACACGTTTTGTTAACACCCGAATCGCAGGTGGATTCTGTTTTTTGGTCTGTTATGGTCTGTAGCTCAAATCCTGCTTAACTAAAAATTAGACGCGAGAAGGGTATTATTGGACAATGTTGTGAGGCTCTGGCGGAATTTCTCTGTAAACTGAACAGTTATAGAGGAGACAGGTTGTGTATCGCTTCTTTTGACACTTGTAAAAAAAAACATTCCAATGTTAATGAGACACGGAAGATAATGTGGTGTATTGGTCGTTAGTGAAAATATTTAATCATTTAATCTCTTTACTGTGCACATTTTAATCCGCTTAGTATTGAATATTTATATGGAATTTTACCACTAAAGGGAAATTTTAATAGCTAAGCATAAAACGCAGAGGAGCATAACGAAGGCCATAAAGGTCATAAACGATATTAATTTTGGAACATCAACATATTATGTAAACTGTATATTGCTGTTATTGGTATTTTAAAGAAAAAATACACACCAATACTCAATTTCTCCTAAAGTATATTGACATTTTTTATATTTCAAAATAACACGTTCGTACTGTATGTACAGTACACAGCGGTACCGCAGGTTAAACTGTAGGGCGCAAATCCACCCGAACCCAAAAGCCCAACATATTAATGTGCATTCCCCTTGACGCTGCGCAGTTTTCATCACTCTCTGCGGGAGTAGTTTTTAATTCAGTTTGAATTATAACTGTACGTACTGTCTTCGTATTTGGCCAGGGCTTTAAAGAGAGGACGCGCCAAAATTTTTCGGTGCCGTCGTCTGCGCTTTAAAGGCCTCCCCTCTCCTGCCAAAAAGCCTCCGGAGGGCAGACACCAACACCGCGTAGTTGTACCACTGGTCAAACTGAATTAAAAACTACTCCTATTTGGCATTTTAGTTATGGAGGCGGAAAGACGCCCCCCCATCTCTGGGTGCCTGAGTTGTCGCCATCTTTAACCAGTTCCAAGTCGCAGCAGGTAGAGACACGTTCGAAAAAAAGTTCATCCCAGCTACAATACAATATTTTTAATATTTTTGTGGTAAGAGGGAGCAAAACATCAGTATTTACTGCTAGTAATTAGTGTATGATCTATAGTTGAAATCTGAGCCTAAATAAAAAGAAAAAGCATTTTCAGAGAGCAATTGCGCTGTGTTTATGTAGAATAAGTGATTAGGTTTATGAGCAATCTAATTACTTATTCGTTTAAAATGCTATATAAAATAAAGTTTATTATTAATTTGCTGGACAGAGTGGTGAACATTATTATGCAGAAGACAAAGATAACGATTTACGTTAAAAGGCATTTAATTAAACACGGGTTTGTGATTTAAATGGGAATGGGGGTGACGGAAACTCTTAATCTAAATAAAAATAAAATAAATAAAACAGGTTTCGATAGTTAATAACCACTTTTTATGCACGAAACACAGGTGATTTTTCTTCCTCCTGATCAGTTTAGAAATCTGTGTACGCTGTAAGGTTTTTACTTCTTAATTAAACTTTTAAAATACATGTTTCGAATAGAAATAAATCCTCTTCCTGGTACAGTATGTATAGCAGATCAACACGTCTTTTTTCCCCAATCAGAGGGGTGTCAGCCAATCACCATTCTGAAGCCCTACCGTAATCTCTGGTATAGGGAGACCCCAGAATTCTGTCCCATAGTTTAGATAGATGATAGATACTTTTATTAATCCCGTGAGGGAAATAAAGTAAATAATTTTCATTTTAGGAAATTATTAAACGCTCAGTTAAAAGCAAAGGAGATTGTCTGTTATAGTGGACATAAAAACAAGAGTTTGCTGCGGCGTTATTGGAAACCCAAATTTAACAAAAAATCGCTGGCATTATATCCTAGAAGACACAGACCGGCGCCAGACCGGGAGAATGCCCGCAGCGTAAAAGAAAATGCCTGATGAACTAGGGATTGGACAGTTTCCAAGTGCTTGTACAATCGATGGAAATGTTCAAATAAATGTGCAAAAGAAATAAACAAAATAATCATTTATTTCTTTATCATATTGGCTAGCTAATGTCCTCTCTTTGCTAGTTAGTGGCTGTGTTTCTGCATTGGGTAGCAACGGGTGACTATGTTCTCAGGCGGAAGATGTAAACTGCTTAATTTTCGTGTTAAATAATTTTTTTAAATTAAAATTCATTCTATACAGTAATCGCATATTTGGGTACCGTTTCATAAAACTTTCATGCTTAAAATGTTTAGGGAGAAATAGAAGACTGGTGTGTTTTTTCTTTAAACTACCACGACCAGCCATACACAGTACAGTTTACATACAGTAATGTTTATGTTCCTAAATTAATATCGTTTATGACCTTCAGATGCGTTATGCTCCTCTTCTTTTTATGCTCAGCTACTAAAATTTCCCTTTAGTGGTAAAATTTCATATAAATATTCAATACTAAGTGGATTAAAATGTGCACAGTAAAGAGATTAAATGATTAAATCTTTTCACTACCGACCAATGCACCACGAGTGCCCCTGTCGGTCATTTTGGCCAGCCAATCACTTACCGCGGTGCCCTGCGATGGCTTGTGGGTAGTTTCCCGTACCGCGGGTTTGTACCGTGCATTTCGAATGGCTGCATCTGTATAAGTAGATTTGCCTTGTTTAAAGTGTATCTTTGTCCTTCACTTTTGTAAGTAGACTGTAGACTTGAAGTGGTTGGTATAGTAGCTGTAGCGTTTAGACCAGCAAGGTAGAATTTAAAAGGAAAAGAAAAACTTTATTTATCACATGATATTGCATGCTCGATCATTTAATTTGATGATAGATTTTGATCTTTGCTATTTTCACATGTATATACTGTAACATTCTTCTTGTGTATCTGTCCATTTGCATATATCCTTATTTCTATTGTGTCAAATTGATCATTATTTAATTTTTACAAAATGCTAAATAGTTTGCAAACAATATTTTTTATATTTCATTTAGTTATTTTGTGCATAATTTGGTTTATGTCAGTATTACGTTCTGCTCTTTCTAGGAGCTCATCCTGATGTGATATCATTACAGTAGGGAAATGCATATCTTCATGCTGCTAGCGTAACAATAGATGTTTTGCAAGATGAGGATGTGACATTTCTACATAGACAAGACGTACAGATGCAGCCATTCAAAGTGCGCGGCACAGACACGTACCGCAGGTAATTGGCTACGGCGTTGTGCATCGTGACGCGCGATGACACAAAATACCGCGGTGCGTGATTGGTTGACCGACAGGGGCACTCGTGGTCCGTTGGTCTGTCGTAGAAAGACTTACTGTAAACGTCTTTACTGTGCCCGTTGTAGATATTGAATTTTAAATTCTGAAGGGAAATCTTAGTAGCTGAGCATAAAAAGAATAGGAGCATACTGTAACGCGTGTGAAGGCCATAAACGATATTAATTTTGGAACATAAACATACAGTATATAGCTGGTCTTGGTACTTTAAAGAAAAAAATACACACCAGTATTCCATTTCTCCCTAAACATTGTAAGCTTCGAAGTCTTTAACTAACGTGATACCGGAGTCAACAAGCATACTTTTAGAATTTGATTAAAAGGGAATATAATATGGAATCGCGTATCTAAAGAATTTAATAACGGTATTCGTGTGCTGCGACAGGGCTGTGTAGGGCTGTTTCGCCTGCCTGGTCATGCGAGCTGTCTTGTAGCCGACTGGTCCAGGTGCGTGACTACCAGCTGGCAGGTTGTGTGTTCGAATCCAGCTGGTGTTGGACTTTTCTTTTAACAAACATTTCTTCGAAAAAATAGAATAGCGATATTATGGACAATCAATTGACTTTTATATTTCAAAATATCGCAACATGATCGATATTTGCGATATTTTGAACATATCTTCCCTTCTGACAGCGGTTCCCGCTTCTATTGTGTGTGTGTGTGCAACAGAGTAAATTTTTATAGAGAAATGGAGGCTGGACAGTATGCGTTACAATATAAACATTTATATTGATTTAAATCGTGTTCTGATTTAAATCGCAAACGCGTGTTTAATTATGTGTTTTTTAATCATAATCAGGCTAATGCATTTCTACATTTTCTGTATGAACCAGCTTAGAGGTTCATACAGAAAGACAGCTTGTGTTTAAATTGAGTGTAAGGTAATTTATGCTTCTAAAGTCATGGTCAGCATTTATTATTGTACTGTGCTGTAAACTTTTTCTGTGCCTAGTCACATTATTTTATAGCGTTTTTATTGCGTTATTAAATCCGGTGGCGCTGTGTGTTAGTTTCCTGACTCCCATTATTTAAACTGCGACACTGATCATTCATCTCTAAATAAACTTTATTTTATATAGTGTTTTAAGCGAATAGGTAATTAGATTGCTCATAAACCTAATCGCTTTTTCTACATAAACACAGCGTGATTGCTCTCTGAAAATGCTTTTCCTTTATTTTTAAAGTAGGCTCAGATTTCAACTATAGATCGTATTATTATAAACTTTCTTGGAAAAATGTATTTTATGTAAGCCATGTTTGCTATTAATTCATTTAGGGCTAAAATACGTTCATTGTCTTCCAATCGAGTCGAGTTGACATTGGAAGCCTGCCACACCCGGACTGTTAAACCAACGCATTAGCACGTCGCCAGTATTGGCTTTAGTATTCCCCCCCTCTCCCCTCAATTCAATTCAATTCAAGGTGTTTTATTTGCATGACAGATGGGTACAAGCAGTGTTGGGTATGTATATTGTAACGCTTACGGCAGACAGGCACTGTGTAAGAGCCGGCGCACCAGAGCAGCGCACCGAGGGAGCGTCTGCATTTATAACTTAGTTTTTAAAATTAGTCAAGCAATATGAAGCATCTCCTTTTACTTAGTGCCTGAGCATAAAAAGAATAGGAGCATACTGCAACGCGTGTGAAGTCCATAAACAATATTAATTTTGGAACTTAAACATACAGTATATGGCTGGTCTCGGTACTTTAAAGAAAACATACACACCAGTATTCCATTTCTCCCTAAACATTTAAAGCATCGAAGTCTTTAACTAACGCGATACCGGAGTCAACAAGCATACTTTTAGAATTTGATTAAAAAGGAATATAATATGGAATCGCGTATCTCAAGAATTTAAAGACCAGACAATCGCAAACGCATTTTCAATAAAATTATTTTATTCATTCAGCAGTTTGTGAGAGGGACATCCAGCAGGGAGAGACACACACACCGGTTTTCATTGACAAAATTGTTTTTTTTCAATTCCTCTTGTCTAACAGGAATCTGATATTTACACCCGGCGCGGCACCGAGGGGGCGTCTGCATTTATAACTTAGTTTTTAAAATTAGTCAAGCAATATGAAGCATCTCCTTTAACTTTTAAGTCCCTTACTGTATTTTTGTATTATATTCCCTATTAATCAAACTCTAAGAGTATGTATCGGCTTGTCAGTCAGGTCTTTTTTTCTCTATTTCAATTGTTGTTTACACATGCACGACTTTAAAAGCTAGCAAGACAGGTTTCGATTCGTATTAGCTGGCGAGTCTTGTTAAAAAAACTAATGATAATGTAACATGCCACTGTTTGTTCATGAACAAAGTTATACTGAGATTTCCTAGATACGCGATTAAAAAATAAATAAAAATTTGAATCTCCTGCGGAACACATTCCATAAGAATCAGCGGTTCTACAATATATATCGCCTTTAAAGGTGGCTTCTCAAAACGCTTTACGGGATAAAAACAACCAGAACAGCAGCAACAACAATATTGTATTTCATTGCACTTTGAAAACCAAGTAATAACTTAACTCAGTACGTGCAAACGTTTTGTATGTTGCTGTCGTGAATGCCTGCGTACCCATAAGTATCTTATTTGCCTTGAGTCCTGTCTACAGTATATTTGTCCCCCTACCCCCTCTCTCCCTCAATTCAATTCAATTCAAGGTGTTTTATTTGCATGACAGATGGGTACAATTCTTGTTGGGAATGTATACAGTACTTTGATATTTACACCCGGCGCGGCACCGAGGGAGCGTCTGCATTTATAACTTAGTTTTTAAAATTAGTCAAGCAATATGAAGCATCTCCTTTAACTTTTAAGTCCCCTACTGTATTTTTGTATTATATTCCCTATTAATCAAACTCTAAGAGTATGTATCGGCTTGTCAGTCAGGTCTTTTTTTCTCTATTTCAATTGTCGTTTACACATGCACGACTTTAAAAGCTAGCAAGACAGGTTTCGATTCACATTAGCTGGCGAGCCTTGTTAAAAAAACTAATGATAATGTAACATGCCACTGTTTGTTCATGAACAAAGTTATACTGAGATTCCCTTAGATACGCGATTAAAAAATAAATAAAAATTTGAATCTCCTGCGGAACACATTCCATAAGAATCAGCGGTTCTACAATATATCTTATATATTATAATATATCTATAATAAATCTTGTGACTTTTGAAATTTACTGGGGGTGGACCACGTCTGTAAATTTCGATGGGTCCAGAGGCAAAAGTGCCTTGCCTTGCAATCTCCGGGAAACCATTAGTACGATGGTGAATCGGAGATTCTCAACCCTTGCTGCGTACGACTGGAAAAGAATTCGTGATCGGATTAACGAAATGCTTCGTAGGAGGAGGCGGTCTTTTCCTCTTGTCTAGCAGTCTGTCCACAAACAAAACATTCCTGTTAGACAAGAGGAATTGAAAAAAAAACAATTTTGTCAATGAAAACCGGTGTGTGTGTCTCTCCCTGCTGGATGTCCCTCTCACAAACTGCTGAATGAATAAAATAATTTTATTGAAAATGCGTTTGCGATTGTCTGGTCTTTAAATTCTTGAGATACGCGATTCCATATTATATTCCCTTTTAATCAAATTCTAAAAGTATGCTTGTTGACTCCGGTATCGCGTTAGTTAAAGACTTCGATGCTTAAAATGTTTAGGGAGAAATGGAATACTGGTGTGTATGTTTTCTTTAAAGTACCGAGACCAGCCATATACTGTATGTTTAAGTTCCAAAATTAATATTGTTTATGGACTTCACACGCGTTGCAGTATGCTCCTATTCTTTTTATGCTCAGGCACTAAGTAAAAGGAGATGCTTCATATTGCTTGACTAATTTTAAAAACTAAGTTATAAATGCAGACGCTCCCTCGGTGCGCTGCTCTGGTGCGCCGGCTCTTACACAGTGCCTGTCTGCCGTAAGCGTTACAATATACATACCCAACACTGCTTGTACCCATCTGTCATGCAAATAAAACACCTTGAATTGAATTGAATTGAGGGGAGAGGGTGGGAATACTAAAGCCAATACTGGCGACGTGCTAATGCGTTGGTTTAACAGTCCGGGTGTGGCAGGCTTCCAATGTCAACTCGACTCGATTGGAAGACAATGAATGTATTTTAGCCCTAAATGAATTAATAGCAAACATGGCTTACATAAAATACATTTTTCCAAGAAAGTTTATAATAATACGATCTATAGTTGAAATCTGAGCCTACTTTAAAAATAAAGGAAAAGCATTTTCAGAGAGCAATCACGCTGTGTTTATGTAGAAAAAGCGATTAGGTTTATGAGCAATCTAATTACCTATTCGCTTAAAACGCTATATAAAATAAAGTTTATTTAGAGATGAATGATCAGTGTCGCAGTTTAAATAATGGGAGTCAGGAAACTAACACACAGCGCCACCGGATTTAATAACGCAATAAAAACGCTATAAAATAATGTGACTAGGCACAGAAAAAGTTTACAGCACAGTACAATAATAAATGCTGACCATGACTTTAGAAGCATAAATTACCTTACACTCAATTTAAACACAAGCTGTCTTTCTGTATGAACCTCTAAGCTGGTTCATACAGAAAATGTAGAAATGCATTAGCCTGATTATGATTAAAAACACATAATTAAACACGCGTTTGCGATTTAAATCAGAACACGATTTAAATCAATATAAATGTTTATATTGTAACGCATACTGTCCAGCCTCCATTTCTCTATAAAAAATTTACTCTGTTGCACACACACACACAATAGAAGCAGGAACCGCTGTCAGAAGGGAAGATATGTTCAAAATATCGCAAATATCGATCATGTTGCGATATTTTGAAATATAAAAGTCAATTGATTGTCCATAATATCGCTATTCTATTTTTTCGAAGAAATGTTTGTTAAAAGAAAAGTCCAGCACCAGCTGGATTCGAACACACAACCTGCCAGCTGGTAGTCACGCACCTAGACCAGTCGGCTACAAGACAGCTCGCATGACCAGGCAGGCGAAACAGCCCTACACAGCCCTGTCGCAGCACACGAATACCGTTATTAAATTCTTTAGATACGCGATTCCATATTATATTAGCAGAAAAGCTTAAAACTACCACTTTTTCACACGCTATTTCACATGCTAGTTAAATACTTCGATGCTTAAAATCGTTAGGGAGAAATGGAATACTGGTGTGTATTTTTCCTTTAAAGTGCCGATTCCTGGAATCTGACTGGCTGACACCCCTCTGAAGTGGTTCCATAAAATCTGGTATACGGAAAAGAAAGCGTTGATAAATACAAGTGTCTTTTAATACACTCTTTGCTGTGCTCTTGAGGATCCTTGTGATATTTTAAGCTCTAGTTGAATGATAGGTGTCGCATTTTAAATCATTTTCGTAGTTAGAAATTATGAAACGCCCTGTTAAAAGCAAGGAAGTTTTTATGCCCGTTGAAGTAAAACAAAATGCCTGACAAAGTATGGCTTGGACAGATTCCAAGTGCTTGTACAAATGTGCTAAAGAAATTATACTTTGAGTATACAGCTTGTCCAAAGTCATCCACTATTAATACTATTAGTAATATCTTCAGTAAAGGCTTTGATGCATAAATATTTCTGATAAAGGTAGGTTGTGTACTTTTGTCCAACTGAGCAATCTTGCTTTCATAAAATATACCAACATTTTAATGACTGATGATTAACATGCTGTAATACACAGTTCAAAATTAAAGGCTCAAATGCTGTACATGAGAGGTTAAGCTCCCCCTGGCGGTTTTACAAGGCGACGCCGGATAGTTAACCACGTGACACCACGTTAACTGCGTCATACCGCGTGATACTGCGACACGCCCACCGGGGTATGCCGCGAAATACCTCACGCATTTTGAATGGCTGCATCTGTATACAAGAGGAATGGAACAGAAATTGACAAGAAAGTTTCTGTAATTTGGTGCAAAGCATGTACTGTATAGTTCGTATTGCTTGTACACACGCTACTAGACTGAAATTGTAATCCCCCTGTTGATGATAAATGTTAATCAGGATAATTAAAAAAATAAAAAGTCATTGCAGCTGCTACAAAAAAAGGCTGTAATTGTCATGATACTTTGTGAATTTATTGTAGTTATAAGTTTTAAGATACTGTATAGTTAAACAGATCAATAGATAGACAATGTATGCTTTTACCTTCCCTCTTAACATAAGAAATACAATAAAGATCCCAGCATTAATTTAGATGTGAAATTTGGAACTCATCACTAGGTACACCTTCAGGGTAGATGATGACCTACTCTAGTTGAGGAGGAGCAAAAAGAACTACTAGTTCTGACAATAACATCAATTATCAAGATAATTATTTATTACGCTGTTAAATATGATTGTCAATTTCAAGTACTTGAATTCCATTCTTTCTTGTAAACAGTGGCTCTAGATTAATTTCTAATTGTGTTAATATTGACATTTGTATGAAATGCCAGTATGTGAAGATAATGTATTTAGCTGTATCATTTGATAGTAGGAAAGTTTTAAAAATATCAAAGAGATCTGCATCTCTGTAAAAGTAAAGAACTACATGGATATTCAATGTAGCCATAGTGTTTTGAACATCTCAAACCATATACATTATATTCCACTGCTACACAGCAGTTGCATACTAGGCAAACAACTTTGACAATTTGCTGTAAATGTAGTTCTTGGAAACTGATTAATAAAATCAGTTGTATGGGTAATGTATGATGACTAACAGGATTTGGGGATGCTTGATGAGCAAATATTATATCATGCTTTGGAATATCGAAAAAGGAATACTAGCCATCATTGTAGAAGCTGCAAAGGAATTTGGAAAGACTGTAGAATTTAATAAAATGGCAAACATCTGGCAGATGACGTTTAATGTTGCGCATTATGTAGTGTTTCATGCAAATTATGAACTATAAGATACAAAATGACAAACATTAAGATGGAAAGAAGCAATATATGAAAAAGAAACATATGTTTATGTTGACATTGTTTATATCTTCTAAATGGTATGGAGGAACTATAAAAAGGCAAACAGAATGTTGGGATCTACTGTTAAAAGTATATTAAAACAAGTGATTTGATATTAAAAGTGTACAACACAATTTACTTTATTTAGAATAATATTCAATTTGGGTCACAATGTTACAAAAATATATTACTTTTATGCAATCAGTCAAGAGAAGAGCAACTAACTACATTTGTAAGCCTAAAGGAATATCATACACTGACAGGTTAAAAGATCATCTAAATCTTTTTAGTCTTGAACAGAGAAAACTCTGAGACAACCTGAGTCAAGTATTCAGACATCTCAGAGGCACTGAAAAATCAATCCTCATAATCAATATTGAAACATGAACCAGAGGACACGAGTGGAAAAATACAAGACAGGCTAGCAGCAGCTCACAATCAACGGCTGCAACGTGAGACTGGAACAGTCCCATGAGGAATCATGGTCGCCCCGCAGCTCAAAGGATATGGTTGAGCCAACTTTCAGGTGGCTCCTCCCTCTACCACTTAGGCACCAAACCGCACATTCATTCATTGGCTGTTTAATCCTGAAGCACCACAGAAGAGGTGCTTCATAACTGAGCTCATTTAGCTACCAGTGGCAGTACCAAAATAACCGCAATCACCACTGGTCTATGCCTCAGACATTGCATGTTTATCCAGTGTCATCAACCCTAGTCAGCAGCCAGCCACCACTATGACTGCATCAGCTGCTACCCCAGTCAGCACCTGACCTCTGCTACAACTGCCAATGGCACTACTCCAGTCGGTAGCCAGCCTCTAATGTGACGACATAAGCTGCTTCAGTTGTTAGTGTGATTCAGCTATGACTACAATGATCCTTCTGGTCTGACTTTACCCGAGAGCTAGTTTCTCCAACCTGTTGTGGTTTGTTCAACTTTCCAGTCCATTGCGGTTCCTTCAGCTTCACCGTCTTTCATGGTACTTACTGTAACACCAGTCTGCAACAAGCTGGCTCTCAGTCTGCCTGTCTAGCCCACTGCGTCTCAATGGCTTCATAAGTCTGCCATGGTATCCTCAGCGCCCACAGACTGGTATGAGTCAGCAGCCAATGCCTGCTGCGAGTTTGAATGTATCTGCTCTGTTACACGACGGCAGCCAGTCTCCGCACCTGCCAGCTGTGGTTTACACAGAATAACAGTCTGTCATGTTTTAAAGCAAAATTAGTCCAGCAGTTTGTGTCAGCAATGCTGTGTGGCAATCTCTACAGCTCCATTGGTCTGCAATATACCAGGAGCCAGGCTCCACATCAGTAAAAACGACACCTCAACATCTCACCAGTCAACTAACAGTCAGCAGCCCATCACTTCTGCTGCTGCTTCACCTCTGCTGGATTCAATGAAGTCAATGACTTCCCATCATGGTGACTGTAACGGTCACCTGCAGTCCCATCTACCTCTCACAGTCATCCCTTCAGCCTCTGGAATTCTCCAGTGAGCTCCAACCCTTCAGCATTCTGGCTTCTCTCATGTGCTTTGACCTGTCAGCCTTCTTCGGGCTTCTCTGGAGAGCTCCGACCCCTTCAGCCTTCAGGCTTCTCCAAGCAAGCTCAGTCCTCAACATTCTGACATCTCTGGTAACCTCCTAAATTCCGTGAGCCCAGAAATTTGGAATCTGACCTGAACTCCACAGTGGCTACCTTCAGTGTACTGCAGCAGCGTAACAGAAACTATATGTTAGCATATTTAAAACAACAAGGGTTGTGGTAGTCCGGAACAAGCAACCCAGCTAATGTTTTTCAAGCATATTATTGGAAAGCTACTAAACAGGCTTAATTAACAGGCTTAAATAACCATTTTATGATCAGATATTTTAGTTTTACTTTTTCTTAATCCTAGGAGAACAAAGAATATGCATTTTTGTGTTAACATTTTTGGAAGATGAAAATTAAACAGCTCTCCATGCATATCTAAGTTTAAATATTAGTGCATCATAAATGCAGTTTTATTGAGATGTGCTATTTTCAAATCAAACAAACTTCTTTTGCACAATGAGAGTTGGGAGTGATATTTCATTTGGTCCCAGATTATTGTTATGTGACATTTTGTTCAAACAATGATTTTTTTTAGTAAATTTCATCTGTGTGCATGAGCAAGTGATAAACATACAAATCAAACTCTCACAAAGAATGCTCAATAAAATCAAGCTAAGTGATGTCATTTAAAACACCACAAAGAACTAAGTGGAGGCATTAAATTTGTAGGACACAATGCAACAACGAAGATTAGACACTCTAGATTTTAGCTTCAATAACACCGTTTCAGTTTACTATGCACTGTAACCACTTCATAACACTGCTCTTACATTTGGTACGTTACATTATGTTATGTTAAGCTCTGTATGCAAATGCCAAAACATGCCATAAGATTGTGAAAGAAGCATTTAATTAATGACTTATTTCCATCTGGTAGATGAAAGAACCCTACGGTAAACAGGAATTCAAATTGAAGAGACAATCAAATTGGTATGAATCAAACAATTCATGTCTACTTTTGCATTTAATTGTAGATGAACTGCAGACATTTCCACCCCAATAGCCTGTAGATTTATCTGGTTAATATAGTCATCAAAAAGAAAAAGACCACTAAAATAACAATTTTTCTCACTACATTTTACATTGTTATACCACTTTTCAAACGTGCACATAATGAAATATGTTCTCCTCAGAAATAACTGAAATCCTACTCTCACATGATGCAGCTTGAGAATATTTCAACAGAGAGATCTCCTCTGGTACATGGCACATTCTTTAAGATGAAATGTGATGTGTTTTCTTGTAATTCTGCATTTTGTGAAGATAAATAGTGCCACTGTAGGGTGGTCAAAGCTTACTTTCATAGGAAATAAAATATAAAAGGTATTTTGTCAACTTAAAGTGGCAGTTAATTTACTCATATTAAAATGTTAGTCAAAAATCATGTCTGTACAGTTATTCTTCATCTAAGGTGCATAGTTGTTTATTAAGATTAATTCTGGATTCAGTAAAGTTTATCAAGTAAAAGAAATGGAGTATTGAAATAGAGTATTTTAAAGAATATTTTGGTTCGTTTTAGCTACATGGGTATTTATGCTATGTTAATTTTGTCAACTACTGACCACAGCTTAACTGTTATTAATAGAACAATTTTATGTTAAACAAGTTTTTGAAAAAAGCTTGCTAAATAAGCAATAAGCACTTCAAGAGAGATTGTTAGTGCAATAATTAAACTGTTGTATTACTTACAATTTTTAGATTACTTTTCAATAGAAATGGGTCAGAATTATGAAGGAAGAATTAATACAGAAATGGAACATCCCTTTGATACTGTATATTCACATATGTAAGAAAAGTCAATGTGCCTTGAACTTGTCCCATCTGTCACAAGTTCATTTTTAAAACCAAGCACTCTCCGACCACTTGTATCAAAATCACTATTACTGTTTTGGGCATGGAAATCATGTATCTTCTACTTTAAAAAAGAGAATTTCTCAGTATATTGTATAAAATATAAATAAATGTTAATGTTAAGGCACAAAGAAAAACCTGGATGGTTTGAGCTGTGTGAGTATTCTGTATTGTGTTTGTGGATCACCACTCTAGATTAAGGTCAAATAAAAGTCTGTGCAAATATTTAATATTCAATTAATTAACTATGTAATAGTGTTAAAAGAATCTCAGTTTAAGGGAAAATAATCAGTATTGAACAAACAAGAATAGTGTTCTTGGTAACAGTTGGTTTGCAAAACGATAAATGCCTGTTACAAAAAAAAGCAAATCCTAATCATTATACTGGTCACTGTAACACCAACTGCATATTTCTCTATATTTCATTTCTTCTTTTAGGTGTTTTATCGCCTTATATTTTCATCTCATCATTTGTATTTTATTACATATGACTTTTAAAATTTATTGGATTTACTGATTAATAAAAATATTTATAGCAAAGCAATTCTGTAACAAGATAATTGAATGGCCTTTTACAGTTTTTCATGTACAATTTTGTTCAAATACTTTAATAAGGGTATCATAGCAATTTTTTTTTCTAAATTAATAATCTTCTCATTAACATTCTAAAGGAGATTAGTCTGAGTTTTTTATGTACTGGAGCATTAGTATAGAATTACAAAAGTGTATTTTTGTAGAGTTATGTTGTAAAAAGGACAGGCATGTTTTTAATTTTTTTTTATCCAAGAATGACCCTGTTATAGTTGTAACATGTTGTGTGTTCTATTTTTTTTTACATTTTGTTGGAGAAAAGAAACATTATGATGTAGAAGATAATCACATATTCTCTCAGCCTCTCTCTCCGTTCCATCTTCAAAACCTCCCTTAGACAGTAACTCATCTTTACTGATCAAGATGCATTCACCTTCCTCATCAACCAAACAGAACCCCAAGAATCCCCTTCAGATAGCAATATTAAGGGGCAGGCTCAACACAACTTGAATAACTAAAAGGCAGTATAGTCATTAGTGAGAATGAGTTGGTTTCATCCATCCAGAGCTTATCCTGGCAAGCAAAGGGCGTGAAGCATGATACACCCTGAATGCCTGGATGCCAGTCCATAGCAGGGCACACACAGAGATGCACACACCAGGGCCAATTAACCTACCAGTATGTCTTTGGATTGTGGTACAAAACCAGAGCACCCAGAGCAAACCTATGGGAACACAGGGAGACTACTAATTCACATAGATACATGTAGCATCCCAGCTCCTGGAATAAACCTTGGGCTCCAGCACGGTAAATCAGTCATACTAACCACTGTGCAGCATGCTGCCCAAGTTGTTTTTAACACTGAGAAATTGTAAATACTTAACTATTTGGATAATTAAAATTGTACAGTAATTATATTTTTCAGTGAAGTATTCAAAGACAGAATACTAAACCCCTTGTTTGTCTTCACAACCCTGATGCAGTCATCACTAGTGGGAAAGTGCCTCATCACTGATACCATACTGAAATCTCAGTAAATAAAAAAGTGACCAAGGTGACCATACTGTATTTCCAAGGATCACCCCTGTCTCTTTAATGTTGGATGACAGATGCTGTTCTGTGTTATTTAACTAAAAATTGAATGGTCAAGTGTGAGATACCTTAAAACAATGATAACAGCATTCCTTTGACAGGAACCAGGTTTGTGAACACAACCAAAATGCCACTCTGGGACTGTTGGATCTGGCACATGTCAGAAGATTATAAAGACATTTGGCCTTTTCCAGTGCTAACTGTATTGGCAGGAGGGCAATGTTTGACCCCAGTGAAACTCATGAAAAATCTAGTGCCATGTGGATACAAGCCTTCTTTGCCTAGGCTTTGCAAACACAAAAACAACATCATCTCAGAGTCCAGTGGTTCAAAGGGAACCCTTGCAATGACCTGCAGGACTATTTGGGTGTCCCACAGGAAAACTATCAATTTGATGGGCAGGTGCAACCCAGTCCCTTAAAGGAACTGAGTGGCGAGATGGTGAACATCTAGGAACTGGCCGCCAATCCTTTCATAAGTTAGTTAGTCAGTATAAATCTAACCATGATATCACCACACACACCAAGTTCCAAGAGGCCAGTCAAGAGCAAAATGCATTCAGCATTGAATAAACCATCATGCTACTTGCTCTGCCACATCCCCACACGTTCTTCGGCCCACACTAGAGGCAGTAATTTGTTAATCTTACCCCTAAATACCCTTCAGATTGTTTTCATGCAGCCAACCAAGCTACAGTCATTCTGCTAATGCATGGGGCATTTCTTTCTACATGTGCTGTGATCACTACAGTGTGCTCTGCAGATTGATCTGCTGGATGTGATAATCCTGGGTCTGTCTGTTCTTTCCAGGACATGGTCAGTCAATTAAAAAAAAAAACTGTTTGTTGTTTTCTCTGGATTTCTTTTCTGATTGTTTAAACAGAAACTCCCATTCTCTGGTCAGCTTTTCTCAGACAGATCGCCTCCAACATTGGTGAAACAATGTCCTACTGTATGTTTCACTATTGTTAAATAAAAAATGTCTTCTTTATTCGCTAGTTATATTGAGGGTGGCACAGTGAAACAATTATTAGCATGTGTGACAGAGCTGGGGTGCTGGGTTCAATTTCCTGGGGTTCTATATGCGTGGAGTTTGTATCTCCTCCAGTACTTGTGTTGATGGGGGATTCATCTAAGTGCTCCAAAGATATACTGGTAGGTTAATTGACTTCAAACATTTGCCCTGGTGTAAATGTGTGTGTGTCTGTGTGTGTGCTTTGCAATGCAGTGAAGTCCCACTCAAGGTGTATACTGCTTTGCACCCAACTCTTGCCAGGATACACTCCAGCTCCCCCACAGCCTTATATTGGATAAAGCTGTTAGAAAATGGTTGGATAGATATACTGACTCTTAATCTTATCACTATGACGGAATTAGTTCCACTCTAATACGAAACACATTAGACATTTTTGTGAAATAAAAACATCAGTATTTTGTTATCCAAGAGACAGTATTACTCAATCAACAATTTAATTGCATGGTATTTTTAAAAATATAAATAAACCCGATAACCAGTTGATGTAACTCTTAGACAGAAACATTTTCATTTGACATCAGCACATTCTCATTGTATTCATTTCTTTTTGTTTTTCATTTAAATACTTAATTCAATATTTAATTATTTTAATTATTATTCCATGATAGGTATACTAAAGTTTTACTTTTAAAGGAAATACAGTACTATAAATCAAGCAATTGTCCTGATAAAAAAATAGCTCGGTGCTGTCAGTCATTGAAATAAATATCTCTGTTCTATTACCTGCTACCTCATCAAATTTATAAAATGTGAGGAAATTATTATCAACAATAAAAAACAAAACAGTCCTGCACTGTTTACCAACTTCACTTTATTTCTAAAGTAGCTAATGCTTCGGTTTTCCAGCTTCATCAAAGCATTAAAGAGTTTTCCATAGTTTTGTTTTTACTGAATGCCACATAAAATTGTATAAAACATACACAATTCCATGTAGTCATGGAAAAGACTACAATATTAAAAAATGAACTAATTATTGTTATAAAGAACTAATCATAAGTAGCAACATCTTTGTCAAAAAGCTGTACTAAACGGTTTTCCCAGGAAAGCTTTTGTACATTTGGTTGAACTTTTTATATAACCTGTCATATCAGTAAGAAGTGTGTGAAGTTTCCGATAGTCATTTGGAAACGTGCAAATATATTAAAATTACATTGAGTTTCAATGTGATAACTTTAAATTTGTAAAAAATAGATTAGGTATCTAATGCTGAGTATATTTGTATGACACTATACCTTTGATGATGTAATTTTATGCTTATGTGTGGTTGAAAGTGTTCAAATATACATGATTTGCAAGCAACATAAAAGAACTGTATAGACTATGATTATTATTTTTTTTTAATTCAGGTATATCTCACACGTTATTTGGACTCATATTCAACATGGAATCTGGTGGTTAAAGAGTGCAAATTTACATCTGTCCATCTGTTTTTAAGGCAGGTGTATGCCAGTAATTATTGCTTTCTACATGTACAGGTATGTCATTAATTATTTTGGGCAGTATACTACCGTATGTGCAAAGAACGACATAGTAAGTCTATAGTAGGCTCATTAAAAATTTCAGCTTTAAACTCTGAGTAAATAAAACTGTTACCTGGTTGTAAGCTGTGTGTGTTATGACTTTTAAAAGATTTTCCAATTCTGCAAGAGTGTAATACAGTACATTAGCCCTTTTGCTGTTGTCTGTATTAAACTGAATGTGTTTAAGACCACTCATGTTTTTTATAGAAACATATCGCATGCACATTCATTTTACATGTAGCATTTACATGTATGCCCTATAGTCATATAATCAATCTTCAATCTAACAAACAGGAAAAAATGCCTTAGACTTTAAAGGTAAGGAGCTCTGCATGACAGTTTCGAACAGTAACCAGTCGGTTCATCATATAAAAAAGGTTGAGAAAAACAGGTTTAGAAGATACTCTGAATAAACCCAGTCATCTCCAGGCTTTGGAACAAACCTGAACTATGTATGGAGATTTAATTGAGTAAGTTTAGGCACTACCTGAGTATGTTATAATGCTAACTCATCTGACTATATTTTCATAAAATATAAGCAGGTAGGTTGTATCTCTTGTTCTTCTTAAAAGTCAAATAACTGAATCCCAAGCAAAAAGCTAAAGATACCACATTAAATGCAATGTACAGTAAAGAACTCCTGAAACTCTGAGCACTAAAACTCTTTAAAAACAATCTCAGATTAAAGGTAAATATAAAATAGGATAATGTTTGTTCTGTAAACTATGATTTTCTTATGTTAAATGACTCATTGAATACAAGCATCCATTTAGAAGTAAGCAATAGTGTGTCCACCATTAGCTTAAACACAAGAATAGAAGGAACAACTATCATGCTGTCATAAACATTACTGTTCTGGAAGGTAAAGTGGAGACACAGTTCTTAAATCTGGACAAACACCACTTAATAACATTAAGAAAAAAATCAAGGCAAGCTATAAATTAATGTCTCCCACTAACATTATATTACCTCAACTAAAAACTATTAAACGTTTTATGGTTACTTCTGTATACATAAGATTTATCTTCACATAATTATGCACAAAACAGGGAACTACTGGAATGCGCCTCACTTTGCTGGTGAGCTGTTACTCGTCCTGGTGCACAAACTGCAGTTGTGCAGTTCATTCATGATGTTACATATGGTGTTGATGACTTACGATATAACTATTGTAGTGGTGCCTGATGGTTGCAAATAGGATTGTGGGTCTCCTATGACACTAGTTGTTAGCAATTGTTACTGTTACATAGAAGCAATCGCGTACCTGGTGATTATGTTGTTTTGTCATTACAGATCATTTTAATAGAAGGACTACTGAAGCTTCAAGGACAATTAGAAAACAAAAAAAAATATTTAAAGATTTTAATTGTGGATTATACAAAAAAGCACAAAACATTGAAAAACACTTCTGACTGATAAGTTCTTTATAGTAAATGCTTGAAACAGTTCAATATTCTTTTAAAATTAAACAGCCTTTTACTGTAAGACAATTTTAACACAGTCATCATAAATTCTTATTTGTGTATTATGCAATATTATTTGTTTTCATGCTCTGAAAATGTTTCTAGGAGACACTGAGGTAGTAAGGTTGAGGTAGTGCTTTCATTGAGCTGGGGTGCTTGGATATCAGCAGAAAACACGGTATCACCAATCTAAGCTCTTTAATCAGCACTGCATATTTAACAGTGATATAATTTAATAGCGGTATCAACTGTGGTTCAACGTATTGTGTATCATCTTAGCATCTTTACCCAACTCACTGAACATGATAAATGTATATAACAACTGTTCTGCAAAGTGGTATTTGCAGAAAAGAACCTCTAGATGGCGCTATATACCGTAGTAGAAGATTCACAACAGCTCAGCCTTCTTCAGTCACTAATAGCCAGGCAATACCAGCAACAAGCATGTTTCCTGCCACAAATTGTAGCAAAACAAACTTCAAAAATTAATGTGGTAACGTTTAATACTATAAACCTCATCTAATATTTAATAACCTTTTAACAATAATGAAAACATAAATAAATCAAATAAATATGCTCTGCGTCATACTATCACACTACAAATATGACAAGGTTTTCAGAACGTACACTTCGAAAATATTTACAGTACTACAATATACAAAACCCACAGGGTCAGAAACACACAATGCGGCATTCACACGAATTGAACACGCGTGTTTGAGAGTAAAATAAGTAAACTTGCTGTTCATGCAATTAATGTTCAAGACGACGCTATTTTGATGACAGCACTATCGGGACTAAAAAAATAGTCTTTGATAAGGTGTTCAAACCGACATTGCACTGATTAGTTTTATCGCGCGCGATATGTGAGAGTGGCATTTACTGAAGATAATCCATCTCAGTGTAGAGGTTTTAAGGATGCAGTGTTCCTAAGACATTCCTTGATTTTTTAAAACACTTACAAATCTGACATCAGTGTCGATAACTGGTCTGCACATATTTATTGTAATAACAATTGATAGCCTTGAACGATATAACAGGATAAATACACCTGCAATATTCAAGACAGTATTTAGGAATGTAGCTTTAATTGTAGATTAGGTCTACACGTTAACTGTATATTTGCTTTTCAGAATCCCCACTTACAATGATATGTGCATTGAGAAAAATGTGTTTATGAAGTGTAAAAACGACAGGAATTGTCTTGGAAGGTTATACATCTTTTGACGTTGCCGGGAGGTGGGGGTGTTACGTGACACTCAGGGGGCGCAAGGTCCAGTTGCTTGTGCTCAAAAAGGGGCTTTGACGTTTTATACTGCAGTATGTATTCGTTATACGCAACTAGTGAAATGATTACAGTGAAGTTGAAGGATATAATTTAAATTTTAAATATAACCTTTAGCTATGGTCTGCAACATTTAAATTTAAACCTGGCTAACCACCTTTCAATATTAACAAAAGCTGGAAAAAAAGGGGGATGGTAACGTGACCAGATGTCAAACAATTACCTTATTAAATATTAGCAACGAGTTGAACTGAAGTACAACAGAAAAAAAGGAAGGACCGCAATTTGCTTTCAGAAGAGCAACTGTCATTATCTACGCCTCAGCCCCAAGCTCCTGTTCCGTATCTCTAGAGCCTGCAGCTCGTCAAGCGATTCAGTCGAGTTTAGTGTGGCGTAAGTGACTTTACCTTTAACCAATCGTTTCACTGCTCCTCCCCTCGTTGCGACGTTTAGAGATGAGGAATCCAATGACTACCGTTGGGGGCGTTGGATGCTGTAATTCACACCCCCCTCTGGGCTTATTGAGAGTTATAACAAGAAATTCAGTTCAGAGAAGGGAGTGAGCCAGGAAGAAAGGGAATTTACTGCAAGGCAGTTATACCATCAAAATTACACCGACCTAGTACCTGTTACCACAGACAAGGCAGATGCGTGCTGAAATAACTGGAGCGCTGTGAGGCAAAGCACTGCTTGAGATGTCCAAAACTGTATGAAAAACAAATACATCACTGAAAAAGCTGGACCACAGTGAACTAATAGGTTCTTTCTGCAACAGCAACATTCAGGCAGTTGACTTATCTGGTGACTAACACGTTGCATATTACTTTGGTTTTATACGGATGCGGAATGACTGCGTGAACCCGTTTGTCCAAAGGAAAATAGCTTGAGCTGATCACCTGATTGTTGGAGCGGATCACTGACAACTGCAGTACACGGATTCAACAGAGAATTTCTAACATTGGAAAGTTAAATGAAAAAGGGATTTTTTTTCTATTCTAGCGAATCAAACACCGCTACAGTATATATAGGATTGTGATTTTTGTGCTGTGTCGATGGAACATAACCTCATCATTGTCCGTTTATTCAGAGAAACCAGTGTTGATTAATGAGGAGCTAAATACTGGAGTAATGCAACTACCGTTTTGTTTGCGGAATGAGAAGGAGCATATCTAAGATGTGTTACTGCAATATTAGGCATCAGTATGCCTGTTTGAAACCAGATACTCGCTAACTGCATCTTCAGAAGAAAGCAGGGGTAAGAAAACGCACATTTGTGGTCGAAAATGCGAATATAGTCTCTTAGCTTTAGCCGAAGGAATTATATATGATACTCATCATATTTCGTGTAATTACCAATTTTTATCGTTTAGATTAAATGCTGTTAGACTTTAAAGTTTAGAAGGCAAGTCCTTAATGTTTCAAGACTCGTTTTGCAATTATTATTACAAGGTCTTGAAAGATGATGCTAAGTACTTGAATGGCTGCTTTGGTTACTGCAGCATTATCTTATCGCAAGCTCCTGGAGGTAAAAGGAAAAAAAATGACTAAGAACCAAAGATGATGCAAAAAAAAAATTCCAGCTGACAACACAGCAATAAAGCAATTTGTTGATAAGTAAAATAAAGGGAAAAGATTTATAAATGAATTAAGATTTATTAGGTATATAATACACTTACTACTATGGAGTTTGTGTTGATATGTTAGATTCAAACTAATCAGATTATTACTTAAAGAAAGATCAAGTTTTAATAAAGCAGTGTTCACTGAATTTATTATGTAATATATGCTTTTAATATGCTTAAACAATGTAGTTTTGAATGTGTTATAATTATATCATCGTTGTTTATTTATAGGATTGTTTTGGCAGCTGCTATCCTACGAATTAGAGATTTCATGAATTCTGCAGTCCAGCAGCATTGCATGGTACAATACTGTCTGAATAAAGAAGTGGAAAACAATTAGACAGTTACCATGGACCTAAGGGATTTTTACCTGTTGGCCGCTGTGGTTGCCTGCTTTTGGCTAGATCCTGCTATAGCCCAAGAACTGATTTACCCGATTAGAGAGGAATTGCAAGAAAATGTGCTTATTGGAAACATACCAAAGGATCTGAATATTTCTCATATCAATGCTGCAACTGGAACAAGTGCTAATCTGGTCTACAGGCTGGTTTCTAAAGTTGGGGATACACCTTTAGTCAGAGTTTTAAGCAGTACAGGGGAAATATTTACAACTTCTAACAGAATCGACAGGGAGAGACTTTGTCCTGGTCCTTCTTATGAAGAAAATGAATGTTCTTTTGAAATTGAAGTTGTCATCCTGCCAAATGACTATTTTAGGCTCATTAAGATTAAAATTGTAGTCAAGGACACCAATGACAATGCCCCCATGTTCCCATTCCCTGTTATAAACATTTCTATTCCAGAGAACACACTGATAAATAGCCGTTTCCCAATTCCATCAGCCACTGATCTGGACACTGGATTCAATAGTGTGCAACACTATGAACTAGTAAATGGGCAAAGTGCTTTTGGGTTGGACATTGTAGAAACACCAGAAGGGGAAAAGTGGCCACAGCTTATAGTACAGCAAAACTTAGATAGAGAGCAGAAAGATACTTATGTCATGAAGATTAAAGTAGAGGATGGAGGCATGCCACAAAAGTCCAGCACTGCTATCCTTCAAGTAACTGTCACTGATGTAAATGACAATAGACCAGTTTTTAAGGAGAGCCAAATCGAAGTGCACATACCAGAAAATGCACCAGTGGGTACCTCTGTTGTTCAGTTACAAGCAACAGATGCAGATGTTGGACCCAATGCTGATATCAGATACATTTTTGGCACCCAAGTTTCCCTAGCTACTAAAAGACTGTTTTCTTTAAATGGCACAACAGGCCTTATAACAGTCCAGAGACCTTTAGACAGGGAGGAAACTGCAATCCACAAAGTAACAGTACTGGCTAGTGATGGCAGCTCCAGTCCAGCCAGGGCAACTGTTACTATTAATGTCACTGATGTTAATGACAATCCACCAAACATAGACCTGAGGTATATTATTAGTCCAATTAATGGTACAGTTTACTTATCTGAAAAAGATCCTCTTAATACAAAGATTGCTCTGATCACAGTTTCTGACAAGGATACAGATGTTAATGGAAAAGTAATCTGTTTTATTGAAAAGGATGTCCCCTTTCACCTAAGGGCAGTCTATGATAGCCAATATCTGTTGGAGACCTCATCGCTGCTGGATTATGAGGGCACCAAAGAATACAGCTTTAAAATTGTAGCTTCAGATTCCGGTAAACCCACCCTAAATCAGACCGCTTTAGTCAGAGTGAAGCTGGAAGATGAAAATGATAACCCTCCCATTTTTAGTCAGCCTGTAATTGAGTTGTCTGTTATGGAAAACAATGTACGTGGTTTGTACCTCACGACTATTAGTGCCACTGATGAGGACAGTGGGAAAAATGCAGAAATTGTTTACCAGCTTGGACCCAATGCCTCTTTTTTTGACTTGGATCGTAAAACTGGAGTTTTAACAGCATCAAGAGTTTTTGACAGAGAAGAGCAAGAAAGGTTTCTTTTTACAGTCACTGCAAGAGACAATGGAACTCCTCCACTTCAGAGCCAGGCAGCTGTAATTGTAACTGTACAGGATGAAAATGACAACAGTCCTAAGTTTACTCATAATCATTTTCAATTTTTTGTATCGGAGAACTTACCAAAGTACAGTACTGTGGGAGTGATCACTGTAACAGATGCTGATGCAGGGGAGAATGCTGCTGTGACTCTTTCCATTCTAAATGATAATGAAAACTTCATATTAGATCCTTATACTGGAGTTATCAAGTCCAATGTTTCATTTGACAGAGAGCAGCAAAGCTCATACACATTTGATGTCAGAGCTGTGGACGGAGGTCAACCCCCTTGTTCATCTGCTGCTAAAGTAACTATAAATGTTATAGATGTCAATGACAATACACCTGTTGTCATTTATCCACCATCAAATACGTCATTTAAGTTGGTACCTCTCTCTGCTATTCCTGGATCAGTGGTGGCAGAGGTTTTTGCTGTGGATGTTGACACCGGAATGAATGCTGAACTTAAATATACTATTATAAGTGGCAATAACAAGGGCTTGTTTAGAATTGATCCTGTCACTGGTAATATCACCCTTGAAGAAAAGCCAGCTGTGGCTGATATTGGTCTTCATCGACTAGTGGTCAACATTAGTGATCTGGGTTACCCAAAATCTTTGCATACCCTTGTTCTTCTGTTTCTCTACGTGAATGACACTGTTGGCAATACCACCTATATTTACGACCTAATACGCAGAACCATGGAAACTCCTTTGGATAAAAATATAGGTGACAGCAATGAGACTTATCAAAATGGGGACTATCTGACAATTATGATTGCTATAGTGGCAGGTGCTATGGTTGTTATAGTTGTCATATTTGTCACAGTGTTGGTGCGCTGCCGTCACGCTTCAAGGTTCAAAGCAGCTCAGAGAAATAAGCAAGGCGCTGAGTGGATGTCCCCTAACCAGGAGAATAAACAGAACAAGAAAAGGAAACGAAAGAAAAGGAAATCGCCCAAGAATTCTTTGTTGAATTTTGTTACCATCGAGGAAACCAAACCTGATGACCCTGTACATGAACCAATAAATGGTACAATAAGCCTTCCAGCTGAACTGGAAGAGCAGGGTATAGGACGGTTTGACTGGAGTGCTGCACCAACAACAACCTTTAAACCCAATAGCCCTGACCTAGCTAGGCATTATAAGTCTGCCTCACCACAGTCTGCTTTTCATCTGAAAGCAGACACTCCAGTGTCAGTGAAAAAACACCATGTGATTCAGGAGCTCCCTTTGGACAACACCTTTGTTGGGGGTTGTGACACCCTTTCGAAGCGATCCTCCACTAGTTCAGACCACTTCAGTGCCTCAGAGTGCAGTTCCCAAGGAGGTTTCAAGACAAAGGGCCCATTGCACACCAGACAGGTAAAAGAGCACTTTTACTGGTCTATCAGCACTGCATATAATCGCCCTATCCACCAGTACTAAAGTGCCAGTTTATATTTATTTGCTCTGCTTATTGGTCTGAAAAAGAGGAACTGCCTTGAAGTCACATTCATAAAAGTTTCTGTTTTGTGTACCTTTAAACCAAAAGGCTTTTGTTATTGTTTTATTGTTTGTAAACCTAGGGCCACATGCACATTTCTTTTCTGAAACCCCTATACATTTTTGATAAGTGTTGTATATTTAACTCAAAGAAGTGTTATGGGTATTTAAATTTGTCGTAACAAATCTACTATATGCAGTTATTTCTCAGCTTTTGAACTAATTTTGAGATTGTTTTACAAAATGTATTAGTTCTGTAAAGAATAGAGTATGATTGTCTTACTAGGATTTGTCAAAGAAACATTTTTTTCTTGCCGGTCTACTCAGTTTAGTACCTGTTTTTTTTAGCTAATATCAAAAATAATATTCCATTATTACAGTACATGTTGTACAAAGAGTCCTTTGTGTAATGGCTTAATGGCGGCTGGTTCCATCAGATAAGATGTACATAATTCCCTTTTCTGTGTTTCACTTATCACTTTTTGTATCTGTGCAGATGAAGTCATGCGAATTAAGAGTTTGGTAGTATTTTGTTTCTTAATGTTATGTAAAATGGACACTTTTGCATTAAATATATTGACATAATTGTATGCTTTAATTTAATTTGAATATGCATGGAGAAGTAATGCTATGTTTTAATTGTTCAAAGAACCAAATAAATTACTCAAGATTACACGGTGAAATAATCTAAGCTTAAATTAAGTTTCTTTTCATAGTAAAGCATACATAAACTAAGAATATTACAGAATTTGAAATATATCTAGTTTAAAAAGGATTAGGAATTAATGAGACACACATTTCTACCTAATCCAAATTTTTTTCATAGCCTTATTAATTTTGTATTTAAAAAGCACTAAATACAACTTGCACTTTTAATTTTGAATGAACCATAGCTTGATGTTCAAGGGCAGCCTGGAGATGGCACTGTTGCACCACCAGGTTTTTGATGGCATGTTGCCAGTCTGCAGTATATCTGTATTGGGGGTGGGGAAAGGATCAAGCTGGTCGCGCATTCAAATAATTTCTTATGTCTAATGACAATGTTAAAGCATTGAAGATTCATTACGGTAGCTTGAAATGTAAATGATAGGACTTTTTTCATGGATATAGTGTAATTATAATAGTTATTGTCTTTTAGGTTTTTCCTCTATGAAGAGCAAAAAACAGTGGATTAATTATTGGTACTTGTACAGTTTAAATACTGGTACTTTCAATAATAACATTTTTTGGTATTTACATTATGTGTTTGAATTTGTTGTGATACATTACTGTGTCCATTGGGAAACACGATGAGAACATAAACCACACAACTTTTAACAATGTTCCCAATGTAATAAGCTATGTAAAAACATTGAAATAACCCAAAGCAAATTTAAAAAGGAACATTTGGTAGCTTCAAGAAGAGTTCACTGAACACATTTAAAAGGATTCATTTACATAGGATTTATGTAACTAGTTTTATGTTTTTAACAAACTTTCTAAGGGCAGCTTGTAAGACAATATTAGGAAGAATGCAATATTTTAAATCTTCTTCACTAAGGAACAGATAATGTCCCTGAAAACAGTGCATGAGACCTATAATCACAAGACCTACATTTCTTATAACTGAAATTCAAAACAGATCACTGATACTGGATATAAGTATAAGCAGAATACTTTGTTATGTTCTTTCATACACCAGCAAAATTGTCAAAATGAATTGAAAGCAATAATAAATCAGTTATTTTCTTTACAAAGTAAATATGGAATTATATTTAGTCAATTTGTCATATGGTTCCTCAAGATCAAGAACGATGTTTGCTCTTTAGATTTTTGTTTTGATAAGAATATTTTTTACAATGTGAAGCATTAGCAGGATTTTAGTGACAGCAGTTTTATTGCAGCCAGAGGCTTTACAGGAACTGCTTTATTACTTCACCCAAACTCTGCTGACAGTGATAGGGCAATTATTATTTTTTTGCCCCCAGTGAGCTATATTAGGTATAAACAACAGCTGTTAAAGACATGAAAACATAGTCTGTTTTTTGTTACTAAAGACCGTATGCTGTTCATGTTTTAAAAACAAAACAGTGTTATTATAATAGCAACTTTGACTTGTATTTCTAGGAAGGCAGTCCAAAATATTAAATTACCACATTTTTTAGTATTTTATTGAGTGTTGCTCCTGATACTTTTAATTTGGCTCCAAGTAAATTGCATTATTTTTTAAGTGGGATAAAGCTAATTTTATTTGAGAGTCTTGATACACCAAGTGTTGCCATTTATATTGGATAATCCTTTGGGGAAAGAGAATATGTATCTGTTCTTACATATGTTTAAAATAGAATTTAGAAACTAGTTACTATGTAAATGTTCAGTTGTAGTAGCTGTATCTGTAAGACTACAGTCATCACAACACCTAAGCCTGTTGTAATAAATAATGATATTTGAAAACAAGTTAAAAACTGTCCATTAGAGAAGTAAAATGAGAGTGAATATGGCTGTGGGATGTTTTACATTTACAGCTACAATTGGTATACTGTTGTGATTATTATTAAAACTATTATTAAAACTTTGAAAATGTATTAACATTCATTAGAAGCAGCATATTTACCACAGTTTACCATACCGTGGTGAGACTGCCAACAGCATCACTTCTGCTCTTGCTTGCATCTAAGTGCAATGTGGTTTGACTAAAGATTACAAATGTGAGGAGGCCATTCTGCCCATTATGCTCATTTGGGTGCTAGAAGCTAATTGATCTGAAGAATCTTATCCAGCTGTTTCTTGAAAAAAATCAGGGTATTAGCTTCAAGAACATCAGTGGGTTGCTTGTTCCAGACTCTTAGTACCCTTTAGTTTTAAATACATTTCTAAATAATTTCCAATTGTTTTCTCTGGTTTGTGTTTCACTGTTTATTCTAAAGAAATTGGTTTGACTTTGTCATTTTCTTTGTATGTTGTGAATAACTCAAACACTCCTTTAATATTCTCTGTTCAAGACTAAAAAAATATTCAAATTATTTTAGCCTGTTAAACTAAGATATTCCTTTACGCCTCAGGATATTGTTTTCTCTTTTCTTTTAATGGCAAGGGTTCCAGAGCAGAAACATATTTATTGTTACTTGGTAACAAAATTGTACACAATAGTTTTTTTTTAATAATTACAGTTGTTTATTGTACAATTTTAACACCCCTTTATGTAAATTATACACTTTTATCTATATTTCCTTGCATTTGGCTTGCCTTTTTACTCTTTTTCCACATTGTCTAGAAGGTGAAAATTATGTGTTAATATAAACACCTACTGTAGTACTTTTGTTTTTCCATCTTATATTTATAGTTTATATTTCTTCTATCTGCATGTTAACGCTCTAAACTTAACTACATTGAGTGCCAGGTCTGCAGGTGTTTGTCCAATCTTTTGAAATCTCTTTGCAACTTCTACAGTGTTTTCTTTTTCTCCTATTTGAATATCAGGTTCAAATAGGAGAATAGAAGGTCTGCCAGGTATTTGTCCAATCTTTTGAAATCTATTTGCAACTTCTACAGTGTTTGTTTTTTTTCTTCTACGTGAATATCGTCTGCAAAACACATGTTTACTAAGATCATGAGTATAACAGGAGCAGTGGTTCTATTAATGAATCTAAGCATTAACCCATTTTTGGTAATATACTGTATTTCCTATCCATTAATCAGCTTTCAATCTAAAAATGTGCTGGCATTGACTGCCTTCCACTGTCAATTTGAGAATTAATCTCTAATGAGGAACTTGATGAGAAGCTTTCTGAAAATATAAATATATCATATACCCTGGTTGTATCTTTTACTATTGTTGCTGGTTTGAAGAACTGTAACAAGTTAGTTATGCAAGACTTCTTTAAATCCATGCTGCCTATGTACTATAATCTTATTTCCATAGATATGATCCTCCAATTTAGCTCTGATTATCAGCTCTGTAACCTTACGTGTAATAGAAGAAAGACTTACAGGTCTCATTGTTTCTTTATCAAGTGCTTAGAACACGGATATTTTTTAAGAGTGACTTTTTTTAAATTCTACAATCTTTTTATGTTTAATATTCCACAGCTCAGCAATTTAAATTAGTAAAATCTGATACATACAGTACGTAAAAGGTTGGTTATGTAACTTTTGTGGAAATATTGATGATAAAGTTAGACTACTGTGAGACAGACATATTTCATTTAAAAAAAACTGAAGAAAAAATGAAGGTGGAAAGATTGACAACATGAGTAATATAACCAACAACAGTAATTCACTTCGCTATTTACTTCCTAAACTCTCTAAATTCCTGTGCAATTCCTCATTCAGAATAATGCTGAATACACAGTGATCTCCTTAACTTTAAACAGTTCAGTGACTAAGCCCAGTAACACCATATAAAAGTGTGAACCTGGAATAAAAACAAAATATTATAAAATGTAACTTCATTAAAACTAATTTCTAACATTGAAATTTTCTGGTCAATATACTGTATAAGGAGGATACAACTTTATCTTGTTTGTTAATGGCTTTGTTTAGTTTTCAGTGACATGTGAAAAAGACATACCAGCTCCCACTTTCACACAATAGACTGTTGCCATGTGTTAAAGTTTGTAGCTGCTGCTTGAAGTTGGAAAAAAAACCTGACCTGAATAATTATGCAATTCAGGGATGTAGAATTTACAAGAATAACTTTTGTATTGATTTATAACATTTAAGAGCTTTGCTTATCATCAAAAAATGAGTGAAAGAAACATGACAGTTAAAAGTTAAGATTTTTTTGAGTAGATTATTTAATGAATGAACTTTGTCTGAGCCTGAATGAGATGGACTTTCCATTAGAATTTGTATCGCGATGGTTTCTTTGCTTTCTATACGGTCATGTACCACATTATGCAAAGATTATTATATAGGAAGCTCATACAATTGGGAAAGTTTTAAAAGGCGAATTGATTAAAACATCATACCTAAGGGGATGGTGTGTTACTATTTCTTTTCAATAGTGCTGATTCAGACCACAGTAACATTTGGTGTTAACGAATGCATATCTTCATCTGCACGTCTTTTGTGAAATATTGTTAGTCATGAGGTTTTGTACTTAATGTTATACTGTCTTGGTGTTTGGTAAAATATAAAATATTTTAAGTAAAATATAAGTTTCATATAGTAATTACCTATTTTTCTTGGTGTATAAACTTGGGGTCTCACATATTTTAGTCTTTCAAATTAATCCTAGAAAATAAATGAAATTGACATTCACCTAAACAAAATGTACTTTACTTTTGGTTGCTTTATTTCAGGGTTCGATATCACCTAGTTAAAATAGTATTTTCTTCTCTGTCCGTGATAATGTAGTTAAATATGACATGAGATATGACATAAATAAATATTAATGTCTTATTAAAATGTAAGACAATTCCCCCAAAATAGTAAATGTGTCCTGTGTGTACATTGTACTTCCTGTGCCCATAGTGAAAGTTTCAACCCTTTGCATTACTTGTCATGTAGACCTGCATTTCGTGCACTACCAAAATATCAGACACAAGAGGTTGTGTTTGTTCCAAGCTGTGTCTGGTGTTTTATCTGATTTTTATTGTTTCTTAGACAAGGCTGACCATTTGAACACAACAAGGCTATGAATACACTGTAGCAGAGAGAACTGAACATTCTTATTCTGACAAAGTGTGAAACCATAGTCACCACTCCTATTCCATCTACTTGTGGTCCGCATCCGAATACTCAAATGTCAAGTTAAAGTACCTTGGATTTTTTCATATTTATAGTCTTTTGTATATTTTACACTATTGATATGTGTTTTCAAATGTATTTTTCTCAGTCTTTTCTACCCCCAAATATCAGATGGTAGAACAATAACATAAAATAAAGAACAAAGCAATTGCAGTGACATATAAAGAATATGAGCAAACTGAAATATGATAAAGGAAGATAGCTCTATCCTTGCTTAATATATTTTGCTTTCATAAATAAACAACACAGTAATTCTGGACTTCTCTGTAAACAATTGTGTATGTATCTCTTCCTTCTTGAAGCAGACCTAGCATACAAATGTATATAAACATAATACAGTTAATGAAGTTCATTTCTCTTGATATCAGTACAGCTGCTGGGAGTAACAGACCTACATGTACAACCCAAGGACAGCTGAGAAATTGTAAAAAGTGATTTCTATTTAGCAGGAGAACATGTGAACTCAGTTAAATTTTTGTGGACCTTGACATAACAATAATAAACAGCATCAAACTGTAAGCTTTTCGTAAACTTAATAGTACTTATACAGTAGGTTGTATGAAAATGCTTTAACAAAAAACTTTAGTAAAACATCAAATGCTTAAAAGTATTACATCTTGCAAGTTCAGATGCAATATTCGATTATCTGCTAGCTTTTATTTTATCCACGTATTTGGTGATCAAAGGAAAAGTTTTTTTAATATACAGTATACTGCATATACTGTATAAAATGCTTATCAGTAATAAGTTTGTGAGTACCATGTTGTTACCTAAATACCTTTTATGTCCAGAAATACTTTATTGCATCATGCCTGTCAAGTGAACATTCAAGTAATCCAATGGAATTTTAGTGTTTAAAGTAATATACTGTAATTATGTACACTATATTCTAAACTTTATACAGCAGGTTTTTATTTGTTTTTTAATTTCTATTTTAAATTTCTGTCAATAGACATTACCATAACAGCTACTGTCATATATTCAGTACTTGGGTCATTATGGAATTGAGTAAAATCTACATTTTCCTCTAGTTTTATAATAAAGCAGTGCAAATTACCAGGGATTTAATTTTGTTGTTCTATAAACCTAGTTTTGTGTAATGTTCATCACTTTCAGTCATTTATGTAATTTTGATTAATTTTCATTAAGAAATATATCTCAAAAATATCTATTTTCCAAAATGTATTTTTAATGTTAAATTAAAATAACATTTTTGATCTGAAGATCTTTTATCTGAAGATCTTTGCCAAACTCTCTAAGATTCAGACACACTGCACAGGGTCAACAGATATAAATAATAATTGCAATGTCTTCAGCCAGCAACAACATCCCAACATTCCCTAATAATGAAAGCAGCTTGTCATTTAAGTCAGTATTCAAAATTAAATATCTTGAGATTTTTCTTCTTGGAAAATAGTTTGCAAATCTACAAATTATATATGCATAGTAATGTGATTGCATTCTGATGTTTTATAAGGTTCGAAGATGCTGTGGCTATATTCCTTTCACATTTGGAAACAACTAAGTATGTAAATTATAGTTTAGTGACTGTTGAAAAACAAAGTATAGTTAGGAGAAAAAATAATTAAAATGTGCATTTCTAAAATGTTATATTTGAATTGACATTCAAAATATAAACTGAATGGAGTTCTTTAAAAGTTTACTGAAATAGATGGTTTGAAGAAAATGTTTCTTTTCTGTTTATAACATCATATTCTTACAAAGAGCAACTAAATAAAACATGTAGAAGGCACTTCAATGATTGACCTAGCTGCCACCTCTTAGTGTTAGGATAAAGGGATAATTTAAGCTCAACAAAGATTGTCGGCACTGTTCTAAGTCTGCATGACTGGAAAATGATATGAAGGTTGTTAAATAGTTGTGAACTTGCACGTACTGTAGGTCGTAATGAAGCTTGACATATGGGTTTTGTTTAAAAGATTTACCATGATTCTTGCTTTCCATAATCTACCAGTACTGTTCATAGTTGATAGGCACTTCAGGCACTGTGGTGGTATATTCTGATGTGGTGAGCTTTTGGGAATTACTCCTGGGGTCATCTTGTCAATAGCTAAACATAACAGTGCAATCATTAGTGCGGTCATGTAAAAATTATACAAACTGAAGTTTTAAATTAAGTGTAATTCTACAACTGACCTCATGTCTCTATGAAATTATATTACTGCATTTATGTATTTTATAATGTATATAAGACATGTTTCATGTAAATTGAACTCCTGGTAATCTTGCTTAATGTGCTTTGTTATATTATGTTGGACTTGTTTTGCTTTATGTAATGTAAACTTTATATCTGAAGTCTGTATTCAGTTAAAAGGCAAAAAGTTACATACTGTATATGGTGTTTATTTCATAAATGTTTTTTTTTTATTTATATATATGAGCTAAACACCATTCTAAAGAATTGTTTGAGCACTGTTTACACATTTTTATAATTTCACAATAAATGTTGAAAAGTGATCCCTTGTTTTTATTGTTAATTTTAAACCTGAATAACTGTAGTATATCCAATTATTTGATCCAGGTGAAACTCAGATTTCTATAAAATAAAACTATTCCAATTTGAAAAGTACCTCAAATGTAAATCATTTGTTTAATATCTCATCATCTGTGTAGCACATTATTAAACCTATTTATTAAACCCTTTATTCCTTGTGTAATATCTTGGTTTTAAAAATCCATAATGGATTATCCCTCACTAGATTTTCTTTAACTTCACTCCCTAAATCATAAAAATGTAAAATACATTCATATATCATGGTGTCAAACGTTTAAGAGCCCTTTGTGTGTCCATGAGACTTAATAAAGCAAATATTTTGATAGGGCTTCATATTATAATGTAATAAAAAACATTTATAACAAAACCTTCAAAACATTTTGTTCCATGGCAACAATTTGACAATTTGTTATGAATTTCTAACCAAATTCTTTAAAGCTTCTAACCACATATTTAGAACTTTTTAACTGAATAATAATAAACATTTTGTACGATTACATTCGTTCTACAACATTCATGTTCGATCTTCAAACTTCCTACACACATTTTCAGTAAATATGGAGAAAAGTCTGTTTAGGCCAAAAAAACTTTGAGTACCAATCTTTTAGTACTCAGTGCTGTCTAGCAGGTTTAATTACAAGAAGAGTTGGATACATTTCTGTTGAATTATGCATTCTCATTTAAAATATTGCAGAATATTCTCACCTCTTTCAGTTCATATGTCAATAATGTTTTGAAAAATGTATTTAAAATGAGTCACTGTTGAAATTATTCTTCTTTTCGGCACATTGAAAGTGATTCCATTCTTATTCAAAGCACTTTGCTCTGCATTATCTTATACTGATGTTTGAAGGTTTTCCTTGCACTGTTCTTTAAATTAGAGCACCTCTTTTATCTTAACATGTGAACTTCCTGACTGCTGAATATATTTTTATAAAGAGCATGTATTTTTCTGTCCTGTAAAGCATGAATAAGAAATTATTTATCTAGCACATTTAGCAACATACCTTTCCCTGGAAACACTTTTTCCAAAAAAGCTGCATCAGATGACAAGTTGTCACTGAGTTAAAAAAATTATTTCATTGCAGTGACATATAAAGAATATGAGCAAACTGAAATATGATAAAGGAAGATAGCTCTATCCTTGCTTAATATATTTTGCTTTCATAAATAAACAACACAGTAATTCTGGACCTTCTTTATAAACAATTGTGTATGTATCTCTTCCTGCTTGAAGCATACAAATTTATATAAACATAATACAGTTAATGAAGTTCATTCCTCTTGATATCAGTACAGCTGCTGGGAGTAACAGACCTACATGTACAGTACAACCCAAGGACAGCTGAGAAATTGTAAAAAGTGATTTCTATTTAGCAGGAGAACATAAGTGAACTCAGTTAAATTTTTGTGGACCTTGACATAACAATGATAAACAGCATCAAACTGTAAGCTTTTCGTAAACTTAATAGTACTTATACAGTAGGTTGTATGAAAATGCTTTAACAAAAAACTTTAGTAAAACATCAAATGCTTACAAGTATTACATCTTGCAAGTTCAGATGAAATATTTGATTATCTGCTAGCTTTTATTTTATCCACAAAATACTTTATTGCATCATGCCTGTCAAGTGAACATTCAAGTAATCCAATGAAATTTTAGTGTTTAAAGTAATATACTGTAATTATATACTGTATATTCTAAACCTTATACAGCAGGTTTTTATTTTGTTTTTTAATTTCTATTTTAAATTTCTGTCAATAGACATTACCATGAAACATACAACTAAGTCCCTTTAACTAGATTAATTGTGTGTAATAAATATTACATGTATAGCATGTATGTCATATGCAAATATTTTGAATAGAAATTAGAAATATACAGAATAATCACCTTAAATTCACATTACTTTCATAGTTAACAAGCAACATGATGTGTCATGTCCTTTGGCTCAAATACCATATTTCCAACAAAGTAATAGAGTGTAATATTGCCACTGAAAATACATAATCTGACGGAAAGGTGAGAATCAAATGGTGTTTCATAGATGTTTGACTTGTGCATTCTGTTTCTGGGATATGATATTTATTTACCTGATCCCACTGTACCCCACGAATAAAAAGAAAGCAAATTAAAAATAATCCATGAAAAAAATAAAGCTTAGAAAAAGATTCCCTGCAAGCTATTGTGTAAGTTGCTGACTACAGTGTTTTGTGAGTTTTATTTTGGGGGAGAATAGAAGGAATTCTAATATTTTAACATGACTAAACCTTACAACCATAAACAGCCTTCAAAAGGGCTACTTATGAAGATGGTTGATAACTTTATATTAAGTGTCTTCTTATATTTTTCAGGAGATGGAGCAAACTTTATTTTTTAATTCCTCAGTTTCATTGCTTTATTGATCTAATTTTAGTGAAATTCATAAACTTACAGTCATAGAAAATCTGGAGAATAAAATGTAGGTATCAAAAGTGTGTCACCAGGTGTGTACTTGAATAAAAGTCTATTGTCAAGGGTTAAACCAACATTAGGGTTTAAGAATCTTACAGCATTTTCTTCCTCACTTTATTTAGTTTTCACAAAGTATCAGAAAGTCTAATCACATTATTATTTATTTTATCTGTAGAGGTATTATAAATCATATATTCCGTTTTATATTTTAACTCTTCTCACAACCTTAAGTCAAGTAAGTTGAATTAGAGAAAGACGCTAACTGTTTTTTTATATAAATGTCTACTATCAAGAAATATTTATTCCTTTCTTAGCACTCTTCATTTTCTCTGTACTGTCTATAATAAAAGTAAATATGTGTCTTTCTAATCAAAAGTATTTATACTAGAAAATGTTGTCATACAGATTAAGAGTCAGAGATCCAAAAGCACACAATTTAGCTCCAGGGAAAATTGTGACAAATTTATGATTTGCTGGCTGTGCTTCTTTCAATTTGAAGGCATACTCTGAAAATCTAAAATGGCCTATCTATTAAATTTAAAAGACAGCTGTATATATTATCTGGCATACACATCTAAAGTGAAAGCAAATCTTCGCTGAGAAAAATGTACATTGCAAAAATGGAGTCTGGTAAGAGTCTGATAATAGGATTTCTGTTGCCTGTAGATTTTTACAAAAGTAATATCCACAGTACCCACATTCTTTCTTTTTTTAATTCAACAATGATACTTCTCTGAGTTCTGAGATCACAGGATCCCAGAATGAATGGTAGTGTTCATGATGCAAATACGCAACAATGGAACAATTATTCTTTTTACTCATTTGTCAATGTTATCATTGTTCTTCCTTACAATATGCAATATATCTGCTTATAATTAGGTGACTGTAAGGAGATATTTATAGATTGAAATGTAATATAGGATAGTAAAACTGGGTTGGGTCCATCCGTATTGAAAAGTCCATGAAAAAGTGAACTTCTTGAAGCAGGAGGACAGTGTGTTGGATTTATAATACAAAGGCTGAAGAATTGAATCCCTAGATTACAGAACTATTCTTCAATTTAAGGGTCACATAGTATTTTAAATAGAGTTTTTAAAAAAGCTGAGTTTTTAATTCAGTAGGTAATAATTCATTGATTTACATTTAACTTTCAATTCCTGCCACCACATACAGTACATGCCAACATTCATTGATTCAGTAAAATATATCGTGACCACAGTAATACCCTATACAAACAATCAATTGACAGCTTCCCCCTGAGGTTTAATCAACTTGCGGAGAATGTTAAAAAGGTCTGACTTGGTAAAAATCAGTTAATATCTTCATTTCCTTGACTGATTTGTACACAAGATGAAGAAAGAGAGCTGCACTAGTGTTGAAACTCATCCATTTCTTTCCGGTGAAATAGTACTGGAATACAAATAAATTCCTGTCACACATAAGAGGTTGGGTTATTCCTGTTATGTATTAGAGTTATGTATTAGAGTCTTCAGTTATAGAAACAAATATTTTTCTACATTAGCTTCTGATGTGGTGAACCTATTAAATGTATTATTTAACTTTGTGAATGGCTGGTGATGTCAGCACTAAATAGTTTATTTCATTCTAAGTAATTTTAATATCGCAGTACACTTCAGATGCAGATGCAGGGTATTTTTAGAGCAGAAGAGTTTTCCATTGTTTTATCAGTTTGCTGATAAAATTACATATAGCAAAATGTACTTTTTCAATTATGCATCTCTGTTTCTGGAGGATTGAGAATTGACAGGTTCTGTGAACCACAAAACTAAATTTTTCATCAAGCCCTTTGTACATCTGATTTAGAACATGTTTTAATTAGACTTAAAGACTGAAAGACTGTTTAGCAGACTGCAGTGTGTGCATTTAACAAGAAAAATAAAGTCAAAGGGAAACAGATGGTCAAGGAAAAGGGCTACAGCAGTAGAATCCTACTTTCCTGCTGTGAAATCTCTTTCGTGTAGTTTCAGGAGGACATGAGTATCCTTCTTTCAGCTGGCGGGTCTTCATTTTAATTTGACTGCAATACTTTTACAATCATCAATCCAGCAGTTTGACAGAAGGTTCCTTACTGGTAGTTTGTACATATATGAATCATAATAAAATCCAATGGCATATACAATATTTTTGTGTATACTGTATTTGTTTCACCCGTTATATTGTGTATGTGTGTGTTATTTGACTTTTTATTAATTGATTTATTATTTTATTAATTTATACTTTAAATGTGATGTGTATGCTCGTGGATATTAGTATACATGCTTATTTTATGGTATTGTATATAGTTATTTATAACTGTGACAGAAGGGAGAATGCGATTATGTAGGGAGCCTTCAGGATGCATATAAATATTCTCTGAAAAAACAGGGACTCCTAAACTTTTCTCAATGTACACAGACACAAAAATCAGAGACTGTTCTATTCATTAGAGTATACAGTCTATGTTATAGCAAATTGAAAGTTTTGGGTGATAAAGTTTTAATAGAATACTAAAGAATTAATAATGTTATTAATAATTAAATACATATCATATTTTAGCTTTTCATGTGTTAATGTAGCATTAACAATGATAATCTTTCATATTCTCTTACATTACTTTTACAGACATATAAACTGATTGTGTTGTATATACAGTAATGCCGTATTCCGAGTTGACTTCTACTCAAATCAATCTAAAGTGTAAAAACTAAGACTTTTCTCAAGTGCTTCAGTAGTATATAATGTGTTGGTACTCTTTGTCACCGTTTTTACTGTTGTTTACTTAAAATCTAATATTACATCAATATGATCTTATACCATACCTTTAGTAAGTGATACTTCTCTGAACCTCAAATCTGAAGACATCTGAGGTCTGAGATCACAGGATCCCAGAATGAATAGTCGTGTTCATGATGCAAATACTCAACAAAGGAACAATTATACTTTAACTTATTTGTCAATGTTATCATTGTTCTTCCTGACTACATACAATCATGTGCCAAATGTCCACAGTGCAGAGATGTATACTGTCTAGAAAAAGAAACTGTGTTTGGCATAGCAAAGCGATGTATTGTTGAGGTACAAGATGCATCTCTCCATTATCATAAATCTGCTTTTCCTGGTGAGGATCACTGCAGTTTAAGAGCCTATCCTAACAGCATAGAGTATAAAGTGGGATTAAGACTGCTCTTGCCTGGACAGGAAGTGAGGTAATACTTTGTAGGAACACAGAGAAAGGGACAAATTAGGATAACCAATGAAACCTACCCAGTTAAAATATGCCCAATGGGGAGAACATACAAAGTTCACACAGAAAGTTCTCTAGCCCTGAATGTAACACAAATATCTAAGAGCTGTGAGGCGGCAGCACTAATTACTTTGCCACTGATATAAGATATTTTGTACAATCAAAATGATTAAATCAACAGTAGATAAAGCATTCTTGAAATATCACACATTGCAGACCAGGCTTATTATATTAATAATATAATGATCTGTGTATTTTAAAAGCAATCCTACATCTGTTTACTGTATTTAAAATTTTGTGTTTCGCTTGGTGCATATTTTTACTATCTGCAATTATTTTCTAATTGCAGATTGAGATGAATCTTCAAAATAAGTTGGAGAACGATAACAGCTCTCCAACACAATTTGTAATTTTATTTCATTGCTTCACATCTGCTGTGAAACAACCCCAAAAGCATCTTGTCTGATATATTTTACATATCCTGTTTTATACATTTTATTTTGCATTCATTTCTGTTGTCTTGTTCCAGGGCTAAAGTAGTTGTTTCGTGTTTTTCTGTTTCATCCTTTACTTATTACTTTTAAAATTGTGGCATGCTAAAATCACAAATTGAGTACTTGTTTTGACACAACAAATTCTTAGATTGATTGTTACAGAATATCGGTCTCTTCTTGTTGTTGTAGCTACCCTCTATAGGCAATTAAGGGTGTGAACCTGCTTTATTTGCCTTGTGTTGTTAAACATTGATATCCTGAATGTGTCCCATCATTTGGCTCTATGACATAAATTATAACAGATAATTAGAACTCAGAAGTGCATTAAGGATGCTTCTATAACACAGTTTGCAACATCATAACCAAGACTGCAGCGCACATACTTTATATTTACAAATTTGTGGTTGCTTGATACAACTTCTGAAACACAACAGTTACTACACATTGTCCAGGCCATACATTGGATCTAAACCTTGCATTTACAATTCCAGGAATTTGTGCTATCATTTTTGAGTGCATATAATAGTGATACTTTAATGGAACAATTTACAAATAAAAATTCAACCATTGTTTATTATAGTACGTCTAATGGTTCTACACCACCCATAATTGATTTAAAAACTATTATAGTCCCTATCATCCTGATAAATTTGCAATATACAGATGCAGCCATTCAAAATGCGTGAGGTATTTCGCGGCATACCCCGGTGGGCGTGTCACAGTATCACGCGGTATGACGCAGTTAACGTGTTGTCACGTGGTTAACTATCCGGCGTCGCCTTGTAAAACCGCCAGGGGGAGCTTAACCTCTCATGTACAGCATTTGAGCCTTTAATTTTGAACTGTGTATTACAGCATGTTAATCATCAGTCATTAAAATGTTGGTATATTTTATGAAAGCAAGATTGCTCAGTTGGACAAAAGTACACAGCCTACCTTTATCATAAATATTTATGCATCAAAGCCTTTACTGAAGATATTACTAATAGTATTAATAATGGATGACTTTAGACAAGCTGTATACTCAAAGTATAATTTCTTTAGCACATTTGTACAAGCACTTGGAATCTGTCCAAGCCATACTTTGTCAGGCATTTTGTTTTACTTCAACGGGCATAAAAACTTCCTTGCTTTTAACAGGGCGTTTCATAATTTCTAACTACGAAAATGATTTAAAATGCGACACTTATCATTCAACTAGAGCTTAAAATATCACAAGGATCCTCAAGAGCACAGCAAAGAGTGTATTAAAAGACACTTGTATTTATCAACGCTTTCTTTTCCGTATACCAGATTTTATGGAACCACTTCAGAGGGGTGTCAGCCAGTCAGATTCCAGGATTCGGCACTTTAAAGGAAAAATACACACCGGTATTCCATTTCTCCCTAACGATTTTAAGCATCGAAGTATTTAACTAGCATGTGAAATAGCGTGTGAAAAAGTGGTAGTTTTAAGCTTTTCTGCTAATATAATATGGAATCGATATTGATTTAAATCGTGTTCTGATTTAAATCGCAAACGCGTGTTTAATTATATGTGTTTTTTAATCATAATCAGGCTAATGCAACATAAATTGATACAGTATCTTTGTCTTCTAAGCATCTTAATAAACTTTCAGCATAGCTTTCTACCCGTCAAGATTTATATTTCTTGGGATTTTGGGATCAAACGTGGAAGGATTAGATTATAATCGTTTTTATTTGTCAAATACGTGATTGTATTTCTGAATGTTATGTGACACCTACAGTAGTTCACTGCTTTAAATACATCGAATTAAGAAAGTTATGTGTAGCACTTTAGATCTTTTTTCTGAACCAGAGAAAATCTGATCATGTTTCTCTATAACAATAATAAAAAAAACTTTATTTTACATATCGCCTTTAAAAGTGGCATCTCAAAGCAATACAGTAGATCGAAAAACAGTTAAAAGGGACCAGATTAAATACCAGACAATCGCAAACGCATTTTCAATAAAATTATTTTATTCATTCAGCAGTTTGTGAGAGGAACATCCAGCAGGGAGAGACACACACACCGGTTTTCATTGACAAAATTGTTTTTTTTTCAATTCCTTTTGTCTAACAGGAATGTTTTGTTTGTGGACAAACTGTTAGACAAGAGGAAAAGACCGCCTCCTCCTACGAAGCATTAATCGCGTATCTAAGGAAAATTGCAGTATACCTTTGTTCATGCACATCATTATACAGTACAGTATCTCAATTTGTATTTCGATAAAAAAAATCGTTTGCCCAGCCACTACTGTTGTTATTGTTTTTATCCTGTAAAGCGTTTTCTTTTTCTGCGTTTTCCATTTCCTTTTTCTGATCACTCGCTTTCTGGATACACATCTCACCTGTCCTGTTCTTTGTTTTCCTGGTTTGCTGATTATGCCTGCTGCGGTCCACTCCTACCCTCACACCTAAAGAATACTATTTTAAATTTCTTGGCGCAGTTCATTAACCCTTGTATGTGCTGTCCGCGCCCAAAATGCAATTAAAAAAAAGTAAAAAACCGCGCTCAAAATGCAATTTAGAGCTTAATAAGATACACTCCACAGGCAAAATTAAAGACAAAATTAAAGACGATTAAAATCTGTAATCTTTCCACTTGTACTGTGAGTCATCGGACAGTTTCTGCTTTGTGTAAGGATGGTGAGAAAGCTGTGTTCAATGTATTTAAGGGACTCAGAAGTAAAAGAAGATGCTTCATATTGCTTGACTAATTTTAAAAACCAAGTTATAAATGCAGACGCTCCCTCGGTGCCGTGCCGGGTGTAAATATCAAAGTATACATTCCCAACAAGAATTGTACCCATCTGTCATGCAAATAAAACACCTTGAATTGAATTGAGGGAGAGATGGGGGTAGTGGGACAGAGATACTGTAGACAGACTCAAGGCAAATAAGATACTTATGGGTACGCAGACATTCACGACAGCAACATACGAAACGTTTGCACGTACTGTATAGTTAAGTTATTACTTGGTTTTCAAAGTGCAACGAAATACAATATTGTTGTTGCTGCTGTTCTGGTTGTTTTTATCCCGTAAAGCGTTTTGAGAAGCCACCTTTAAAGGCGATATATACTGTAAAACCACTGATTCTTATGGAATGTGTTCCGCGGGAGATTCAAATTTTTATTTATTTATTTTTTAATCGCGTATCTTAGGAAATCTCAGTATAACTTTGTTCATGAACAGTGGCATGTTACATTATCATTCGTTTTTTTAACAAGGCTCGCCAGCTAATGTGAATCGAAACCTGTCTTGCTAGCTTTTAAAGTCGTGCATGTGTAAACTGTACTAGAGGGCATGCAAGTTACTCTGCCCCTTTCAGCGGCAGGGAGTCCCTCTGCTGCAACACACAGCAGACAGAACGGGAGACTATTGCCTTTCATATCTGACACCAGTGAAGTAAAAGGGGTGTCTAAAGGGGTGATTTTAGACCACATTTTAGTTACTTTATTTTGTTTACTTTTAACATTTCTGTAATTTACAGTAGATGTCACAATAGAAGCCCGAAGCCTATTATACTCAGTCTAGCCTTGGATCCTCTGAGTCCCTTGACTCAGTTATTGCATATTAATTTCTTGAGATACGCGATTCCATATTATATTCCCTTTTAATCAAATTCTAAAAGTATGCTTGTTGACTCCGGTATCGCGTTACTTAAAGACTTCGATGCTTAAAATGTTTAGGGAGAAATGGAATACTGGTGTGTATGTTTTCTTTAAAGTACCGAGACCAGCCATATACTGAACGTTTAAGTTCCAAAATTAATATCGTTTATGGACTTCACACGCGTTGCAGTATGCTCCTATTCTTTTTATGCTCAGGCACTAAAATCTCCCTTCTGCTTTGTGTAAGGATGGTATCAAGAGCAATCTTAAGTGGTGAGAAAGCTGTGTTCAATGTATTTAAGGGACTCAAAAGTAAAAGAAGATGCTTCATATTGCTTGACTAATTTTAAAAACCAAGTTATAAATGCAGACGCTCCCTCGGTGCGCTGCTCTGGTGCGCCGGCTGTTACACAGTGCCTGTCTGCCGTAAGCGTTACAATATACATACCCAACACTGCTTGTACCCATCTGTCATGCAAATAAAACACCTTGAATTGAATTGAATTGAGGGGAGAGGGGGGGAATACTAAAGCCAATACTGGCTCAATACCCTCAATGGGCTTTGACGTGCTAATGCGTTGGTTTAACAGTCCGGGTGTGGCAGGCTTCCAATGTCAACTCGACTCGATTGGAAGACAATGAACGTATTTTAGCCCTAAATGAATTAATAGCAAACATGGTTTACATAAAATACATTTTTCCAAGAAAGTTTATAATAATACGATCTATAGTTGAAATCTGAGCCTACTTTAAAAATAAAGGAAAAGCATTTTCAGAGAGTAATCATGCTGTGTTTATGTAGAAAAAGCGATTAGGTTTACGAGCAATCTAATTACCTATTCGCTTAAAACGCTATTAAAAATTTACTCTGTTGCACACACACACACAATAGAAGCAGGCACCGCTGTCAGAAGGGAAGATATGTTCAAAATATCGCAAATATCGATCATGTTGCGATATTTTGAAATATAAAAGTCAATTGATTGTCCATAATATCGCTATTCTATTTTTTCGAAGAAATGTTTGTTAAAAGAAAAGACCAGCACCAGCTGGATTCGAAAACACAACCTGTCAGCTGGTAGTCACGTCTACAAGACAGCTCACATGAACAGGCAGGCGAAACAGCCCTACACAGCCCTGTCGCAGCACACGAATACCATTATTAAATTCTTTAGATACGCGATTCCATATTATATTCCCTTTTAATCAAATTCTAAAAGTATGCTTGTTGACTCCGGTATCGCGTTAGTTAAAGACTTCGAAGCTTAAAATGTTTAGGGAGAAATGGAATACTGGTGTGTATTTTTTTCTTTAAAGTACCAAGACCAGCTATACACTGTATGTTTATGTTCCAAAATTAATATCGTTTATGACCTTCACACGCGTTACAGTATGCTCCTATTCTTTTTATGCTCAGCTACTAAGATTTCCCTTCAGTGGTAAAATTCAATACCTACAACGGGCACAGCAAAGACGTTTACTGTCTTTCTACGACAGACCAACGGACCACGAGTGCCCCTGTCGGTCAACCAATCACGTACTGCGGTGCCACGCGTCATCTTGCGTCATACTGAGCGACGTCACCTGCGGTACGTGTCTGTAACGCGCACTTTGAATGGCTGCATCTGTAATAAATAACAGATTTAGTGTTGCAAAGTGATATAGTATAGTATTATATTGCTTTCCTACACATTATTAAAATCTATCTCTATAATTTAGGAGGTTTCTTTTAAACATCTAAGAACATATCCATAACATGTTCATTACTGTATAAAACCAGTAATTGTCTTGCACCCTCCTCTTGTAAAAGTAACAAAAGAGACTGTTTAAAATATATATAAACACCATTTTGCGAATATACATACATGCATATGCAAGTCTCTATTAAAAAATCTTTAAATAATAATACGTTTATTTTTGCATTTTATTCATACTTTTTAATACAGGAGCAACGCCAGTTTTTACTGTTGTCAAATATTCTTCCAATGTAAAGTCATTTTTTTTTGTCCATACAGTTCATGAGATGTCTTCAAACATCCCACAGTCTGTGTAAAAAAGATGTTTTATTAAAAAAAACAGGTATAATATACTGGAATTCAAATGTCATTAAGGTATATTATTTAATATAAAAATGTAAGAGAAAAATATATTTTTATTACGATAATATTTTTACTGTGAAAGAGTTTTATATTCTACTTATGTTAGAATTTTGTGGCAGAACATTATCCCTTACAAATGATTCCTTTCCTCTTCCACAGAAAAGGTAAGAAATTCTGACAAAAATTATGATTAATCAAACTTTCCTTTTTGTACTTTGTATTTCATAACCAAGATCACTATAAACACTTATTTTTAAAAGGGATACACATAATATGACATCAAACCCTAAAGGTAAATAATCATATTTGCTATTCAGCTTAAAAATGAGTGCTGTAGTTCATTTATTTTTTCCTGGTATTTAAATTGTTATAATTTACACTATTATAAATCAATTCAGTTGCCAAAGTGTTTGAACCGAATTACATTTTTCTATTAGAAATCGAAAGCAGAGAAACAGATAATTTCATTAACTTTGAAAAGGTTTTACCTAGCAGGATTCCAAAACACATGTAGCCTCTAATATTTTACACAATAGCAATGGCTGTCTCTTTTCAATTAAATAAAAAAAAATAATGGCATTGATATGGAGTCACACTGACATGAAATGTAAGTGTACTTAGGAGAAAGGGAGTAAAGGATGGATGGCTTTTGCAGGCTCCTGTCCATTAGCTGGAGAATGGCTGGCAGTGTTTTCTGTTCCCCTGATTCAGAGCACTCTATGGCTTTGGAATAGGGACACTAAGTAGAAAGTATGTAGGATAGAAAATGCCACTCAGATTGATCTTGCACTATGGCAGTTATTTTTGTGCAGATCTGCTGCCCCTGTAACCTTGTTTGTTTGTTTTTAACATAACAGTACAAGACAAGATGAGTTTGTAAATGGAATCGTGTAAATATAACCCCAAAATATGTGATGTTTTAAATATGGGTGTTTATTTTTTATGGAGGAATAATTGTGAAGATCAAATCACTCAAAGACAGAAACCGAAAAACTGATGAACTATGCATTGTGTAAGACTTCTGAACAAAGGTTTGTGGTTTTGTAAGATTTGTGTGAGAGGTTGTTGCTGTGTTGAACTGAACAATGTACGTGTTTGTTATGCTGTTGCCTTGATCTAAAAGAAATATTTACCATTTGGGATAATCAATATGTTTTCTGAGCTTCGTATTTTGATTGGCTACTAATTATATTCATTTGATATTGTAGGAATTATCTAGTGAATCCCAGAGCTATTGCACCTAATACATAATTCATGCAATATGACTTGGGACCTTATTTAAACATGCACATTGGCTACATCATGCATGCATGCGTATGTCACTCTATATAATGATAAACAGGCATTACTTAAAGAGCTTTAACAGCTACAAAGGGTCTTTTAGCACATGCTGTCTAACTACTACAAATTAAACTCTCTTTTTATTCCTGCAATTTACCAGGTAAGTAAGTTGAGAACAAATTTTTCAATAACCACCTGGAGAGTAATTTATACAGAGGACATTCTCTGAATCAATTTTTGAGAAGTACCTTGCTCAAGGTCATAAGATCAGCATCCCACCTGGGATTTGAACTATGAACCTCTGATCCAGAGTCTCTAACCACTATGCCACACTGCTGCCAGCTACATACTGTATTAAATGACCTACCAAAACCATAACTTAATAAATCTCTTGGCAGTTTAAGAAGTGGTGGAATACTCTAAAATCAATTTTCACATAACTCATTTTCTCAGCCTGTCTTCCTTAGTCATGCCAATGGACAACTGGGCCTGGATTTAAAAGCTTAAATTTACCCATATATATAGCAAATTCCAAATGCCTTTTGATGACAGCTCTGTTTGCCAGAGGCTTCTTGAATATACCCAAAGGACAAAAATTGTCATATTTTAGTTTTGGAATTTGTAATTGGCAGGGTGAGCTGAAACATTTGTTTTGATCTTGGTTTGAGAAATCCTATTGGCAAAAGCTGGCATCGTTACAGTGAATCTGTAATATATTTATAATTTGAACTTCTCCACTATAAATGTTGATCTACGAATATGATAAACACACTAAGAGTAAAATATTGTGGATATTATATTCATATATAGTTGACATACGTTTTCATCTTTTCAATCTACTGTACCATGCTGGTAGATTCAAATTCTGCTTGTAATTCTTATATAATGTTTAACTTCAAATTTTACCCTACTGGTCTGTGTTGGCACAGCCATTTCAGGGCCATTATTGCTATTGGTACACTGATAAAAACAACTTTGTTTACTGAGGGACATCTAATTCTTAAGGAAACATTTGTATTTGCTTTAGAGTCTTTTTAAATTGTGGTCTCTTAGTCAAACCACTATGGGAATTATTTTGTTGGGTCTTATTTTAGCATGGATTTAGTCTTAATACTTGTGGATATGTGGAATAGTTAAGGATTCCACATGAATATTCCACATTTCATGCAATTTTTGAAGGTAGACTCCACCACTCCTTGTTTTATTCCTTTGTATTAATTTATTATAAAATGGGCAAGCAGCAATAGTTTATTTTTTCCTTTGTGACAAAGTGCAGTATAATGCAATTGTTAATAGAGCTTAAGGGGCAAAGTTGAACATACTATATAAGTGATTTCATCATTCTCTGAAATTAGGATTTTGAGCTATAGATTTTTGTGATGCATGAGAGAAGAATGTTTATATAAGATGGACATGCATGGCAATCACATTGTAAAGAGTGTCTGTTCTCCAACATGCACTTCACAGAAAAGGGTTGGTGTTGTGGGAAGTTAAATTGTGTATTTACTGTATTGGCAATTTTGGTTAGTACTGTGTTGATTTCCACTGTATATAGTAAAAATGCACTCACATTAATATTAGGTGAAAGGACAATTCACCTTCTCTCCTGTTAATTTGTGATATGCTTTATTTGCTTTATTTTATTTTATTTATTTATTTTGCTTTATTTTGCACCTCACTAATTACAGAAAGGTTTTGTGAAGGTTTATTTTTTTAATATTTGAGATTTTCAGGCTTGACATTTCTTTACAGAATCAGAACATGCCAATTAAACCAAAAATACAATTGTACAATGTAGTTAATAATAACATATACAGATGCAGCCATTCAAAATGCGCGGTAAAAACCCGCGGTACAGTAACCTACCCACAAGCCACCGCAGGGCACCGGAGGGCACCGCGGTAAGTGATTGGCTGGCCAAAATGACCAACAGGGGCACTCGTGGTGCATTGGTTGGTAGTGCAAAGATTTAATCATTTAATGTCTTTACTGTGCACATTTTAATCCGCTTAGTTTTGAATATTTATATGGATTTTACCACTAAAGGGAAATTTTAGTAGCTGAGCATAAAAAGAAGAAAGTTTTATGAAACGGTACCCAAATATGCGATTGCTGTATAGAACTTTACGAATTTTAATTTAAAAAAATTATTTAACACGAACATTAAGCTGTTTACATCTTCCGCCTGAGAACAGTCACCCGTTGCTACCCAATGCAGAAACACAGCCACTAACTAGCAAAGAGAGGAAATTAGCTACCCAATATGATAAAGAAATAAATGATTATTTTGTTTATTTCTTTTGCACATTTATTTGAACATTTCCATCGATTGTACAAGCACTTGGAAACTGTCCAATCCCTAGTTCATCAGGCATTTTACCGGTCTGGCGCCGGTCTGTGTTTTCCAGGATATAATGCCAGCGAACTCTTGTTTTTATGTCCACTATAACAGACAATCTCCTTTGCTTTTAACCGAGCGTTTAATAATTTCCTAAAATGAAAATGATTTACTTTATTTCCCTCACGGGATCAATAAAAGTATCTATCATCTGTCTAAACTATGGGACAGAATTCTGGGGTCTCCCCATACCAGAGATTATGGTAGAGCTTCAGAATGGTGATTGGCTGACACCATCTGACACCCCTCTGATTGGAGAAAAAAGACGTGCTGGTTTGCTATACATACTGTACCAGGAAGAGGATTTCTTTCTATTCAAAACGTGTATTTTAAAAGTTTAAGAAGTAAAAACCTTACAGCGTACACAGATTTCTAAACTGATCAGGATCATTATCTTTGTCTTGTGCATAATAATGTTCACCGCTCTGTCCAGCAAATTAATAATAAACTTTATTTTATATAGCGTTTTAAACGAATAAGTAATTAGATTGCTCATAAACCTAATCACTTGCTTTTTCTTTTTATTTAGGCTCAGTTTTCAACTATAGATCGTATTATTAATAACCATTATAACAACCAACCAACAAAAACAACCATATAAACATAATACCAACCAAAAACATAGATAACAACCACAATACAAAATCAAATATATCAAACCATTTTACTCTCGCAAAGTCCTCCAATTATAATAATCCCGCCCCTTATGCAAAACCAAACCTTCCTCCCATCCCAGTTTATCCTGTTTATCATAAACAAAATCCACCTCAATTTTCAACATAAAGCATTACACAAAATCAATACCTCAACACTCCATACTCAACAACGATAATTCACAAACAGCCAGAACATGTAACTACACATTCCCAAACAGCCCTAATTTCCATAGCCCCGCCCCTTATGCAAAACCAACATCCCTCCCCTGTTCTCTCTCTCCCCTGGCGGTTGTAATTGTTTTTATTTTCAAATAAATTTTAGCAAAGTCATGTATTTTAAAAATCTTAAGATTTTTATATTTATGTCTTTATTTAGTGGTTTCATTAGTGACAAAGGCTAAACTTTCTTGGAAAAATGTCTTTTATGTAAACCATGTTTGCTATTAATTCATTCAGGGCTAAAATATGTTCATTGTCTTCTAATGAAAGAAGGGTTCCTTTCGCCGTAGTCGGGTTGAAATTAGAAGCTTGCCACGCCCGGACTGTTACACCAACGCATTAGCATGTTAAAGCGATTTTATTGAGCCTAGCCTTTAACTAGTAAGTACTGTACTTACTGGGTTTTTGAGGGGGGGGGAGGTGTCTTTCGCTGGAAATCTCGCCTCCTACTTTGAAAATACCCGTGAAACCGGTTCAATTCGTCACAGCCAGCACTCCTGCAGAGAGGGGGGTTGTACTTGCAGTGTATACAGTACACGCGTTATGCTCTTCGTTAATGTCTAAGCCGGAACATATCATTATATCTCATTTTGTATTTTTTAAAAAAATTGTTTTCCCAGCCTAACAGTATTGTTTTTAACCTGTAAAGCGCTTTGAGGAGCCACCTTTAAAGGCGCCATATACAATAAAGTTCATTATTATTACTGTTGTAAATTTGCTGGACAGAGAGGTGAACATTATTACACAGAAGACAAAGATAGCGATTTATGTTGCATTGTGTATCGTGCTGCTTTAATACAGTTTTTCATAATTAAAAGTCTAAACAGTATCAGCTTTATTTATGGGTTTTAAATAAAGGTGATTTAAACGCGATTTAAATCAATATAAATGTTTATATTGTAACGCATAGGTGACTATTCATTGTTATTAAAATGACTTAAATTCGATCATGTTGTGATATTTAGAAATATACATTTGTTTGGTGCGAGTGAAGTTTTATTTAATCTCTGAGCCATACTGATTCTTCTGGAAGCCAGTTTCCGCCAGGGAGTAAAAAAAAAAAACACACTATGGTATTCTCTCCAATGCAGTGCAGTTAAAAACATACCTCTGATGCTGCTCCTAAATGAATATCGTTTATGACCATCAGAAGCTTTATGCTCCTTTTCTTTTTTCCAGTGGATTGAACAGGGAGAGGCATTTCATGATGTACTTTTCACTTATGAAACAACAGTGGCTCTGGAACAGTTTTCAACCATGTCGTTTTATAAAAAGGGGAGATATGTACACGTTACTGAAGCTAAAAGTTTAGCCTTTGTCACTAATGTAACCACTAAATAAAGACATATAGAAATCCCTACGTTACAGACTGTATATGGCTGGTATTGGTAGTTTAAAGAAAAAATACACACCAGTATTCCACTTTCTCCCTAAACATTTTAAGCATCAGAGTCTTACATGTGGTTATTTCGGAAACGTTTGTACGTGCTCCTTCTGACCATGTTACTGTTTACTGTTACTGACCATATTAAGTTTAAGTGCCTGTGGGCACTTTTCCTGTCCGTGGGGGGTGGACCGACTTTCATTAGAAGGTTAGTCTGTTCTACTCTGAGAATGTAGAGGGGGTGGAAAGTGCCCGCGGTCATTTAATTAGTATTAAAATTCGCACTGATTCCCTTGCGAAGATACGGACATAGGAATATTCGTGCGTGGTCAAAAAATGGCATAAAAACGACAAAGTGAAGGCTGTGAAAACATTCACAATGTACTTTATACACAAAGCAAATATACCCCCCCCCCCTCTCAATTCAATTCAAGCTGCTTTATTAGCATGACAGATGGGTACAATCAGTGTTGGGTATTTACTTTGCTTTGAGATGCCACTTTTAAAGGTGATATATAAAATCAAGGCTTTAACTTGCTTTAACTCCGCAAGTCTGAGTTCTTGTGTCTGTCCTATCCGAACCCGAAAGTATTACAATATGTATCTTTATAGCAGGTGGTGTACAGCTTTTTAGTATAGATTACACTTTTCTAAAATGTATTTAAAAAATAAAAACGATTACAATCTAATCTTTCCACGTTTGGTCCCAAAATAAATCTAAACGTGGAGAAAGCTATGCTGAAAGTTTATTAAGATACTTAGAAGACAAAGATATCAATTTATGTTGCATTTGTCTGATTGTGAATCAAAAAACACATATATTTAAACCCGCATTTGCGATTTAAATCAAAACGTTATTTAAATCAATATAAATGTTTATATTGTAACGCCTTGGTGACTATTCATTGTTATTAAAATGACTTAAATTCGATCATGTTGTGATATTTAGAAATATAAATTTGTTTGGTGCGAGTGAGGTTTTATTTAATCTCTGACTCAGTGATGGCCTGGCATGGTGAGGTGCGCTGGCAGCTATGTGGTGTTACGCAGTGGTGGCCTGACACGGTGAGGTGCCCTGGCAGCTGTATGATGCAGTGGTGGCCTGGCATGGTGAGGTGCGCTGGCAGCTGTGTGATGCAGTGGTGGTCGGGTATGTAGAGGTGCACTGGCAGCTGTGTGTTGTGACGCAGTGGTGGCCTGGCACGGTGAGGTGCGCTGGCAGCTGTGTGATGCAGTGGTGGCCTGGCACGGTGAGGTGCGCTGACAGCTGTGTGGTGTGGCGCAGTTGTGGCCTGGCACGGTGAAGTGAGCTGGCAGCTGTGTGATGCAGTGGTGGCCGGGCACGGTGAGGTGCGCTGGCAGGTGGGTGATGCAGTGGTGGCCTGGCACCGTGAGGTGCGCTGGCAGCTGTGTGGTGTGACGCAGTGGTGGCCTGGTACGGTGAAGTGCACTGGCAGCTGTGTGGTGTGACGCAGTGGTGGCCTGGCACGGTGAAGTGCGCTGGCAGCTGTGTGGTGTGACGCAGTGGTGGCCTGGTACGGTGAGGTGCGCTGGCAGCTGTGTGGTGTGACGCAGTGGTGGCCTGGCACGGTGAAGTGCGCTGGCAGCTGTGTGGTGTGACGCAGTGGTGGCCTGGTACGGTGAGGTGCGCTGGCAGCTGTGTGGTGTGACGCAGTGGTGGCCTGGCACGGTGAAGTGCGCTGGCAGCTGTGTGGTGTGATGCAGTGGTGGCCTGGTACGGTGAGGTGCGCTGGCAGCTGTGTGGTGTGACGCAGTGGTGGCCTGGTACGGTGAGGTGCGCTGGCAGCTGTGTGGTGTGACGCTGTGGTGGCCTGGCACGGTTACATGCGCTGGCAGCTGTGTGGTGTGACGCAGTGATGGCCTGGCATGGTGAGGTGCGCTGGCAGCTATGTGGTGTTACGCAGTGGTGGCCTGACACGGTGAGGTGCCCTGGCAGCTGTATGATGCAGTGGTGGCCTGGCACAGTGAGGTGCGCTTGCAGCTATGTGACGCAGTGGTGGCCTGGCACGGTGAGGTGCGCTGGCAGCTGTGTGATGCAGCGGTGGTCGGGTATGTAGAGGTGCACTGGCAGCTGTGTGTTGTGACGCAGTGGTGGCCTGGCACAGTGAGGTGCGCTGGCATATAATGAATATATTCATGTGCATCCAACACACAGTTCAACGCTAGCAACTACACAAAATCTAAAATATGAGCTCTACTTGCCACTTACAATACCAACAGTACCAGCTAACTTTAGTAGTGACATTTTCATGGATCTTTTTAACAATAAAATTTACAACATCAGACTTCAGACACAATTAAACAGGCCTCAAAAAAGTCTGGTACAAACATTTTCAGCATGGTGAAACATGGTGAACATTTCCACCACTGCGTCACACCACACAGCTGCCAGCGCACCTCACCGTGCCAGGCCACCACTGCATCACCCAGCTGCCAGCGCACCTCACCGTGCCAGGCCACCACTGCATCACACAGCTGCCAGCGCACCTCACCGTGCCAGGCCACCACTGCGTCACACCACACAGCTGCCAGCGCACTTCACCGTGCCAGGCCACCACTGCGTCACACCACACAGCTGCCAGCGCACCTCACGGTGCCAGGCCACCACTGCATCACCCACCTGCCAGCGCACCTCACCGTGCCCGGCCACCACTGCATCACACAGCTGCCAGCGCACTTCACCGTGCCAGGCCACAACTGCGCCACACCACACAGCTGTCAGCGCACCTCACCGTGCCAGGCCACCACTGCATCACACAGCTGCCAGTGCACCTCACCGTGCCAGGCCACCACTGCGTCACAACACACAGCTGCCAGTGCACCTCTACATACCCGACCACCACTGCATCACACAGCTGCCAGCGCACCTCACCGTGCCAGGCCACCACTGCGTCACATAGCTGCAAGCGCACCTCACCGTGCCAGGCCACCACTGCATCATACAGCTGCCAGGGCACCTCACCGTGTCAGGCCGCCACTGCGTCACACATATTTCAGTGCCATATATTTCATGGATATTATGGAATATAATGGATGGATATCTTAGTTATCTTTCTAGTTCACAGGTTTGCATGCATAATTTAATTTTGAAAGCCACTGAGACATCAGGTACTACTGTTGTATTTATGAAAAAGAAACAAAACAAAAAACATACTAACAACTGTGCCATCCTACTCCTTAGTTAATACATTTTATTATTCATAAACAGTTAACATTGTTAGCAAAATATTTTGAATTATATTTAACCCTATTTTTTCTTTAGTTTTGTATTTAACTTATTATATGATAGTCAGACTTAATGTATATTTGAACAATGAAAATATATTTTTACAAGATTTTACATTAAGCACTTAAAATTAATATGGTTAATAATAGTAAACTGTAACATGCTGTAACAAGATCGGTTAAACTGCGAAGAAAATGCTTTCAGAGAAAATGTTTCAGGTGTGAAGAACATAGATCTCCAATGCAATTTCAACCAAACCTGTTCCCACACACCCTGCCCTCACTACCATTAGAATATACACAAAGCACTCAAATCTTTCGAGCTAATGGTCAAGTGACCCGAGAGAGAGCGAGAGAAACACTAAGGGGTGCGGAACCAGGGAACTATTTACATGGAAAACGGGCGATCTCCCCAGACTGTCCGCCCGTTTCACTGTTACCTGGATACAGTACCTCTTTATTTAGAACTCACCAACACTGATTTTTAGTTTAGAAGGATTCAAGTAGGGTTTTAGATGAAAGGCAGCGACCTTAATCAAGCCCAAATCATAATTGAACCCATTCAGAGCCTAAATTACATTTTAGCGTTTCATTCTGAGCAGAAGACCCTCACACCTGAAGAAGGGGGAGGTGTTTTTCGCTGGAAATCTCGCCTGCTTCTACTTTACAACCGGAGTGCTGGCTGTGACGAATTAAACCGGTTTTACAAGTTTCAATCACAGACCATGTGACATGGGAGTCAGGAAACTAACACACAGCGCCACCAGATTTGATAACGCTATAAAAACGCTATAAAATAATGTGACTTGGCACAGAACAAGTTTACAGCACAGTACAATAATAAATGCTGACCATGACTTTAGAAGCATAAATTGCCTTACACTCAATTTAAACACAAGCTGTCTTTAGCCCTCTAAGCTGGTTCATACAGAAATGTAGAGATCCAGGCTCAGAACACACAGCTTCATTAGCGAATACATATGCAGGACAACTAGAGAAGACGTTTTACAGAGGATGGATTTTTAGAAACATCCCATCAGTGACATCACTGAAGTCAACTCCTAGGTACTGTAACTGTCGTGTGGATAGTTTCACAAGAATCAGACAAAGGTTTAAGCATCGCTTGTTCTAGATAAAACTGCAAAAAAAAAAACAACAACCCATAATGTACTTCTTTGCGGCTCTGTTTGCCCAAATCATATATTCACAACGTGAAATCTAGAAAATAATATTACGTAACCAAAATCCGCAATATGGAAACAGAACCTATGTAATTGTTGATAGATGATGTACTCGTAACATTTTTTCAAGACGAACTACAACATTTAAAAAATGACTTGTATGTACTTCATATCTCTAATCAATCCACGGGTCCCAGCACGAAACGAAACTAAAACGCATACCTTTTCGCGCTTCTTATTAGTTGTTCAAAAGTAATTTGACCGTATGAAATGCATAATATAAACCTAGAAACATATACGTGAGCAGTACTTAAGCACTGTAGTATCGGTGTTAAGACATACCTCTCAAATACTGTAAATCAAGTTAAAAATATCTCAAGACCGATTCTGGTCATAATGAAACCATGTTTCGTGTATGTTTTCTTTAAAGTACCGAGACCAGCCATATACTGTATGTTTATGTTCCAAAATTAATATCGTTTATGGCCTTCACACGCGTTGCAGTATGCCCCTATTCTTTTTATGCTCAGCTACTAAGATTTCCCTTCAGTGGTAAAATTAGATATGAATATTCAATACTTAAACGGGCACAGTTAAGACATTAAATATACATATACATACTGTATACAGTACAGTTTGCATACGGTAAGATGTTTATGTTCCTAAATCAATCTCTTTTATGAGCATGTGAAAGGCATGGTGAATCACTGTACTTTGCATGATTGGAAACAAATGCGTGATTGCGAAATGCTGTGGTGTTACTTTTACAAAGATGGTCAATGAAAAAAAGAATGTTGACCAGGGCAATACTTTGAGTTTACACTTACAGCTTGTCCAAGGTCATTCATTATTAATACTATTAGTAATATCTTCGTTAAAGACTTTGATGGCCACAGCTCAAACATGAGAGGTTGAGCTTTATTAGCTCCACCTTGCGGAAATTCCGGATACTATTATTTTGCTTGTCGTATTATAGGAGAATTTACGGTAACTCGCGGTATTTACCGGTAGCTTGCGGTAGACTGCGTACAGCGTACCGCAAAATAATGCGGTATCGCCCGCGCATTTTGAATGGCTGCATCTGTAGTTAGCTATAGAAAAAAAATCAATTTAATCTATTATATCAACCACAAAATATAATTTTACATGTTATTTAGCATTTCTTTTGTGAACTTTCTACATACCATTTTCCATTTACAGATTAATAAATTTTAATACTAACTTTAATAATTTTAATTTATTATTAATTTAGGTTTCAATAAATTAGTTCATTTTATTAGTAAATACCTATTCATTTGTGTAAAGCTTTAAAGTTTTAAAGTTCAAAATGCAGTAATGTCAAGAGCAATGTCTACTGTGTCTACTAGAAATAGTATAATTTATTTTTAATGGAGGCATAATGCTGTCATTACTTGTGACACCTAAACTTTTCCTAATCAATTTGTTTTCAGCCATGTGTCAAAGGGAAATTTAGCTGATGTTTTAAAATGAAAAGATAATTACATGTATGTTTTTGTCCTGGGAAATAGCACAAATTATTTATTTATAGTTAAAGGATTTTTAATTATTATTCTAGATGTTTACGGTATGTGTAATGACTTCTTGACTCTGTTAAAAAGTAAATGTCAAGAACTGAACACATTCTGAGCATAAAATATATGCATATAGTTGTTGAAGAACAAGCAAATAGTCTGTTTCTTTATTTAATCAGGGAGGAAAGACCTATGGAGAAATGACACACCAACAAGAGATCCATCTTCTGCATAATTCACTTTTCTCAGAAAATACAATATAAAAATACACACACATCCATGGATACATTTCTGTATCATTGTTTATGGAAGAATGCTATATTGTTATTGATTAAAACACAAGCTGAAACATTTCATTTGCTGCAAATTCTGTGCACTGCATACATAATGATTTTCAGCCAATGCAGTTATCTTGTTCAGTCACAAGGGAGAGTTTTGCTGTGAAGCTGGGGGGAGGAGAGGGTAGCTTGAACATGTGCAATTTAAAAAACAAACAGTTGCTACAACTGTTGGCTTCAGAGCAACTGGAATTTTTTGTAGTTTATGGAACGAATACAATTAAAGGGTGAAACAATATAATTTATCATATTGCAAAGTTGCAACTTTGCATTATGTTACATACAGTATTATAGTACTTCACAATGTAATATTAAATTTAATGTTGTTTTCATTGCAACAAAATCCCAACTGTTAAAAGTATTATATGTATTTTTTTTCCTTTTTCATTTTCTTATTTTACTAGTATTGACAAAAGATTTATTTACAGTTTATTTATTTTTCTTGTGATTTTAAAAATCTAATCTGTTTCAAGCTTAGTGCATCTAAGTTTTCAGAGTTTCATGAAGCCTTTCCTTAGCTGCTATCTGGATTAATCACTAAAATTAATCCAGTGACATCTTCATTCCAATTTCCACTACCCTGTCTTGTTCAAATTCTATCATAACTTATTCTGTCCCTTTGTCAATGAACAGTATAGTTTCCTCATTCCTTAACATTATTATATGCAGGTATTGCCTCTCTGCTAAAAAAGAAAATTTTAGACTCCAGCTAGCCCATTAATCATCAGTCAACTTCTCACCATTTTTGCAAAGGTTCTAGAGTGGGTTGTTGCTGTTCACTTGCTTACCAATCTGAAAAAAAAAACAGCGATTTCAGTCTGGGTTCAGATCAGTGCAATGAAATTTTTCTTGAGAAATATTCTGTTGATAACCACTGACTCTGGAATTTTATGCATTATTTCATCCTGCTAGATCTTACAGTTTCTTTTAAAACAGTTAATCATACCTTTGTTCTGAACGGACAGAGAGGGTTGTTGGTATTATTAGAACTGTGTTGTTGTGGTTTAAATTTAATAGAAAACAATTTGTTGAAGTGGGTCATTGTTCCTCTCCTACAGAGGTACAGATGCAGCCATTCAAAACAAGCAGGGTATGCTGCAGTATAACACGGTGGGCGTGTCGCAGTATACCGCATCATACCGTATGCAAATTAGATTATGTTAATAGTATCCGGAATCACCTTGTAAAACCGCCAGGTGGAGCTAATAAAGGTTAACCTCTCCTGTACAGCATTTGAGCTGTCACCAGAAAACGTCGGTTTCGAATCCCGATCACTGCTGAGGGACAATCTGTATTCAATTAAGAATTTAAGTTGTATACTCCTTAGACTTGTAAATTTAAACAGTGTATTACAGCATGTTAATCATTAAACATTAAAAAGGCGGTATATTTTATAAAAGCAAGATTGTTCTGTTGGACAAAAGTACACAACCTACCACCTTTATCATAAAAATTTTAATTATGCAGGAATATTTTATGCATCAAAGTCTTTACCGAAGATATTACTAATAGTATTAATAATGAATGACCTTGGACAAGCTGTAGGCTCAAAGTATTGCCCTGGTCCACATTCTGTGTAACCGTCTTTGTAAACGAAAAGAGTTTATTTTTTCATTGACAAAAAGTAACACCACAGCATTTAGTTGATCCGATCACGCATTCGTTTCCAATCATACAAAGTAATTCTTGAGAATCTCCGATTCACCATGCCTTTCACATGCTCATAAACGATATTAATTTAGGAACATAAACATATTACTGTATGTAAACTGTACTGTATATTGCTGGTCTTGGTAGTTTAAAGAAAAAATACACACCAGTATTCCATTTCTCCCTAAACATTTTAAGCATCAAAGTCTTACATGTTGTTATTTGGGAAACGTTTTTACGTGCTCCTTCTGACCATATTAGCATTATATACTTTGTGAAAAGTGATAATCTTTTAACCTTTTCTGTGAATTCGCTTGTTATCTAACAAATGCATACTTTTAGAATTTGATTAACAGGGAATATAATATGGAATTGCGTATCTAAACAAATTAATAACGATATAATTATATTCATGTACTGTCTGGCAGAATAAACTGAAGAGGTTAGTTAATGCGACACGGAATTATTAAGAATTATCACCTCTTTTTACACTTGAGAACAAATGAGAACATTCCACTCAGTGGGCGGTGCATTGTTATCTCAATCACCTGCTAATTCGTTTTACACCACTGGACGACAGGAGAATGTGACTGTACTGTATCTGTACAGAATGTGTGTTTCAATCAATACAGTAATTGATTAAAATCGCAATCGCGTGTTTAATTAAATGCCTTTTTTGATTCACAATCTGAAAATGAAAACCGTGGTAAAGTCACCTTGAATTTAAAAAAAACGATTTTGGCACGCCTGTAGCATTTTCACGAAACCTCCTAGAGTTGTAAGAACACTTGCTTTGTGTATAAAGTACATTGTGAATGTTTTCACAGCCTTCACTTTGTCGTTTTTATGCAATTTTTTTGACCACGCATGAATATTCCTATGTCCATATCTTCGCAAGGGAATCAGTGCGAATTTTAATACTAATTAAATGACCGCGGGCACTTTCCACCCCCTCTACATTCTCAGAGTAGAACAGACTAACCTTCTAATGAAAGATGGTCCACCCCCTCCCCCACGGACAGGAAAATTGCCCACAGGCACTTAAACTTAATATGGTCAGTAACAGTAAACAGAAACATGGTCAGAAGGAGCACGTACAAACGTTTCCGAAATAACCACATGTAAGACTCTGATGCTTAAAATGTTTAGGGAGAAAGTGGAATACTGGTGTGTATTTTTTCTTTAAATTACCAATACCAGCCATATACAGTCTGTAACGTAGGGATTTCTATATGTCTTTATTTAGTGGTTACATTAGTGACAAAGGCTAAACTTTTAGCTTTAGTAACGCGTACGCCGTATGGCATACATGTTTGTTTTGGGTTTTGCTTGTTCACATATCTCCCCTTTTTATAAAACGACATGGTTGAAAACTGTTCCAGAGCCACTGTTGTTTCATCATTGAAAAGTACATCATGAAATGCCTCTCCCTGTTCAATCCACTGGAAAAAAGAAAAGGAGCATAAAGCGTCTGATGGTCATAAACGATATTCATTTAGGAACAGCATCAGAGATATGTTTTTAACTGCACTGCATTGGAGAGAATACCATAGTGTGTTTTTTTTTTACTCCCTGGCGGAAAATGGCTTCCATAAGAATCAGTATGGCTCAGAGATTAAATAAAACTTCACTCGCACCAAACAAATGTATATTTCTAAATATCACAACATGATCGAATTTAAGTCATTTTAATAACAATGAATGGTCACCTATGCATTACAATATAAACATTTATATTGATTTAAATCACGTTTAAATCGCCTTTATTTAAAACCCATAAATAAAACTGATACTGTTTAGACTTTTAACTATTTAAAACTGTATTACAGCAGCACAATGCACAATGCAACGTAAATCGCTATCTTTGTCTTCTGTGTAATAATGTTCACCTCTCTGTCCAGCAAATTAACAATAGTAATAATAATGAACTTTATTGTATATGGCGCCTTTAAAGGTGGCTCCTCAAAGCGCTTTACATGTTAAAAACAATAACAACAATAGTGTTAGGCTGGGCAAACGATTTTTCTTTTAAGAAATACAAAATGAGATATAATGATGTATTCCAGCTTAGACATTAACGAAGAGCATAACACGTGGGCGGCGTAGTGGTTGGCTCTGGCTTTCCCATCTACTGTATACCGATACACTGCAAGTACAACCCCCCTCTCTGCGGGAGTGCTGGCTGTGACTAATTAAACCGGTTTCACAGGTATTTTCAAAGTAGAAGGGGGCGAGATTTCCAGCGAAAGACACCTTCCCCCCTCAAAAACCCAGTAAGTACAGTACTTACTAATTAAGAAAGCTAGGCTCCTCAATGAAATCGCTTTAACATGCTAATACGTTGGTGTAACAGTCCGGGCGTGGCAAGCTTCTAATGTCAACTCGACTACGGCGAAAGGAACCCTTCTTTCATTGGAAGACAATGAACATATTCTAGCCCTAAATGAATTAATAGCAAACATGGTTTACATAAAAGACATTTTTCCAAGAAAGTTTAGCCTTTGTCACTAATGAAACCACTAAATAAAGACATAAATATAGAAATCTTAAGATTTTTAAAATACATGACTTTGCTAAAATTTATTTAAAAATAAAAACGATTACAAACGCCAGCAGAGAGAGAGAACAGGGAAGGGATGTTGGTTTTGCATAAGGGGTGGGGCTATGGAAATGAGGTCTATTTGGGAATGTGGAGTTACATGTCCTGGCTGTTTGTGAATTATCGTTGTTGAGTATGGAGTGTTGAGGTATTGATTTTGTGTAATGCTTTATGTTGAAAATTGAGGTGGATTTTGTTTATAATAAAGAGGATAAACTGGGATGGGAGGAGGGTTTGGTTTTCCATAAAGGGCGGGATTATGATAATTGGAGGAATTTGAGAGAGTTTAATGGTTTGATTTTGTATTGTGATTGTTATCTATGTTTTTGGTTGGTATTATGTTTATATGGTTGTTTTTGTTGGTTGGTCGTTATTATGGTTATTAATAATACGATCTATAGTTGAAATCTGAGCCTAAATAAAAAGAAAGGCATTTTCAGAGAGCAATTACGCTGTGTTTATGTAGAATAAGTGATTGGGTTTATGAGCAATCTAATTACTTATTCGTTTAAAACACTATATAAAATAAGGTTTATTATTAATTTGCTGGACAGAGTGGTGAACATTATTATGCATAACACAAAGATAACGATCCTGATCAGTTTAGAAATCTGTGTACGCTGTAAGGTTTTTACTTCTTAATTAAACTTTTAAAATACACGTTTCGAATAGAAAGAAATCTTCTTCCTTGTACAGTATGTATAGCAAACCAGCACGTCTTTTTTCTCCAATCAGAGGGGTGTCAGATGGTGTCAGCCAATCACCATTCTGAAGCCCTACCATAATCTCTGGTATGGGGAGACCCCGGAATTCTGTCCGATTGTTTATGTAGATAGATGATAGATACTTTTATTGATCCCGTGAGGGAAAAAAGTAAATCATTTTCATTTTAGGAAATTATTAAACGCTCGGTTAAAAGCAAAGGAGATTGTCTGTCATAGTGGACATAAAAACAAGAGTTCACTGGCATTATATCCTAGAAGACACAGACCGGCGCCAGACCGGGAGAATGCCCGCAGCGTAAAAGAAAATGCCTGATGAACTAGGGATTGGACAGTTTCCAAGTGCTTGTACAATCGATGGAAATGTTCAAATAAATGTGCAAAAGAAATAAAGAAAATAATCATTTATTTCTTTATCATATTGGCTAGCTAATGTCCTCTCTTTGCTAGTTAGTGGCTGTGTTTCTGCGTTGGGTAGCAACGGGTGACTGTTCTCAGGCGGAAGATGTAAACAGCTTAATTTTCGTGTTAAATAATTTTTTTTAATTAAAATTCGTAAAGTTCTATACAGCAATCGCATATTTGGGTACCGTTTCATAAAACTTTCATGTTTAAAATGTTTAGGGAGAAATGGAAGACTGGTGTGTATTTTTTCTTTAAACTACCAAGACCAGCCATACACAGTACAGTTTACGTACATACAGTAATGTTTATGTTCCTAAATTAATATCGTTTATGACCTTCAGATGCGTTATGCTCCTCTTCTTTTTATGCTCAGCTACTAAAATTTCCCTTTAGTAGTAAAATTCCATATAAATATTCAAAACTAAGCGGATTAAAATGTGCACAGTAAAGAGATTAAATGATTAAATCTTTTCACTACCAACCAATGCACCACGAGTGCCCCTGTCGGTCATTTTGGCCAGCCAATCACTTACCGCGGTGCCCTACGGTGGCTTGTGGGTAGTTTACCGTACCGCGGGTTTGTAGTGTCCTGCAAGACTCTGTTCTTTGTCCAGTGCTTTTTTTACTGTTACGGCCACTACTCATCGGAGCTCTACCCATAAACGAGTTAACCAGTTTCAAAGGTTGCCTAATTACTCCAAACGCTGCTGCACAAGTTAACTAATCATCTCCCACTGTTCTTCATAATCTCATCACCAGTTCAGCAAATACTTAAACCCTCACTTCACACCGCTTTGTGCTCGGTATTAGTTTCTTTTTTTTTTCCTACCCCGCCTTCAAAACCTCGCTTTCTCTCCTTCTGTTATCTCTTTGGTTTTGGACTTTCGGATAACGTTTTCGATCACGACTTCACCTGATGTTTTGGATCGTTGAACCTGACTTCCGTTCTCCCTCAACCTGTCTGACTGTCTCTTAACCCCACATAGGATCCTAAAACATTTTTGTCTGAAGCCTCATAATAGAATATGGAGCCGCTCTTATGGATCCCACGGATGTAAATTCCATTTGCTCTCTCCTCAGTCAGCACTCCCAAGCCCTTACTCACCTTCATGCCTCCCTCCAGCAGCTTTCTAATCAGGTCACCTGGCTTTCTACATCCCCTGCTCCTGCCCTGGCTCCCCGCACCGGCTCCCGCCCCAGCTCCCACACCGGTTCCAGCTCTTGCTACCCCCCCTTGCCATTTATTCTCCCGGAAAAATATGATGGCAATCCAGCGATATGTCAGGGTTTTAATACTCAATGCTGGATGACCTTCCAAATGCATCCAGAATGATTTCCTACCCCCCGTGAGCATATCGGCTTCACCTGTTCTTTACTTACGGGCAAAGCTCTAGACCAGGAAATGGCGCTTCTTGCAAAGAGGGCTCCCGAGTTTTTTGATTTCCATCTTTTTGCAGAGAGGCTTCAGGCAACTTTCGGACATTCCAGCCCTGAGCTTATCCATCTACATCTAACCACGCTTAACCAGGGCAACAGATCCCTTCAGGATTACATCACAGAATTCTAAACCCTGGCTGCGGAATCCACCGGGAACCCCGAAGCTTTGATTTGCCTTTCAGGAAGGGTTTATCTGAAGAACTAAAAGATCATCTGGTTCTCACCCCACTCAACACCCAATCTCTTGAGACCGCGATCGCCCAGGTTGTGGATCTAGATACCTGCATTAACCTTAGAAAGGCCGAGAAAATACAAAAAACAGATCCTTGCAGTTGGGAGCATCCTTCTCCTCAGCATCTGCACAGCCACCCACTAGACACATACCCCTTACCTTGGAGGAGAAAGAAAAGCTCGGACAAGAGGGACGGAGTCTGTATTGCGGTGCCTCGGATCTTCTTCGTTCTGCCTGTCCTTCCAGACCCCCAAGACCCACCCTGGCCTCATCAACTAAGGGCAGTAGTGTTGTCTTTCTCCAATCGTCTCCTGGTCCTCTATTTCCGGCACTCATCTCATGGAACAATGTCCAATTCCGTCTTTCGGTTTTCATTGACTGAGGGGCAGCGGGGAACTTTATAGATGCCGCATTTGCAAAAAGATGGAATATTCCACTCACTCCCATTTCACCCCCGATCTCCATTCATTCACTTGATGGATCACCACTGCCTCTCGGGCAAATTACCTGGCAAACCAGTCCACTAACTCTCAGGATCTGTGCCACTGATGTCGAAGAAATTTCCCTCCTCCTCCTGGATTACCCATCCCACCCTGTCATTCTGGGTCTTCCCCGGCTTCGTAAGCATGATCATCATATCTCCTGGGCACAGAATGAAGTCATCGCTTGGAGCCATTCAAGAGAAGAGCTGCCGCCCACCTATCAAGATTTCTGATGCAATAATTCCACAAGGAGATCTGACTGCCATTCCACCTCATTACACAGATTTAAAACAAGCTTCCAATAAACAAAAGGCCCTTTCACTTCCCCCTCACCGCCCTTACAGGCGATCGATTTGCTTCCGGGAACCCTCCCACCTGAGGGGTGGATCTACTCACTCACTCAGGCAGAGACACAAGCCCTTGAGAAATATATTAAGGAGGCTCTGGAATCTGGGTTTATCTGTCCTTCTTCTTCCCCCACCTGTGCCTGGTTTTTCTTCGTTGAGAAGAAGGACAGTTATTTGAGACCATGCATTGACTGCAGGGGTTAGAATGGAATCACAATTAAACACCACTACCTTCTGCCTCCAATTCCAGTGGCTCTGTAGTCCATGCAACACCACCGCATGAGTTAACTAATCATCTCCTGCTGTTCTTCATGATCTCATCACCAGTTCCCCCCCATACTTAAACCTTCACACCACTTTGTGCTCAGTATTAGTATCTCCTTTTGAGAGCTTCTACTTCACCTTCGAAACCCCGCTTTCTCTCCTTCTGCTATCTCTTTGGTTTTGGACTTTCGTTTATCGTTTTCGACCACGACTTCGTCTGACGTTTTGGATCATTGAACCAGGCTTTGCTTCTCCCTCAAACTGTCTGACTGTCTCTCAACTCCACATAGGACCCTAAAACATTTTTGGCTGGTGTGTCATAACATTTATTGTAACAGTATGTTACAATTGAGTCAAATGTGTGGCATCTGCATTTATTTCTATGCAGATAATAACACAAACTATGTACAGTATGAATAGTTATGCATTAAACCTGATGTTTCTGCCATGTCACATTGCTTAGATGATGTTAAAAAACACTGAACTCTGACAAGACTCAAGTTATGTAGATTTTGCTCTCCTTATCATCTCCATGAATGTAAACCTTTGTTTAACTATTGATGTTATGGGAATTACAAGTCCTCAGTTAAGGAATCTTTGTGTCATTCCACAGTTTTAAAGCTGTTGTTAATTTTGTGAAGGTGTCTATTTTATCTTCGCAAAACTGCATGCCATAAATACTTCTCCCAATTTGATACAGAGCAGCTAATGCTCTGCATCATGCAATTGCAGGTATATTCAAACAAGTTTTTATCAGAGCACATCTCACCTATTTTAGTTTCTTTCCACTGGCTCCCTGTGAATTTTAGAATACAATAAAAACAACTGATGCTTACCTTTAAGGATTGAGGATATTAGCTCCTTTACAACTACACATTGTTTGTTTTCTTCAGACTCTGTTTTCTTAGACTCTAAACCAGTGATCTTAACTTTAGTATTTAATTAAATTACAAGATACACAACATTCTGGAGAGACAGGAAGTGGAGGGGATGTAGCACTATATGTTGAAAAGAGTCTATAGACATAATAATGTAACCTTGATACACTGAGGGTCTCAGAATTAGAATTATAAAAGGAAACAGGGCTGTGCTACAAAATCAGATATTTTGCAAAGGAAAAAGTGGTTATAATTTGAGATTTTAATTTTCCTCATTTACATTGAGAAATATAATCTGGAGTATCTGCAGGTGAAACAGAAATGATAGAAATTGCTAACAATCACCATGGCAGAGTAAGGAAGGAAGAATTGCTTTGATTTGAAATATATTTTGAAGCCCTACAGTTGGACTCAAAAACAAAGGTTTTTAATTTGAGGAAACTGAAATTTTAAAGAATGTGACAGAGTTTAAATTTAGCATAGATATGGAATCAGTAGAGAAAGGATGACAGCTGCTTAAAAATATTCAATTGAATCACAGAGCAAATTCATCCAAAGAGTAAGCAAATCAAAGGCTAGAAAGCAATTGCTCAAATGGTTTAATCAAAATAATAAAATTACAGAGAGAAAGAAGAGACTGTATAGCATGATTTTAAAAAAAGAATAGGATCAAGTTAGAGGAGTATAACTACTAGCACAAGTAAAACAGGATAATACAAAGGACAAGAGAGAAGAAAAGAATATTGTAAGGAAAACATTCAAAATAAGAAGATTTTTTCAGAAGTACAGTTCTGAAAAGAACAGAAATGGAAAAGATAAATATCAGAAAAATTTAGAGGGTAAAAGAGAAATGTCTGCAATTAACTGAAGTTAATGAAGAAAACAGCATGACTAGGGATGAGTAAAGTCAAACTTCTATATTAAACAGTATTAGCATACAATAGACAAGGCAGAACTATTTCAGGTACTAAAAATAATTACTGTAAGGCACTAGTGATATTCTACTGAATGTACTTAACAAAACATGTCATCAAAATTGTTCTAACTGTGGTGTATACTCCAACTGAGGTAATGTAATTACACAAGTACCACTGGGATCTGTATTCCAAACACTGCCCTTCCTAATTTACAGTATGTCAATTGTTTAGATGTTCACATGGTATATAAACAAGTAACATTTGCATATAATACCAAAATATGAAAATTATCAAACACTGTAGAAAGGAGATTCTTCTGATCCCTTAATTACTAAAAAACCAAATGAGCTAGATAATCAGAGAGGTACTGTATCTCTTGTTTTTGTGATCATAGTACCGCTAAGAAAGAGTGCAGGTTATTACTTGACTTGATTAATACAGAATATAATATGAATGGATCCAGGAAATGCTTTTGGCTGTAGGAGCTGGAAGATTTTTGGAAAAAAAACAAGTGTAATTAATTATTTGGACTTTGGCATGAAGAAGCTTTAAATTACTAGGATGCATTAATTACAGTATATGAAGATTAACTGTACCAGAGATGCAGAGAGATTTTGGGATTGTACAGTATCTGCAAAATAGTCAGAACGTTATGACTTATTCATTTTATTACACTTAAAAACTTACAATTGCAATTTTGGGACATTATTATTTATTTATTATTTATGTCTGAGCTTTATTTAAAAATATCACCTCTTGGTAGTAAGTATTTCCTGATAAACCACAACTATAACATTTATTTATATATAATAACCTCTGATCAGAGTTCAGGGCAAGTGAACCTAACCTTAGCTCTCTTTGCACATTACTTAAAATAGTCTACTACTAGACTCCAGTAGTAAATACTTTTCTAAAGTTTTCTTTCTTACCGTTGCATTCATATTCCTATCAAAACCTTCTTGCTGTTTTGCATAGTTCATATTGAATCTTTGAACAATTCATTTACGGCTATAAATTACTTTTATTTGACCAAGGGCCATATCTGTCACTGCTGAACCAATTTCCGCGCTATATTATGTTGCACCTGCGAACATAGAAAGGTTATAGTACTAATAGAGGATTCAGACTTTTAATAATGACTGGTCATTTCACAATTTTACAGGCCATCTGTGTCATTTAATGGCTGTCTCACTTCTGAGGCTATCACATTTCTCTTCTGTAGGTCTGACAAAATGCTGTTACTAATATTTGAAAATGATATTGTGAGTAGGCTGCTTAGAAAGCCAGTTTAAGAGACAGGATATCTAATGCATGGATGGTATATGTATTAAATGAACGGGGGTGATTTTAAAATGGAGAAATGGGTTTAACAATGACACTGAAGAAACTGTATGGCCAAAACTATGAAGTACTGCATAGGTATTTTAAATTTGTTTGCTCTTTTTATGTATAACTGGCAAAACTGGTAGGCAGTACATTTATTTAGTAAGCAATGCCTAGTGTTGTCTAAAACCGACAAGAATATTAAGTCACAGATTTAAGAATCATGTCATTTTCTTAATGGGAAGAATTTAAGATGTCTGAGTAAATGCTCCGTGCTGCATTCTTAAAATAAACTATGCAGTCTATGCTCTCTGATCATAATATAGATGGATTTCTGCAGTTGTACCTACTGACATGCTACAAAGATAATGCACAGAATGTATAGTTTAACCATTACATGAGCAAATGAAGTCTTTAATCTGAGTCAGCAGTAAATAGCATGTCAGTCAAAAGTTTGGCATTTTAAGTGTTTCACTGTGATAAAATATTCCTAGTTTTACTTTGCTTTCAGACAATTAAATGATCTTCTTCTGTATGAATACAAAGACAGAAAGGGGAAGGACCCCAGAGAAAATGGCTTAACCAAAATGTATAAGTAAATGACTGTAGCAATTTTCAACAGTAGGACCTCTTTAGTCTTGGTCATTGTGGCTTGTATCCAAAGCTTTTTAAGCACTGTGTCATGACTTCTTGTTGTCACAAACCTTTTGACATGGCAGTCACATTTCAATATTTGTATTCAATATAGACTTGTAAATTCAGTCCCTTCATTGACTCTGGATACAGCATATTGTTTATGGATTCAGCCTGCTGTGTCAATCACAGCTTCATGTATTGTGCTGAGTTTTGATTGACAAGCATGTCATCCATGAAGATAAATTTATGGCTTCCCAACTGTCACCTTCCGGCAGTTGCTTTTCTTTTAAGGTCTGACTGTGTTGCATTTTTTGCTATCAAGATGATCAGAGATGGTTACCTCTAGGTCAGTCTTTTTATTCCACCTATTTTTTCTGTTGGCTTTAAAGCCTTCCGTTTGTTCCAGCTGTAAGAAATAAATTTACAAAGACAATAGTATTTGGTCTTCTGTGTGTATTATGTCAAATAAGGAATGTGTAATAATGTGAGAAGGCAAACAAAATATTCCATTACATTTAAAGAACCTGCAAAAGTTTAATACACATTAAGTGTTTTTATATACAAAATTTCCTCTAGGATTTACACAAAAGTATAATATTTTTTTTCTCCAACAAACCTTTCAATGTGCTATAAAGAAAACTACCAATCTTATGGTATATGGAGCAAAAAAGTGTTGTAATGCTATTTCAGATTAAATAAAAGTAACAACTGAATCAAAGTTTTCTAGAATGTTTTTTAGTTACTGTTTGGGTATGTCCAAGTTTAACATTTAATGTACCCTCAGGTTGCTCAGAGGATTGATGTGTCTTTTTAAAAACATTAAGGTTCATGAACACTTTTGGACCCTAATTTTAGTTTATTGTTAAATAAATGAATGAAAGGTTTAGATCTGGAAAAGGGTGTTAGAGATTGCTCATTGTATGTAAACATGGTGCAATTAATATAAAAAAAATATGAATTTTCACATCTCAAAGTTGACAAAGAAAATGACATGTCTGTTTTAATGAAGACATGAAGAAATGTGAAAAACGTTTCATTTGAACTGATTTTTGCAGAGTGTAGACATTTATAACTATGTTTATTTTATTGTTCTTCTGGTAAATTGTCTTGTTGTTTTCAATGGGATGCTATTTACAGTAGCTTTGAAAATTAAATTTATTCCACCACATCTGGTCCTTCCTCCAATAAACCCCAAAACATGTACTGTAATTTTGGTCCGCTGTGTCTGTGAAGATTATCCCATATGCAATATACTTGATATTGAGACCTGTACTTTAATTACATTGTTTTCAGAATAACTGCTTGCTCTCAAATCTTAATAATTAATATAAATCCATTAGACCAAAGTATTTTCTCTCCTTGTTTTGAAGTGTCATTGAGTCCTATGGTATTGCTAAGGTTTCTTTTTTCTTACATGCTCCTTTAGTCCTTATAGTGATTTTTTTTTCATTTGTATCATGTTTTCACCGTTTATTTCCTGTCTTACAGAAGGAGAAATTGATTTTGCTGTTAGAGGTTTTTTAATAAGCTGTCATGGCCTTTATGTTTTTTTTTGTTGTTGGAATTCAGTTAGGAGTGCCTCCAGCTCTCCAAACAAAATTTATTTCAGACCATGTTTAAAATCATGAAGGAGGTGGGTAAAACTTTCAAGGAGAAATTTCAGATCTTGTTATCCATTTAATAACACGACCTGTTTTCTGGTATGAAGCCAAATTGTACCTAGTTTTCTATTATGCTGACCAAAAGTTTTATGTTTTTCAATTATTGACATGGAATTGTGTAAATGGTAATGTAAATACTCTGTCCTTAGCTAATGTAATTTCTTTATCATTGGTTTCAGCTGAAAAGAAGAAAAGTACATTTTCTTGTTTTTTTGCTCCATAGAGAATAAAAATGCCTAATGAAACCTCTCTACATTATGTCTACATCTGAAGCTTTAGTTTGGCAAATATGTACAGTAATTTACATGTAAACTAAGAAGCATGTTTAACAAAGAGTTTATTTTAAGCTGTATTTGTCATATTATGAATAAATGTATCTTAAATATGGTAACATGTTAATTCGTAAACTGACTTGTATTAAAATGGCAAATTTTCTGTTATAGACAGTATTTGGTTTAAAAGGTTTACAAAATAATTATGATCATTTCAGTTTTGTTTGCTTCAATTTTATTTCACTAAGTCTTTGTCTTGAACATATGATTAAGGAAGTCTTTAGATGCAATCAATGCACTGTAAATTATGTAAACACTGGTAAAACCAATTGTGTTATAACATATGTCTAAGACAGCTTATGAATATAAATGGTACATGAGAAATATAAGGTATACTGTGGAGTTATTTCAGTTACATATAGTTTAGATGCTGCAATGCCACTGACAGTGAAGTCTACAGTAACAATATGTGGTTGGTTGACTGTTTTAAAGTTGCACACTACTTTATGTAAATTGTGGCCTTGGGCCTTTATGTCCAGCTCTCCAGGCTTTCTGGTATGTGAATATTTAACTCTTAATTTTCGAATTATGCCAGTACAATATCCATCCATGCATATCTAACATGACAAGCAATGGGCACAAGGAGGGAAACACCTTAGATGAAATACCAGTTCATTGCAGGGCACACACAGACACAGACATTCACACATTCACACTAGGGCCAGTTTTACAAATTCTTTTAACCTACCAGTATGTCCCTGAACTGTACAAGGAAACTGGAGCAATTGGATGAAACCCACATGAACATGGGGAGAACATACAGACTCCATACTGTGTAGCACTCAAGTGCACCAGCGCTGCTAGGCAGCAATGCTAACCTCTGTGCCGCCTCAGTAAAATATATTGTACATTAATAAAATTAATGAAATGTACAAGTAGTCTAAGCTGATCTATTAGGCAACATGTATAGCCTTCCTGGTTTTCACTATCTTCCTTAGCAAAAGAAGAAATACAAGTGGCAGGCATCAAACCTATGAGAGGACTTCCTCCTCAGTATTTTGAGTATTTATTTGACAAGAAAACAGTTATCTATTCAATGTTGGCCAAATGCTGTTAATTTGAATATCAGACTGAAAAAAACATGAAAAATGGTATGCTCACAGTTAGTGCCTGTGTGTGCCATTTGCATTTGTTTCCAAATATCATGCTCATATTCATGCAAAATACTAAAACTGCAATTCTTAGTAAGTAAGGTTGAATTGAAATCCACTAATCCATCATAGAATTGTGGCTTTCACTAAAAGGTAATTGCTACAGATATGTGCAAAGTTTATTTATTGTCATAAAAACTCACCTAGGTTTTGAGTAACTGAGAAATCTCTTATTTTAATGTAATTTCATATACTATAAGAATGACCTTTTCAATATAGCTTGACTTGCTAGAAGGTCTTATGGCCACCAGTGCAGAAGCTTTAGAAATAAGCTTTTAGATTCAACATGTGTGCTTCTTGCATATGAATATGGTATTGAAAGACGAAAAAATCTTAACACCATCATTTCCAGTGGGGCGTAAAATCCAACTTTCACAATTAAGTTGGCAAAATTCCATGAGATGTGAAAGTAAATCTTTCAGCTGAGGCACTTATTTCATTCTCTGATCTTCTCTTTACAAGGCAGAGAAGAAGAGACATGAAACACAATAAAGGTCTCTATGCATGCTTTTGAAAGGCTTAATTCACTGATACTTGTTCTCTAATATTTCATTTCCTTGCTAGTGATTGGCAGAGAGAGTGATACAGGGAAATGAGACTGTGGATGTCCGCTCTGGCAAGACATCTCACTTATCTCTAACCTGTCAAATATGCCACCAATTAGTGTTACTATAATGAGTACAATATAAATGTGCCCAAACCTTTTGATTAGGAGATCATTTTTTTAATAGTGATCACAGTTAGGATTATTTTCATGTGATGGTTCTTGTAAATTTAAATGAAAAAATAAACAACCAAACAAGATACTGTTAAGACTGTTAAGATACTGAGACTGTTAAGGAACAGTGACATACATAAATCTCTACAACGTATTTGGTTTTATCAACCTTCAATTTCCTTTTCTATATAATAACTGGATGTTATCTGAAGATGTTATGAGGTTCCATGTTTTTTTTTTATGCTGACAAGCACATACAGTAGGTAAAACTAGTTTGATACCATTAAAATTAAAATTGGAAACAAAGCAGAACAAATAGTTCTTACTATTAGTTATAAACACTTCCAAGCATATGTAGCTGATAGAATGTGGGAAAATGAGAAAAGATTAATGTTTATGGAAGATAATAGAAATAGCTGAAAGGCATTTTGTTTTAGGTGTTTATGTTAATACTTAAGTTTTTATGATCACACATCATGTACATGTTCTAGAAATAATATAGCACAAGTCTAATGGTACTTGGTCTAAGCCTAATGTACTATAGTTGTAGTATAACATACTGTATACCATAGAAATACATGCTTGCATGTACTAAGACAATTGCTATAGACAATTGGTGATATCAGTGTCACCTATAGTCTGGTATAGTTAGTAAACTAAAATAAAATATATTAGCAACCACTGTAGCAGCAAATTAAATAAAAAAATAGATATTCAAAAACGGACAAACACGTGCAGATGAATTTTAATATAGACAAGTTTAAGGTTTTGCATGCAGGTAGCAAAACCATAAACTATAAATACAAAATAGGTTACCAATAAAGATGATTAATATGAAAAAGACTGTTAGCACATCATTCACATCTTGTGTAATGTGGGGGAGTGCTTAAAAATGCAAAAAAAAATCACAACTCAGTGGAAGAATAATTAAAGAAGCTACACCATTTAGAGCTGACCAGCCATAAGATGCCACTGAAAGGCTTTTAATTACTGTAAATAGATGCACTGGGTGTCAGTTACTGTATTTAATTATTAGATTATTGGTAACGGGTAGAAAAGGGCAGCATGGTGGCAAAATGGCACAATGGTTAGTGTGCTGCCTCACAGTGCTAGGGCCCTGGGCTCAGTTCTGAACCAGGGGTGCTATATGTATATTCTCCCCATGTAGGTGGATTTTCACCACAGTCCAAATACATGTTACTAGGTTAATTGGATTCTTGGAAAACTGGCTTTGGGTTAATGTGTACATGTCTGTTTCTGTTTGAGTGTATACCCTGCAATGGACTGGTGTCCCGTCCAGGGTGTATAGTGCCTTGCGCTCATAGTTTGCCAGTATAGGCTGTGGCTCCCCCACAACCCTGTATTGGATAAAGTAGTTAGCAAATGGGTGAATGGGTGAAAAAGTGCATTTGACATAAAAAAGTCATGCATGATCTCAGTGGTGGTTCAGTATTACTAGTGGCTCGTCTTGGGCTGTTCTGGATTACATCTATATTTAAAACCATAGAATCAAAGGATGCTAAATTTGTATAATGCACTGGCAAGTCCTCATTTAAAATATTATATTCTGTTTAATTATTATAATAACTACACATCATAACATGTATATAATTTTGTAATCATGTTATGAAAGATATTTCTACTCTTGGACCAATCAAGAAAAGAGCAATCAGATAAAGTACATTCTGTGATATGTCCAACATTAGGGCAGGCTGAATGAATAGAAGATTTTTAAGCCTCCAATAGATTGTTATGGGATTTCATACATTAATTCACAATCATCAAAGGCACTGACAGAGTCAACATGGTGAACTTTGGAAACATGGTGGAATTCCAATGGGTTGCAGAAGCACCACTTTCGCCCAACATTTTGTGGGAGACATGCTGTTGAAGAAGATATCCTAGTTTCTTTCATGAAACACCTGGATCAGATTATTGGATATTAGCTTTTAATAGCTATTAGTTATTAACTGCCAATTGGGTTAGATGAGCTGGACAGCTTAATATTATTTGTAATTTTTATTATGTAAAAACAAAAGGACCTTACAAGAAAGTTTGGTTTCAGTAAAGATTGTCCCTCTAAGATTAGAAATACAGTCTTTTATGTAAACAGCCTATCTTTGAAAAGTATTAAAAATGAATGTCATATTGTGGCATTTGTTTTGTATACAGTACAGTATACAGTACAGTATATGCACAGTCAGCTATACCTTCTTACAACATTAATACTTTTACTTTACATTAATACTAATTACATTTAAGGCAAGAATATGCCTAACAAAAGTAATTATAATCATATTTTATTACATTTATCTACTTATATATCAATTCTATAGCTTCAAAATTAGTAGTGTACTTATTAGTGTTTCAATAATTTTCCAGTAATGTTAAGTGATAGTTAAACAGTTAAGCTATATATTTTAATTAAAAGAAGTTGTGTGCAATATATAAGTATTCTGCATGAATTACACATAATTGCTTTATTTGATAATCATTTAAACATTTTTCATTAATGTATTATCCATCCACTGTCTTTCTTCTAAAGGTCATTTCAAGCTGTATATTTCACTGGAGTGATCTTGAGCATTTTGGCAATTAGGAATCTAATCATAATAATCTATGCAAGAACATTTCAGACCATATTAATATTCTCCAACTTGATTCTACAGCATTGAAATCTCACATATTAGCAGTTTAGGCATTCCTTCTGTATATGCACTGGCCACAGTTCCACTGTCTGTTGGCACCATACCCATTCAGATACCCATTCAGAAGTTTTTTTTTATTTCATCACATTTATCTGTGACAAAAAATAATACAGTATTTGAACAGCAATGGATGCATTTCTTAATGAAACAAAAGGGATCGCTGAATGAAAATTTTACAATAAATCTTAATTTTTCTCATTATTAATGTAGTTTATCAAAACAAATGCAATTTTAAGCATTTTGTGTAACTTGCTCTTAGTTTAATTGTTTATTCCTAAGTTGTGCCAAAATTCAAGAATATAAATGCAATAGATTTTATGTCTGTGCAATCTAGTCGACTTTAGATTGCTAACATATTGTATATAAAAGTTGCTAAGACAGAAAAAGATTAATTAAATCATCTATTAATATAATCTTTGATATTAAAAAGTGTTATTTCCATTCTATGTTGTTTCCATATTTCCTTCTCACTTCTTTGCACTCTGAGGTCAAATACAACACAACCTTCCAGAATGAAGGCTCTAATTGGCTCTGACCATTTCTAAAAACAGAAGACAGCCATGTTTGTTTTTGCCACTTTACCAGGATAGTTGAGTTTGCACTCTTGGTGTTCTATTTTAGCCAATAGGCTAAATTGACATCTGCTCTGCATGTCACCTTTGGCCTTAGTTATTTTGAATTATCTTGTCCATCAGAGTTCGTCAGGCATATACAGTAATATAGGCAATGGTTCTTTGGACAAGTAGGGGGCAAATCATAACAAAAGAAGAAGAGATCTTAGGACCTGAGGTTTAGGAATATAGCAGTGGAAGGTGTCTGATAGAATTATAAGTAATTGTCAGTTTAGTAAAATCTGTTAAGTGATTTATATTTCAGAAATTTTTTAACTGTTCTGTTACATCCTGATGGTGAGGAGTAGGTGTGAAAATGTATCCAAAGAAAACTACACTGAAGCAGAAGACCGCTTATGTGCTGGGATTTAATAAGATTGGTTTTATTGTTTAAATTGGTGAAAAAATATTCTGGCTATTTATTTCACTTGCTAATTAAATTCCTTAGTTTATTGTTGTTGTTTTTAGTTTGGTATGTTTCATTTAGCAATTTCTGGAAATTAGAATGGTTAAAAATACGAGAACCCCAAGGATACCATCGAGTTACTGTGCTCTGCTTACCACAAACTTTATTTTAAAATTAAATGTATTTAAGTGTGACTCATGTACATGTGATTTTGTAAGTATATATAATTGTATAAATACATTTTCCTTCTACTCATCCAGTTTGTAAATTTCAATCTTTTGTAAGGAAACAGGCAGCACCACAGATTGTTAACAATGTTTCTGTTTTGCCAGTGGTGTTTCTCAGACATTTTACTGAATTTGTCTTTCTGTATAATGCAGTACACAGGATTACTGTGTATAACAACAAGAAGCTGAATCGAGAAATTATCAAATAAATCAAAATACTGTAATACTAGCAGTACTAATAATACTCCTAGTAATAACCATGTTTAGAGAATGATTTTAGTTATCTTTGATTGGTATTTTTAACAAATCTATACTCTCTCTCATCCTAGCGTTAATCCCGCATCAGCAGGGTCTGCTTGTCGGCACGCCCATCTCCATGGTGGTTTGAACCAAATCTTTGAGCTGACGTTGCCATTAAATGCGACCAAGAACTCAACTGCCGTCGGAGTGGTAGGGGAGGGGAGGAGAACAAAGTAATGTAGCCAATTCATAGAGGGAGATTATTAGGATTATTTGGCCAGGATGCCGGGGTTACACCCCTACTCTTTTCGAGAAACACCCTGGGATTTTTAATGACCACAGAGAGTCAGGACCTCGGTTTTACGTCTCATCCGAAAGACGGCGCTTGTTTACAGTATAGTGTCCCCGTCACTATACTGGGGCATTAGGACCCACATGGACCGCAGGGTAAGTGCTCCCTGCTGGCCTCACTAGCACCTCTTCCAGCAGCAACCTTAGTTTTTTCCCAGGAGGCCTCCCATCCAGGTACTGACCAGGCTCACACCTGCTTTGCTTCAGTGGGCTGCCAATTGTAAGTTGCAGGGTGACATGGCTACTGGCTTTTAACAAATCTATATTATTGCTCTTAAATATACATTCATGTTATTATCCAGTTCTCAACAAATAGGTAGATTATTTAAGTAGTTGAATTGACTGGTTCTGAAAAAGGCTTCCGCTGAACGATTAAAGTAAAGTTAGAGAAGCTATACAGTTCCATCATAGCTTTCACTAATGTTAGCTTTCACTAATCTTTAAAGTTTCTAAGTTGTTATTTATATATATATATTTAATTGAAAGTGCTGAGCTGAAGCATGGCAAAATTAGAGAAAAAAAACAGCAATATATTGTTATTGCTGTACTCATAGTTTAATTGTCATGCAGTATAATTGTGTAGGTCAAGCAAAATTTCAATTAAATTTTGAGCCAGCTTTTGTGCTTTGATTGTGCTCTTCAATCAAAAAGAAGTGCAGGTGACAAATCAGCAAGTGTAGTGCTGCTGGAGATTTAATACATTCTAATTAATGAAACAGCTCTGTCTTGAATTATAATGAAGAGACTTGTCACATAAAACAACAGGTTCAATGAACAATAAAGGTATACAGATTTTAGTTTCACATAAGCATTTAGCTATAGGTTGAATTTAAGGTTAAAAGGTGAAGGCATTCCCTAACAATGTTTTTATAATGCTCCTGCTTTGTCATTTTTATTATCACTAATAAACAATACTCATTTAAAAGGAATGAAATCTAGCCATCTGTAATTTCGATAGGATAGTAATCTAACTAAAACTGGAAAAATCTAATAATCATTCCATTGTTTCTTCTGATATACTTGCAGGAACAATATGCATTAGTGAAACCCTGCTTATATGTTTATGCAATGCTGATGCTTTTGGTTTTATTAAATATGTATTTTTTTCTTATTAAGAAACTTGATCATTTTCCTAATAGAGGGCATCAAGCTGAAGGGGTCAAGCTCTAGGTTACTTAACTTTTATTCTTTTTCCACATCTAGACTTATATGTCCAAAAAGAACACTGAAAAATAATATTTGCTGCTTTGCCATGAGCTCAACAGAGAAGTATGTTTATAACTACCCTCTCTTAATGCTATATTGTCTGGCATATTTCCATTTTTTTTTCTTTTTCCTTCTAAGATGTTTATTTCACTGTACAGTTTCCCCTTCTTATGATGTCCCCTTTGCAACATCACTTATCCCACATTACTAGGAGTGGTTTGTACCTGTGTGTTTGGGAGTCTTTTGAAGTTTGAATCACATTGTTCACATTAATATATTTTTACATAAATCATTGAGCTTTCCCATTTTTTAAAGAGAAAAAGGTTTCAAATATACCAGCAGAGAAAAACCGCTCTGAATTATACAATATGTGCTTCAAAAATCCTGAACAAGATATACTTTAAGTGATTCTTTTTATATTCTTCAATCTTACAGATATATTATTCTCATTCAGAATATAGTGGATTTGTTTTATTTTAGCTTATGACTTTTTTCTTATTATTACAATTTTGGCATTATCTTTTTTTCTATACCTTTTTAAATTACATTACTTTGTGTATGTAAATACATTTTAAATATGCAAGTAAGAAACTACTATGATGTACAGATGCAGCCATTCAAAATGCACGGTACAAACCCGCGGTACGGGAAAGCCACCGCAGGGCATCGCGGTAAGTGATTGGCTGGCCAAAATGACCGACAGGGGCACTCGTGGTGCATTGGTTGTTAGTGAAAAGATTCAATCATTTAATCTCTTTACTGTGCATATTTTAATCCGCTTAGTATTGAATATTTATATGAAATTTTACCACTAAAGGGAAATTTTAGTAGCTTAGCATAAAAAGAAGAGGAGCATAATGCATCTGAAGGTCATAAACGATATTAATTTAGGAACATAAACATTACTGTATGTAAACTGTACTGTGTATGGCTGGTCTTGGTAGTTTAAAGAAAAAATACACACCAGTCTTCCATTTCTCCCTAAACATTTTAAGCATGAAAGTTTTATGAAACGGTACCCAAATATGTGATTGCTGTATAGAATGAATTTTAACTTAAAAAAATTATTTAACACGAAAATTAAGCTGTTTACATCTTCCGCTTGAGAACATAGTCACCCGTTGCTACCCAATGCAGAAACACAGCCACTAACTAACAAAGAGAGGACATTAGCTAGCCAATATGATAAAGAAATAAATGATTATTTTGTTTATTTCTTTTGCACATTTATTTGAACATTTCCATCGATTGTACAAGCACTTGGAAACGCCCGTTTTCCATGTAAATAGTTTTCTGGTTCCGCACCCCGCACCAAACAAATTTATATTTCTAAATATCACAACATCATCGAATTTAAGTCATTTTAATAACAATGAATAGTCACCTATGCGTTACAATATAAACATTTATATTGATTTAAATCGCGTTTAAATCGCCTTTACTTAAAACCCATAAATAAAGCTGATACTGTTTAGACTTTTAATTATTTAAAACTGTATTACAGCAGCACAATGCACAATGCAACGTAAATCACTATCTTTGTCTTCTGCGTAATAATGTTCACCTCTCTGTCCAGCAAATTAACAATAATAATAAAAATGAACTTTATTGTATATGACGCCTTTAAAGGTGGCTCCTCAAAGCGGTTTACAGGATAAAAACAATAACAACAATAGTGTTAGGCTGGGCAAACGATTTTTTTTTTATAGAAATACAAAATGAGATATAATGATGTGTTCCAGCTTAGACATTAACGAAGAGCATAACACGTGGGCGGCGTAGCGGTCGGCTCTGGGTTTCCCATCTACTGTATACCGATACACTGCAAGTACAACCCCCCTCTCTGTGGGAGTGCTGGCTGTGACGAATTAAACCGGTTTCACAGGTATTTTCAAAGTAGAAGGGGGCGAGATTTCCAGCGAAAGACACCTCCCCCCCTCAAAAACCCAGTAAGTACAGTACTTACTAGTTAAGAAAGCTAGGCTCCTCAATGAAATCGCTTTAACATGCTAATGCGTTGGTGTAACAGTCCGGGCGTGGCAAGCTTCTAATGTCAACCTGACTACGGTGAAAGGAACCCTTCTTTCATTTGAAGACAATGAACATATTCTAGCCCTAAATGAATTAATAGCAAACATGGTTTACATAAAAGACATTTTTCCAAGAAAGTTTAGCCTTTGTCACTAATGAAACCACTAAATAAAGACATAAATATAGAAATCTTAAGATTTTTAAAATACATGACTTTGCTAAACTTTATTTAAAAATAAAAACGATTACAAACGCCAGCGGAGACAGAGAACAGGGGAGGGATGTTGGTTTTGCATAAGGGGCGGGGCTATGGAAATGAGGTCTATTTGGGAATGTGGAGTTACATGTTCTGGCTGTTTGTGAATTATCATTGTTGAGAATGGAGTGTTGAGGTATTGATTTTGTGTAATGCTTTATGTTAAAAATTGAGGTGGATTTTGTTTATGATAAAGAGGATAAACTGGGATGGGAGGAGGGTTTGGTTTTGCATAAGGGGCGGGATTATGATAATTGGAGGAATTTGAGAGAGACCTCTTATGTCAGGCGTAAGCGATAACAGTATCAGCTTATGTATGGGTTGTAATTTAAAAAAAAGTCAAAAACCACACTCAAAATGCAATTTAGCGCTTTTAGATACGTGATTCCATGTTTTTCTTTAATCCCTGGTGGGACTGGGCGTCCATAAGAATCAAGTTATAGGTTTCATTGCGCTTTGACAGAAACCAAATTATATCATTTTTAGTTTCTTTAGATACACGATTCCACATTATATTCCCTATTAATCAAGTTCTAAAAGTATGCTTGTTGACTCCGGTATCGAGCATATTCGCAGAAAAGCTTAAAACTACCACTTTTTATACACATGTTATTTCACGTTAGTTAAAGACTGCGATGCTTAAAATGTTTAGGGAGAAATGGAATACTAGGGTGTATTTTTTCTTTAAAGTACCGAGACCGGCCATATACAGTTTATATACTGTATGTTTATGTTCCAAAACTAATATTGTTTATGGATTTCACACACGTTATGGTAAAATTCCATATAAATATTCAATACTTAAACGGGCACAGTAAATAAATTAAATATACATATACATACTGTATACAGTACAGTATACATGTTCCCAAATCAATATCTTCTATGAGCATGTGAAAGGCATGGTGAATGTGGACCAGGGCAATACTTTGAGTTTACAGCTTGTCCAAGGTCATTCATTATACTGTAAATACTATTAGTAATATCTTCGGTAAAGACTTTGATGGCGACAGCTCAAACATACTCCCCCCCTCCCTCTCTCGATTCATTTCAATTTAAGGTGCTTTATTAGCATGACAGATGGGTACAATCAGTGTTGGGTATTTGCTTTGTAATCTGTATTGCTTTGAGATGCCACTTTTAAAGGTGATATATAAAATCAAGGCTTTAACTTGCTATTTAACGTCCTATCCGAGCCCGAAAGTATTATAATATGTATCTTTATAGCAGGTGGTGTACAGCTTTTTAGTATAGATTACACTTTTCTGAAATGTATTTAAAAAATAAAAACAATTACAATCTAATCTTTCCACGTTTGATCCCAAGATCCCAAGAAAAATAAATCTAAACGGGGAGAAAGCTATGCTGAAAGTTTATTAAGATACTTAGAAGACAAAGATATCAATTTATGTTGCATTTGTCTGATTGTGAATAAAAAAACACATATATTTAAACACGCGTTTGCAATTTAAATCAAAACGCGATTTAAATCAATATAAATGTTTATATTGTAACGCATAGTTGACTATTCATTGTTATTAAAATGACTTAAATTCGATTATGTTGTGATATTTAGAAATATAAAAGTCAATTAATTGTCCATAATATTGCTATTCTATTCTAGTTTTTCAAAGAAATGTCGCAGTACACGAATATAATCATATCGTTATTAATTTCTTTAGATACGCGATTCCATATTATATTAGCAGAAAAGCTTAAAACTACCACTTTTTTACACGCTATTTCACATGTTAGTGTGACTTCGATGCTTAAAATGTTTAGGGAGATATGGAATACCGGTGTGTATTTTTTCTTTAAAGTACCGATTCCTGGAATCTGACTGGCTGACACCCTTCTGAAGTGGTTCCATAATATCTGGTATACGGAAAAGAAAGCGTTGATTTTATGAAAAATCAATTATGAAATTATGAAACGCTCTGTTAAAAGCAAGGGAGTTTTTATGTCCGTTGCAGTAAAAGAAAATGCCTGACAAAGTAGGGCTTGGACAGATTCCTTTGCTTGTACAAATGTGCTAAAGAAATTAGCAAAAAAAGTCATTCCGTTATCATTCCTTTATCGTATTGGCTAGCTAATGTCCTGTTTGTCAAAGAAAAAACTAAAAGTATTTTAGTTTAAAATGACGGTTAGAAAGAATGTGGACCAGCGTAATACTTTGAGTTTACAGCTTGTCCAAAGTCATTCATTATTAATACTATTAGTAATATCTTCGGTAAAGGCTTTGATGCATAAATATTTCTGATAAAGGTAGGTTGTGTACTTTTGTCCAACTGAGCAATCTTGCTTTCATAAAATATACCAACTTTTTAATGACTGATGATTAACATGCTGTAATACACAGTTTAAATTTAAAAGCTCAAATGCTGTACATGAGAGGTTAAGCTTTATTGGCTCCTCCTGGCGGTTTTACAAGGTGATTCCGGATACTTTCCGGCTTGATGTCAAATGACGAGATATACCGCGTGATACTGCGTTTTGATGCGACACGCCCACCGGGGTATACCGCGAAATACCCCACCCATTTTGAATGGCTGCATCTGTACCATGATGTATGAGCATTGCACTGCTTACTGAATTAAAACTGGTAGTTCTGTAAACTATAAACAACCCATTAGATATTTATAGAAAATAAATTTTAACTATAACTGCCTTCATAAATAACATCAACTGAGAAAATAATGCTTTAAAATATCTGTAATATTGGAACATAATACAGGCATGCTAGCATAGAGCTTGGCTGTAACCTGGAAGAGAAGGATGAATCATTTCAATTAGTTAAATTCAATTTGCTCATAAATGGAAAAACATTTGTAGCTTTATCACTCTAAGAAGAACAGACACGTTGGTTAAGTAATTGTACAAAAGCGTAATTTGAGCATTTTGCCTTTGATCTTTGGTTTGGAGGTTTCCATGCCACTGAAGGTTTTAAATATTAACATTTAATAAAACATGTATTTATTTTTGGCCTCTCAGACCATTTACATGTGGACACAGAGGTGATCGATTTTTTTTGCCAGTCAGATAGGGTTTTAAACTTAATGGGAACTTGCTTTCAAATGCAAAAATCTAATAGATTGTTTGAAGCATAAGATTGCTGATATGCTTTTGTTCTAACTGGAAAACTGCATAGGTCACCGTGACATTAATTAAACTTCTTTGTGTGGGTGTTCTCAGTATCTATCTGATTTATTATAGAAAAGAGACAAATAACCATCCTTGGATGTTAGATATTGCTGGTTTACTTTCAGAAATCAGCTCTTAATGTGGAAATAGTTCTAGAATGTGATATAATGCAAGGGTTAGGAAGATATCTGTTAAGCTCCTTAACTATTTATATTCATTATGGCTTTGGTCATTTTCACAAGAAGACATTGATTTATATTTGAGGTGTGTGAGGCACAGCCTCATTACACATAGTGATATTGTAAATCAGCAGATAATTACAGCATACATCATATGTTTCAGGGCAATATTTTCACTTCAGATGATTTTTGTAATTTTCAATCACTGAGCCCAAGACCATGTAAAATTAAAAAGGGGTTTTGGAACTCAACTAAATTTCTTCCATTTCTGCTAGAAATACATGTACTAGCACACAAGATAGAAAACATGCATCATATTTACACTGTTTTCTGATAAGATGCCTTGTTTTGGGGAATTAAATAATTTATTTTGATGTATGCACAATGCATTTAAATTTTCTTTTTTATCGATGTTGGTGGAATTGATTGTTAAATCTCATTGATCGAAAAGCTTCTGGTCTTTCTCTACCATATAGAAATACTGTGCATGCACCAAATTTATCTTTTCTATAGCAACATTATGATTTGTACAGATTTATAAAATGCACCACATTGAAATATTGTAATATGGTCTTTACATTTTATGATAATGAACAACTTTTAAATTAAAAATTCATCAAACACACTTAGACACAAGCAAGATTACAATTACTTGTTCATTAACCTTTAGAAAAAAAATAGAATAACTGAAAGTAAGATTATTAACTTTTATGTATAAAGTGCCTTTCCAAACCAAGGACGCTATACATAGTGATAAAGAAGATGACAAAAAAAGTACAATACAAAATTTTAACAAAAACATACAATCAGACACAGGCCCTAGTAAAAAGGTGAATTTTGATTTAAAAAACGGCCCTAGTAAAATGGTTATTCAGATTTAATGAGAGTCAAAGAATTTGTTTCTCGAAGATCTGGGGAAAGCGCATTCCATAATACCTAATAAAGGAGCAGTGACAGAAATAGCACAGTCACTAAAGCTCCGAGATTTAGTCCTAGGAACCATGAGCATAAAAACAGCCTTGAGTGTACGGAGCCTACACTCCAGGGAAGGAGTGTAAACATGGAGGAGTTCAGAGATGTACTGTGTGATGAGCCAGATTATTTAAAGCCTAAAAGTCAGTAACAGGATCTTGTATTGAATATGTGACTTTATTGGTAACAAATGTATACACTTAAGTGTAAATGTATATTTGAAACCTAAAAAAAGTTAAGTAAATTCCAGCAAAGTAATATTATTTTTCTTTGTTTTTTCCACTCTTAAACTGAGTTCTGGATTTCAGTAACACAAAATGTTACTTGTATTTACAAGTATATGGAAATGAGATGGAATAAAACTAAATTATTGAGTAAAGTTGACCTGAAAACTTGAAAGACAAGTGGCACAGCATGAAAATCCAAATTAGGCAGAGAAATACAAAGTCAATTAAGAATTCCATTAATATACTCCTGACTTCTAACCAAACTGGTGAGCATCCAGCCTTTGAAAATATCCAGAATGCTTCAAATCTGATTTGCTCCATTTGTAGGCCTTGTAATTTGCTTATCTTTCTCTTTCTAAAATAGGAGGAATATCCGGACAATAAATAACTGTAAGTGAAAATGCTATGGAGCAAGCTGACTTTTTTCTATAAAATAACTAAACTTATCTCCCCTCATTTTTTCTAAATAACAGAAATAGATGGATATCATTATATATATTTTACTATTCATATTGGTACCATTTATATATTCTTGTCTTGTTCTGTTGAATCTGCCAGGATTAATATAATCTGATCTGAAAATTCAATTATAAGTCTTTTTTCTTCTGAAATATTATTAACGAAAACTATAAAATATATTAAAATTAGATATGTTACTTTTACTTATGGCTAATTTTTGTGTTTGAAATACTATATAATACATGGCTATAAGCTGAAATTCATGTTCTCCCAATTGTCCTAATACAGTATATTATTTTTGATATTAGCTAAACTTCATAAAACATGTAGATTAAGATCAATCGGTTCAAATCTAATAAATTGCCACCAGCTTGTTTAATATTACACTTATTTTTTTAACTGAACCAGAATAAAACTCATATTTATGCACAACATTATCAGACCTTAGGTTTTGCATGCAAACAAGCAGTGTCCTCATCATTTCTTTATAAAAGAGTTATGTTAATATTATTAAATTTAAATATGGAAATAAGATTTACTGTGTTCTTATTATCATATACTTAATATTCTTATGTCTATTTTACATAATCTATCACAGTACATGACCAATGACCAATTGTAATATCACAAACTCAGTGTTACAACTGGATTAAGTAATCTATTTTGACATTTTAACTGGACTTATGTTTCCTGTTTTAACTTTTATTTATACCATATAAAAGATGACACCACTGAGTCACTGGGGTATGCACAAACGTCAAATCATCTTAACTTGTTTGTGAGTTGGCATTAGAAAAAAATTAATATGACTAACACATTAAAGATGATTTCTTAGGTTTAGGAGAGACAACATATAAACTCACAATGAAGAGTTAGATGCTTTTAATGCTAAACACAACTCATTTCCTTTCCAAGCTTCTTATTGAACAGGCTCGACTTAGCCTGACATCATTTCTTCAGAAGCAACCTCATCCCACCTGATGTATAAAAAAACAACATAAAAGGTTAACAGAGTTTTCTTGACTTTTCTATGAAGGGAACATTACCCCGAGCCCGAACTGAACTGAATCCCGAATATCTGGACCTTCGATCCCGGGCTGAACTGAATCCTGAATACTGGACCCCATGCACACCCTTAGTGAGTACTAATGGTCCAGTTTCTCTAGATGTTCATTGTTTTAACGGCATCTAATTTAGTGAGAATGTGTTTTTATTTTAGTTTCTTGCACACAAAGAAAGTAGAATTGTTTTGCTTCATAAGTTATTTGTATCCTATCTTTCATAATTACATTATCATAACAATATCAGAAGGAACAAAATATACCTTTTTAGAGTAAGAACAAATGGCCTCCAAGTATATTATTGTATTATATTTCCATGCTAACAAAAGACTTGCTTTTGAATCAGTTTACATTAAAATGTATTATTTTTGCTTTGTTTCAAAACAATAGTATGGGTATCATGAAATGCATTATGTGGACTTCAAGAGATTAGTTTCACAGCGTTTTTCTTAAACCACAATTTCTTCTTTGTCCATTTCATTTCATATCCATTTAAATACACCTTTCCTCTCTTTTTTAGGTTCTCATTCTCATTTTCTAATATTTAAGACTTCCAATCTAAAAACTCCAAGGAGGATTAGCTAACCTCACAAACATTTCCTCCATTCTAACCAGTAAATAGCTACAGTAGTTGAACAAACAATACTGTATGTTTCAAAACATTTTTTTTCTGTTTCTGAATACAATCTCTATGTGCTATTACATTTGGTCTGCTACTTAATGAATGTCACTGACACTTGATTAATTCAAAGCTTTAACATAAATCTAGATGTCAGCCTATGCAGTTCGTATTTTGTGTTTTTATATCAAGTACTAATATTAGGGGAAGCTGGTGACACAATGGTTGGCATTGGTGTCTTGTATCACTGGTTCCCTGGGGTCAGTTACAAGGTGTTTTCTGCATGGAGTTTTTATGTTCTGTCCATGTTTGCATGGGTTTCCTCTGGGAGCTCTGGATTCCTCCCCTAGTTCAAATACATACTGGTAGGAAACTTGTCTTCTGGGAAAATTGACCCTGGTGTGAATCTGTACTTGTTTGTGTCTGTGTGTGTGCTGTGAAGGACCGGCATCCCATTTAGGGTGTATCTCACCTTGCTTTGGATAAGTTATAAAATGGCTGGATGGTAATATTAGTGAATGCATACTTTAAGTTTCAGAATTAATTCAAATCTTGAGCCAAAACCTGTATTTTTTCTTTATATGGTAAAAATGTCATTATCTCATTAATTATCTTCTGGACTGATAGTGTTGCTTTGAGAAAATGTGTAATCAGGTTTGAAACATTTTAGAAAAAAATAATAGTTGTTATTTTTTTTATTTTCATGCGATTTAGCAAAAATAGACTCTTACACAAGTGATTACATTTCAAAAATTAAATAATTGGAAAAACAGTACACGTACTGTATCACATAACACAGTGATAACTAAAGAGTCTAATTTATGAGCCAATAAGCTTAACTAACTATTTGGACAACAGGTAAATATGTTACAGGTTTGCATTTTAGAATTAGTTCCAAATCTGGCTGCCCACACAGTTGGGACATCACAAATACGCTTGCCTAAGATGTAATAAGTTCTGTGTGTCTTGTAGTTACCTTCCTAGTATATTTTAATCCTCCTGGTTATCCAATAAGGATTCACTGGACACTGCATATTTCAAGTTGCATTAGTCATGCTTCTACATTTCTGCAGTAAGGAACAGTTTCAATTAAAAGGCTAGAGTTCAAACACTGCTCCACCCAACTTTCTCCAAAGTCATAATGCATAAAAGGGTTATAGGTACAGTATACTGAAATGCATTATTTGCTGATGATTATTGAAATACACTGACACCAATTAAAAGCTTCAATTATATATGCCGCTATGCAGTATAACTGCCACTGCTTGTTTGAAATCAGACAGATTCCATAGCTATGTATTAATGCTTTCCTTTTCTCATTACGAGAGTCTCCAGTTTAGATTACACATAAAGTAGCATCCTGTTTTATTACCTGCCAAAGTATGGCCTAGTAATGCATTGGTGGTATTTTGAGATTATGTGTTGGATACTGTGAAGGGTTTATCATTCATGTTCATATTTATATTTTTTTCCTGCTATAAACTAGATGATTATTGGTATCTTCATTCACAGATTCACAAAGTAATGACATACAGTATGTGTATTGATATACTGTGTCCAAAACAAATTCCTTCATGTAGCCAAAAGAATCAAATTTATATCAACAATATATAAGTACATTATTTTTTATTATGATTATTTTATCTATTAAGACTTACGTAATGTAAAGAGACTCACTTTATGTAAAGAGAATTCTCATTTGGGGTATGGAATCTAATAAATAAATACTTTCTGTTCATTGTACAATCTTTGTTGGGTAAATTGTTAAATTTAAAGAAAAAAGTGTTATTTGCCCTCAATCCCAGATGGAATTTAATGTTGTAGAAGACAAATGCATGTCTTCACAGTAGTACAACCACAAGTCCCCTGGGAAATAAGTCTCATTATTGGTCACTTCAGGACAGTAGTATCATCCAGACTTAGCCTATTTAGTTATCAGACAGATGTTTTATTCTGTTAGTGTTCGATAATTCTTCTCCCCAGGCACCCAGAGTATACAATTGAAGAGGTGTCTTGTGCTACTGGCTAAAATGCAGACTGACTATCAATAGGCTTTCACATCTGGAGATGTCCATTTCCGTATCAGTAGAATTATGTGACCGAATATTTAGTTTATTGGGCTAAAAAGTACTAGAATATGATTACTTGGTCAGATCTTGGAAAAATATGAAAATGGATTCAAACTCATTGAAAGGTATCCAGTCTATTGTATGTCAGTTAATATGAAATATTCCACAAGCAAATGGTAGTATTCTGTTTTGCAGAAACACTACTCTTAACAGTAGACAGACCGATGAAATGTTTAGGGTCTTCTATGTGGTTTGAAACCTTCTATCACGGATAATTTCAAGAAACATTGTCATTTTTTTGGAATAATACTGCTATTCCTCCAATTTTATATGACTAGCTGTCTCACAAAAGGCATTGTGTCACTAAATGCTCATAATTTTCAAGGCATGATAAACAGCAATTATAATGTTTATTAAATAACTTGGTCCTTCTTACCAAATACATGTTTTCAATGCAACAACAAAGAAATGACTAAAATATATAGATATTATTATTTTACTTTATACCATCTATTACTAATGCATTCTACAGTACCTAGGTATAATACTTTGTACTTGCTACAATAAAATGAAAAGCGTATGTTAAAAATACCACAGACATCACTAATAAAAACTACATATTCAACTTGACATTAATTCTGTTGTAACATAGTTACATTTTGGGCAGCTTTCTACAGTATACGCTTTTTATGATACCAGGACATCAAAATGTGTAAAAAGCTAAAGCTTGTTACATTCATCCCTGAAACACAATGTAGAATATGAACATGGGCCTCTTTGTTTTAAAGTTATTCAACTAACTAATTATTAACTATTTTCTTCCAGATCATGCACATACTGATTAGTCTCAAAAAATGAAAAGTTTTTCTTTGTAAAATAAAAACACTTAAGATGTTAATTTTAACTCACTTCTGAATACAGCTGTCTCACATGTGGCAACTTTAGTGAAAATACAAGCACAAATAGTATGTATCATGATGCCTGAGGACAATAAAACTTTATTTTCTAAGTAATAGCTGTTTTGGATGTTTGGTGAATGAACTCAACAAAGAGAAACATTTGAATTCCCCTTTTTCTAAAATATTAATACTGTATTTCTGTATGTCTCCAAATATCTCATGTTTGCTTTTGCCAGTACAAAAACAGTACATGTTAATATAAAAAACAATACTGTAATTTGTTGTGTAGTTCTGAAAATCTACATAATTTTCCAGGTCATATCATTGTAATGACACATCCTAAAATACAGGAGAAATAGTAAAATCACATCATCCTAAACTGTGACATTAATGCTGTGGAAAATAATAACAAAAACATGCATTAGCTTATAATCAGTGAATTTAAGTGTATACATGTTTGGTTAATGAAATTGTTAGACACTTTTCCAACCACTGCTCAGTTTACAAGTATTTATAAATCATATTACAAATAACTGAGCCCTTAACATTATTTCCAAAATGTTTTAATCATTGCTGTGTAGACTTTGTATAATCTCTTGTTGTTTGTAACATATTCAGCAGTTACCTGAATGAAATGATACACAATATGCCATTTAAGTACAGTGTGGTGAAAAAATAAGTACATCCCCTTAAAATGATATGGTTTACCATATTTAAACATGTTTGACCTTCAAATAGTTATCACGAAGTCCTAAAAGTAGATTAAACTAACAATATTTCATAAATAACACATACAAATTCTACTTTATCATTATTTATCATAAAATCAGCCAACATCCAATATATCTGTGTGAAAAAGAAAGTGCATTCTTAGTTCTACCTTCTCTATTAAGAAGGTATGTAGCACCAGGTGCACAAAAATGTGCAATCATTAATTGATCATCAAGGAAGTGATTCCACCTTCTACCACCTTCCATCAGTTTGTTACGGGGACACTTAAAATATGTCATTGCATATTTACAGTATTCACACTCCATTGAATTATGCTTTCCTTTCATCTTAATGTTTGCTGGCAGCCTAGGACAACTGAACTCCTGTAGACAAGGAAAAAATGCATTCTATTTACAGGTTTAGATGGATGTAGTAGAATATTTCTTGGTACTGGCATTGCCTGCCAAATGCTTTAGTCATAAAATCTTTGTCTCTCATAGAAATTGCATTAAAGGAAAACACAATTCACAGGACCAAAGCTTTCCATACTGGTGCTTTTGATGAAGGGAAATCTCTATGTGACCATTTCCATATCAGTAGAACTGTGCCACCACAGTGCTTCGTAGTAGTCCCCTTTGGAATTGCAGATTAATTCAGTTGTATGAATGAATACAAAGTACCACACAAAAAAGTATTTCCAATGGAAGGGATGGAAGCGTAAGAGAGGCAATAAGCCATCTTTTTAAAAAAATTATAAATACCAAATTTTATTAAAATCTTACACACAAATCATCTCAATTTACTATTCTTTTAAGTATAAAATTATTTTTTATTTCAATATTTGCTTATGTTCATGGGAATCAGAGAACAATTTTAAACAAAGCATTGTGATAAAATCTGTTTAAGACCTTTTATTCTTTCTTTGTCAGAATAAGGAAGACCAAGGTGTTTCAGATATCTGTGTCAACTCTAGGGTCACAGCTATTAGGGCCCTGGGGGAGCTAAATAGAATTTCTAGACAATGTCTCTTGCTGACAGGAGGCACTTTCCTTTCCGACAGACGTGGGCAAAAGTCCCCTGATACCCCTAGGATAATAATTATGCCTTCTCTTGCTTGGAACCCTAATGCACTAGTGAAATGTTTTTTATTGTACAAATGATTAGTTCCCCCCTTGTGGTGGGGACAGCTCCTTTTATTTTTTTTAACATTCAAAATTGATCAACCCAGACATTATCATTGTTACATTCTCTTACTTTATGTATTTTTCACATTCTGCTTTAAACTCTATTTTAATTGTATTGAAAGAAAAGCTGGAAAATGCTGTATAAAGTAGCTAATTAAAGTGCAAATGTTTTGTTTTCTGGTGGTAATATTTTAACTGTGTCTGAAAATATAGCTTTATTTGTATTCCACTAGCATCTACAGTATATCACATAAAGTGTTGCAGAAGTATATAATTAAAGGCCTAGTTCCTTCTGGGAGTGTGGAGACATGATAAACCATGAGACTAAAGTTTTTCTTTCTAACTCTCTTTAAAACTGATAGCAGTAGGGCATATTTATTCAACTAAATAATCAGTTCTAACTGTTCATACATGTTAGTGTGATTACTAATTGTGTTATTTGTAATTACCATAATTTCCCCAAAATCAAGCTTTAAACTCATGTGGCAACATGAGATAAGAAAGATAAAATTGACCCCAACTATAACCTTCAGTTCCTTAAAAAAGTCTACATTTTTTGTATTAATAATAATAGATCATTTTTTCCAGGACACGTAGAATGTATATACAGTACAATACACAAATACATACTGTAAACTATGTTGAATATGGAATAATTGTTCATACACATGTGCCATGTCGATATTTTCAAAATGTATTCTACCATGAAAAAAAACTGTCTAGAAGGAAATATTGTCAGAAATACAAAACATCATTTTATAGTTATTCTGTATTATTTTAGTAAAATAATAGTTAAAGATGAGGTTAGAATAAAAATATTTTGATGTCATATTATTAATTTCATTTGGAGAATGACAGCTTTTAAATAAATATAATGAATTATATTTCATATAAGAGAAATTACCTCACACAGACTGTGCACCTTGATTTCTCGATTTTATTATAGAACACAGAAGTTTAAAATAGTAACTCCCTGGTCCCAGGCAAAAAAAAATCCAGGGTGGTCCAGCAAATAGGGAAAAAACATGTAAACCATTATCCCCTAAAAAAGACATGATTAACAACAGGGGAGTTTTTAGAAGACTAGAAAATAGCAGATGTGGTACTTTTTTGTTAATTAAACTGTTAGGATTGAGCACTTGTAATTTAAGACTATCAGAAGTTAGTCTGACTTCCATATTATGTAAAAATGTTTCAGATATTAAGAGCCTAACTATATGAATATTTGAATTGCAACAGTATATCAGGGTCGGTCATATAGAATAAGATCAATCTGAAATAGAGTGATTCTGGTGTTACTTAGGCTTCCAAAAAACTTTTGATGAAGTGCAATATGAAAGTAAAATTATTACCTAGAGTATGTACAGTATGTGGTTATAGGATTGGTTAGAAATAGAAAACAGAATGTACTTGTCTAGAGTGTTTCTGTATTGGAGGGAATGACATGGAGGAGTATGCCAAAGTTCAATACTTGGACAATTGCAGTTTAATATGAATGATATTAATAATAGTTTTATGAATTACTTCACATTTAAAAAACAAGTAAACATGTCCAAACCATAGACACAAACAGCATGGTAGAGTTAATTAAAAAGTAGAACTACTCTGCAACTAATATATAATAGTCGCATGCATTCACATGTTTTGGTCATTGCTCAGTAAAACAAAACAAAACAAAAATTACTTATTGTTTTTGAAGAACACCCTGGATCCACCTTAAAATGCATCTTAAAAGTGACATTATTATATACAGTATTTAAAAAATAATTTAATAGAAATTCAGTGACATTATGATCTGTTTATATAATGCTCAAGTCAAACCCTATATAGAATACTGCATTCTCTTCCGGTCAAATATCACATATACCAAACTTTACAGTAGTCTATTTGAGAAGGTTTAGAAGTTAATGTTTATAAAATGAAAAAGACAAAATAAGTTGAGTAAAACAAAGTTGAGAACAAATGCTATTATTAGACATGATACTGTATACAGTATACTGTATGGACTGTTAATAAAACTCTTCCAGGAGTCACTTAAGACAGGAATGATTGCTACTGAAAAAATATTGCTGAAAAATTGATAATTTTATGTCAATCCATAAGCGGGTGATAGAACTGTAAAAATGCTAGATCAATAACAATAATAACAATAATTAAAACTAAATTATACAACCTTGTTATAGTAATAAGCAGGATAGTCAGCATGAGTTTGAAAAGGTAGGATACATGGATAATGGATAAAAAAGGCATGTGACAGGTGATAGATATATTTAGATTTTCAGAAGACATTTTATAACGTTGAATCTATAGAAAATTAGTGGATATCAAGGAAGCTGTTAGTGTAACAGAATAAATAAGTGTAATCGAAAGTGTAATAGAATAAATACTGTAAGTAAAGTGAATGCTGACAGCTTAGATTTCCCCAGCACTCTGTACCCACAACCTTGAGACCAGATATTATGCTGGTCTTAGAGATCACCAAACAGGTTATCTTACTGGAGCTCACTGTAACCTCAGGAAGATTGTTTGGAGGAGGCCTTTGGAGGAAACTCACTAAGAATGAGGGACTATCGCAGCAAGGGCTGGACAGCAAGGTGAATGCCAGTTGGATACAGAGGTAGCTCAATCACTGTTTAGAACCGTAAGTGCACTGGGCATTGTGAGAGAGAGGAGGAGAAAAGACATCCGGAAAAAAAAAACAAAGCAGCAGAAGAACCTCAAGATGGATCTGGTTAAGAGAGTAGATCCATGGGGATTAGTTTAGTGGCACCTAGGCTGATCAGCCTCAGCTGGGTCACCTGGGGCAGGGTGTATGACGTTGAAAGACCCAAAACAACCAAAGAATCAAGGAACCTCACTGATGATGTGCCTAAGAGCATCAGTAGATGTATTAATTCTGTCCATAGAAGAGCTAACATTTGAAAAGGAGACACGCAGAAGCTTAACCATATTCTGAAAGTAATGTGCTTTCTTGTATTTACTGTACAATAAATATTATATGAAATTTAGACATACTTAAGATTTCTGACTGGAAAAACATAAATTTTAGACACAATTATATTTTTATGTAAAGTACATAATTTATTTAATAATTTTATTGACTGTGACTGTTGTATCAAATTAAACATATTCCGTGGAAAAGGTTGAGTACACATCATCATACTGTATATAATTTTTAAACTTGGTACCTAAAAGTATCTATAAGTATTTAGAGGGCTCTTTTACTGTTTGCTATTGTTTTGTTTTAAGATTCTCGTAAAATATGTTGTAATCTATACTGTATGTTGCTTATGGAGAAATCTTTGTTTCCATATGCTCCATGCAATCTGTACCCTCTTCCAGGCATAAGGCAAATTTGTAAGGAGAACTTATGTCTAACATCAGTGTTTAAATTTAAAAGTTACATAATATCAGTTTGCTGAGTACTATATACAGTACCTTGTGTGAATAAATCTTAAAAATAAACAGAAAATGATTTTTTTTTCTTTGACATCCTTAAAAATATCTTCTTGGCTGACATACTGTACTATACTGTCTATGTATTGTGTTTGTAATTTATATTGATTTATGAAGTATTAGAAGTGGATTTGAAAGCTTGATCTGTTCATTTTGATAAGAGGTAGCTTAAGAAGATAAATTTCTGAATATTTACTCTATCTAAAGTATTTATCTTTTATTTAACTGTAGCCTACTTTCTGTGATTGGAGTATGGGATATGCTGTAGCATTATTTATTTTCATGTCTTTGAGATCTGCATGTCTTTGGGGAAAAACATACAGTATGAAACAGACATGATAATTGTCCATAATTATAATTCTGGTTTTGATCAATACTTTTTTTAAAGTCTTGAATATAAGTAGTTATATGAATATTTTTAATTCCAGGCTCAATACAATATGACTTATATTAATTAACATTATAAGATGTGCCATTGGATTTAATTTCAGGGAAAATTTCTGTTTTTATGCACTCTTTTGGCATTTTAACATTCAATTTGTATTGACAGATGTCAAATTTTCATCCACAAATTAATAATTGTTTCATCTGTCTTTAGCATAGGAACATTCTTAGAGCAAGACTTTTGTTTTTGGACCGGATGCAGAAAAACAAGGTACCAAAAGGAGATATCACATGACACATTTTCAATATCCAGTGTAAGCACTACAGTATGTCTTTATTTTTTGTTTGTGCACTAGTACTTTCCATGTTGTGCCTGAGGGCACCTCATCATTGAATTCATGTGCGTTGCTCAAGTTGGTTTAGATTAAGAATCAGCACAGTGCCTGAATTTGAATGTTAAAGGGTTCAGCAATCTTTGGCAGTCATACTTATTTTTATGTTAGTGAAATATAATTTGGATTGTTGCCATGGTTCTAGGGTGTTCCCATTGTTTATTTTATTTGACTTCATTTGTTAGGTTTTTGTGATGAGATTGATATGTTTCCATTGACTAGCCATGGATTACTTTAGCTATCCTCAAAGTATCTCCTGTTGGGAAAAAAAAGTAACTCTTCACTGATGTATTATGCAAATCTTCTTGTGTACTCAATAACTGCTCAGGCATTTTTCATTTGTACTTCTGAATAATTATTGTGTTTCTCTGTGGCATTAGTATGAACCTCCATCTTCTCCATTTTCTAACCACATCCAATTCAGGGTCACCTGGGAGCTGGAGCCTATCCGGTAAGCAATGGATGCAAGATAGAAAACAACCCTGACCAGACGTCAGTACACCGCAGGATACACACAGACACAAAGACGCACACACTCACACCAGGGTCATTTTTCCCAGAAGCTAATTAGCTTACCAATATGTCTGTGGAATGTGGAAGGAAACTGGAGCACTAGGTTAAAAGCTGTGCAAACATACAAACTCCACTGAGGTAGCACCCTAGGTGTGAAATTGAACCCAGGTCCCCTGCAGCAATGCTAACCACTGACCCACTGTGTCACCCAAAACTCCATCCTTCTTTCAATATAATGTTATGTGGGCAAATGGTTTTAAATAATTCAAGGTTATTTTAATTATTTTGACTTATCATTTTGACTTATTTATCTTTAAACTGGAATTTTAGCTATAAACATAATACACCATAATACATTTAATGGCTCGTAAGTATTTACCAAAGGTTTCCTCTTCCTTGACATTTTTAATTTATAAAATGTATACAATTCATAAATATATTCAAGAGTATTAATTTTTTGACAGAAAATGATTCCGTCAGCATTTTGGAGCATGTTCTGAAGAAAACCGAGATAATGAGAAAATGTTTTTTTTTGTGAATAGGGGACCCATGCCTCTTCTGTATATGTTGCTATCACATAAAGTCCTTGTTGCTGAGGAATATGCATTCTCTGTGGGGGATAATAAAAGAGCAGCAGGAGATTTTGTGAATGCTTTCAAGAACTCAACTGATATTAGTTCAGACATTTTCATGCAGTTCTCATTAGCCTGAGTGTGAATGGCACAACAATTTCCCATAGTTTGCTGTTTGTGTTTTTATGGCTCTGATGGGCAAGGAAATAACATTTCAGAAATGCAGTCTCCATCTGCTGTGGAATTACCATTTTAAAGCACAAAATACAAATGCCTTGAAATTTAAATTTAAAATGTAACATTGCAGGTGTACATTTTCGAGCTTAGTAGCAAATTTTTTTATTTCTACAAATGTATAGCATGCTACAAAGTAGCAGAAATAGCATAAACTCTACCTTCATTTTCAAGAAATCTTGATATGATGAAAGAATTATCTAATATTAAGAGTTCCAAATAACCAGTTTAGCAAACATTAAATGTACTATTTATACAAATATACTATACTAAATATATATTAAATATATATTTTAAACTACAGATTGTTGTATATACTATACTATCCTAAAGCTGGATGTTGATAAATGTACTTACAGTACAGTATGTATTATGTAGAATGTATATGTACAGTAGATAGTAAGATACATATATTTCATCTTGAGGGTACTAACCAACAGCTGATAAAATTGCTAGAAAAAATAAAGAATTTTTCTGGTAATTGCTTTTGGTGCTTTAAATTCAATATCCTGTGACACTGAATAAATAAAGAAATAGCTCTTCATACCTTATATTTAAAATTATTGTTACACTATGACATTTGCAGAGTGCTACATTCAAATTGGTCCATTTGTTTCATGATAGAGGTTAATTTGAATATACTTGTCTGTCATGTTTTTAAAAATTGGATTTTTAAAGTGGCTGTCTAAAAAATATACAAAATGCAGAGTTAATCAGCTTTTCCGTATATGAAATTGCCATTAAGCTGTAAAGCACTCTGAACTTTATGTCTGACAGATGAGACAGGAAAATACATCTTGGTCAGCAACCTCACATTTAATACTTTTCAGTTTATGATTAGCTGTAATCCATCTGGACTTAAAGAAACTAGTAGGCTTTATGAATAAGATGTTGATTCCTTCAGAAAATAGTTTAATACATTAAATTAAAGGGATGGGAGCTTAGTCAAGGTGCAAGACCAAATTAATAAATAAAGAAAATGGTAAAAGAGGAGTCTCCTGTGGTCATCCTTTCCAAAACTGTTGCTCTCTGAAGGCATCATTATCTGGTTTTATCAGTTTATTGACCTAAAACCTGCACCAGAGGAGCCTTAATATTTAGTTGTTCAAGACTGAGCTTATAAGCATGGTCGGGTGAAACAAGACTTTGAAGTAGATTTTCTGTTGAAGGATTACCCCCTAAGGACTTGATTTATATCATATTTTAATCCTTAAATATAATTCATAGACTGTGTCCGTGTGTGTGGGTGGAGAAGGTGTGTTTTTTTGGAAAGAAATAGAAGACTGTGTAGCAATCATCAAATATACACTGGCCATCACTGTCCTGTACATTGATGATGATGGTTTCGGTCTAGTAATAATGTTCTTTTATGTCAAAATTACTGTGTTTTTGATGGGGGGCACCCTTTAATTAAATTTATTAAAACCAGCATATTACTTAATAATGGAATAATAGACTCTGCAGTTATGATTCCCACATAGCCTGTGTATCTTTTTTGTAGTGTTAGGATGAAGCTAGTGTAATATGTTGTAGTGTAATATGTTGTAGTGTAATATGTTGTTCCATAACTTGTGGTGGAAGCTAGAGTTAAAGTTTTAATAATAACAATAATAAATTTTTTTTTTGCTGAATGTATGATATGTTTCATAGTTCAAACTAATTAAAAGTATTAGCTTTTCTTAATTTAAATGTATGAATTATTTAAAAAAACATCTGATTATCAGAGAAACAATTCTGTCATAATATGTATCACAAGCTTCAGATTATCAGGTTCTGTAAATTGAAAGTACTCACATTTTTTAAATTTTATTGGGTGCTGCAATATTTGAAATGATCTTTTTTTTTTTGTTTTGGAAACCATGGTAGTAGTTAAAAGCCTTGATTATTATTAACATTTCAACACCTAAAATATAGTATAATATGGTATTAATTTTAATGTTCCAGAGCTTTTTTCAAACTTTGTTGATTTATTAGTTCTGACAAAATGCATTTAAAGTGTTCCTGATGCATTCCTGGACCATTTCAAAGGAATATTTCTCTTTGGGTGTACAGCTTGAAAGCATGTACGACTGTGGACTTCAGTTTCCTTCTGTGAAACATTTGTCACCATATTTGTCCCACACATTATTAGGAGAGACATTGGCCAAGATTAAATTAAATATCTGACACACTTATCAATCACAATTTACAAGTCCTATACTTAATGACAGCCTGTTGTTCCCCAGGAGCTTCATGACTCTGCACAACAGAAGTACAGGTTAAATAATGTTTGATGGCTCTGAGAGTTGACATTTTTTATTTAATCTGGGACTCTGACCACATAATGTTGTCTCTCTCCATATTATGGAAAACTATTGTACTGTCCTGTGCTTAAAACATAATACCAGAAACCTCTGAACATCCTATTTTGCATTTTACGCCATTACTGAATTTTCACCTTTTGGTCCCAGAGTTTTGTAACACAAAAAGAGCAGAATGTAAAATGTAAAACATTTGTAAGGAGAATATACAAGACAGTTTGATCTTTAAGTTCTAAAGTGAACAACAGAAGGGAACACAACTGTTTTGTTGAATGTTTTTCTCAAAATAATTGGCTTTTACGGGGGTTTTCATACTATAGATGAAAATAAGAACTCTATACATAGGTTTATGAAATGGTTTGTAGATTACAATTTTTAAGTTAGTTTATCAAGAACAGAATCTTATATTTTCTCACCCTCAAACAGACAACTACCCACATTAGCAGGTGCATCAAAATGGCACAATTTGTAAATATAGTATATGAACAAGAAATCACTACAAATTCACTACAATTACAGATGCAGCCATTCAAAGTGCGCGGCACAGGCACGTACCGGAGGTAATTAGCTACGGCCTCGTGCATCGTGACGCGCGATGACGCAAAATACCGCGGTACGTGATTGGTTGACCGACAGGGGCACTCATGGTGCATTGGTCAGTCGTAGAAAGATTTAAATGTCTTTACTGTGCCCATTTTAGTATTGAATATTTATATGGAATTTTACCACTGAAGGGAAATCTTAGTAGCTGAGCATAAAAAGAATAGGAGCATACTGTAACGCGTGTGAAGGCCATAAACGGTATTAATTTTGGAACATAAACATACAGTATATGGCTGGTCTCGGTACTTTAAAGAAAAAATACACACCAGTATTCCATTTCTCCCTAAACATTTTAAGCATCGAAGTCTTTAACTAACGTGATACCGGAGTCAACAAGCATACTTTTAGAATTTGATTAAAAGGGTATATAATATGGAATCGCGTATCTAAAGAAATTAATAACGATATAATTATATTCATGTACCGCAACACAAGAATAGTACACGCTGTACATTGTCTGTTGATAATGTTTCTGTAGGGCTTTTTCAACACTCCTTATGTGACCTTGCCGGTGGCGCTGTGGGTTAGATTCTTGACTCCCACATCACACGGTGGGTTTTCGAATCCAGCCGAAGCCATGACTTTTTTTTTAACAAACATTTCTTTGAAAAAATAAAACGTTTCCCTGGGTCAGAGATTAAATAAAACTTCACTCGCACCAAACAAATTTATATTTCTAAATATCACAACATGATCAAATTTAAGTCATTTTAATAACAATGAATAGTCACCTATGCATTACAATATAAACATTTATATTGATTTAAATCGCGTTTTGATTTAAATCGCAAACGCGTGTTTAAATATATGTGTTTTTTGATTCACAATCAGACAAATGCAACATAAATTGATATCTTTGTCTTCTAAGTATCTTAATAAACTTTCAGCATAGCTTTCTCCCCATTTAGATTTATTTTTCTTGGGATCTTGGGATCAAACGTGGAAAGATTAGATTGTAAATAAAATTATTTTTCAAGCAATGCAACTAACGTCGGGCAACGTGTTTTTTTTAATCCAACATTGACAGCCACATCTTAAATCTTGTCAGTCATCTCTTTTTTCTCTATTTGAATTGTGGCGATTCAAACAACTTGGGATAACAAGTGGTCTCAAAGTCACCGAGCTCACAGAGCTTCAACAACAGATGACAATTTCCTTAGTCCTTCCTTAGTCTTCCTGAAATTGTCAGATTATGAGTGAATAAAAGCATTTTATTAAAAACACGTTTGCGTTTGTTTGGGAGCTATATTAAGTATTTTTCATATGTAAGATATCATGATGTGTTCCTGCTTACACATCGCACGACTTTAAAAGCTAGAAAAACAGGTTTCGATTCACATTATCTCGCCCAGATAATACACAGGGGGGAGGGCAAGCGAGAGAGAGAGAGAGAGGGGGGGGGTGGGCAAGCGAGAGAGAGAGTTTCTTGCCCTCTGTCAAAAAGTAACTGTACTTACTGGGTTTTGGAGGGGGGGGGGGGGGGAGGTGTCTTTCACTGGAAATCTCGCCCCCTTCTACTTTGAAAATACCTGTGAAACCGGTTTAATTCATCACAGTCAGCACTCCTGCAGAGAGGGGGGGTTGTACTTGCAGTGCATCGGTATAGATGGGAAAGCCAGAGCCAACCGCTACGCCGCCCTCGTGTTTGGGGTGCTTATCATTCTCAGTGCATAACAAGGAAGATTAATAAACATGAACATAATCTCATGGTTAAATAGTCAAGTCTAGCCATGTGTGAGTCTAGTCTCACAGAGCTTCAACAGCAGATGACAACTTGTGAGTTCGATTAAGAATGAATAAAAGCATTTCATTAATAACGCGTTTGCGTTTGTCTGGGTGCTGACAAAGTAAAAAACAATTACTTTTTGACAATGAAGAACTGTGTGTGTGTCTCTCTCTCTGCTGGCGTTTGTAATCGTTTTTATTTTTAAATACATTTTAGCAAAGTAATGTACCATAAAAGTATTGTGAGACATATTTGGGTTAATATGTTCAGTGTTCAGTGTGTGGTAATTTGTTTGGTGCGAGTGAAGTTTTATTTAATCTCTGACCCAGGGAAAAGTGTGGTGTGGATGGCTGAGGAGAGAATGCAGGCTCGCGCTGTGTCCGTTATTCTTTTTGTCTTCTTCTGGCTTGGTCGGATAGTTTTTGTTTTTGTTTTATCAATAAAGTTTGATAATCGGCCAGTGAAAGCTCTGTTGTCCTTCACATGAATGCCTGAAACATTGTACCGAACCCAGGATTTTACAGTATTTTATCTTTAAAATACCAATAACAGCAACATACAGTTTACATAATATGTTGATGTTCCAAAATTAATATCGTTTATGACCTTTATGACCTTCTTTATGCTCTTCGTTAATGTCTAAGCCGGAACAATCGTTTGCCCAGCCTAACAGTATTGTTGTTATTGTTTTTATCCTGTAAAGCGCTTTGAGGAGCCACCTTTAAAGGCGCCATATACAATAAAGTTCATTATTATTACTATTGTTAATTTGCTGGACAGAGAAGTGAACATTATTACGCAGAAGACAGAGATAGCGATTTACGTTGCATTGTGCATTGTGCTGCTGTAATACAGTTTTAAATAATTAAAAGTCTAAACAGTATCAGCTTTATTTATGGGTTGTAATTTAAAAAACCGCACTTCAAAATGCAATTTAGAGCTTTCTGGCAAGAGGAGACACCCAAATTAATAATGTAACATGCCACTATTTGTGCATGAATAAGGTTATACTGCTATTTCCTTAGATACACGATTCCATGGTTTTTTTTTTTTAATCTCCGGCGGAACCGGGCATCCATAAGAATCAAGTAATAGGTTTATTCCATGCTGAAAAAAAAGAAGAAAGCAAACACATTCCATAAGAATCAGCGCTTTTATATAGCGCCTTTAAAGGTGGCTTCTCAAAACGCTTTACAGGATAAAAACAACAATAACAACAATATTGTATTTCATTGCACTTTGACAGATCGTCCTTAAATCAATTGTTAATTTAGTTTGACAGTAACCCTAACACTAACCCTATTTTATTTTTTCAAAGAAATGTTTGTTAAAAAAAAGTCATGGCTCTGGTTGGATTCGAACACCCAACATGTGATGTGTGAGTCAGGAAGCGCCACTGGCAAGGTCACATAAGGAGTGTTGAAAAAGCCCTACAGAAACATTATCAACAGACAATGTACAGCGTGTACTATTCTTGTGTTGCGGTACATGAATATAATTATATCGTTATTAATTTCTTTAGATACGCGATTCCATATTATATTCCCTTTTAATCAAATTCTAAAAGTATGCTTGTTGACTCCGGTATCATGTTAGTTAAAGACTTTGATGCTTAAAATGTTTAGGGAGAAATGGAATACTGGTGTGTATTTTTTCTTTAAAGTACCGAGACCAGCCATATGCTGTATGTTTATGTTCCAAAATTAATACCGTTTATGGCCTTCACATGCGTTACAGTATGCTCCTATTCTTTTTATGCTCAGCTACTAAGATTTCCCTTCAATGGTAAAATTCCATATAAATATTCAATACTTAAACGGGCACAGTAAAGACATTAAATATACATATACATACTGTATACAGTACAGTTTGCATACAGTAATATGTTTATGTTCCTAAATCAATCTCTTTTATGAGCATGTGAAAGGCACTCATTCTAAAGCTAGCTGTGTTCATGAGCCTGCTTTAGGTTTGTGTTTCAATACTCAAACAGTGTCATTGAGTCATTTTAAAATTCCAGCTAAACCACACATATATGCTGTGGTTCTTTCCCTGAAAAATAAATCATTCATTACAATTGGTGCCTGAGAATAACCACAGTTTAAAATTTCACACTCAATGACAGCCCTACCAAAAAAATAATGCATTGTAGTACTAACTTAAAAACTCAGGCATGAGGTCTCATGAAATGCAATACGTTGTGACATATAAATTAATACCGGAATCCAAATAAAGATGAATATTTCAAATTATTTTAATTATGTAAGGTAATATCCCTTTTTATTTTGTATTTATTCTTGTAACTTCCTGTAATTTACGATAAACATACACTAACATGAAACACATTAATTCATTCATTTTTTAACTGTTACAACAGGTGAAGGCGCAGTGGTAACAGATTGAGCAGGGCATGGAAATGTATATGGCTTCACATTTTGTGGGCATGTTGCTCAAAACAGCTATTGGCATTACTGTTAAAATATTTACTTTCTTTCTTATAGGAGCTATCTTTGAACTAATCTTCTTGAATGTGTTTAAATTCTGAATGCTAATGTAGTTACAGAGGCCCTAATTTAAGTTTGTTGGCATCATACCACATACCAGAATCAAATTCTGTATTGCTTTCAGATGGATAACTCCAAAGTGACTGTGTGCTGACAAGATTAAAGTTTCTAATTTCTGTTAAACATAAATGAAGAATGACAAGCATCTAACATAACTCTTGGCACCAAATAAGTAAAACAGACAAATTGCTGTATACGTAAATTAGACAGATACTGTACATTTGAGCAACAATGGTGATTCAAATCCTTACATTTATGTTTGCACATAGTTTGCTGGAAATATGGGGGGCTTTGTAGGATTATAGTTTGCATAAAATTTCTAATGTTAAAAATCTTTAAATTATACTTGGTGTACACAATAAAACATTATTGCTGTTCATTAACATTGTTAATTTGTACTGAAATATGTGGTTATCAAAATACCACTATGGCATGCATTAACGTCCTATGAGTTACAGAACAAAGTGTGTAATATTTGAAATTACAATCATAATATTGGATAAAATTTAACACCTTTATTTGTTCAGACTGCAATTACATTTTCACATTGCTGCACTGGAGCAAATAAGTCTTATTTGCACTTTTTTTCATTTTTAGTTTCTTAGTTGAATGCATTGTTTGAGCATTAGATGTGTGTTAAGCATTTGTAATAAAAGTATGTGTATACAGATAATACATTTCATTCCTAATCTATTAATAATTACATTAATGATATTTTTAACTTTCAAGAAATGTATGGTATCTGATAAAATAAGTATTGGCTTTCAGGCCTTAGCTTGGCAGTAATTAGATTGAATTATTTTAATAAAACATCAAAGAAATCCACAAGTGTGCAGAATGTTAACCATGCATTAAGAAAATTAAATGAAGACACTTCTGGTAGTGATTAAATGAATCTAGGGACTTGCTTAAGGAAACACGGCAAACAGATTATAATGAAAAACCTTTGTTCAGTAGCTTTAACGAATTAAATTAATTTTACTGTACTTGTGACTTTAATATTATATCATGACCTGACTGTTGTTCTGTTAATGTGTTGTATTTCTATAAGCAAAATGTAATGTCTTATGAATATCTGAGGAAGTTTTTAAAACAAATCTCTTTTTTAGAATGTTTTTAAGTGCATAAACACAAATCTTTTCATCTTAAGACTTGTTTCTAGAAGCTTAAAAGGATTTAACTGTCTTGTTAGATATGGTACGTCCTTAAATTTGATTTATATGCCATTTATAAGCATTTTTAAGGACAGTCCATATGTATCCTCACTTCAATTTTGGCTATTCAAATCATCTGAAAGACATCTGCTGCAACCTTCACTCTTCTAATTCTGTTCTCCTAACTGTCCCCCAAGCCCGTCTACATTCTGTGGGTGACAGGGCTTTCTCCTGTTATGCCCCCAAGCTCTGCAACTCTCTCCTCAAGGATATCAGAGAGTCACCTTCTCTAAACTCCTTCAATCCAGACTCAAAACCTTCTTCTTTAGAAGAGCCTTTACTTAATTGGTTCCATTCTTTACCCCTCTGCTCCCACTACACTTAGTATCACCATCCAAGGTCTCCTCTGTGTATTTTACAGTAATGGTGTTTTATCTTGTGTATTCTTTTTTTCTGTTGTTGTTGTGAACAGATCATGTGGGTAAGTTTCCTTTTCATAGTTTTACCATGCATCTTTTGTACATAGCATTTACAAAATGCATAGCATTTACAAAATGCATAGCATTTTATGAAAATAAACCATCCTTCCAAACATTTTCTAATCACTTCATCCAGTGCAAGGTCATGGGGAAGTCAGAGCCTATTGCAGCACGTAGCAGAAACAGGATACAGCCTGGATGGGACACCAGTCTATCGCAGGGCATGCACTAACACAGATATGCACACACTCACACCAGGGCCGTTTTCCCAAAATCCAGTTAACCTAGCAGCATGTGTTTAGACTGTGGGAGGAAACCAGAGCATTCGGCTATAACCTACACAAAAATAGGGAGAACATACAAACTCCACACAGATAGAAGCACGAGAATTGAACCCAGGGCCCCAGAGCTGTGAGGCAGTAATAATAACAACTGTGCAACCATGCCATTTTTTTTTTGAAATTACCTTTTAAGAATGAAGCTAACTGAAGAAGGTTGTAATAAACTTGAAATAAAAAGAGACTTCATGCTCCAGGTATGTGCTTTTTGTGGCAACAGAAAGACATTTATTACAGTGTTTGTTACAATCATTATGCACTGTTAACTTTTGTCGGCATAGTGATGATTTTTCAATTTAGATTTTAAAAGGATGTAATCATATTTTTGCATTTACTGTATATGTTTAATTTAAAAAAAGACAAAGTAGTAATGATTTTATTTAAAAAATAATTTTAAAATCATATGAACACAGTAGCTTTTTAAAAATGTAATGCAGTTCGTTTTAAAAAAAATAATATAGTCCCAATTGTTTTTTATATAATCAATACATTATGTCATTTAATCTCAGTCATTTATCAGGGAAGAACCAAAACTGTCAGATACTGCCTTTTTTAAATAAAATGACTCATTATACAAACCACTCTTTGAAAAATATATACAGTATTTGATACTGTAGTATCAAATTTGTTGCAATTCTCTATGTTATATTTTGTTTAAAAACTAAGGGGACTATTCTTCAGCACTATGATGGCTTTTTTACCCAATTCATAAAACCGCTTTCAAGATAAAAAATCATTAACCTATAAATTATAGAATTACCAGTAAGTACTGTATCTAGCAACAAATAAAATTTAAAGTTGAGTGTTTAAGTCTAATGCATGAACTGATGGTAAAGTGTGCCATTGTAATGTCTTGTGGAATACATATGAGAAAATGCAAAAACGACAAATTTCCTCATTCAAAAACTTATTATACTAAGAAGGGGGCTTGTGGTAAAAGATGGATAAATTATCTGAAGTATCTGCAAAAAAGAGAAATGAAGAGAAATGCTAAAACAGGAGACAAGTGACAAAGGCCATTTTCACATGATATGCCATATACTTTTTGTCTAAAAAAGTATTATATCACAACTTCATAATTTACATTTGTTCCTTGTAGGGAAAAATAGGAAATTGTAACTATTTTCACATTTTGTTTATTGTATCATCGGGTGCAAACGTCACAATTACATATACTATAACATATTATAGTAATGATGCAGAGGTCATGGTTGCAAAGGTGCTTTACAGTTATCCTACCATTTCATAGTCTTGGAGAAACTGGTGTGTTTTTGACAAAATTTCTGTCACTCCGTAAAAATGCCATGATAATTTCCTCTTTGCATTTAACTAACACTCAAACTTTCAACAACATGGTAAGATTATTTAGATGATTCTGGATACCCAATTCCAACATCTTGTGTTAAAAAATTCAGTTAATTTTCAAAACAGCAATATAACAATTTAAAATAATTTCACAAATTTAAAATAAATTACTTTAAATTAATGAAAAGTTACAAAACATAGAGTAATTGATGAGAGTTACACTCACATACAACTGTTAAGATGGAGGTGACCAAGGGTGACTGGATGCTGTCGCAGGGACCTCCTATGAAACATGAAATGGAAAGAATAGTGTAAACTAGACAACAGCAGATAAAACATTACAAAAATAGGCGGAGTGTTCTAGTAATTCAATATTAAGTCAATAATATGGAAAGAGGCAAATGTCAAATAAAAAGATTGCTAGATTATGGTCACTAACACTATTATTGAAAGCAATGGAAATATAATAGAAACACTGACAATACATTTATCCCTGAATATAAACCCACAGATTTATGTAATTATTCTGTAGCCAGTAAATATAGGACAGTTTTTCCAGCACAGGAACTGCAGAATTTTTCTCTTCATTTTTCTGTCCAGTCCTTGACAAAGCTTTTTATTGTTTGTTTAGCAGAATCTTTTCAAAGGAGAAAAAAAACTCACAGTTTAAAACTGCCTACCAATAGAATTGAGTTGAAATATTTGAAAAAATCCCCTGTTTTTGCTGACAAGCACCTTAACTATCTCTTTCAAGCTGATTTGAATCTCTGTTACTGTCAGAAATGAAAATTGTTTCCAGATTTCACTGCAATACTTCACTGACACATCAACACATACTGTATATAAATTAAATTAACACTGATTAAATTATTGTGTGAGAATCTGTTACGACCCCAAGTGTCTAGGGGTAAAGGGGTGTAACATTTAGGATAATTTCTGGAAGCAGGTGGGTTCTGGTGAGGGACTAGGAAGCATGATAACAAGGGTCAGTGCAAAAGTGATGATTTGAAGTTGAATAAGTGACAGGTTTGTAATTGGACACAATAACACACAGGGTAAGGGAACTAGGGTGGTGCCAAAGAAAAGAAAATAACAAACAAAATGGAGCTGGCTAAGAAAGTGAGGGAAAGCTAACCTGACTACAAAAGAAAACCCAAAACACATGGTCTTTGGCGTCTTCAACACCCTAGCTAACCTCCACTGACTACCATGTTCTATTAATGTTGCCTTTGCCAATCCATACAAAACATGAATTGAATGTGTGCTAATACTATTCTGTAAAAAAATAGTAGCATGTTAATTGTAACTAACAAATGAAATATACATTTATTTTTTTGTGTATTTTAAGACTGAGAAAGATTTGTTTCTCACAAAATTGAAATGGATTCGTTAATATAAACCACACTAAAGACCAAAAACAATTTGCATGATTCTTTCTCTATACAAATCTGATAGCATTTTTAGCTAGTCTTAATCCTATGATCCTATGCTAGCATAATCCATAGCAGACAGCTTAAATATTTTTACTTATTCCAAATGAAGAAATCCCAAAGGTTTAACCAATCCTAATTTTAAAATGGTTTGACTTAAAGCCAGCGGTTTGGTTTTAGAAGGTATGTTCATCTCAGTGTGCTGTAACTCTATACTGTATAAACTTAATCAATTATACAAGGTTTCTTGCATAATGTGAGAGTTAGTTTAGGAAAAAATAGTGTTTTTGTATTTATCTTAATAAGTTGTTTAAGGTGTTTTCTAAGTACAGTATGTGGTCAATTTGTGAAGGTGTTGTTTTCTAAATATGTGGCTAAAATCATTTTGATCAGGATAGGGAAAGGCAATATTTGAAACTAGAACACTTTTAACTAACATTATGCTTTTAGATACATGTATTTATTGTTAACATTGTTTAAGAATATATACATTGATACCAATTTATTATTGAATTTTAGTAGTGTACTGTATTTGCCTACTTTTATTTACAATTCCATTTGCTATAAATAAGATGGCTAACTTAAAAGTTTATTTAAATTATAGATGTACTGTAGCTCTCTGGTACTAAAAAAATAAAAAAAAATGTGAGAACTTTCTTTTTTATATTGGAAAGTTCAAATTTAATTTGGTACTGCGGTGTTCTTTAAAATGTGCACATTATCTTTAAGTATATTTTGCAAGAAAAGAATCATTCATAATTGCACCAATTCATTTAAGAATGACTTGATGTTCTGATATGTCACATATATGACATAAGTACATTTCTCATGCTAATTAACATATGTCATCAACTGGTGGTCTGTTGAGAAAGTTACAGTCATAGGGGCTACAATGAAAGCATTATAATCTCTGAAATGTACAGTATGCTTTTCAGGTTGAATATGCTATCTTTTAGGATTCTATGCAATTCCTCTCATACAATCTGGACAAACATGTGCCAGTTCTTTTGTCTCTGAGCCCTAAATGTCAGACATCAAGCTTTTTTCAACAAATGTTCAAAGGGTCTGGAGATACGAGCTTCTATCACATAACTGTCACATTGTCATTTTGCAAGGAAGTTGCTTGAAGCATAGCATGAAGAAGTTCAATGTCCTGCTGGAATATTGTCATATCAGGATGAGCCTACAGGAGGGGCTGCAATTTAGCTCCCAACAGTCACACCTGAACTTTATTTTTGTGTGCTTTGTTCACACTTTTGTACAGAATTCCTTTTGTGCACAACAAATACAATATTATTCGGAACATCTACCCCATACTCCCTGATGTCAATTAGACTGTACTACACAAATGAAAGTGTATAAAGGACTTGACTGTGCTATGGTATGGTAGTTTTAAAGCTAAGTGAATTGAGAATTTCTAAAAAGAGCCATGGCTTTGGGCTTCATCCCTGTTGTGATCATGTGTCCTTGTTTAAGTATCTTGTATGAAACTGTCCAATGGGTTGACAGTATCAACACCCCCTGGGATTTATACACGTAATGAAAATCTACATAATGACAACATTAAAATCAACAAATGGTATGTTAAAATTGCACAGTGCACTTATAAGAGTTCATTTAGAATATCGTGTTATTTTTCTTTTTCATCTTCTAGAAAACATTTATAGAACTAGATAGTTATAGGTTAAAACAAAACTGTTGAGGGACCTGATACAAGTATTCAAAGTCCTAAAAAAATGATGTAGTGAACTTCTTCAGAATGAACAGTGAAACACAAACAAGATTGCATAAATGGAAACTAGTTGTAAGTTCAAAACTGAGAATAGGAAGCAATTCTTTATGCAAAAGATTGTGGGCGTTTGTAGCAACCTACCCAGCTATGTTGTTGAACCCTATACCCTGGCTTATGTCAATAATCAGATCCTTAGATGATTTAGTTACTAACCACCAAACAGGCTACTGTATATGGCCAGAATTGTTTCCTTTGATTTGTAACCAATATTACAATATTACACTTATATAAGTGTAAGCAATAATAATAATAATAATAATAATAATAATAACCATTCTAATGTTCATATTTAGTTAAAGGTCATTGAAGCCCAGCCCTTAGTCTTTTTGAAACATAGTGGGTAGTTCAGAAACTGCAGTAGAAAAGGATATAGAAGACTATCAAATGCAGTAGGGACTGTTGTATGTTGTTGCTGCCCACAATGATCTTATAAAACAGTAAAATGTTCTAAATGTTCTGTATAATAATCCAAACTGTGAATTATAACTAAATCAAGTTTTTCATTCTATTTTATGTACTCCATAACACACCTAGGTATGGATGCACCCATACACATTCTACATTCTTATTCTGGTAGGTTTATTCTGGGCTTTGAGTAATTCAGTTCAATGAATGCTTTGTTGATCTTCTCATCCTTCTGCGTCTATAGGACAATGTTCCATCCTCTCGAATAGTGTTTCAGATTTAACAAAACATTGCTGTTGAGAACTATTGTTTATATATTTTTTTCTTTTGTGGTTTTGTGTGTGTGTCATTCTAATGTACCCTGAAACAGTACTATATTTCTATCCTTAATATACCTATCACGATTTGAAGTGCTGACTGCCACCCTAGCTCAGCTACAGAATAGCAAATGTCAGTTGGTTTCTCCATGTTCTCCTTGGACTACAACATTGTCTTATTTGTCCTGATTCTCCATCAGTTTAACATTGCATTTTCAGTATATATCTGCTTGATGGAGAATCCACTGTACTTTTTTTCAACCATATCTCTTATTTTCATCTTGAATGTTACATAATTTATTCAGACTGTAAACTGAATAAGGAAGTACTGCAAAATCCATCTTAATATATCTAGAAATTGAAACTGAAATATATATGAAATATTTTGTTGTCAGACTTATTGGTGGTAGTCTTATACAGTAACTCATATTTCCTCTTCTGCTACTATTGCTACCACTTTTACAATGTACAAGATACATACAAAATATTGTACACTAATTTGCTTAATATAAATCCAGTGTGTCTGAACACATTTTTTTATTGACCAAAATAATATGTTAAGATTTCATTTATATTAGTAAAGCTGACTGTCGAATAAATTAAGAGCTGCTGTTGCAGTTTTCCATTTCTGTACAGTGTAGAGTTCAACCATACTTAATTTATGGTTGACAATTTCGTTTCCATGGCAGAAATTCATAACTCTCTGTTTCATCTTTACTTCTACAGCATACTAATACACTATGGCCTATATTTTCAATAAGCTAGGAGAGTTTCAGAAAAAAAATATCATCAGGTATCAGACTTACACCATTATTGGAAATTTAGATGTCTGTTTCATTGGTATGCAGGTCATGGGTCATTAAAATTTTATTGAATGTTCCATCGTTTCTTCTGTACTGGAGAAATGAGAACTTCTGAGACTCACATTGACTTCTCTATACTGTATGAAGCTTTACAAATATTTATAGATACAGAAGCAAGGAAATTAAAAAGATAAAGTTACAATTATATGTAACTTTTTTAGTTTTAGAAATACATTTTCTTTTATTCTTTGTCATTTTACATACAACTGAAGAAATGACCATTCAAGGAATGGATCCATTTGATTGATCTCACACAATCAATATAAATAAGTGACTAGACTCTTTCTGTCTTTTGTTGTTAGGCACAATAGCAGGGAACATAACAATATTGCTAAACTGACACTTTACCTGTTGTTTATTCACCATATAGATCTCATTACAGTCTATGGTGTGTACATAAGATAGAAAGTGAGTGAAGCATTTTGATTTGAAACTTATGCCAGCCTTGTGTTTAATGAATTTAAACTTCCCTCCGCCTTAGTCCCAGTAGAAGGAAACCCAAGAGGCAAGCTACCTAGTAATTAATAGCTGAGATACTGGCATGAACTGTGAATAAGAGAATTGTTTCTTTTTTCTAAAAGACTTCTTAGCTGTAACCTTAACTGACAAACACACAATGTGTTGTTGTTATGTTTTTCTGTTTGACCAGCATCCTGCTGTAGCTGATTGACAGCATTCTTCCCTATTTTTCTTGATTATAAGATTGCTGGACCTAATGACCAAACCTTTTACCTCTGCTTATTTTGTCCTTCAGTGTTACTTTGATGTATTTTTAACTTGAAGCCTATGAGACATCTGAAAAATAAATCCATTAATAACCATAAATTAGTTACTAATATAACAGAAGTTATTAAAACTAAATTATGAAAATAATATTTTTTGTTCTTAGATTTTAACTGTGATATTGATTATATAGATACAGTAGATGGAATATGAATTTGTCATTTGAATGAAATTGTTCTCTTGTGCCTAGGCATTTTGAAGCAGTTACAAAGTAATTTGCCAGAAGAAACTTATTGCTGATGTTAAGCATAGTTAAGATAGGTTATGATGAAATAACATTTCTTTAGGCTGTTGATAGCTGGCAAACCATTTCACAGATACTGGTTGCAGATATAAGCTGACAAAACTGCAAAATAATATAACATCTGAAAATTACACTTAATTTCTGATTTGCTAAATATGTCTATATTGTGAACCTTAGACACATCAATGTTATATTGATATACTGTATATTGGAAAGGGGTGAGGACCTGTGCCAGAGCCATATGGTGCAGTATATGTCATATTATAGTTACAAGAATTATATTTTCTATTACTGAACATCTTTTTTTATTAAATTATGTTTTTATTTATGTGATACAGAACGTTACACATTTATTAAATTATAATTTTTATTGTAACATATTTCATAATTAGATGTGTTTTCTTTTAGTATACTTAAGTGACCATAACTTCCAAGATTTGTTTACAAGACTAAACTAGACATTTCTTTAGTCTAGTGGATGCCACAAATAGAAACTAAATCTTACCACAAGTACTGTATAAGGCAAGAATTCCTTACCTAAAACGTAATATCAGTAGCATTAGTGCTCATATTACCTGGAAGTGATCTGTAGTCTAGTCTGTACAGGAGGAACCTTTTCATTGTTTTTTTTTTGTTTCTCCTGTAATTTCCATTTCTCCTACCTGTCTATTATGTTGTATTTTATACTGTACTGGAGCCCACTCTTTCTCTGTCCAACCCCAAGAAAACATGCTTAAATGACCTACCAGAAAATATTTTGTTGTAGATAAATATTAGTACCATTCCCTGGCCACTTATATCCTGGCCATTGTGAATGCCTTATATGACAAGATAAGATAAAGGACAGCTGTAGAGCTCTACTTTGCCTTAGCAAACTCTCAAAAGAATGCCCATTTTCTTACCTTAAAGATAAGAGAAACTGTGAAATATAAGAGATACAGTTAACTTCTGGATACCACCTGTCTCTACCTCCCCTCACACATAATATCATAAAAAATCTTAATTGTACCCTCAAACTGTTTTAAATGTCTAGTCATTTTAATATTCATTTAAATCTATAATGTTGATGGAGCTTCATACAGAAAATGGGGAATATAACTTGTAACATTTAAATCAATATATAACTATGCACATTTCATTTAAAAATTACATTGCACTCAGTGCAAGTATTATGTAGAAACCTAAGATGAACAGCAACAGAACAAGCTTCATGTAATATATGTTACTTGTTGAGCCTGAATGTAGTGAGTCCTTTGACAGATAATCAGTGACATTATGGTCTAAGTGCTTCATGTTCTATGTATTACAGTACATATTCTGAACATGTGTGCCTATTTAAACAAATGTATTGTGCTTAATGGTAAAATTCCAGAAGTAATAGCCATTTTTATACTTCTGATGTTGTGTTCCTCTTGCTCATTTATTTTCAGATTGTCCTGTTCTATAGGGTTTATTTAAATGAAACTTACCCTTTGCTTATACATGCATTATGTATTATGGCTAACAATAACCGAGTCTAGTAATGGTGCACATCTGACCAAAGATAATTTAAAAAATCACAAATTTGAATCTGTAATGTAATAATCATATATATATATAATGACACAATGTGATATAAAGTATAATAAGTGATGCATGGAAAAAAACAATATGTAAATTCTAAAAGTGAAAATTTTCAGAAATATTAAATTAAGAAATCTTGCATTTCTTAAACAATGTTCATAGAAATAATCCTGTTTAATTTTCCATGGCTAAATATTTTTGGATTTCAAAGATGTATATTTTTGTCATCACAAGGTGTATGTACTGATGCAAAAAAATGCTTTCTTATGCTATTCCGTCCTAAATCCAAACATCACATTTGTGAATACTGTATTTCTAAAAATACAGTTTCCACATGGATGTATTTTTTTCTGTTAGCTTCATTAGAACTGACTGCTGTATTTAGAAAATCTATTGAAGAAACTTAGTTACACCTCTCTTAACTTTACTCTATGGAGAAGTACTGTACTTAAGATACTTGGAAAGCCCTGTGAGAGATAAGCAGCAGATCAGAGAAAAATAACATGTACTGTTTTCCAAGCGTTATGTTCAATATAATTTGTTGTCTGAAGTAGTAGCTGTTGAGAGGGCAGACAAGTGGAAAATACTGTAACAAATATTATATTCAGTTGTCCAAGCTTTCAAAATTACATTTGCAGTTTATTCTCAGCTATCAAAGCAAATTTATAGTATTCAAAAAAGTCAAATGTGGCACTTAAAAAATGTTTATGATATATAATGTAGTCTTTGTGGCTCTAGCTGTACCAAACATTAAAATTCTCCAAGTGCTTTTAAACATATGAAACAAATGTTTCCCCTATTAAACAATAAAAATAATAAATTTAGTTCAAATAAACTTGAGATGAGGTACAACTTACTGTATATGCAGTATTTATTTTTAAAATTATGCTCAAGATTTTAGAACATGTTCGCCAGAATTCAATGGCACAGAAATTTCAATGTATGATACTAAACTTTCATAATATGCTCAAGGTCCTTTTCGCTCAAGGAGTAATGAGTTATACCCTCACAAGTATATGAAGTAAATCAACCGCGTTCCATTGTAATCTTTAAACATACCTTTTTAAAATGTGCATTTACTTTTTAAGAGTTGTAACAGTTCAGGATAATTTTAATAACCATAGTTTAGCATGCCTTTAATACTACATAAACTATGCACAGATCCCATTGTGTCCTGATATTATTTACTGATATTTTATGATTCAGGGTCATTGCTGCCCTTGAGCAGCCTTGACCATGTCCAACATTTGAAATAGCGCCAACTCGTTTATTTAAATAGACTCAGAAAAGCCTGGATAAATTTATTCTATCTTGCATTTAATAAAAAATTAAATTAAAAATTGACTTATGCTGTGACATGCTTAGTATTCTCATCCAATAGTTTGAATTCTGGAGCCATCGTCCCCCTTTTAAGAAGGTGACGTGTCATCAATCTTGGATGCATGTGACAAGGCCACTGATGTCTCCCTGAGGCGGTTGTTTAATAATTAATTTTTTCATTGCTAGCACATTCTGTAAATGGATTGCAACATTTAAGCCCAGTTAAAAGGGAGCAGAGGCTCTTTATTAACAGGAAAAAATGTTTTTTTTTGCTGGAAGATCCCAAGATAAATCAAACAAATTTAATTTCACCAGGGCCATGAGTTTTTAATAAAAATATACACTTAGATGTTACAAATTGGGAGTCATGGTAATTTGTCAAAATACTCAAGTATTTCAACAGCCATATTAATTTGGCTGTTAAGTCTGTTTGTGTAGGAGGCATTCCAAGTAATGAAGGGAATCCAGGTAGATAACACTCTGTTGGGCATTTTGGAAAGTAAAAACATTTCACCAACATATGGGTCTTTGATTTAAAGATCTGAGTTTTCTTTTAAAACAAGCTGAAACAAGGTGTTTTTGTGAGAGGATTTCTGACAATGTGCCCTGCAAGGTTTCCACATTTGACTTTTAGTTTATCTTTCATATATCTGTAGATTCATCGCGTGTAAAAGAAGAACACAAAGTGTTTTGTCTTCAACAAATGTTTCACGTCCAGTCTAGCATTTTATGTGTTAACAATTTACATTACCAGTTTCCCTTTTAAAGTTCAAACTATTCTTGAATAATGAAAGATGCTTTTAAAAACATGATGCATATTGCTAGTGCCAGTGAGCATAAGCAATACACTTGAAAATACAGTTGTGGAGAGATGCCAGAGTTTGTATTTATCTACTGTATTTGTTGATATTTCTTGATTCTTCTGTTTTAAACATTAATGAAAGTACTGAAGAGTGTGGCACTATCATTATGTTCATGTCTACTAATTTGTTGCTATTTCCTTGACAGGCTATGAAAAAAACATGACTGCAATACTTTTGTGACAAAGTAAATCTATTTAACAGCTGTGGTACTTTTAAATAACTTTAATTCCAAACCTGAGGTGCTATCTACTGTACATGGAGTTTGTATGTTCTCCCCCTGTTCGTGTGGGTTTCCTCCGGGTGTTCTGGTTGCCACCCACAGTCCAAAGACATACTGGTACAGTAGGTTAATTGGCTCTGGGAAAATTGGCCCTGGTTTGAGTGTGTATCCTGCTTTGCACTCATGCTTACTACGATAGGCTCTGGTTCTCCCATGACTCAACATTGGATTAAGTGGTTAGAAAATGGATGAATGGATGATTTATATAATAATAAAATTAATCTCAAGAATATCAGAAATTTACAACACTACATATGAATATCCTTTATAATTATTAATAGTCTTTCAATTATATTATGAAGTTATATTAACCATTATCACCACTTTAAAGTTCATTTGATTTAATTCATTTATTCCACACAAAAAAAAAACTAGAGGAAATTTGTATTCTATTGTACTCAAATTATTTCATTTAAATAAATATTTTTATGTAACATATAAATCACTTATAAAAACATATAAAAACTGTTTCATAACATAGTCATAATATCAGCAGTACAAACCCTTTCATTAGACTCTGATGTCTAATGATAACTGATGTTATCTAATGAGAAAATTATAATCCTTTTCTTTATTAATATTTGCTATACCTTTTATTATTTTGATGATGCACACTTAGTTTTGACTCAAGAATATTCCCAAAATGTGTTCATCACCTGGGAACATTCTTTTTCATTACAGACAGATGGCATTTTTAACATTGGATATGTATGTAAATATTGCTGTATTTAAAAAGATATAACATTATGCAAATACATGTGCCAAATTCTTGTAGTTGAGCTAATACTGTCAATAGAAAATTGAAATTTCCCTGTATTAAAATCAGTTTATCTTGAGGTAGTGGATCTCATTTTTCTAGCAACTAACAAGCAATACCTACAGATCTAAGAATAAATGTAACTAATAATCTATAAATTTTCAACAAATGTCAAAAAGGGTACCCCCATTTTCCTTTCTGTGGTAAAATATAAAATAAACTAGAAGCATTGGTTATTTTATTTTAGATTTTTGTTCACAAGAAAATATTTATAAATTAACAAGATCTTAATGCCACAGGCATACAACAGATTTAGAAGCTTTGATTGCTCAGTAGTGACTGAAAGTACACACACTATTTTCAAATTACCATTCACTTTCTACACCACATGGACTAACTCCATACAAACAGGCTTCTCAGTGTGGAATCAAACCCATAACCCAAGAGCAATGTGTGGCAGCAATATATTTGTGTATTTTCTTTCTGTGCTAGCAAAACAACGAGACCATTTTCCTAATGAGGTTGCATATAATGTGCATCAAACATGTTTGTGTGTTTATATTTAACATTTGAAATTCTTTGAAGAAAATAAATGAATATGGTGCACTGACACTTGAAAAATAGTTGGTTAGTGTGTAAAATTAAAATGTTTATACTGGGCTTTATTTTAGCTTTAATTTAAGGCACTTAATCTCTTACAACAGTGAATATTAGGAGCAAGAAGTGTAAATACAGATACTGTAGTTTGTCCTTTGCTGACATGACTATCAGAATTTGAGAGGATACAGGTTAACACAGTCCTTTACCCTAGCAAAAGGCAAGGTCAGAAAGGTTATAAATCTCCTATATATTCAATAAGACAATGAATGTGTCCTCTGAATAGACCAATATAAAAAAGAAAAATGCTGATACTGCCATTGTCAACAGTTCTCTCCAGAATGTAAATACAGGTAAATTTACAGGTTTTCTTTCTCAGAAGATGGAATTGAGCAATTAAATGGAAATAACTTTGTCAGCTACTGTATACCATTATTTATTATTCTGTATTATTCTGTATATATGTTTTCTTTATTTTCTTAACTTGTTAAACTCCTTAGTCTATTACATTTCTTTCAGCTATTAGTTAAATTTTATATTATTTTCATGACTTGTAATAAATATTCATTATTTTTTTATAAAAAGAAAAGGACAGATGCCTAAACTATAATCGTTACAGAGATCTATCTCTTGACAGATATTTAAATTTAGCATCTTGCACAGAGTTTGCTAGTGTATAATACTAGCTTGGGTATATTGATCAGAACACGCTTTACAGTGAAATGTTTTTGTATACTTCAATAATACTTTGTATTGATGATGGGCATGGATGCACTCACCTTTTTCAATAAGTACTTTGTTAAATAAAAACTTGTGTTTTACACAAGGAGCAATCATTGAGATTATTCTGTTTTTTCAGGATTGCCTTTGATTTGCTATGCTAGACCATTTGTAGGTCAAGTATATTAAGGGACTTGTACTGTATAGTACATTGAGTACACTGCATGTATTGTTACTTGTAATATTTCCTAAATTTCATCACGTTTTTGTATTGTACAAGAACAATTTAATTAGTGTATTTCCCTGTTCAGTCATTACTCCTAATGCAAGTATTGAGGTCTTTTTAAAAAATCTGCATTCAACTTTTAAATAGTTTTTCATTTTTTTAATTCATGGTGTAGTTATTTTATTCCATCACTTGCATTTAATGTTTATGCTGCCTTTCATCCTAACTGTTTTTGTGTTTATTTTATTAACACCATGCACCATGGTAATATAAAGGTTAGTTTACATAAGGTTTGCATAGTAAAATTGTTCCAGGCTTGTATAATAAAGTTGTTGTTTTTTTAATTATATATCTTTTGTTGCTGCAATTCTGTTTACAGTGCTGTCATGCCATATTAAATAAAAAAGCTGCCAAAGTAAACTTGTAGCAATGCACAACATTAAGAAACATTTAATATAATGCAATATCTCATCCGATTCTGGCCCTGTGAACTTCCATCTTGTTTTTTTTTTATTTTATTTCTGTGCTTACTATATTGACCCCAGAGTAAATCAAAACTGACTGTATTTAAAATCAAATATTCAAATATGTCTTTTAAAAACCCCAGTGCATGGTGACTTTTTGTTCAATGGATGCTGTTACCACATTGCCACCACAACTCCAAATAAGATGTTATTATAGTGTATAACACTAATAGAATTATTGTTTTTTTATTACATACAGTATACAAAATTATACTTTAGTGTGTATAAATACTAACTATATGTATAAAATAATTAATTTTAGATTTTTAATTAAAAAATATAATACACAGAGGTTTTAAAAGAATATTATATGTAAAAGCAAATAAACAAAAAAAAAAAACTAAACAAAACAAAACAAAAAACAGACCAGATTAGTGCAGGATACTGTAGTTGATATACAGTATGGATGTCTGTGGATATTACTTCAAGGAAATCTTTAATATGTGTGGCACATTAGAAAATGTGGTTTTGTCCATGTATTCAGCTCAGTTGTCGAATTAAAAACTACATGCTATGAAGGAGACACCTCCTGTTCCATTTTAAATAGACCCTTTTAAAAATAATTTAAAAAATAAAATTATTATTGAAATTTAAAGTTAATAAATGCCACTGAAACATTCCTAAGATATTGTATTTTTTTTTTAAATTCAGGAAGCAAAAGTCCTTTTCACTAGCTACTACCTAAAACCAAAATAGATATACTGCAATTGATTAGGGATAAAAGATTATCCCTTTTATTCCCAACGCTTGTTTATATGAATGGAATCACAAGGTACCATTTTAGCCTTAAAAAGAGAACATTTGGAAACAATTGCATTTCCTTAAAAAAAATTAAGTAGCATGTCATAATACTCCAAAGCTGTGTCAATATTTTATTTTAAAACTAAAGAAGTAATAATAATAAACTTTAGTTTATATAGCACCTTACAAAGTAACATCTCAAAGCTCTTTACAGTAGGTGTAAAAAATCTTGAACCATCTTTAACCATTCAGAATGTCTGAACCACAGCTAGAGAAGGAGACTGACACGCTTGTGTGCCCTAGTTGTAAGGGGAAGTTAGGAAGAAAAAATACAAATTTTTCATGCATAAGAAGTATTTTTTTGCTATCTCAACAGTTTTTGATAACTTTTGTATTGGGGATGTATAGTATCAGACATTACACTGAGTTTTTGTGATAATTCATCAGACATCTACAATGCATGAAAAGAACTGGGTTTAAAAACCTGGGACACAGCACACATGCACTCAAACCAAGGACCAAGAGGTATCAGAAAGAAAAGGGTAGATTCTAATTAATGGAGAACTATGAACAAGAGACTGGTTAGAAACTACCCTTTTCTTACTTATAGCTCTGGGGGAAGCCCATTGTACTTCCCGCACTCACAAGACAGCAGGGAGTAAATCTAAGAGCAATGGACAGGGGATGGGTCAAGGAAGTTAGCCCTGGGTTCATTTGCATGTGAAAATAGGGAAAATGCTCACAGGGAAAATGCTTTTGGACCATTAAAAGGTTTAAAGACTTCATAATCTGAATATTAGAAAGTGATTTTAAATGAATTGTAAATATTGTTGTTTTAATTGTCCGTATACTGTACCTACAATGCATGGGGAACAATCCACTCTGTAAATCTTGAAAAAAACACTACTAAGTCTTTGGAGCTATTTGCAGCCATGTTGTTCCATAAAATAGGGAGATATGTCTGCACCTTTATTTCTTGTCTAGCATCTTCATTTCTATAATAATTGGAAGAACATGGAAAAGTCTGTTAACCAGAGCATTTAGTTGCTCAGAACACTCATTTCCTTTTATTTAATAGTTTGTGAAACAGTTAAACAATTTCTGTTTCTTTAATTTTCTTAATTTGTATATTATCTTTCTCTCTTTGGAATGATGAACTTCATATTGTTTGGAAATGGCTTTACATCTCAGACTGATAAGCAGCAACAGTTCTTTCTCTAAGACTGTCACAGATTTTTTTAAGACCAAACTGACAAAAGTGTCTAATTTTATATAAAAGTGTAATTGCTTCCTGATGATCAACTAATCATTTGCACATATTTTAGTGCACCTGATTCGACATACCCTCTTAATTGAAATGGTAAAACTTACTTTTTCACACAAAGATATTGAGTGCTAGGTGAAGGTCAAATATGTCATTGTATGTTAAAGCATAAATAATAAGTGGATGTAGTTTTTCACCACACTGTAGGTGAATTCAAATTGATACCATAGCAATAGATTCAGTGTAGTTGGGGAGCAGAGCAGCTGTTATATCACTTGCTAGTATACAGGAGACAATCTGCAAATTTACTGCCCCATTAGGTGCTTTTAGTGGCTAAAGCAGTGTTTGTAATGGTTATTAAATTCTAAAAGAATAATAGCTTAGGTTATTTATCCCTTCTCTTGGCAGTATAATAGCTATAACATGTATCACATATATTTTGTTATACAGTTTTGTATCTAAATCCATTAAAATAATACATGTATAGCATTTTTTAGCTAATGTCCTCTAGACTTTAATTTGGATTAATCTAAAGATATAATCCAGGTGGATGCTGCACATTGGTGGTGGTGGAGGGGAGTCACCATTACCTGTAAAGCACTTTGAGTGGAGTGTCCAGAAACGCACTATATAAGTGTTAGCAATTATTATTATTTGTATTATGAGGATGAGAAGTTCCTATATATACTGTACAGTACATAGTTACAGGTATTGAAAGTGGCTATTGAATTGTCTCAGGATCTAAAAAACAACAGTCAGCATCTAGCTAGTGTCATCATTATTTACTTATATGTTTCCTCTTAGTTAGATTATATGCAAAAAAATCTTCAGTTTCATTGTTATGTAGATGATAAGCAGATTTACGTTAAAACATCTTTCCCCTCTTATCTTCTGCCTCTATCATTTATCTCTTGTCTGCATGACTTCAAGCCCTGGTAGACATCAAATTTCTTGAAGCTAGTGACAAAACAGAAATTTTACCATAGGGCAGGAGATGTCAGCTTGAAAAACTAGATAGCTGGCTTTCCCATTCACACATCAGCCATCGTCATGATTCTGGGAGTTACACTTGATCCTCTCCTGTCTTTTGAGCCTCAAGTGAAAAATTTGATTTGATTAAGACCTCCTTTTTTTACTTTAAAAAATATTGCCCACTTTAATCAATTTCTATCAATGTGTTATTTTAAGTGTTAGGTTAATGGATTTCTAGTAACAGGGCTTGTTTACTGCAACACGTTGCCCTAAGAGGTTCCTAACACTCTTCTCATGTCCATGCAACATGTCCAAAACTCTGCAGCCAGACTTCTAACTCACATCAGACCCTGACAGTGTGTTGCTCCTACACTTAAATCTACACTTGAATTGGTAGCCTATAAAGTTAATATTAAATATAAGCTACTGACTACTGCTACTTGCTACTGACTTTTAAGGCTATAAAAATGTTGCTTCATCTTACTTCTCTGAACTCCTTTATGTTTAAATTCCATCTTACAGGCTCCATTCACTTGAGGCTGGTCTTTTGCTCACTGTACCTAGGACTAAATCTTGGACTTTTGGCAACTGTGCTCTTTCTGTTTCTTCTCCATTCTTATGGAATACCCTTTATTTGCAGTTCTCAGGAGCTTCAAAGCAAGAAAAGAACTGAGGTGTTTGCTGACTTGTAGGGAGTCTGAATCACACGGATCATATGGTTTACCTTAGTTCAGTAAGTCACTAGTAAAGCAGGGAATGGAGACTGGGGGAGAGCCAGAGAAGGGGACAGAAGAAAGAAAAAAGGAAGAACAGAAAAACAAAAATACATCCAGAAAGCATGTGCCAGGCAAGACATCCTTGTTTGTATCAACCAAATTCTAGTTAAGTATTTGAAACCTCTCTCTTGAAAGGAGATTGCTATGCTGTTGTTTTAAGGAAAACTCCGATTTCCTTTACAAATAATCCGTTGTTTAAAAACATTCTCTCCTGATATGTAGATGCATTTTTAGACAGGGTGACAGGGTTACAGTCACCAAGTAGCATCCAGCCTTGTAGGAAGAGTTATATAACTTTAGGTCATATTTTGTTTGGTTTATAAGTCAGGTTTATCTCTTCTGTTGTCCCGTGTAGGGTTATATAGGATTTTGTATACTTGGTAGAAGACTGTTTTTTTATCAGGTTGCTCAGAACACAGGGATCTGAGATGCCTTGTTAGTAAATATAATAACTTGTATGTTTTATGTTGTATGTAGTGTTCTATAGTGTGTCATTGTCATTATTTAATAAATATTTGTTTATACCAGTTTGCCCCTAATGTATTATTCTTGCACCAAAGGTGTGGCAAACAACAAAGATCTCAAAAATCTCAACTGACGCTAATTATACCAACTGCTCAGGTATATTCTACAGATATCTTTTACAATTTGAGGATTAGGATTATTTTAATTATTGAGCATTCCGCTCTGTATCTTATGTATTACTCTGTTTTCTTAATAAACTATATTTCTAACTATATTCAGATGTAGCCACTCAGAACATGCAGTATTTCTTCCAAATTTGGTAAAAGTTGTGCTGTGCGTTGTAGTATGTAATTCACTGTCCAAAGATGATCGATAGGTGGAACTTGTGGTGCATTAGATGTTAGTGAAATGATTGCTTCATTTAATCACTATACTGTGCATGTTTAAATCTGCTTAATACAGAATATTGAACAACTAAATTTTTACAACTAAAGAGAAATTTTGGTAGCTAGGCATAAAAATAACGGGCATAACATCTATGAATGTAATAAACAATATTGAATTATGAATATAAATATTATACATACTGTATATGGCTGGTAGTGGTAGCTAATTTTTTTTTAAAAAGCAACATTATTCCATTTCCTTTAAAAACGTTTTAGTCTTTAACTCAGTCACTTGCTGTAGTTAATTTGGGAAAGTTTTGATGTGCTAATTCTGACTATATTACGTTTATATACCTTATAAAAAGCAATAATGTTTTAACCTTTTCTATGGATACTTATTGTCATTATTGCAATTAAAAACTGTACTTTTTAGTATCTGCTTAATAGGGAGTATAATATGGAATTGCATAACTAAAGAAATTACTAACAATATTAATTTAAGGATCTAAATATATTTATATAGCTGGTAGTATTACCATATTCCACTTTCTTTATAAACCTCTGCATCAATTTCTTTAACTCCTTCACTCCTGATTATGTTTGAAACATTTTTACCTATCTGTTTTAGCTATGTTTCTGAGCGAACCTTTGGTACAGTGGATTTGGTGTGTGCTTTTCACCCAAAGGTTCATGTTTGATTACCTGTCAGGGCACAAGTTTTACTTTTAACAAATAAAGACTCCCCTTTTAAAAATTAAAAAATAAATATTATAAACCCTATATTGACAATTGTATTATTTTTATATATCACAACGTGTTCAATGTTAAATGATATTAATAAATTAAAAACACAAGTGAGCAAATGTGAATACTGTCAACAGTGGGAGTAAAAAACAGTTCAACCAGTTTAATTCAATTAAATTCAAAATACTTTATTCTGGGGCAATTTAAGACCAGTGCAACTTATCTATAATAACACATCTGATCATTATTAACAATATTAATTATATGAATTATAATATAATTATGAGTTATAATATGAATTATAACTTATAATTACAAATTATAAGGGTTGTTCAGGGTCATTTATCACTGTTTTCACAACCTTCGGTTTCTTATTAAAACACCTATTTTTGAGAGACAATGTTTCACATGTCAATAACTTTTTTAAACAAATTACACGACACAGAGCCTTGAAACCACTGGCATTTTAAAGATCACGATTTGAAATAATTTTCACAACTTTTATTTAAACAACATCTAGTACCTGGTTCCATTTTTAGAAACCTTAGTTTAAATAAAGTGTAAGCAAGTTTATAACGGAAGAATTACTGATCAAAAGCTACTGTATGTATGCGAAACAAATGAACATTTAAGCAGAATAATACAAAATCATTGGGTTCAACCTCTCTTTAATGTGAGAAACTCTTTCTGTATTTTCAGTTTTTGCTCAGATAAGAATAAACTACATATGGAATTATGCATTATGTTACATTTTTTAGGCAGTGGTCAAAGTTTTCTAAAGTCTCTCAAAAATGTAACAATAGTGTAGGTCGCACCCCTTCCTGTCCTGGATAAAGCAGTTAGAAAATAGATGGACTGGTGGATTTATACTTGTAAAAACATTCCAATTTAAATGCAATATGGAATATATTAATAATAATATTTATAATGAACACGAAATAGTTTGCAAACATGGATACTGTCAATGGCAGGAGTAAAAACAAACCATAAAACAAAATAATATATATATTTTAGAATTATAATCTAGAATAACAAAGTGGTGTTAAAAAGGCCACTGAAACATGCACTGAAGCATGCAAAAAGGTCTGTATTTAATCGCAGCCAAAACATGTTATACTTTTAACAAATTGTCCCTCAGGGCATTGAGTGGTTTTTTTGTGCATTGCCTAATCACAGTGGGGGGAGGGTGTGTGGGAGTAAGTTTAGGCTGCAATTGAACTGGTACTCTTTGTTCTTGTCTGAGAAGGCTTTGGAGCAGTTTACAACCATTTTTATTTTATTTGTGATATAACTTTGAAGTGAAGTGAAAGCAAATGAAACCAACTGTAAATAAAATGACATGGTCAATTGTAAATTTTATGATGTTTACATTGATGTTTCTATTAATTTTACATATCACAGTATATTTACTTATATATTTACTTGACATTCACAACCACTTATGTGTACTGAGAAGTACCAGATGTCAAGGAGAAATAGGAAATATGTCCTGATTATAAAGATTTTGTCCCAGTTAGAACACTAGATAAATCATATTGATTAAGAATCATAACTATAACAACATTTTCAATCTCTTTTGTAACAGTTCTGACATTTCCAAAATACAAAGCTTCTTAATATTTGAAATATTCACTGCCAATAAAATTTCTATTGGCTTTAAAATCATATGGCTTTAAATACAGCATCATGCTGTATTTCTTGTATATACAGTATATTCATAAAGCATATCCTCACTTAATTGTATGATTCAGAATATGTGTGGATATAACATCAGGTGGTTCGTATTTGTGGCTTGTCGGAAATGTAGTCTGTTTACGTTTCAAAACTACAGTACAGAAAAAAACAAGTGAAATATATTTTTCATGATCAAAATTGTTTGCTGATTACTTTTTGCTGAAATTTGCATTAATGCAAAATATAAATTATTTAAATGCAGGAGAACATTGCGTTCACAACAAGCCACAGTATAATAATAAACTATTTTATATAACAAACTGAGTAATTTTGTTTTTTTAAATAAAACAATATTAATGCCATATATTATATACTATAATACACAGTTTAAAAATAAAAAAGTCTAAATAGTATACAACTTAAATTCTATCATTGGAATAAAACCCTTTCAAAACCAGGCATTTTCTGGGGACAGCCCAACTGCTTTCACATGCTACATTAATCATTTACATCTCTACATGGCAGTCTTACAAAGTAGTGCAGTATGACAACAGAATATTTTTTTAAAAAGGGCAGAATACTGCATTACATTGCAGTATGTGCAGTGCCTGGATCTGTATATTGAAACTACATATATAGACATAATACTAGAGCAGAATGTTGTATAAAATAATGTATTACTGTTATAAAAGGAAATCTTTTAAATATATATAATGAGTGAAAGGCTAATTGGAGTAAGTTTTCTTTGCATCCCCCAGAGCCTTAAATCTCATTCATAAACTTTAAAATGTATCTTTTACTATGTAAAGTATTTATACATAAAATAAACTGTAAGTTCAATTATCTAAATTAAAACAACAAATGTTGATATCATGTTAGTAAATATATTTATTTTGGAGTTTTATGATAATATTTGTGATAATGTTTGAAGACTACAGTTGATCTGAAAATGATATTGCCATCATTTTCCATTGGGGCTGTATTTACGTTTAAAATATATTGATTAGTAATTCAGTAGATCCTTTGAACACAAGAATAATTAGGACACAAAAAGGCTACGAGTTAATACTGCATTTAGTCTTCAGCCTTTTGTTGTCTTTAAAGTTTAAAAAAGTTGAACTGTGTACTAGAATTGCTAAATTGCACGATTTCTACCAGATGAAATCAAAAACAATTTATTAATCACTTAGAATATGTCTTACAAGTTTATTGACTCTTTGTGGCAGAGATCATAAGTAGTCTGTTTGTAAACAGTACTGTAACATAAAACTAGCAGAGCTGTATTTAATGCTGATGGAGCATGAATACATTGTCATACAAAAGATCAATATCATCCACGAAAGTAGATTGTTTCTATTGCTATTTGAACTGGCAGACTTCAGTTGTCTTCTCAGGAGTGACTAAAAATAACATTTTTTTTTCTACAGTTTTTCATGCAGGTAAAAGTAACAAAATTATAATTACAATATTTAAATGTCTCATTCTTGTAATAGTGGTTTGTAACATTTAGTGCACCCTGCACCCCTTTGGTTTTCAAAATATGTTCCTGCATCCCTTATCAAAAATCTTTGAAGTAATTTGTGTTTTCTATGATTTATCTTCTAAATAAATCAGGAATGTCTCACACTCTGAGGGGGTGTGTGTACTGCATGTTTAGAACCACTGAAATACATAATGGCCTGAAGAATAAAAACACATGACTTTATGCCCTTTAAAGTTTCATAGAAATGATTAGCAGATCAGTTTTTGAGTTACAGTATTATATGTTATGCCTTTCAATTGTACATATGCTACTGTATATTCTAAAGGGACAACTTAACTAAAATAAAAAAATATTAATTTCTCTTCTTTTAATAAAAAGCTACAATATATTATTACAATATAATCCATTGTATATATAATATATAATAGAATATATATATTACAATATAATATTGATTACACAGTTTACAGTGTTTATCCGACTAGCAGTGCCTGTTTTGCAGCAAATTTTCTTTAAATATTTCAAAAGCTGTAGTACACTCATGATTAAATTTACTACAGAGGTGAAAAATAAACATAAAGATCTGAACATTATTTATGCACTGAAATGTCTCTTTACATCTAAAATACATTAGTCAGCCCATAGAATTACTATTCTCTATTCGATAAGATGAGAAAAAGTCTTCAGTATGCTGAAGGGATGAGCAATGTGTTGTGTGAATGGAAGCAAAGTAGTAACTCATCTGCAACTGCTGCCTAAATATTATAGTTTATTGATGAGTAAAAGGCATATTCATCACTAAGACTATCCTTTCATGGTGAAGAATGATGAGAGGAATATTAACATAACATTTAAGTAAGGATTACATTACCTCTATGTATTCCTTTGAATGTTTTGTACAACATTATTTGTTATAGAGTAGACAAAACTAAACAGATGCTGTGTCACAGAAAATTATGTAAAATTGTATAAAAACTGTAATTGTGTAAAAAAAGTAAAAACATTTATTATGATGAATTACAGAAAATAAAAGTCATCTACTTTAAAAATCAATAATTTATTTTGTCTGCATATTAGAAACAATACTTGTATAGGCTTAAGGTTATTTATAAAAACATGTTTTAAGCGATTTTTAAAACGTTTGTGTTCAGCAGATCTTTTGTTCACTTTAACAAGGTTGTTGCACATCTGCTCCATTGATCAGAAAGGCAACTTACTCACTTAAATGAATACACTATTATTATTTTAATTTTTGGTCTTTTCATTTTAATGCATTAAGCCTTCAGACATGTATTTCATTTATGAGTGGCTTCAAGTTTAATAAATAAGAACAAGAGGAACAGAGATAGAGTAGATAAGCCTGGTTTCTTTTTTATAGTAAATTTATTAATCTGAATAAATTAGAATGTTTTATTTCCCTAAGAGCTTTTTAATATTCTTATGTTTATATTCCTGAATTGTTCAATCAGGATTAGATGAAAAGGTCCAGTGACTTTCTTGATCTATTAATATTTGAATATTATGATTTTTTTCCATTATTTTTTCTTCTTAAAATATTCAGACTATCTGGGTTGATTGAGCTGAATCAAAGGAGTGTGGGTATGTAAAATGGATACAATTATGCTATTAGAGTAGGTTCCAATAAAATGATTTCCCCCCCAAATTATGACAATCTTTGTTATTTAAATAATTTCATAGTGACATAAATTGGAGCTCATTTAAATTATGTTTTAGCTTCAATTAAAAATGAGCTTTAAAATGTAATACAATAACACAGATACTGTAATCCTATGCATTTCTTTTTGTTTACTATCAATAGCCACTCAAATAAAATACAAAAAAGGAAAAGAAAGGTATGTTTATTATTATATGAAGATAAAAAGACAAATACATTTGACAAATTAGGCTGAACAATTCTTCTTCTTCTTCTTCTTCTTATTATTATTATTATTATCATCATCATTATTACTGTTGTTGTTATTATAAATGTTACTGGGCCATATTAACTCATGCATCACACATCACCCGTGCTGATATCACTCTATATGACTTGCTTGGGAATCACTCTCCATACTTTGACTAATTTGCTTTTACTGCTGTGCCTCCACAGTCTCGGTTCAATCATGGACTGCAACTAAGCTTCCCAAGAAAAAATATAGAATTTTGAAATATATATTTTTTTCCTCTTTATACAGATATTAAAGAAAACTCACATTTGTTATTGAAATTACCTCTAAATAAATGCTTTCACAAATAAGTTAGTTTTAAAACATGTTAGCAGTGCAACATATAACTAAGACTAATACTTCTAAATGTATGGTAATTGGTATTTTTTAGCCAATTGAACATTCTAACAAAAGCACTGCAAAAAGACATTCTGACAAAACTACCCATCATTTTTTTAGATCTCACCTTAGTAAAAAAAAATCAGAAAAATATAAATGTTTTCTTTTGAAATCCCTATATCGTTACATTAAGCTACAGGGCATCTATTCTGATTAATCCTGTCTAACATTCTTTAGTTGCAGCTTCTACTTTGTAAAATGTACCATAATAGTTTTCTGTCAGGGTTTTGATGTTTTATAATCTGTAGTTCTACATAGAATTTGTTGGAATTCAGCAAACATGTTATGTTTACATTATAGAAATAATAGAAGACTTAATTTTGATGTTTCTCTAGCCATTAATTAAATTATTTATGTTATGTAATTTATCCACAAATTCTTCAAAATACTTAAATATATAAACACAATATTTTATATGTCCTCTCAAGGGAAACCATAAAAGTACAATATAAATATTTAAAAATATATTCCTGACACAGTCATCATAGAAAGATAACATTACAAGTCCTTTCTTTTCATTCTGTAAGACCTTCCTGTTGCATTATATTGGGTGGCTAACATACTCCCAATTTTGTGTGCTCTTTCAAATGAAATCAATAGCCTGCTTCTGCTCATAACCTTGACCTAAATTAAATTGAAAATCTATACAGTGGTACTGAAGAAAACTAAGGGAATTAATTTTCAAGGTGTGGAATGACATCCCATCTGATTCTATAAAGAAAACTCATATATTTAAAGGCACAATATTTCCAGAGGTCAATCAAAGGTTGACAGAAAGCTTTGTTTTATTGAATATTTTCATAGGGGATATTCACATATACAGTAGTTGACAACATCTTTGTTCCTGCAAATATTTCCAAGTGAAAACATACTCTTGTCATTGTAACGGTATTTCATACAAATAATTAGAATATGCTTTATGTATCAGAATTGTAAAGTTTCTGTTTCTGTATTAAAATATCAATAGCCTTTTAGTAATAATGTGAAGAGGATATAATAATATAAATATCTGGCAATGAAATATACATACATATATATAGCAAAATACATTTTTGAAGACATTTTTGAAAGATAATCATGTTGTTCATGAGAATAATATGAATGAAATGAGTAATCAAAAGATAACAAGAAATGAGGTGATCTATAACAACACTTGAAACAATGTAAATTTGGACTAAACTTGTTTAAGCTTTTTAATTTTTGTTTAGATTCACAATTTTAATTTTGACCTAGAACATAGCCACATTTTAAATTCAGGTTTGTTGGAAAGGAGATTGTACAAAATAATCTTCAATAAATTAATTAAAATAATCAGGATATAGAAAAAACTATCTTTGCTTCAGAGACTTTTTTTAACTGCTCTGAATTTTGGAGTAGTTTGGAATAGTAACCCCCAAATGTTTGGCTTCTTTTTTGCATTCTGGTTACTGATGAGAAAAATCTTAGATGCTGTCCATAATCATCACAAAAAAACATCGCAACAGTATTTTCAAAGTGGAAAACAATCTTTAGCATGAATCCAGTTCATATACAGATGCAGCCATTCAAAGTGCGCGTTACAGACACGTACTGCAGGTGGCGTCGCGCATTGTGACGCAAGATGACGCGAGGCACCGCAGTACGTGATTGGTTGACCGACAGGGGCACTCGTGGTCCGTTGGTCTGTCGTAGAAAGACTTACAGTAAACGTCTTTGCTGTGCCCGTTGTAGATATTGAATTTTACCACTGAAAGGAAATCTTAGTAGCTGAGCATAAAAAGAATAGGAGCATACTGTAACGCGTGTGAAGGCCATAAACGATATTAATTTTGGAACATAAACATACAGTATATGGCTGGTCTTGGTACTTTAAAGAAAAAATACACACCAGTATTCCATTTCTCCCTAAACATTTTAAGCATCGAAGTCTTTAACTAAAGAGATACCGGAGTCAACAGGCATACTTTTAGAATTTGATTAAAAGGGAATATAATATTGAATCACGTATATATTTTATGAAAGCAAGATTGCTCAGCTGGACAAAAGTACACAACCTACCTTTATCAGAAATATATATGCATCAAAGCCTTTACCGAAGATATTACTAATAGTATTAATAATGAATGACTTTGGACAAGCTGTATACTCAAAGTATAATTTCTTTAGCACATTTGTACAAGCACTTGGAATCTGTCCAAGCCATACTTTGTCAGGCATTTTGTTTTACTTCAACGGGCATAAAAACTCCCTTGCTTTTAACAGGGCGTTTCATAATTTCTAACTATGAAAATGATTTAAAATGCGACACTTATCATTCAACTAGAGCTCAAAATATCACAAGGATCCTCAAGAGCACAGCAAAGACTGTATTAAAAGATACTTGTATGAGATACATGAGAATCCAGGCTTTTTTTATCAATGCTTTCTTTTCCGTATACCAGATTTTATGGAACCACTTCAGAAGGGTGTCAGCCAGTCAGATTCCAGGAATCGGTACTTTAAAGAAAAAATACACACCGGTATTCCATTTCTCCCTACACATTTCAAACATCGAAGTATTTAACTAGCATGTGAAATAGCGTGTGAAAAAGTGGTAGTTTTAAGCTTTTCTGCTAATATAATATGGAATCGCGTATCTAAAGAATTTAATAACGATATGATTATATCCCTACTGCGACAGGGCTATGTAGGGCTGTTTCGCCTCCCTGTCATGTGAGTTGTCTTGTAGCCTACTGGTCTACGTGCCTGATTAACAACTTGCAGGTTGTGTGTTCAAATCCAGCTGGTGCTGGACTTTTCTTTTAACAAACATTTCTTCGAAAAAATAGAATAGCGATATTATGGACAATCAATTGACTTTTATATTTCAAAATATCGCAACATGATCGATTCTAAGTCATTTTTGGTAACAATGAATAGTCACCTTCTTCCCTTCTGACAACGGTCCCTGCTTCTACTTCCTGCTTCTATTGTGTGTGTGTGTAATAGAGTAAATTTTTATAGAGAAATGGAGGCTGGACAGTATGCGATACAATATAAACATTTATATTGATTTAAATCGTGTTTTGATTTAAATCGCAAACGCGTGTTTCATTATATGTGTTTTTTTAATCATAATCAGGCTAATGCAACATAAATTGATACAGTATCTCTGTCTTATTTTTAGTAAATAAAGTGCATTTTTGCACACTATATGTGCAAACGTTTTATGATATGTCGCTGTTGTGAATGTCTGTGGACATGTGCTGGCTGGACAGGAGGCTCCACTGTACACAGAGAGCTTAGAAGACAAAGATCAGACCTGGGCGCCGACAGTCAATCTGGACAAGACCAGTTATGGTTTTCCAGAAAAAAAGCCAGACCCCAGGGAAACAGCTACAAATTCACACTTAACAACACATTAACACCTAACAACGGGAGCAGGGACGAATTAGGCCAGTACCCACTATTGTTAAACATACAGAAAAGGATATTAAAGTATTGAATATTAGTATTGGCTTTAGTATTAGCCATACAGAACATTAAAGTGCCCCTTTTCCATTCAGCGGGTGCCTGAGCCGCTGTGTCCTATCTTCTGACAGTCGCCGTTGTGAACAAACATTTCTTTGAAAAAATGAGACGTTTCCCTTGGTCAGAGATATAAATATATAATATATAAATAAATTAAATTTAACTAACATGTGAAATAGCGTGTGAAAAAGTGGTAGTTTAAGCTTTTCTGCTAATATAATATGGAATCGCGTATCTAAAGAATTTAATAACGATATGATTATATTCGTGTACTGCGACAGGGCTGTGTAGGGCTGTTTCGCCTCTCTCTTCATGCGACTGTACCAGGAAGAGGATTTCTTTCTATTCGAAACGTGTATTTTAAAAGTTTAAGAAGTAAAAACCTTACAGCGTACACAGATTTCTGAACTGATCAAGATCGTTATCTTTGTCTTATGCATAATAATGTTCACCGCTCTGTCCAGCAAATTAATAATAAACTTTATTTTATATAGCGTTTTAAACGAATAAGTAATTAGATTGCTCATAAACCTAATCACTTGCTTTTTCTTTTTATTTAGGCTCAGATTTCAACTATAGAACGTATTATTAATAACCATAATAACAACCAACCAACAAAAACAACCATATAAACATAATACCAACCAAAAACATAGATAACGACCACAATACAAAATCAAATATATCAAACCATTATACTCTCGCAAATTCCTCCAATTATCATAATCCCGCCCCTTATGCAAAACCAAACCCTCCTCTCATCCCAGTTTCTCCTCTTTATCATAAACAAAATCCACTTCAATTTTCAACATAAAGCCTTACTGCTTGCTGGGTTTTTGAGGGGGGGTGTCTTTCGCTGGAAATCTCGCCTGCTTCTACTTTACGAGTACAACCCCCTCTCTGCAGGAGTGCTGGCTGTGACGAATTAAACCGGTTTCACAAGTATTTTTAAAGTAGGAAGTACAGTGTTAACTGGTAGCTGGGCACCTCAATTAAGTCGTTTAACATGCTAATGCGTTGGTGTAACAGTCCGGGAGTGGCAAGCTTCTAATGTCAACTCGACTCGATTGGAAGACAATGAACGTATTTTAGCCCTAAATGAATTAATAGCAAACATGGTTTACATAAAAGACATTTTTCCAAGAAAGTTTATAATAATGCGATCTATAGTTGAAATCTGAGCCTAAATATAAAGGAAAAGCATTTTCAGAGAGCAATCACGCTGTGTTTATGTAGAAAAAGCGATTAGGTTTATGAGCAATCTAATTACCTATTCGCCTAAAACGCTATATAAAATAAAGTTTATTTAGAGATGAATGATCAGTGTCGCAGTTTAAATAATTTTCGTAGGAGGGCTTGGACAGATTCCAAGTGCATTTTTGCAATTTACGTTGTAATACAGTTTAGAATACAGTTAGTCTAAGCTTTATCAGCTTTATTTATGGGTTGCAATTTAGAAAAAGTCAAAAACCGCACTCAAAATGCAATTTAGAGCTTTCTGGCAAGGGGAGACACCCAAATTATAATGTAACATGCCACTCTTTGTGCATTAACAAAGTTATACTGCAATTTTCCTTAGATACTCGATTAAAAAAAATAAATTTTTTGAATCCCCGGCGGAACACACTCCATAAGAATCAGCGCTTTTATACAGTATATCGCCTTTAAACACATATATTTAAACACGCGTTTACGATTTAAATCAAAACGCGATTCAAATCAATATAAATGTTTATTTTGTAACGCATAGGTGACTATTCATTGTTATTAAAAAGACTTAAATTCGATCATGTTGTGATATTTAGAAATATAAATTTGTTTGGTGCGAGTGAGGTTTTATTTAATCTCTGACCAAGGGAAACATTTCATTTTTTCAAAGAAATGTTTGTTAAAAAATAAAGTGATACTGTACAGTAGTTCCATGGGATTCAATCACAAACCATGTGACATGGGAGTCAGGAAACTAACACACCAGAATTAATAACGCTATAAAAACGCTATAAAATAATGTGACTAGGCACAGAACAAGTTTACAGCACAGTACAATAATAAATGCTGACCATGACTTTAGAAGCATAAATTACCTTACACTCAATTTAAACACAAGCTGTCTTTAGCCCTCTAAGCTGGTTCATACAGAAATGTAGAGATCCAGGCTCAGAACACACAGCTTCATTAGCGAATACATATGCAGGACAACTAGAGAAGACGTTTTACAGAGGATGGATTTTTAGAAACATCCCATCAGTGACATCACTGAAGTCAACTCCTACTGTGGGTAACTGTCGTGTGGATAGTTTCACAAGAATCAGACAAAGGTTTAAGCATCGCTTGTTCTAGATAAAACTGCAAAAAAAAACAACAACCCATAATGTACTTCTTTGCGGCTCTGTTTGCCCAAATCATATATTCACAACGTTAAATTAGAAAATAATATTACGTAACCAAAATCCGCAATATGGAAACAGAACCTGTGTAATTGTTGACAGATGATGTTCTCGTAACATTTTTACAAGATAAACTACAACATTTAAAAAATGACTTGTATGTACTTGATATCTCTAATCAATCCACAGCCATATAGTTAAAGCAGTCCCCGGACAAAACGAAACTAAAACGCCCTGGGCATACCGTTTCGCGCTTCTTATCAGTTGCTCAAAAGTAATTTGACCGTATGAAATGCATAATATAAACCTAGAAACATATACAGTACATGAGCAGTACTTACGTAGTATCGGTGTCAAGACATACCTCTCAAATACTGTAAATCAAGTTAAAAATATCTCAAGACCGATTCTGGTCATAATGAAACCATGTTTCGTGTATGTTTTCTTTAAAGTACCGAGACCAGCCATATACTGTATGTTTATGTTCCAAAATTAATATCGTTTATGGCCTTCACACGCGTTGCAGTATGCTCCTATTCTTTTTATGCTCAGGCACTAAGATTTCCCTTCAGTGGTAAAATTCCATATAAATATTCAATACTTAAACGGGCACAGTTAAGACATTAAATATACATATACATGCTGTATACAGTACAGTTTGCATACGGTAATATGTTTATGTTCCTAAATCAATCTCTTTTATGAGCATGTGTAAGGCATGGTGAATCGATTCTCAAAAATTACTGTACTTTGCATGATTGGAAAAAAATGCGTGATTGCGAAATGCTGTGGTGTTACTTTTACAAAGACGGTCAATGAAAAAAAGAATGTGGACCAGGGCAATACTTTGAGTTTACAGCTTGTTCAAGGTCATTTATTATTAATACTATTAGTAATATCTTCGTTAAAAGACTTTGATGGCTACAGCTCAAACATGAGAGGTTGAGCTTTATTAGCTCCACCTTGCGGAAATTCCGGATACTATTATTTTGCTAGCGGTATTTACCGGTAACTTGCGGTATTTACCGGTAACTTGCGGTAGACTGCGTACAGCGTACCGGAAAATAATGCGGTATCGCCCGCGCATTTTGAATGGCTGCATCTGTATACTGTATATACAAAAATAAAACAACAATTACAACAAAATGATTCACTCATGTCATTTGCCAAACCGCTTTGTACCATACAGTGTCGTGGAAAGCTGGTAAGCAACAAGCGCAGGGCAGGGTACACCCTGGACGGGGTGGCAGTCCATCAAAGGGCAAGTGCAAGCCAATCATACATGGGAACAATTTGGAGGCCACGGTTTAGGCCGAGGGGGGAAATTTGTCCCAGACATTTGAATAACTCCCTACTCTTATCGAGAAATGCCCAGGGAGCTTGACCTGAGAGTCAGGACCTTGGATGAACATCTCATCCGAAAGATGGCGCCCACTACAGTATAGTGTCCCCTCCACTATAATGGGGCATTAGGACCCACACAGACTGCAGGGTGGGCTCCCCCCACTGGTCCGACTAACACCACTTCCAGCAGCAACCATAGCTTCCCAGGAGCTCTCCCATCCAGGTACTGACCAGGCTCAACCCTGCTTAGCTTCAGTGGGTAGCCAGTTGAGAACTGCAAGGTGATATAGATGATGATGTCTTACTTATGTGTCATAAAATAAATCCATGTAAGCATTCTGTACAGTATATGCAGGCATTCACTGGTTCTTATGAAGACTGTAACTGTTTTTGCTCAATCAGAAAAGGTTTAAGAAGCCTCAGGAGGTGGAAGAGATGTTAAACTAAGAAACGAAGAGCCTGACCTGATTCCAAAGAAAGTAAATTCCAGCTTTACAATGTGATGTTATTTATCAGTAACTGTGAAGCCATCAGAAATTAGATTTCGTTGTTCTAAGTTTAATTTGACAAATTTTGAAACAGAAAAAAAAATTCAAAAAAGTTCAACTTTTGAAAGTAAAGGTTCTAAGAGTCAAATGAATACAGCTAGTTACACATTACCTTTTTATGAATAATACCCACTCCAAAACAAATTTGACATACAGAATTATATGCATTTTTCTATGCAAAGTAGGTATGTAAACTTCAGAGTTCTGCTCTCTGAAGAACATTTCCAAGTGTACAATTCACATAGTTTAGTATTGAAACAGTTGTATCTGATGTCAAGTTAAGACTATGGGGAGTTGGGTTTAAATTGATAATCCCCAGTATTCGTTATTCAGTTCACCCAAGAGTTAATTTTCTAATTAGTTGATTACAAATCTCAGATGATTAAATATTTTACTCTTTCGGTTTGCAAATATGGTTTACATCAGTCATTAATTACCTTGAGCTTTTTTCAATACTTAATGTGTATTTAATTTGAATGTTTAACACACCCCATATTGATTTCTTTTCGAAGGATTTATCAACAAGTTTGACCTAATTTACTACAATATTGGGAGCTAGAGAAGATGTTTAAAAGTCCTTTCTAGTTTTTTTTTGCTGTGCACTGTTTACTGTATTTATTGAATTATTCCTCTATTGTGCCTCTCAGCTTTATTCTTTTAGGAATGTTCCAGTTGATTCTAGTATAAATTCTAAATAAAAACTAATTATTTAAATTATCTTGATTAGTGGTACTAAGATTAATGACAACAATATATACGTTACATTCTGAATATGAGGGACTGAACCCTACAGAGTCTAAAGCCTTACATATTATTAGAGATGAGACAACAATGTGCATAACACAACTCTAGGGATTCGCCATGTACACAGAAAGCCTAAGGGCAATCTTTTGCTTTGGGACCACCATTGTTAAACTGGTGGTAAAATAAACTCAGATTTAGCAATTCAATACCATTTGGATAAGAAGTTACTAAGAAAGGATAATCACAGAAACAATTATGATAATATGTGATACTGCTGTAATAATTTGTAAAGTAAACATTAAGAAAAAATATATCAATGAGGAGAACCATACTATACTAACAGAAATATTTGTGGTAGCACAGAGTATAAAGCATTGTGTGAGATTATACAGTATGTGTATCGTGAGATTATATGTGTAGTAAGTACAAAACTGTAGTTGTCCTTTAATTACTCAGTGTGTAACCTAGTGCACTTCTCCAGCCTGTGTGTTCTTGATCAGAAACAAAAGTGTTCCAAGTCTCTGGTTTCACCTGGACCACAACTAGACATTAGGGAAAATAAAAATCTCTTTTTCTGATGAGGTTCTATAAATTCCACCAGCTGGTTAAAATTTGGCTGATCTGTGATATGTAACAGTTGTAATTATTAAGTATTAATGATTTCCCTTGTATATTCAGGTTTAATTTCTTTTTCTATCCAATAACAAAGAATGAACTGGAGACTTGCTTCCAGTACTCAGTGGAAAATAAGAATTGCCAGATACATTTATTTTTAGTGATTGGTGGTATCACCCTTAGCCCTACTGCCTCACAGCTCTGGGTTCCAGGATTCGGTTTTATCTAGGGGAGTGAAGTTTGTCTGTTTTCATTATGTTTGTTTGTTTGTTTTTCTCCTATTACTATGGCTTCCTTTCAAAGTCAAAAAGCTATCCTGTCCATGATAAATGGCATCCCCAACCCCCTCATCTACAGTATGCATGTGTGTGCCCGGAAATGGATTGGTGTTGTGTGGTCTTGCTTTGCAACCTGTACCTGCCAGATTAGACTCTGGTTCTCCATAGCTTTCTAAAGGTAATGCAAATGGAATGCATGAATGGATTGATACCTGCAGATCACATCTGTATTTAGGGGAGAATAGGAATTTGTGTGTTCATCTCAGTAAAGCATAAAGCACAACAGGTAATGCACAAAAATGCAGACTGGAAGATGTGAACAACTACTGCCAGAGTCCCTTGAAAAGAGCTGGAGGCAAGAACATGCAGGATGAATGATAGTCTACTTTTATCTCTGCAGGACTTGCATGGCTTCTCTGGGTGAGAGACTTCAGGTTATCTTTTAGAATATCTTGTTTTGTTTCCATTTGATCTTCAAAAATGGAAGAGGGTAGTACGGATATGAAATACTCATCCTTTTGCCATCCAGTGATTCCTGTCTTCTTCTAATAATTAAAATACATTTTAAAAACACACTAAATTCAGTGATACAACATAAATCAGAAAATTATATTTGACAATAATATTGCTAAACAATGCTGATTGGTTGTTGAAAATTTTCATTGTCATCCATAATACACAATTTCAATTAATTATTTACACAAAATTGAAGTCATGTCACTTATATTTCCAAGGTCACATGATCAAGCTAAATAAACGATGCTACAAATACCATGAATTGGTGAGTCATTCTCTGTAACAAATGGAGGACAATAATTGTTTTGAACAGGGATGTCAGTGATGCATTGTCTTGTGTTCTCAATGTATTGTTGGCAGAGACATTTAAACATTGAATTTATAAGGCATTTCAATCAAATATGCAGCCAAATTTAATTTATAGAGAAACTCTATACAGTACTGATGGAAAAAAGAAATGCAACATTTTCTGGAATGAGAATACTATAGTTATAGCTTATGTACTGTCACAAAAAGTTGTCAATTTGTTTTAAGCCCGCTGACCAGCAATGCAGCTTGTGCAGTGAGGCATTGCAACTTGCCAATCACACCAAAGCTCGTTAGGTGTGCTTTTACCTAATGAGGTCCAGATGGAACAATGCCTGATCAGGTCACATTTAAAAAGGCCTTAATTCAAAGCTTAGGTCACCGCAAGAAAAAGGCCACACTTAGTCAGTTTTCTGTGCATTGCATAATCCATTGAATGTCACCAGAAGCAAGGGAGAGGGCCATTGGCATGCTGCAGGCAGGCATGTCATGTGACAGCATTGCCAGACACTGTGATGTAAGCCCAGTCCTGTGTCCAGACTGCAAAGAAAGTTTCAGCAGACCGGCAGGACAGATGGCCGTCCAAGATCCGGTCGCCCTTGAGTGACCACACCAGAGCAGGACCGACACATCAGACTGGTCCATCTGAGAGATCATTTCAGATCTGCCACCCATACTGCTGCTGAATATGCCGGCAGACACAAGCCCCGCATCAGTGACAGGACAGTGAGGCTCCATGCTGCTCCTAGATGTCACACCCGACTGGCTTGGGCCAGACTAAGGCTGTGATGGACACGTTATCAGTGGCATCAGGTCCTCTTCATTGATGAGTCACTCTTCAGCCTGTTCTATGCACATGGGAGGGCCAGCGTGTGGAGGAGGAGGTGTTGCATTTCTTTTTTCCATCAGTATATGTACTTTTAGGGTGTATTTATCTGTGTTGGTCATTTAAACTTTACATTTATATGGATAGGTAAGAAATAATGCACTGCATATACACATCCTTTAGTTAATTATGTTAACATTTTGATAGTTTCAAGATATGCATGGAATTAATATAGTGATTATGATGTAATGCTACCAAAATATAAATATCTGTTGAATGAAAATGGAGCATTAACCCTATTACTAGTACAATACATTTAGTTTTGTTGATATCTTGCAGAAAGTGTCAGTTTTACTGAATGAGAGCTCATACAGGTTTAGTGAGGATTGCAAGTAACATAATGTTGCATTTCATATTTCCTTATGACAATGTCAAATGTGGGCTAGCCTCTACCTACTGTACCTGTTGTGAAATTCTGCTAGAATTCATAAGTCCCATAAGGTATCCAGTTGCCATTAAACAGTGATGTTTAGTCAGCTCTTTTTGCACTTTCATTGTAGTTGAGCATCTGTCTGCTTCAGAGCTGTATTAATCTCTTGGTACAGTTTTGAAATATGTATTGGGAATAGCGAAGGACAAATTCTGAACTGATGCTCTATCTAACTGATGACCACCAACAACAATAACAAGAATAATTATAATGAAGTGCCATTCTGTCTGCAGTCATACTGCAGTGTTGGTAGAGTATAGTATACAGCAGCATATTAAAGTGTCAAAAAGGTAAATTAGCATAATCAAAGGTGAATGATAGTTCAAAATGTCAGACTAACAATAAGGATGAATGAGAAAAGGCATCTGTTAATTCTGCAGTGCAGAAAGTAAAAAAAAAATCAAGTAGAATAAGTGGCATTTAGAGATTGGTCTTTAGCTTATATACAACATATTTTTTTTACTTTTTAAGGCCATGAAATCTGTTGTGTTGTACAAGCTGACTTGGAATCTTGTTTTCATCTAACACGTATAATAGTCTCTGCATATATTTTGCAGATGCTGCAATATTTTGTCTCATGCATTTTATGTAAAGGGTTGTTAAAGATCAGAAGTGTAAAGACAGGACTAGCACCTCTAAAATGAGAAGGGTGATTCCATAATCGTGGATATTGACTCTTTCACATTCTGCATTCTTGTTTTTCATCATCATAATTCATTAGATATCATGATTACTTTCAAAATGGGTTTGTATTTGTACTCTGTTAAGTTTAAGATTGTGTTGATATTTTACAGAATTTGTGAAATATTTAATTTCTAACTTCTCATCTTAAATATTTTGTTGTCTCTAGCTGTGATTTTCATGGTGTTTTCAATGGCACAAAAACAAATATGAAAACTCAAAATAAGATGCATGCAGACATTAGATACAGTAAAAATTGTATTCTTTATAATTGTATAATTATATGTTTTTAAATGTGTTGGGTTGTGCATTGCAAAGAGAAATTGGTTGGCGTGTGCTATAGTAGTGGTGGTACTGTGGAGCCAGGAGCTTGGGGATCTTAGGTGGTGTCTGCTACACCAATGAGGACACTGTAGAACCAAGACACAGACCGAGGTTGGTGTGTGCCTGCTATGGCAGTAGAGACAAAACAATGCAGGAGCTCCGAGGTCTTTGTTAGTTGTTATGTGTGATGCAGCCAGGTGGTGCAGGGTGGAGGCACCAGTGGCTACAAGCAAGTTGGAGGCAGCCTGGATTAACACAAGGAGTGCCTGAGGCTGCTAAAGCAGTCTAGTTACAGTACATTCCGGAGCTAAGGCTCCAAATAGAATCCACTATGGACCCGGGTGCTCAATTTAATATACTATGGAGCTAAGGACTGCAATTAAAGTTGCTGCTAAGGTGGCAGAATATAATTTGGAGCTGAGGGCCCTGAACAAAAGCACTGCTAAGGCGGGAAGTGTATACATTGAGTAGCCCAGGGCTCTACTCTAATTCCTTAGACTCAGTAATTGCCAGTAAGGTAAGGAAGGAAGTAGAGTGGCACTGACCAAATGGAGACCACTGCTACTAACCATAAGGGATGTAGGTGTGAGACAGCGAAGTGAAGGGCCAAGCATGTGACAGTGACAAGATAGTCTGTAAGCGGAGATGGTGCAGGGGATACTATGACTGGAAACTCTGCTTTCAGATCACCTGGCACTCATGAGGATGACAGTCTGAAATCCCAGGGATAAAATCTCTTGCTTTGTGGGTGCACACACAGAGCAAACTAAGATCATTCACATGAGGTCAACCTGTATCCTTTGTTTTTACAATGAAATGTAACACTGATGTAGCCACATACATTTAGTCAACTCACGTGTCTCTAATTAGCACCTGTTTTGTTTCTCACTGGCAAAACGGTTTCTCCCACAAACCTGTAGGTCCCAAACTATGGCATGGCTTAGTAGTGCCGATCCCAGGGCTGTGCTATGTAAGAAGATACCATTGTGTGGGGGTAGTATTTTGATACAAAAACAATTATGTACATTAATTGATTAATTGTATTTTGTTTTCTGTCAAATTGCTAATTGTATTTTTGTTGGAGAAATGGGTAAATCAGGATTATGATAATTATTTTGTATAATTCTTTATTTTGCTTTACAATGGAACTTTCTAGAAGGAGTAGCTTTAGCTAGAAAAGGGATTCCTCTGAAAAGGAGGGGGGCAACGTAGGAGGAAGCTTGTGTAGTAGTGATTAGTAGGCGTTGCCTACTGCAAGTGTTTTTTTTGTGTGGACTTTGGGAAAACAGCTCCTCACAATAAATACAGTGCCTTGCGAAAGTATTCGGCCCCCTTGAACTTTTCAACCTTTTGCCACATTTCAGGCTTCAAACATAAAGATATAATTTTTTTATTTTATGTGAAGAATCACCAACAAGTGGGACACAATTGTGAAGTGGAACGAACTCTATTGGATTTTTGAAACTTTTTTAACTAATAAAAAAATGAAAAGTGGGGCGTGCAAAATTATTCGGCCCCCTTGCGTTAATACTTTGTAGAGCCACCTTTTGCTGCGATTACAGCTGCAAGTCGCTTGGGGTATGTCTCTATCAGTTTTGCACATCGAGAGACTGAAATTCTTGCCCATTCTTCCTTGCAAAACAGCTCGAGCTCAGTGAGGTTGGATGGAGAGCGTTTGTGAACAGCAGTTTTCAGCTCTTTCCACAGATTCTCGATTGGATTCAGGTCTGGACTTTGACTTGGCCATTCAAACACCTGGATACGTTTATTTGTGAACCATTCCTTTGTAGATTTTGCTGTATGTTTGGGATCATTGTCTTGTTGGAAGATAAATCTCCGTCCCAGTTTCAGGTCTTTTGCAGACTCCAACAGGTTTTCATCCAGAATGGTCCTGTATTTGGCTGCATCCATCTTCCCCTCAATTTTAACCATCTTCCCTGTCCCTGCTGAAGAAAAGCAGGCCCAAACCATGATGCTGCCACCACCATGTTTGACAGTGGGGATGGTGTGTTGAGGGTGATGAGCTGTGTTGCTTTTACGCCAAACATATCGTTTTGCATTGTGGCCAAAAAGTTCGATTTTGGTTTCATCTGACCAGAGCACCTTCTTCCACATGTTTGGGGTGTCTCCCAGGTGGCTTGTGGCAAACTTTAGACGAGACTTTTTATGGATATCTTTGAGAAATGGCTTTCTTCTTGCCACTCTTCCATAAAGGCCAGATTTGTGCAGTGTAAGACTGATTGTTGTCCTATGGACAGACTCTCCCACCTCAGCTGTAGTTCTCTGCAGTTCATCCAGAGTGATCATGGGCCTCTTGGCTGCATCTCTGATCAGTCTTCTCCTTGTCTGAGCTGAAAGTTTAGAGGGACGGCCAGGTCTTGGTAGATTTGCAGTGGTCTGATACTCCTTCCATTTCAAGATGATCGCTTGCACAGTGCTCCTTGGGATGTTTGAAGCTTGGGAAATCTTTTTGTATCCAAATCCGGCTTTAAACTTCTCCACAACAGTATTACGGACCTGCCTGGTGTGTTCCTTGGTCTTCATGATGCTCTCTGCGCTTTCAACAGAACCTTGAGACTATCACAGAGCAGGTGCATTTATACAGAGACTTGATTACACACAGGTGGATTCTATTTATCACCATCAGTCATTTAGGACAACATTGGATCATTCAGAGATCCTCGCTGAACTTCTGGAGTGAGTTTGCTGCACTGAAAGTAAAGGGGCCGAATAATTTTGCACGCCCCACTTTTCATTTTTTTATTAGTTAAAAAAGTTTCAAAAATCCAATAGATTTCGTTCCACTTCACAATTGTGTCCCACTTGTTGGTGATTCTTCACATAAAATAAAAAATGTATATCTTTATGTTTGAAGCCTGAAATGTGGCAAAAGGTTGAAAAGTTCAAGGGGGCCGAATACTTTCGCAAGGCACTGTACCTTTGTACTTCTATGCAATTGTGACTGTGACATCATTATTGCTCCACTCCATCTGCACTTCCAAAGTATTCAATGAAGAGACTGTGACAGATGCTGAGCCTGTGATACAGTAAGTGAAGGCCTCAATGTGTATCGACATCGGACATGTCCCCAGAGGGATTCATTAAAAGCCAAGGGAGGTGTAGCTTGGGAGGAACAGTTTTTGGGCCTGGGTAACCATAAGCGAAGGGCTCAGAGATCCTCAGTCTAGCTGTTGCTCAAAAGTAACGTGACAAAAACAATAACCAAAGGGTGCTAGGTGAATAAGACCAGAAGCCTCAAATCTAGTTTAATACCTTGGAAGTCGGGGGGGGGGGGCATATACAGTACTATTCTAGGAAGATAGTAAGTGAAAATGGGAAATAACTCAAATGGTAGAATAAAAAAAATGTATTTGCCTGGCGATCTGAGGTGGGTGTGGTGATGTCACAGACCTACTTGGAGTTCTAAAATGTATTGCTGCCCTACACAGCATCACACAATGTTTCCACACAATGTCTCTTTAGACTTACAGCACTGAAGGAGAATACAGCTGGAATGCCTGCTATACTGTACTTGATAAACAGAAGTATTTGAATATCTCTAAATGATTACATTATTTTGAATAAATTATCGAATGAAATCCTTCAAGGAAAGCTTTTATTAAAAGTAAATTTTTATTCAGAGTAAATCAGAATATGCAAAAGGCTCCAAAAAAGAAGTGATTCAAATTATCTTATTCATTTTGTTACTAGTAACTAATTGATCCAAGGATTTCATTCAGTTGTTTCTTGAAGGAAGCCAAGCTATTGTCAACATTCAACAACTTGTGTGGAAAGTGTTTCCCGTACACCCTCTGGCTTCTCTTTCACTGTTGATCCCAAAGATGTCTTCTCTTTACCCACTATGCTCAAAGCCATAAATTCAGTTCTTGTACCCTGTCAGTGTATGATCTTCCTTAAAACCCCATCAATATAACTGCTCACTCTGCTCTGATTCAGGTGCCTGTTTTAAGAGCAGTAATACATTTTTTGTATGATGGTGACCAAAAATGTTCACAGTATTCTAAATGAGATTTTAGAAATGCATTACACAAAATTAACATAACATGGCAGGTGTTGTGTGAAGGAAATTAGTCAAAGCAATCAGTTGTGCAAGATGCATACTCTCTGTCAGCTCTATTACAGTTGCTGAATCATGTACATTCTATCATATAGTTCTAAAAAAACAATCCAAAAAGAAAACTGTATCTCTCCTCTTCTAGTAGAAAAAACGAAATCCAATATTTTTGCTTTCTGATTTCTCCAATGCACTTGCCAGTAATCCCATTAAGATCATGTTTGTATTGTCCAAAAGTTATATTATTATAAAAAAAATCAGATTTTGTTTTGTTTTTTCTTGTCGGCTTCCTTTGTAGTTCTTTTGTACAGTAGTTGTGGCTGCAAGTCACAGTCTTATGGGTCGACCAGGGCCGTTCACTCACTAAACCCTTAAATAGGTAACCTTGCTTCTCACAAGTGATGCCAGTTCTATAATAACCTCATGAACATGCATTTATCCTTTGGATCTAGAGTGTCTCTCAACTTGGTGGCTTAGATAAAGTTTGTGACACCTGGCAAAGTAAACTTTTCTAGATTCAAAGCAGAGAGGATGTTAGCTAAGATGTGGGGGTTCCATCATCAAAAATGATTGTAAGGTTTAGCTTGGTATACCTACTGTAGGTAATTAAGTCGTGGATTAACACACCATATAAGATCACATTAGGTGAAGAGGACAAGAATATAGAGAAGAGAGGAATTAGAACTTGAAGCTTGCTTCAGGCAAGCCTTGCTACTTCATGATCATCCAAACAAAACCTGATTGGAGCTAAGTATTTGAACCTTGCTAGAGAGAGCTTGCTATGCTGTGTTTTTAGGGAGCTTGGGTTTCCTGGGTAAAAGATACCTCGGTTAGAGATGTCATTCCTGCTTAGGGTACATTTTTAGAATAGGGAGATAGGCTCCCATTTTATTTATTTTTATTTTGTGACATCCAGGGTGCAGAGAGAGATTTAACTGCAGGTTGTATCACATTTATTTAGAAAGGCAGCTTATGTCTTATTTGGCTTCTGTAGGCATTAGGAGTCTAATATTCTGGAGAAATTGCTTACAAGTCAGGGGTTACGAATATATATTTTACTTATTGACTAAACTGCTTGGTCAATTCCCAATTTCCAGCATTTGTGTAACCCCCATTTGTAACAATATTATCTATTTACTTTTTGTTTTTTTGCTGAATGTGTTCATTAATTGCTACTGCAAAGTGTTGTGACTGCATACTATGATGTAATAAAATGTGAAAATTGTGAAAATCTTTTGACTTTAAATCCAAGTTTCTCTACTAACACTCCTGGATATTGTGCTCCAGAAAGTCTTACAGTAGCAATATAAAGAGCAGGATGAATGCAGTATCTATACAGTTACATGAAACATGAAATGTAATCCATATAGTGATATTAATATTATATTAATTGATATTAACATTCCAAATTTGCATGTGTATACAATAATATTATAAATTAATTGCCAAAACTTACCATTAAAATATGTATTAATTGTAATAATGAAAATGGAGAATGTAAAGTTTTCTGTTAACTTCTAAACCCCTGTGTTGTTGTTGTTTTTCTAGTGAAATTCACCTTTTATTTTATGTGTTATAAGGATTATCTTCAGCAAAGGCTGAGCAGAGGAACTGTAAAAGCAATTGTGTGCCTGTCTGATTGTGACTGGAAATGCAGCAGATTCCCTGAATATCCTGTCATCGAGACTTCGAAGAGCCTGTTGAATGAGTAGCTTCAAATTGATCCAGTTATCAGGAGATAACTTGGTTATTGAAAAATGAAAAATTCTGTTAGAAAAAATAAAATTATTAAACTCAGCTTGAGGGTTCTTTGCAATTATAATTTTGTTTAGATAGGATGTTGTTTCCCTAACTATATTTGCATTTATTAATGTTTTAACATTTATTTATTTTTTTCAGGCAAAATTACTGTAAATGTCAGAATTATTCATTTGGAATTCTTAGCATTTTTCTAGACTCAGGGCACTAGTCACTGTTGAAATCTTATCAAGAAATATACTGTGAGAGAAAATCATGAGGTGATTCAGAGTGACTACTAGGAAGTAGGGAATTTTCATTTGGATTATGCATGCACCATTTGGTGCAATCCTCTACATTTTAACTTGAACATTATTAACAGTTTCCAACAGATGTCTACTGGCTGTTATGATCGTATTGCAGCATAATCTTTGTATTTCAGGCAATACTCAAATTCTATGTAAAAAATGAAAACAGTTTTCTTCCTATTTTTTAACAAATGTTATTTGGAATTTACTACTGGGTCTTATGTTGTGGTAGTTTGCACTAGTGCTTCACTGCTCCTGGTTCTTGTATTGAATTCTTGCCTTGGGCATCTGTCCTGTATCAAGTTTGCATGTTCTCCTCATGTTTGCTTGAGTTTTTCATGTGTGTTCCAATTTCCTCCCACCTTGCAAAGAGAGGCTGGTTAGGTTTGATAGGGTATTCTAAATTGCCTTGCAATGCAGTGGTGTCCAGGATGAGAGTATTTGTGTAATCTCAATACCATCTTGCATCCAGTGCTACTGGGGTAAGCCCTGGCTTCCAGCAACCCTCACCAGCATAAGTGGTTTACCAGCAGTGGATGAATAGATGGATGGATGGAACATACTTCTTCAGTTGACAGCTTACTTCTTAGAAGTGCCAATTGTTTCTGCAATTCTTACAGAATTTTTTACAGTATTATACTGAGCTGACATGCAATACCCTGGAGTATATCCATGGCTCTTCTGCGGAACTGAATTTTGATAAATACATGGGGATATCAAGGGGGAACATAAATATGCTATTAAATGTCAGTAGGATGTCATTTTCCCTTATCTACAGAATTGTCCTACACAGTAGACATTTGTTACTGTCGCTCACTTTTCATACTTTTAAACAATTTCTTTTGTTTTTGTATCATTCATGCTCTAAATTGTGATGTGTTCACATAGGTTCAAATCAAATGTTGGTTAATATGATCTGATATATATTTAATTGTAATGTATTGTATTTAATATTTGCTCTCTGAGATCAAACATAAAGTCAATACATTTACAGAAAACTCCTTCTGTTCATGCCTTTCCAACATCAGATTCCTTCTCTGTTTTGTTAACTCACATACATATTCAACTACATTTTATATTCATGCTTTTATTATGTACTGTAAATTAAACATACTCTCACTAGGGGTTTGCTGTAATTCATTGTTGTCAGCCCATCGCTATTTTCATTGTTGATTTATGTGCCCCTCTTGGTATGAACCACCTTGCTCAAAGTGGTTTTTCTACATGCTAATCTTTGCTCCAAGGTGATTCCCCAAGTCTCTTTATCTCTGTTTTCAGAAATGAACTGCAGAAAGGAAAGGCTGTATCCTGCCAGGTACTAGCTTGATGTTCTTTTTAATGCTGGTTCTCTGCAAAACATTATGTGTAATATTGCTTATAGATCTCTGACTCAGATCATTGAGTATTGTTAGTATGTTCTCATATTATATTCTGGAGATGGTACACAAATTCATAACCTGATGGATGATTTCTGTTCTGCATTCTGCATTGATGAGCTCTCACTGACAGTCACTCTCTTTATTTTTCTAACGGGAGAGGAATATTTAGTTTAAAAAAACCCAAGGTGATTTTTGTATTTAATGAATTATTTGTGTCCACCAAATGTGGACTGATCAACAAATATAATACGCAACTCTCTAAAACCATGTTTTAGTTGCTTTGTGTTATCATGACATAAGGTATACTTATACTTATACTAAGGTATAAAATAAATTCTTGAAGTATAGGGATATTTCCATTAAATCTATTATACTATTTCTCACTTTAACTACAAGTAGAGTGGTTTTAAATTACAGAACATAGTACATTTGATGTTCAAATTGTAGATTATTACAGAATAAAATCACAAAGACTCAGTTTCATAACCAAATTGTATAAAGTCTGAATCTGAAAAATAAATAAAAGTGTGGATTTTTACTATTGAAAGTTAGAAGTAAATGCTTGCTATAATAGTGAAAACAATGTGAAACAACAAAATTAAATCACTATTGAAGGGCATATAAAAAGAAAGTCTGACAATGACAGAAAAAAATGAAAACAATGTATTATTAGCATTATTAGTATCAGTTTTAGATTAGAATATTTAATGTTTGACTCTAGAAAATTAGAATTAAATAATTCCAAGTACCTGAATCCTTAGTTACACATTTAAAAATCATTGCAGACAAAACAGTGATAATGACATGAAAGCATACTGGTTTTGCAAATGATTCCAATATATTGAGTGTTACACCTTTACAAAGGATTTGTATTATATTAAAATATTTCTGGTATACTAAAGCATAGAGAGGTGTCCATTTTATCAAAGCAAGTTCAAAGTTAAAAAAACAGAATTCAAAGTCATTAAAATGCTTCATTGCTCTATTTTGTAATTTGCTAAGATTAATGATAGGCAATGAAAAACATATACTCTAAGGAGTTATTTAATTAGCTGAGGTTTAAAATAATAAGCTCCACAAGGAGTAATGCCGCATGTGAAAAATGCAAGAGAACAAATCTATGTGAAACTGAACTTATTACTTATATTACTATAGATATACAGCATAACCAATGCAATGAAGTTTTACATAATTTATGTGATAATAGTCTGCATAAAGCATGCAATTTGGTTATGAAATGTATTCAAATGAAGGAATACAATACTGACAGTTTCTCATTGCTGATCATATGCGGATGGCACATGAATGCAGATATTCACATTGATTCACATTGTATCCATAGCCAGTGGGTGATCGTCTGAACAATTTTCTGCATTATGTTTGTTGTTGACATCATGTTGTAGATTCTTTTAAGGCATTTTGCACTTTATTTCTGTGATCATATAGCACTAGGAAACTAATAAACAGTACAGAATGAATGGTAGAGATCTAATATCACCTTCAAATAAAATTCCTTTCGGTAGTGCTGAAATACACTGACAGTTAAGAAAACAAAATTACTTACTGTCACTATGTAAAAATCTGCTGGGTTATCACTTGTATGAAGCCTCGTAACAAAGTGCAGTTTCACATCAAGTTAAAATGTGTTTTTACTGACCAAATAACCACCGTCAGAAACTTTCTTTGCAGTTTATTTCTTGTTTTTGACCCCTTTTTTCTAACGGGGTAAACGTAATGACATGTCAGATGCCAGTGTGTGCAGTTATCAATAGGTGGGAGCATACAAAAATGTGTGTGAAATTTAAATTGGTTATGTAAATGTAAAAACAAAGGCATAATAAGCAGAGAGGCAATTATTGTTTTGTATTGTATATAAAGAAACAAAATTTTCTTATCTTCAAATGGATTTTTACTGATCTTTAAAGAACTTCTGTTTTCAAAAAGAGGAATTGAGTATCCCAACAATTCAATGTTAAAAAATGAAGTATTTTAGATATATTTAGTTTAGATGGTCTTCTTTTTTAATGTAATTCCTTTATGACATTTTGAAGTAATATGTTTAAAGTCTAATAATGTAAATGAAAAAATATAATTATATTGATTACAGTTCTTTATAGTATTGTCTTATGACCCTTGGCTTAGTGGAATATGAGAAGTTGTTGTGCTTTTTTAGCATTTAAATGTTATCATATTTTCAAAGTGTTATTTGTAACCCATTCATTTTTATAACTCAACAATTCATTTTCTAATCACTTCTTCCAGTTCAGGGTTGCAAGAGAACTGGAGCCTATCCTAGCAAGCAACTAACGCAAGGCAGGTTACATCCTGAATGGGACAACGATCAGTTGCAGGGCAGACACAGATGCACATACTCACGCTTAGAGCCAATTTTAACTCAATAGTCATTCATTGTAATAAGTACATCTTTAAGTATACTACAGTATTTCTGTAAAATTAAAATCTACTGTCGTGGTGATGAATCACAGCACTTGTGCCAGATATAAAAACTTAAAAGGAGGGAAAACAGAGGAGACGCAACAGAGGCACCCCGTCAAAAACTATTTAATAAATCAGTTATTTAAAGCACTACCTTCAGTTGCAAAGTGCTTTGCAAGTCTATTTACATGACTGTCAGGAAGCTGGAAAGAAGTGTCCAGTTTGTTCTGGCACAGTTTACAATTCACCTGCATGGACACTTCTAGGGACAGGCTGTTCTGCTGACTTCACATTTGAATCATACAACAACGTCTTTATGAATCAGACATACCTTATGATTTTTAGATTCTTTAGATTCATTTAATTTAAACAATTTTAGTCTTTAGAGTAAAGGTAAGCTGAATTGACAAGTTTGTAAGGCTCCTGTGCCTTACAGAAATAGTTTCTCTTTCAATTAGGAATAATTCTGCATACACATTCTGTACCCTTTGTTTAGTTTTTATAAATTGGTATGCATCAGACACATTCAGCATGCTTTGAATTTTGGTAAAAGACAAACAAAAAATCAGAACACTTTCTGGCATTTTAATTATAGCTGGTACCATATTGCTTTCCATGCTGATATTTTGCCAAATTCTGAAGCATCATCCTTTAACTTTAATCCTTTAAGTTTGATTGAGCAAGAAATCAACAAAACTAATTAAAAAAATGTGGATTTAGATAAGATATTTTACAGGCAAGTACATGTATGATTCAATGCTCAAATTGAAAACTTTCATACTGTATGTGAAAGAAGTTAAATGTCAGAAAACAGTAAAAAGACAAGTAAAAAATAAAATATGGTGATTGCATTAATCTTGACCTCCTTTGCTATGTCAAAGAAAAGGAACAAAAGATTGCTTTGACAAGCTACACAATTAACGGAATGACCTCTGTCTGTGTTTAATAATAGTTCACATAATTTCAGAATAAATAGCACCTGTCTCTTCCTTACGCAGGAATTTCATGCAAAGACTCAGTTATGAAGAACAAGGAGCTTTCAAAACAATTCAGAGATAAAGTTGTAAAAAAAAATTAAAAGGCACTGAATGTCCTTTTGAGCATGAAAATGTTGATCAAAGACAAGTGGAAATTGTATGCCATCCATACACTTCCTAGATCTAGATCTCTCCAAACAGATCTGCCAGGAAAAGAGGAAACTGGTTAGGGATGCCACCATAAGACAAGTGGTGACTTTGAAAAAGCTGGAGTTCAATGACTGTGATAACTTTTTGTCTATAAGCAAAGTGTTTCATGTGGCTCATACTCATCACCGTTTATCACTCATTTGACCCTATCCGCATTGTCAAGCATGGTCATTCACAATATTGTGTTATGGAGCTGTTTATCATCAGCAGGAGCTAGAAATCTTGTTAAGTTTGAAGGAAAAACTGATGTAGTAAAATACAAGCAAATCTTAGAGGTAAACACACTTCAGTCGTCTAAAATCACCAAAAAATAATTATATAAAGACTCCCAACTATAATCACTATTAAAGAAGCTTCCACTAAGTATTGAATCATGGTGGTGAATAGCAAGTAATATTTTAGTTTTGATTTTTCTTTTGCAGTTTATGCTGACATGTAAATTCTCTTTCTCATTAAAATGATCCAATCTCAGCACTCAAGTTTTGTTTAAAGAAATTCACTTTAAAACATCTTTATACAACATTTACACAATTAGATCAATGAGATCTCTGTATGTATCAAATTTGTTGCTGCTTTATTTCAAGTCCACATTATCTTATTGTAAAAAATATGGTATTAATATACATGAATGTTCTAAAGACAATCTAACAAAATTTAGTAATCCAAGGTGAAAGGCTGATCTGTTTCCATACTATTAAAATATTTAATAAAAATATAATATATTAGCCATGCCTTGTGCCCATTGCTTGCCATGACAGGCTCTGGCTACCCTGCGAAATTAGAAGAAACGGTTAGAAAATGGATGGGTAATAATAATAATAATAATAATAATAATAAAAAAAAAACGTTATTTTATATAGCGCCTTTAAAGGTGGCTTCTCAAAGCGCTTTACAGGATGACAATAACAATAAATAAGAAGAATACAACAATAAATAAAATAATACACAAGATAAAACACAATTCCAATATATAGAGGAAACCGTGGATGGTGGTACTAAGAAGAGCAGAGGGGTAAAGAATGGAACCAGTTAAGTAAAGGCTTTTCTGAAGAAGAGGGTATTGAGTCTGGATTTGAAGGAGTTTAGAGAAGGTGACTCTCTGATATCCTTGGGCAGAGAGTTCCAGAGCTTGGGGGCATAACAGGAGAAGGCCCTGTCACCCATACAATGTAGACGGGCTTGGGGGACAGTAAGGAGAGCAGAATTAGAAGAGTGAAGGTTGGGAGGTGGGGAGTAGGGCGATAATAGTTCAGACAGGTACTGAGGTGCCAAGCCATGCAGAGCCTTATAGGTGTTACAGATTCGGCCAGTGAAACCGAAACCAAGTAGTGAACCCACTTGCGGGAGCCGATAGAGACAAGTCGTGATCCAAATACCGTAGCCGAAGGAAAGAGCCGAGAGTACAGGGGAAGCCAGTGATCCAAACAGGGAGAGAGTAGCCAAAGCCAGACCGTAATCCAAAACCGTAGACGAAGGAGAGAGCTGAGAGTCCAGGGGAAGCCAGCGAACCAAACTAGGAGAAAGCAACCGAAGCCAAACCGTAATCCAAAAGACATAGTAAAAGGGGATAAACCAAAGTCGGAACCAGAACAGTACGAGGAGGTAGAAGGCGTAGCGCAACTAAGTAGCTCGAAAGGGAAACCAATACTGAGCGAGGGGGTAGGGAAAGACTAATGCTTAAATACCAGATGAGACGGAGGTGTGGTGGTGAAAGCGTACACTGATAGGTGGACTAATGAACTAAGGTTACGCCTTCTTCTGCCTCTTTCGTTGCCGAGAGGCAGGGACCGTAACAATAGGTGAGCATGAGGATTTTAAAGTCTACACGGAATTTGACTGGAAGCCAGTGCAAGGACTCCAGGATAGGAGTAATGTGAACACTTGCACTAGACCTGGTCAGGATTCTGGCTGCTGAATTTTGGACATACTGTAGTTTGTTCAGAGTAGATTTAGATACCCCGGCGAGTAGAGCATTACAGTAGTAGATTCGAGAGAATACAAATGTGTTGATCAGCTTTTCAGCCACAGTTAATGATAGCATAGAGCCTAGTCTTGCGATATTTCTGAGGTGAAAAAAAGATGTTTTGACAGTATGCTGCACATGTGGGTCGAATGTTAAGCCAGAATTGAATATAACCCCAAGGTTTTTCAATTTTGATTGAAGCTCAAGTACAGAGCCATCTACAGATAGGGTTAAAGGACTGGCTTTACGAAGTTGATGGGGGGTTCCAATAAGCATGACTTCAGTCTATAATATATTAGTAATATAGTTATATATAGTAATATATTAATATATTAGTTTTACTTACAAAACAGAAAACCACTGATATATAGAACAGTTTGTTAGAAAGTGTGATAAGGGAAAATGTATCTATGCCATATAACATGTTTAAATTTTAAACCACATATTCTGAACTTAATTCTGGATAAAAAGAATAATGCAACAATATCCAATAATGCAACAATGAGATCCCTGAAGCAATGAGAATTCCGTTTTGTAATATCCTAACTAGTGGGAAAGAGCAAAGAAGCTTCCATATTGCATCTAGTTTGTAGGTAATGACTTGAAATTGCATCCAGCACTGCAATATAAAGATGGAAGGCAAGACAGTTATTGAATGTGAACAGTCATAGCAACCTGACTTAAGAAAAGTGGATCAGCTCTTCCATTATCTTAACCTGCTTTCTAAGGATTTACAGTGGTGTTTTACAAGCCTAGACATATAGTATAAATGTTTTACTATATTTAAAGACAATGTACTTAGCTGAAGTGATTGATTTATGCATACAAATATATAGTACAAATATACACTTTTGCATATTTATATTTGGAACAGATGGTCTTTTGCACAAGGTTTTTGGCACTTTTTAATGATGAACTTAGAATTGATGGATGGGCTATGAAACCTGTTACAACAAGAATTTGGACATGTGCAGTAATAGCTTCAATCCCTTCCCTTAAATTAAATAAAAATAAGCATTATAAGCTTGAGCAGAACCCATTATGATAAATTCAACATGAAGAAAAAAAAATCTTTGAATGCGGGCTTGGTCCTGGTATTTTCATTTTTTTCCTACATATATTCTACATATAGAATATAGAACAATAATTGTGCTTCTTTTGCACGTGCAAGAGGTGTTCATTGTTTTTTTTTAGCATTCAAATAAAACCCACATACACTAATAAGGAGTATTGAGAAACAATGTCATAGAGACTCCTTGATGGAGGATACATTAGTTTTTTTCAAACTTTGCTATTAAATGCAAACAAAAAATAAAAAATGCTAGCTCCACATAGGCACGTTCAATGATGGTTAGATGCTAAAATGTGCTATAGTTACAACAATCTGGATATTGTAAGCTTTAAATGATGTTTTTATCTACATTGCATACTTTTTAAATAACTGATCTCTTCAAAATCACACATTCTTTTTATGCAACATTTGTAGAAGAGACAAAACATATAGCCAAATGATTTTTATGTTTTTCATCTGACAAGTCTTGTGAATTCCTCCTAAAAACAAAACACAAAGTAATTTCCTTTTGTTTTCTGAACAGTTGTTTTCTTCATGCTTTTTTAAAATATTCTTGCTCTTTCTATTCTGAAATATTTAGCACACTATTTCCAACACTTGTTTTTCAGTAGTTGTTGCTTCAGGCAAAAAAAACTGTATATTCCACTGTCAGTCATGTAGACCCAGACATCACAAAATAACAATTTCTTTACAAATCCTGCTTAACTTGAAAGCCTTTATGAAAATGGATTTTAAAATAAGAATTAATTAATGTGGATGCATTCATTTCCTGTTAGGTATTTTGGATGGTTTTGTAATGGCATCCATAGAACTGAGCCTCTAAGACAAAAAGTGGCAGCGTTTTTATCATTATTATTCCAAAAGCAACCTCCCTTCCCCCATTCGCTTCACAGTAATAGGCTTGTCTCTATCACAAAAGGCTGAACTTGACACTTGGCTGATGATGTCAATGGTGGCAGGCAGTTTGACGGACAGCGCCAAACCGCACTGTAGCCCAGATTCTACTAATTAGCTCTTAGCAGAAACTCCAGTTGATTTAGGTGGAGGCTTATCAAAAAATACACCTTTCCAATTTACTATGACAGACACCATGTTACATTTGCGTGGCCTTTAGGGGAGGAACTAATGACAGCTCTGTTATCTAGGATTGAAGCAATTGTGTGCTGTGATAAACAACCAGAAAAAAGGGCAAGCAGCCTGTTTCCTGAAGCAGGATTGTAATGATAATTCTTTTTTTAAAAAATAAGAACGATCAAGAAAGGGAAAGACAGTGAGTTGATGCAGTGAGCTTAAGCAACTTCTGTACCATATAGCAAGAGAGCAGATTACTCAAATAAAATTTTTCCAGGCAAGGATTATGAATGGATTTATTACAAAAACATTTTTGAAGTTTAAATTTTCCATTTATGATATACATCACAGAAAGCACCAATAAAGATAATGCCAGGAACCTCTTCTGGGGGCAGTGGTATAGAATTACCATGAATAATGAACCTGCTAGGGCTGCATTGTAATCTTTGATTACTTAGTAAGCTTTGTGAAGAAACAGAAAAAAAATCACAGAATGACCAAAGCTTTGTGTACATGCAATTTTTACAATTCTATTTTATTCTTGATCAACTTTCAAATACATTGTGATTCAATACTGTATATACTGTACATGTGTGGGTATATTATTTATGTAATGCTTTTGCTACAACTGGAGCACATTTCTTAGGAGCCAGTGAATGTCTCACAGTGCCACCAAGTGTAAAAGAAAGGCAATAAAAGCATATGCAGAAAATACTATTATCTTACTAAACATGATAGTATATTTTGAATACTGTTCATGATCAATCAGCCTTTAAACATGCAGGTTTGAACATTTTCAACATTTTTTTGCTTAGTAAAAATGAACAGAATATAACAGGCACAGATAACAAGAAGAAAGAAAAACATGTTATTAACAGCTACAAGGTAAGGAACTTGTGTAACATGGTATACAAGTTCAAATTCCATTATGTAGTAGACAGGGTAGACACATTCTCATTTGTTTGCCAGTCTGATGCTCTTCAATATACCTGTATGTGCTAGACGAAAACTAGTGACAAAGAATTAAAAAAAACAATATCTTGCTATACTATATTGTTTTTATGTAAAAAAGTAAGGGACATATCTGACATATTTTGGCACTGTAACAAGAAGAGTGGTAGTTTAGCTCATATGGACATGTAAAATGTAGTCACAGAAAAAAGCAGATTTAGTTCTCCAATCAACAATAAAACTTATAGTTTTCAGAATGCCATGAGAAAGCCATTTGTCCCATCTTTTTGTTATTTTTGATGCTGAAACAAACCTAGAGAAACATTATCAATATCAAAAATATCAAAATACTGAAAACCAAATGTGCAATGATAATTCCAGAGCATATAAAGGGGGATACCCTTTTCAACTACTGTATATCATTATTGAAATGGAAGTACTTTATAAGCACCTAATAAAATCATTTGGAATTCATCATTTTAATATAGTTATTTTATTCCCCCAGCCTCTAGAAAGCAAGGACTGTCCATAAAATAATTACAATGAAATGAAAGATAATGCCTGTCAAAAAGATGAAATACTTATCAAATCTGACGTTTAATACATTGATTTTAACATTTTGCTGAGTTAACATTCTTACTACTGTATGAATAACTTGATGAACCTGACAAAAAAAAGAAGCTGGGTAATAGACAGTTCATGTACATTTCATTCTGAAGGTCATAGATTTATTATTGTGTTAAAAAATGTTGGCTCACAGTGTTGTCAAACATAATGTTTTGCTCTAGAAGGTAAGGATGGAAGCTGGATTTCTTAATCTGTAGCCCTTGGGAGTAAATGTGACATTAGGATGGGATGGGATGGGATATTTCTTACATTGTATTGTAATTACAAATGTAAAACATACTTTTAAATCTTTCTTTCAGATCATTAGAAATACAGGCTTTTATATTGTAAACAACAACCTGCAGCAACTTTCAAGGTTTTTTGATTCTCTGTAGATTAGAATTTATTTAATTATTTCTAACACCAAAAATAACACCAACACTCCCCTATTTATGGTTTAAATACATAATATTATTTTCCTGATATTCATGGGTATATGAATATCATATTGTATATTGCAGAGTAGCATGCTCTGCATATACTGTACAGTACCTACAACATTTTTTGTAAAGACGTACCTCCTGTTCTCAGTTTTAAATGTACTTCCCTTTAGAGTTTCAACTTGGGCCATCTGGTTAATGTTCCATTGATGAGTCTGATGAAGTCCATTGACTCTGCCACTACCTTTGAAAATTTTGCATACTTGACTCCAGTCCCTTTGAAGTCTTCATTGTTCAAGACTAAAAGGATTTTTTTAATCCTATTTGTGTAAGTTACTCCTTTGATTACAGAAGTGGATCTGGGTGTCCTTATCAGAATTGAAAGCAGAACAGCAATATCTAATATAATTAATTATAGCACTAATGGGATCAACCAGTAAAGGGTGTCATGGAGAGTGTAAGTTGACCCTACACTCCAGAACGCACTGTTTACATCATAAGCTATGTCATTATCTAGCACTGACTAGGAATCCCCAAGCAGAAATTCATACTATGTCAAGAGTTACTGGGGTTTGTTGGCTTTAAAGGTTCCTTAGTCTGTTGTTCAACATCGAATCTTTGAACAAAAATACGTTTTGTCATGTCATGTCAGGTCATGTGACATCATTCAATAAAACCTTTAATTTTACATAGTTTTCTTCTCTAGTTTTGTTGTAAGCCAATATGCAATATAAGTATAAATATATATATAAGTATAAAATATATTTTCTGGACTTTTACCAGAAGTACTTAAACAAGTCAAAGTGTGTTTTGACTAGCTATTGACAAAGTTACCTTGCCTTGTTTGACTCCCTTGCTGTTTACAGTATACCATTATTCATTCTAACAGTTCTGATGAACAAGCAGATCTACAGTATATATTGTAATCCTATAAAAAAGCTAGTTGGTTAAATAGACATTGCAGATTATGATGACTGTTTCTTTGCTTTTCTTTGTTATGTGGGATATCTGCATTTTATTGCTTTAAAGGCTTTCAAAAAAATTAAAAAATAACAAGGAAAATATTTTCTAACTGTCCATTACCGAATACTTAGGAAAACTATAATATAATCAACATTACAGCCTTGACACTCTATCCAATAATGTGATATACACTGACAAATGCAGAGAAATACATTCATCATAATTCTCTTGTTTTGCAGCATAAAGAGTACCCTCTCATTCATTAACAAACATTCACAGTCATGGGTTATTGTCTTCCATGAACATGAAGGTTAGTGGATAAGCCATTAAAAGATCTGCACACTCTCTAGCAAGTTTTCTTAAGAGATATCTAAAGTCTTGTGCTAAATAATCTGGTCACGAAGAGTATTGGTGGTGCGGTGGCTCTCTGGCTAAGGATCTGTGCCTGTGGCTGGAAGGTTGCCGGATCATATCCCGCAGCTGGCAGAGGAATCTTACTCCGTTGGGTCTCTGAGCAAGGTTCTTAACCCCAACTTCTTCAGGGATGCCATTTTAATGGCTGACCCTGTGCTCTGATCCCAAGCTTCTCTCCTTGGTCTGTGTGTCTCATGGAGAGCAAGTTGGGGTATGTGAAAAGACAAATTCTTAATACAAGACATTGTATTTGGCCAATAAAGTGGTCTTATGTTATCTTACTACTTAATAGTCTTGTTTTGCCTCCTGACAAAAAGTGCTCAAAGTGTTGAGCATCTTCCCAGATATTCTTCCTACACCTGGTTCAGTCAAGGGCCATGCTCTCCTAGGAGCTGATATCAGTGTTACATTTCTATGAAACATTTCTTCTGACCTCCTCTGATGTAAATGTATTGACTAAGATGGGAGAACAGAAATATAGGTACATATTCTGCTCCAATGTATCCACTAAGCAGTAAAATAAATTGCCAGCCTCCCCATGTACAGTAATTAAATTAAAAATACAGTATCACAACAAAAGTTTACATCTAATGTGAATTTTTAAAGAAGTAGTATCCGTTAAAGGAGCTTATGAAAGCATTCAAATCTTACTACACTGCTTGGTTTACTCTCTCTTCTTTGTTATCATAATAAACAATATATAGATCCTGCCATTCAGAATGCTTGCTGGATAAAGCAGCAATTTGTGATGCACACTCCTCAGAGCAACATACTGCACTGGAGTTTTTTAAATATTCTGTTGCAATATTTTGTAAAACCTCCAGGTAGCACACTAAATGCTTAACCTGGCATGTGGCAGCAATTGGGCTATTGCCAGAAAACACCTGGTTTTGAATCCCAGTCAATGCTTGAGACAATCTTTTTCCAATTGTAGAATTTAAGTTGTATATTGTTTAGAGCAGTGGTTCTCAAACTGTGGTACGCGTACCAGCAGTGGTATGAGGAGCGTAGCCAGCTGGTATGCCATATGACCCTGGAACTTTGTTGTGTACGCTGAAAAATCGGGACGGGTTTTCATATTTTCTATTTTAAGACGTGTCGAATATGCAGCCTACGATACAGCGCGCGCTTATACTTGAGTGGACACAGAGCTACAATGTAATTCTATACCACTTTATAGGAATTTGTGCTACAAAGTAAGTGACCAATTGTATTTAAAAAAATGTATCTCCAGCAAATAGAGAGGTAGGAGAATGTGCGTGATTTTGGAACAATGCCAATGTTGTAAACACAGGAATGCATAGAAATGCATGCTAGGAATGCTGATAATCTTGTGAGCACGGGAAAGCGTGATATTTAACAGAAAAATATTTAAGAACTGTTCTAGGTTAATTTGGGAAAAATACACCGAGTGTCTCTGTGTTTTGCTCCCATGCACATGAAATAAAAATGTAAGCTTGCGGATTGCTAAAGCAGGTAAGCCCCACACTATTTTTGAACAACCTTATTTACCGTTGGCAAAAGAGCTGACACATATTATGTGTGGAGAAAAAGCTGCTAACCAGCTCGACCTGCTGCCCCCTCTGAAAGACACAGTCACTCATAGAATTATTGAAATGGCGGATGATATCAAAAGTACACTGGTAGAGCACGTTAAGATGAGCAGATGCTTTTCACTGCAATTAGATGGGTCTGTTGTCGATTTGGCCAATTACACATTTACGTTAGATACGAGTTTGAGGGTACATCCCATGAGGACTTTCTGTTCTGTAAACCGCTACCAACAGGAACTACAGGAAAGCACATATTTCAGCTTCTGAATGAATTTATCGAAGAGAATGGCATCTACCGGATAAAATGCACCAGAGTTTGTACAGACGGTGCTAGAGCGATGACAAGCCGACACAGCGGTGTAGTTGCACGAATTAGAGAGGTTGCTCCAGAAATGAATGGATGCATTGCAACATCCACCGTGAGACCTTTGCCGTCAAGAAAATGCCTGATGATCTAAAATCTGTTAGACTCTGTTGTGAATTGTATCAAGGCTCCAAAAAGAATTTAAATCTGCTTTGCTCAACTAAACAGGCTCACCCCTCTCACTGAAATGGTGCTTTTTTATTGTTTATTTTTATTTGTTGTTGTTCCTGTTTTTTTTTTCTGTAAAGCACTTTGAGAAGCCACCTTTAAAGGTGCTATATGAAATAAAGTTTACTATTATATTATTTATTATATGTGTGTGAGTGTGTGTGCACACTGTTGGTCAATGTTGGTCATTGATAATTTCTTGGGTTCCTATGAGAAGATGACTTGTACTATAGGTGGTACTTGGATGCTTTGGTTTGAGAACCACTGGTTTAGAGTTTTAAACTGTCTTACAGTATGTTAAATATTAAGTTAATTTAAAAAAGAAAGTAGGGATATTTTACAAAAACAAAATCACTCAGTTGGATATATAAAATGTTTATTATTATACTGTAGCATGTTGTGAATGCAAGGAAATCATATCCACAGATATATCGAAACAATAATGTACACGTTAAGAGTTCACTGCAGTGTGACCTACCTATACTGTATAAATAAATATATTTTTTAAATAAAAATTTTAATCTTTTCCTGCAGAATGTAAATTGAATATTTTTATATACTGTATTTTAAAAAAGCAATAGTCTGTACAAGAATGTAACTGGTCACCTTCTGAGTAGCAGGCAGCCATCTAAACAGCTGTACTAAACTACTGTTTGAGTGCCACGTGCTACACAGTCTATGAGTATCTCATCGTCCAGTATGACTGTAAGGACTGCAAAAGCTGTTGAAATGAAATGACGAAAACATCAAAATATTTCAAAAAATATTTCCAAAATATCTGCAAGTGATATTATTATTATTATCTGCCAACATTTCTTTAGTTACATAATTCCATATTAATATTTCCTATCAAGCGGTATTAAATAAAATACTACACAAAAGATTAAAATTAATAACAACCTTATTATATGTTCTTAGAAAAGAATAAACCATAGCTTTTAATGAAGTATCTACACTTTATATAATTATATAGTTAGAACAAGCATGTCAAAATTTTCCAAAATAACCACCATAATTTACCAAGTTAAAGACTTTAATGCATAAAATGTTTATGAAGAAGGTGGAATACTGTTGTGTACTTTATTTTTTTATATTTACCTACCCCATCTATCTACTGTATGTACATTAAGTATATATTACTTATGAAAACATATGGCTTTAAAGCCACTACTGTACAGTACAGTATGTGTGAAACATATTTTTCATAAACAAAATTTAAGGGTAAATTGTTTTCTTATTACTTGTTGCTGAAATTTTACATTACATTAGGTACATTAAGTATATATTATGTTATAAATCTGTTTTTGTTTTCTATTACCAAAATTTCCATTTAGTTGTACATTTCCATATTAAGCATAAGCATATTAAGCATATTAATTATGCACAATAAAGAAACAGATTAAATTAAGCAATCGTTTCACTAACATCTAACACACCACAAGTGCCACCTGTTGGTCGTGTTTGGCCAGTGAATTACATAACTCAATACGCTGAATTACAAGTAATGCATTTGGAAGAAATATTGTGTGTTCAGAGTGGCTGCATCTGTCCTGTATTAAGTATTTTAACAAGGTTTTGTTATAATATAAGTGTAGTAAGAATATTTAACAAGGTTAAGGTTATTCCAAACTGAAATATCATGGCCTTAATACATGACAAAAATTGTAAGCTACACTGTTAAGCAACTTTAGGTCTTTGTCATATCATCTGCAATATGAATGACTACATTATATTTAGTTAAACTCCAGACTGAAGAATTTTTAGGGACTCTCTGTAGCATTCTGTCAAATTGCAGTTGACCTGTTACAATCAACTCCAACCAGGATTAAAAAAATGCTGGATTATACTCTACACATGTGTTTATGGTTAAAAGGTTCTATTTTCTTATTGATTTCTCCATGGTATTCTTTACCAGAGTGATGTGTGATGTGTTTGACAATTTAATAGGAAAAAGAAAAAGGTCAATAAATGAAATAGGTGCATAGAAACCTATATGTCATTGTCAGTTTTTGTAGGATTTCACCACTAGTGTGTCCTGACATCTTGATTCACCTTTTCCTTTTTAACAAATTCTGGAGATTTCTTTGTAGTTTTTAGTATCTCTTGAAGCATTATCTACAGGATTCCATATGGTCCAAACTAAAGCAAATGTACTGTATGCACCAAATGATTTTAAAAACATTTGAAGGCACAGTAAACAAGGAAAGGCTATTGTATTTATTACCTGTTTGAGTCACTAAGCAGCATAGAATCCGCACTTCAGGATTTTCTGTATTTCTTTCAAAATACAGAAGATTGCACTGTTTTACAAAATACAATTTTTAATACTCTATCCCCATCTGTGAGTTACTGCATTTTGACAATACAATAAAGAGACTTTCTCCATTTTCTTTTTTCTGCAAGCTCTGGTGTCTTATCAGTTTCCTCCTGTGTTTCAATATTCTATTTCTAAGCTTAATGTTTTTACATAATGAATAAACCATACAATGAACAGACTCATCAGGCCTTTTATGACTTTTTTGTAACCTTTGAAGGTGTTTGTTCCAAGCTTTTTATTTAATTCTCAGCTATGTGTAGGTACTATTAACTATGAATTTTTAACTCCACATTCAAACCAAATACTACAATTAAAAAAATAAAATTAAAATTAAAATAAGTTGGGCCAATTTTGGTTCACATAAAAAATGGTTAATTTATGTAATTTAGTCATATATCTTAGTCTTATTCTGCAGCCTCTGCCTTTATCATTAACAAATTTAAATGATTGCAAATGTTTATAAATGGAGAAACAGATAATGTAAGAATACTTTGCCTTTGAAGCAGCTTCTTTTATCCAATTAAATCCATATTGAATAAATAACAGAGATTTTTTTCAACTGCAAAACAGCTTTCCTTTTAGGTCACTTTTTAAGTGCTAGCTGTGCCAGTGAGTGAATGAATGGTAGGGGTGGATTGGTATCCAGTAAAAGGAACCCATGGGAGAAACTAAATTTATGAATTTTGTTAACTTGATTCTCAAGTTTTCCCCTCAGTCATATGTTGCTGTGAAAAATAAGCTCATTCTGAAAGCACTTGCAGACAGCCGCACAGGCATCACTGAACCAATCAGTCAACACAACATACTTTCCCAACGAGGCTTGGAGTGACCTTGAAAACTATGACAAATGGCATTGAGGGTAGAGCAGACAGAAGTTTGCGATAAACAAAAACAGTATTGACTGTTGTAAAAAGACTAAGAGCTGATATATAGTCTCCCCTTTTGAAGTCCAATAAATTTGCAAACATTGCATTGTGCAGATGCCCAAACTTTGTCATTTCTAGACTGGAAATTGGGTTCCTAAATAAACTATGGCACAATATTTACAGTGTTATTCTTAATCACAGCTTCAGGTTTATGGCCTTCAATACTCTATGTAACTAGATGTGCCAGGTAATCATTGTTATGATTCTGCAGGCAGAGCTTTTATCTCACTGTATAATCATATAGCTACAGAGTGATGAAGTCATCCATTAAATTTAGTTTACTCAGAAAGCTTACAAGCTCAGTGCTGTCCTCAGCAGTCTTACAGTTTTTAGCAATCTTATTTGTGTTGGTGCTGTTTTGTTTGGTAAAAAGCAATATTAAAAATAGGAGTTGTTTTCAAATTGCAATCTAACCTTTCTGCTGTAGAAAGAAGAACATATTCTTTGCCTTGGCTTGAACCTCAGATAAATAGTAAATGATGCTGAGGGGGGAAGGGAATAGCAGATATCTACAGCATATGGTCATACCGTGATATAGGACATAGCAGCAGCTTTCAATCAGGGAAGAAGCCTGTGGGCTGTGATTGTGATGAGATGCTACATTGGTACTGCTGTATCATTAAAAGTTACCACAGAAATGAAATGGCGCCAGATTTTCTCAGTTATGTTAAAGCTAAGAAGATACTCAATAGGATTATTTAGTGAATGAAAAATAGGCATCAGCGATAATAAAGGAAGGAAAAGAAGCATTAGCTTTTTCCTGTATCATACATTACATTATTGCTCTGAAACTCTAAGATATAATCTATATTCAAATTAAATTAATTTAATTGGCAAAATAGGTTATACTACTAGGTTTCTATAAACTTTAAAAAAGAACTACAGTAATAACATCATCATCATGCTTGTTTATCATATTTACATTTTTGTAGGCAGCTATATTTTTTTCATAAATTACATACAGTACAATTCGTTGATAATATCATGAAATTAACTCAGATTATTCTACATCAAAATACTTATGAATATGTTAGTATATTTATGTTCAATTTTAAAATAACAATTGTATTTAAAAACTTTTACAAGGGAGACACTATGAGGTGCCGTTTAGGCCATTATTCACACTTTACCTCTCATACACACACAACATACTCTCACACTCTCCATTTTACCTCTCACATTCATATAAAATACTCTCACACTCTCCATTTTACCTCACATACACACAAAATGCACTCACATTCACTAGTTTTACCTCACACATAGGCATAGAACACTCCTTCACAATGTGAACGTGAGAGAAGTGCTGTGCTCCAAGAAGTAGGAAAGAAATCAACCTCAACCACATCAAGCACTAAGCCAAGCCGTAGCTTTAATTGATAACATTTTAGCAACACCAGAAGAAAAAGCTTCATTGTCATTGGCTACGATGCCTGCGACGAAAGTTCTTCCGTCAACGCAGCATGCAACTACTGAAATAAGTTAACTACTGTTACTGTACTGAAATAAGTACTTAACAATTATTTGTGTAATTCTGTAAGAGGTCAAATTGAGAGTGTGAGAGCATTTTGTGTCTATGTGAGAGCAATTTGTGTGTGTATGAGAGGTAAAGTTTGAGTAATGGCCTAAACGACACCTCATAAGATACTGCCACTACATCTTCAACAACAAAAAATTATCTCTGCATTAGATCCGTAAGGTATCACCATGACTAAAGTCATGTTAGGTCAGCTGTTTAAACAAAACCAAGAATCATTATGTGTATGTGTTTAGTGAATAAACAAGACAATATTAGTCAGTGAGGGAGAAAACTGCAGAGTAAGATGTCGTTAAGAGCATTTTTTTGCTCTGTTTGAGAAAAGGACCTGTTAAATTTGTGCTGTTGAAATATACTGTACATGAAATTCATATGAAAACATGCATTTTATCATGAGAAAAAAATGCTGACATTTTAATTTATACAATTGATTTAAAATATTGAATATTAACTTATTTCTTGCATTAAATATGTTTTTAAGGAAAATGTGGGTGGCACAGTTGCTCAGAAATTAACATTGCTGCCTCACAGCACTGAGGTCATGAGTTCAATTACAGACCTATGGTGCTATGTGGGGTTTCTATGTTCTCCTTGTGTTCGTGAAGGTTCCCTCTAGGTGCTCTGGTTTCCTCCCACAGTCCAAAGACCAAACTGGTAAGTTAATTGGCTTCTAGGAAAAGTGGCCATGGAGTAGATGTCAGTGTGTTTATGTCTGTGTGTAACTTGTGATGGACCGTTGTCCCTTACAGGGTACATCCCGTCCTGTGCCCATTGCTTGCTGGGATAGGCTCCAGCTCCCCACATTACCCTGAATTGGACAAAGTGTTAGAAATTGGATAGAAGGATCTCAGTGTCATAAAAAATAATAATCAAAATAAGGATGTGAATGTCACATAACTTTAGTCACACTTATGGGAGGTAAAGAAAAAGTCCATTACTTAGATAATTAATCCCCACTGTGGCTATATTCAGGGCAAGGTGCAAGATCATCTTTTTAGGTCTTGGTGACAAGAACTGCACCTCCCACAGCTCCCAGGTCACCATTTTTTCTTTATTAACGTCAGTGATTCTTGGGTCAAAGGACACAGCACCTGCCTCACATCTCTGGGGTCCTTTTCTTAAAGGTCATCAACCTTCCACACCTCCAGTAACACTTGGACTGTTATGAAAGTCTTGTTTCTGTGTTTCAATAGACAATAGTGATTAGTTAGCCTTTAAACTTTCCAGGGTTTGGTTCTTTTGTTTTTTGATTTTTTTCTTTAGCAAGAGATTTTGTTTTTCCTTGTCCTCCCTTTTGCTAGTTTCAAGTACTGTTTCTGTAAAAAAGATCCTCTCCATCAACCATTTATTTTGGAAAAGGGCCTGGCTTAGCTGAGACTGCAGATTTTCCACCTGTACCACCTTTTCTTTCACTTCTGTCTCTACACTGGTAGGCTGGTGTTGGAGTTTAGAAAGTGTGCCCATTTCTTACAGGAATTTTACCAACTCTGCCTACAGGCTGTAGCTCTAGCTATTTGTCATTTGCAGCTCATTGTTCACCACTTACAACTTCTTCTGAAGTGTGTGTTTCCATTATGTTTGGCTGGACTGTAGTTGGCTGATCAGGTTCTCACACACAGTCATTTTAAGCTATGATTCCTTTTTTTGCTGTTATTTAGCCCATAGAGCCTCACTCTTCTTTAAGTTCACTGGAGAGTTTTTGCACTAGTGCCATAGATACTTCAGCTCTGCCTGAATGATGTGGCTGAAACTCACACTTTTTCAGTTCATCACTCATTTCTTTTCATTTTTTTTGGAAACTTGCATTTACTTTCAGCCTGGCTGGAGTGCAGCTGGCTCTCCATCTGTTTGGTGTTCCGCTGGAGGGCATCCCACACAGTAGCATTCTCCCACAGTAGAGTGTTTAACAGACTACCACAACCATTTTCCAGCTGCTGTTACTGGATCTGAGCCATCTTTGGTGACCATCTAATGAAACTCTGTGACTTGGTCTCAGGATCTGGAGCATACTTGTGTCTTTGGATCTGTAAGCCATTGATCATGGACACTCAACACTTTTTTTTTACTCCTGAAATAGGCTTAGGCTCTGGAACATTGTTGTTCATCTCTCTTTCTTTTTTCTTGTCTTGGAACAATTGCCATAAATGAAGCTTATCCCCTTGACACACTGGTTTTGGGAGTCGCTCCTCCTGCACTTTATGTTATTTGGCGACCAGACCTCTTTCCTGGGCAGAAAACCTTTGGCACCAACTCCGCTACTTCTGGGATGGCCATGGGAAGCTCTGATCCCATCACTAATCAAGTACTTCCCAGAGCAGGAAGGCATGGATGGCTAAATTCATTGGACTGCAGCAGCAATGTCAGTCATACCCACACCACTCACACTGCCACCCTAATTTTGGTCCTTTTGGGGACACTGGACCCAGTAATGAGGGGGATCAAATATGGAAAGTCCTGCCAGTCCAGACACACCAACACACTGCCCATGCCAGAGTATTCAGTCAATCACTTTCATGACTTCCTTTTCTTCTCCAAAGCCTAACAATTTTTGAAGATGTCTCATGTCTTCCCACATATGTTTTCTGTAACGAACAAGGCCATTGTGTAGTTTTCTAAACAAAAATAAAAAGAGAAAACAAATCTGTAGTAGCCACTTAACACTTTTTATCGCCAGAGAGATCCTGGGTCTTGGCACCAATTTGTGATTCTGCACTGAGCTAGGTGATCCCAAAGGTCTGAAAGCACAGAAACTCATGATGACTAGAAGAAGTGAAGTTCATGCATCTTTATTGTATGCCTTTTCAGCTTATTAAGAAGCAAAACTCACAAAACCACTCAACCACCACTATGACTCTCGTGCATGCCAAATGCATTCCAAACAAAAACCTTATTTACCCATGTAAGAATGTGTATTTCCATTACTAATAAAACAATAATTAGATCATTATTCCTCACTGTGGCTTCTTCCAAGTATTAGAGACCATATAGTAGCCTCTAGTGGTTGGTTGGCTTTAACAGCAGCTCCCTCTTAAATCTGCCTGCCAGAGATGTGTCAACATAAACTTTTAAACATCTTTTAAATGTAAAAAGACTTAAATCTTTTCCTTAAGTAGCCTCTTCTAGCTTAGTGTGTATGGGTATTTATAATTTATCTTTACTACCTGTATGCAAAACCCTCCATTTATGTTTACTGAAAATTGCCAGGTGTTTGTCCAGTTTTCAATTTTATACAGATATTTAGAATTTAATTTGCTGCATCTGCAGTATTTGGTAATGTTCCAAACTTGTTAACAAATAATTTATTTACTATAACAGAATATACTGTAGATAATTAGTATATATTAAGGAGAGCAGTGATCCTAGTAAAGATCCTTGTTTTACTCCACTAATTATCTCTCCCCAGTTTGAGTATGCATCCCTTACTTGTATTCTACAGTATATTTTCTATTTAATAAACCAATTCATCATCCAAGCACCCTGAATGCCTGTGTCATACAATTTGAGAATTAATCTTTTTATCAAAATCCTTCTGAAAATCTAAATACACTATATATTTCCTGCATATATCCACTACTATCCACTTTTGTTGCTTGTTCAATTAACTTTTAAGATGTTGGTTAGGCAAGACCTACCATTTGTAAGTCAAGTCAACAATTTTCTAGGATCTTATTCCTGTATAGGTGATTCTGTAGTTCTTATAATTATTTCCATAAGCTTAAATGAAATAGAGATCAGATTTATTGGAGTGTAATTACTTGGTTTAGTTGTTCATTCTTTTATGGATGGGTATGTGCATCAGTGGCTTCTGAATAACAATTGTTTCTTTGAGCGGAACTGGTAAGGTACCATCATGCTATAGGTATTTAAAAATCTCGAATGCTTCTAGTACCTTAAACACTTCTGTGGCTTCTGCGTAAATATTATGCAATACAGGAATTTGTCCTTCTGTTGCCTAAGGGAAAATTATTGACATTTTCTTTAATGAACACCTGAATGAAATATTGCATTTCTGTCCCTAACTCACATTTTTTGTATCAGGATAAAAATGGTCAATATCCTTAACCTTTTATTAGCTCTGTATTGTATTCTAAAGTACTAGAATATGAACATGTACAGATAAAGTATTAGTTCATATTTATTTTTTGATCATATTTATCTTCACTTTCTTCATTTGTATATTAATGATATCAGCCTAGAATGCTCAGAATGATAAAATCATTGTGTATGTGACACACATCAGAATCAATTGTTGACTATGCGATCTGTGTTTAATAAGTAGAGTGACAAGAAAAAAGGAAGCTAGAAATAAAGGTTTGGCCTAACAAAAGAAGATTGAAACACTGTTGAACAATGCAGGGAAAATTACAAATACTGTATGAGGGAAGACATTAAATCCAATAAACCTATGTTGATGAGTCAAATGATAACTGAAAAGAAATACTGAAGGTAACTCTATTCTTATATGTTTTGTAACATTTTGATTTAATACTAATACTTTATATATGTTTAAAACCAAATTAATTGTTTACAATTTCATAGTAGTTGTGGCTGCTATGTTGAAATTCTTCGTTAAATAGAAAAAAGTTAGTTAAATAGAAAAACAAATCTGTATGTTCGTCTGCCAAGGTTTATTGCATGATGCATTTAGAAATGTATTATGTATACTGCATATATAATGGCTTGCAAAAGTATTCACTCTACTCCAGTGATGCCCCATTTTGAATTTCAAATTATGTCTACACTTTTTTAAGTTGAATATTTAATATTTATATTTATATTGATATTTTATATGTTTCTGAAATATACAATTTGTTTGAATGCTCCAACAGAACACTTTTTTATGGATAAATGAAGTGAAAATTCAGAAAACGTAGTGAAAACATTTAATCAATTTACCTTCGGGATCAATAAAGTCTTATCTAATCTAATCTAATCTAAAACCAAATGGTGAAAAGAATAAGCAATCAACATCCTTTAGTGTTTTACCTGTACTTGCCTGTCACCGATATTAGGTAATAATAATAACATATTAGGTAGTTAAAAAACAGGATAGAGTATGTATTTTTTAAAAGTAAAACACACACTAAATTAATAAAATAAATTGTAATCCAAATGTAACGTAACATCAATGATAGTGTATAATGTAGGTCTTGGATGTGTTATGGTGCTCAATATCAACAAGAGACTTTTTACTCAATAATCTGTTCAAATAACGATAGTTTAAACCAGCAATTATGAATCACAGGGAAGAGACAAGATACAGTTTTTTATACGCTTGCTTCTTGTTGTTTGATACAGCTTTGATATGGATTTTATGATGATTTGATATTCACTCCACCCACTTTTGTCTTCTGCGTATAAATACTGTTTCTTACATAAGAATGTCTACAAGCAAGAGGAGGCCATGTGGCGCATGTTCTTTTTCAGAGCATAAACTAGTGCAACTTTTTTCATATCCCTTCCTCCACTCCATCGTCACCCTTACAGCAACTTTCTAGCTCATTCCTTTGCAAATAATAATAATTGCTTACACTAATATAGCGCTTTTCTGGACACTCCACTCAAAGCGCTTTACAGGTAATGGAGACTCCCCTCCACCACCACCAACGTGCAGCATCCACCTGGATGATGCGACGACAGCCATAGTGCATCAGAACGCTCACGACACATCAGCTATCAGTGGGGAGGAGAGCAGAGTAATGAAGCCAATTCATAGATAAATAAGTGTGAGTTCCATCAGCCTTGTCCTTGCAGTCAAGTTGCTATTACCTCAGCCTTTACAGGCAAACCAAGCCAATAAATTAATCTGAATTACATGTCTACTTTGTTTTAAAAATGATTTTACTGTACTGTTACTTTTTTTTTGCATTCCATATATTGACATTTGCTTCTTAAGTGAGAGTTTATAAAACATTTGTAAAAAGGAAATACAGTGTGTTTTTACATATTTTATTTGCACATTTAGAACCGCAGTCTTGCAGAATACATGAATGAAGGTAATTTTCTAGATACAGATGCAGCCATTCAAAGTGCGCGTTACAGACACGTACCGCAGGTGGCGTCGCGCATTGTGACGCAAGATGACGCGCGGCACCGCAGTACGTGATTGGTTGACCGACAGGGGCACTCGTGGTCCGTTGGTCTGTCGTAGAAAGACTTACAGTAAACGTCTTTGCTGTGCCCGTTGTAGATATTGAATTTTACCACTGAAGGGAAATCTTAGTAGCTGAGCATAAAAAGAATAGGAGCATAACGCGTGTGAAGGCCATAAATGATATTAATTTTGGAACATAAACATACAGTATTACAGTATGTAAACTGTATATGGCTGGTCTCGGTACTTTAAAGAAAAAATACACACCAGTATTCCATTTCTCCCTAAACATTTTAAGCATCGAAGTCTTTAACTAAAGAGATACCGGAGTCAACAAGCATACTTTTAGAATTTGATTAATAGGGAATATAATATGGAATCGCGTATCTAAAGAATTTAATAACGATATGATTATATTCGTGTACTGCGACAGGGCTGTGTAGGGCTGTTTCGCCTCCCTCTTCATGTAACTTCCCCTGTAGCCTACTGGTCTACGTGCCCGCTTACCAAGTCACGGGTTGTGTGTTCAAATCCAGCTGGTGCTGGACTTTTCTTTTAACAAACATTTCTTCGAAAAAATAGAATAGCGATATTATGGACAATCAATTGACTTTTATATTTCAAAATATCACAACATGATCGATTCTAAGTCATTTTTGATAACAATGAATAGTCACCTTCTTCCCTTCTGACAACGGTCCCTGCTTCTGCTTCCTGCTTCTATTGTGTGTGTGTGTAATAGAGTAAATTTTTATAGAGAAATGTAGGCTGGACAGTATGCGATACAATATAAACATTTATATTGATTTAAATCGTGTTTTGATTTAAATCGCAAACGCGTGTTTAATTATATGTGTTTTTTTAATCATAATCAGGCTAATGCAACATAAATTGATACAGTATCTCTGTCTTATTTTTAGTAAATAAAGTGCATTTTTGCACACTATATGTGCAAACGTTTTATGATATGTCGCTGTTGTGAATGTCTGTGGACATGTGCTGGCTGGACAGGAGGCTCCACTGTACACAGAGAGCTTAGAAGACAAAGATATCAATTTATTTTAGTCAAAAATTTATATATCACCTTTAAAAGTGGAATCTCAAAGCAAAGTAAATACCCAACACTGATTGAACCCATCTGCCATGCTAATAAAACACCTTGAATTGAATTGAATTGAGGGAAAGAGGGGGGCAGGGCACGCGGCAAATAAGATACACTCCATAGGCATCCACAACAGCAACATATTTAACGTTTTGCACATATAGTTAAGTTATTACTTGGTTTTCAAAGTCGGGAGACATTAGAGGCTTGCCACACCCGGACTGTTAAACCAACGCATTAGCACGTCAAAGCCCATTGAGGACCCGGGCGCAATAATTGTTTTGTCCCTTGATTTACTGATCTGCATTAATTATGGAAATCGAGTTCCTGCTCTGTGCAGACGACCTGGTCCCGCTGTCGCCCACAGAACAGAGGCTGCGCCAGAACCTGGCACTGCTGGAGCAGCACTGTCAGACCTGGGCGCCGACAGTCAATCTGGACAAGACCAGAGTTATGGTTTTCCAGAAAAAAAGCCAGACCTCAGGGAAACAGGTACAAATTCACACTTAACAACACATTAACACCTAACAACGGGAGCAGGGACGAATTAGGCCAGTACCCACTATTGTTAAACATACAGAAAAGGATATTAAAGTATTGAATATTAGTATTGGCCTTAGTATTAGCCATACAGAACATTAAAGTGCCCCTTTTCCATTCAGCAGGTGCCTGAGCCGCTGTGTCCTATCTTCTGACAGTCGCCGTTGTGAACAAACATTTCTTTGAAAAAATGAGACGTTTCTCTTGGTCAGAGATATAAATATATAATATATAAATAAATTAAATTTAACTAACATGTGAAATAGCGTGTGAAAAAGTGGTAGTTTAAGCTTTTCTGCTAATATAATATGGAATCGCGTATCTAAAGAATTTAATAACGATACGATTATATTCGTGTACTGCGACAGGGCTGTGTAGGGCTGTTTCGCCTCTCACTTCATGCGACTGTACCAGGAAGAGGATTTCTTTCTATTCGAAACGTGTATTTTAAAAGTTTAAGAAGTAAAAACCTTACAGCGTACACAGATTTCTAAACTGATCAGGATCGTTATCTTTGTCTTATGCATAATAATGTTCACCGCTCTGTCCAGCAAATTAATAATAAACTTTATTTTATATAGCGTTTTAAACGAATAAGTAATTAGATTGCTCATAAACCTAATCACTTGCTTTTTCTTTTTATTTAGGCTCAGATTTCAACTATAGATCGTATTATTAATAACCATAATAACAACCAACCAACAAAAACAACCATATAAACATAATACCAACCAAAAACATAGATAAAGACCACAATACAAAATCAAATATATCAAACCATTATACTCTCACAAATTCCTCCAATTATCATAATCCCGCCCCTTATGCAAAACCAAACCCTCCTCCCATCCCAGTTTATCCTCTTTATCATAAACAAAATCCACCTCAATTTTCAACATAAAGCATTACTGCTTACTGGGTTTTTGAGGGGGGGGGGGGAGGTGTCTTTCGCTGGAAATCTCGCCTGCTTCTACTTTACGAGTACAACCCCCTCTCTGCAGGAGTGCTGGCTGTGACTAATTAAACCGGTTTCACAGGTATTTTCAAAGTAGGCAGTACAGTGTTAACTGGTAGCTGGGCTCCTCAATTAAATTGCTTTAACATGTTAATGCGTTGGTGTAACAGTACGGGAGTGGCAAGCTTCTAATGTCAACTCGACTCGATTGGAAGACAATGAACGTATTTTAGCCCTAAATGAATTAATAGCAAACATGGTTTACATAAAAGACATTTTTCCAAGAAAGTTTATAATAATGCGATCTATAGTTGAAATCTGAGCCTAAATATAAAGGAAAAGCATTTTCAGAGAGCAATCACGCTGTGTTTATGTAGAAAAAGCGATTAGGTTTATGAGCAATCTAATTACCTATTCGCCTAAAACGCTATATAAAATAAAGTTTATTTAGAGATGAATGATCAGTGTCGCAGTTTAAATAATTTTCGTAGGAGGGCTTGGACAGATTCCAAGTGCATTTTTGCAATTTACGTTGTAATACAGTTTAGAATACAGTTAGTCTAAGCTTTATCAGCTTTATTTATGGGTTGCAATTTAGAAAAAGTCAAAAACCGCACTCAAAATGCAATTTAGAGCTTTCTGGCAAGGGTAGACACCCAAATTATAATGTAACATGCCACTGTTTGTGCATGAACAAAGTTATACTGCAATTTTCCTTAGATACGCGATAAAAAAAATAAATTTTTTGAATCCCCGGCGGAACACACTCCATAAGAATCAGCGCTTTTATACAGTATATCGCCTTTAAACACATATATTTAAACACGCGTTTACGATTTAAATCAAAACGGGATTCAAATCAATATAAATGTTTATTTTGTAACGCATAGGTGACTATTCATTGTTATTAAAAAGACTTAAATTCGATCATGTTGTGATATTTAGAAATATAAATTTGTTTGGTGCGAGTGAGGTTTTATTTAATCTCTGACCAAGGGAAATGTTTCATTTTTTCAAAGAAATGTTTGTTAAAAAATAAAGTCATACAGTAGTTCCATGGGATTCAATCACAGACCATGTGACATGGGAGTCAGGAAACTAACACACAGCGCCACCAGATTTGATAACACTATAAAAACGCTATAAAATAATGTGACTAGGCACAGAACAAGTTTACAGCACAGTACAATAATAAATGCTGACCATGACTTTAGAAGCATAAATTACCTTACACTCAATTTACACACAACTGTCTTTAGCCCTCTAAGCTGGTTCATACAGAAATGTAGAGATCCAGGCTCAGAACACACAGCTTCATTAGCGAATACATATGCAGGACAACTAGAGAAGACGTTTTACAGAGGATGGATTTTTAGAAACATCCCATCAGTGACATCACTGAAGTCAACTCCTACTGTAGGTAACTGTCGTGTGGATAGTTTCACAAGAATCAGACAAAGGTTTAAGCATCGCTTGTTCTAGATAAAACTGCAAAAAAAAACAACAACCCATAATGTACTTCTTTGCGGCTCTGTTTGCCCAAATCATATATTCACAACGTGAAATTAGAAAATAATATTACGTAACCAAAATCAGCAATATGGAAACAGAACCTGTGTAATTGTTGACAGATGATGTTCTCGTAACATTTTTACAAGACAAACTACAACATTTAAAAAATGACTTGTATGTACTTGATATCTCTAATCAATCCACGGCGATATAGTTAAAGCAGTCGCCGCACAAAACGAAACTAAAACGCCCTGGGCATACCGTTTCGCGCTTCTTATCAGTTGCTCAAAAGTAATTTGACCGTATGAAATGCATAATATAAACCTAGAAACATATACAGTACAGTACGTGAGCAGTATTTACGTAGTATCGGTGTCAAGACATACCTCTCAAATACTGTAAATCAAGTTAAAAATATCTCAAGACCGATTCTGGTCATAATGAAACCATGTTTCATGTATGTTTTCTTTAAAGTACCGTGACCAGCCATATACTGTATGTTTATGTTCCAAAATTAATATCGTTTATGGCCTTCACACGCGTTGCAGTATGCTCCTATTCTTTTTATGCTCAGGCACTAAGATTTCCCTTCACTGGTAAAATTCCATATAAATATTCAACACTTAAACGGGCACAGTTAAGACATTAAATATACATATACATACTGTATACAGTACAGTTTGCATACGGTAATATGTTTATGTTTCTAAATCAATCTCTTTTATGAGCATGTGAAAGGCATGGTGAATCGATTCTCAAAAATTACTGTACTTTGCATGATTGGAAACAAATGCGTGATTGCGAAATGCTGTGGTGTTACTTTTACAAAGATGGTCAATGAAAAAAAGAATGTGGACCAGGGCAATACTTTGAGTTTACAGCTTGTCCAAGGTCATTTATTATTAATACTATTAGTAATATCTTCGTTAAAGACTTTGATGGCTACAGCTTAAACATGAGAGGTTGAGCTTTATTAGCTCCACCTTGCGGAAATTCCAGATACTATTATTTTGCTAGCGGTATTTACCGGTAACTTGCGGTATTTACCGGTAACTTGCGGTAGACTGCGTACCGGAAAATAATGCGGTATCGCCCGCGCATTTTGAATGGCTGCATCTGTAGTAATAAGTAACCCTTCCGCTTTCAAAAAATTGGAATTTGGACCCCTTCTAAACATCATACAGTGTATGTCTAGGGAACTTAATTGTAGTTTATACAGAAATGTCTTTGCTATTGTTCATATGCAGTAGAACATACAGTATATATATAAAAAGCCCCATGATGATAACATTTTAAAATGATAGCTTTAGTGATTAAATGCTAAAAATTACATAGTACCCTAACAGAGAGTAACAATGATCTTTGGCAGACACTATCCATAAAAATTGTGAACAAGTAACTAGTTAGCCACAGCTAGAAAAGGTGATTCTAATAAACTGAGAGAAAATTGCATGCTTTTGCTAGAGATTTGACATTTCACCAAGGATCAGCAGCAGAAAAGTGCTAGTGTTGAGCTGTAAAAACACATTTATGATGCAAATTTATAGTTTCTGTGCTGTATGTAACACTGTTATGAAGCCTAAACCGGAAGAATATATTTAAAGCACTCAGATACTGTATAACAATTTGTGTTACTGAAAAATAAAAAAAACTCCATCTCGAATCTACCATAAAAAAATTAAAACTAAAAATGTATGTGCTACGTATTTCCTGATGATGAATATCTGGCATCCATCTGGTTGCATACACATAAAAATGCTGTACCTAACTATTTGCAAAATATAAGTGTAAACAAAATGAAAAAACAGCAAGATCATTTCAGAACTCAGGAACATTTTAGATGTATATCACTACTGTTATACCTTTAAAGCAATGTGCCCAAATTTCTATAATAGGTGATTCTTTTTACATTTGAATATTTGTGAAAAGTCAAATGAAATAACAAGGAAGATGCCTTCCTGTAAACTAATTGTAGTATTTTCCAGAAATGTACATCTTTTAGAGATGAATAGAGAAAAGAAGAAGTCATTGTAACAATGTCTATATACAAATAAAAACAATTCTGTAATTTAGTTAAATCAGTAAATTAAAAAATCCCTCTATATACAGTACATTACAAATATATTGAATAGTTAAGGCTCAAAAGATGTAGAAATCTTTAATTTAAGTGGGAGATTAGAGTTTAGCCTAAGAAGTGCTGATTCAGAAGGAGGTTATGCCGCTAGTCATAAGCTCCCAGAGGCTGTGGCTCACTGCAATTCATTGATTCTTTTCTGTGATGAGGTGCCTGTGAGCCTGGAACTTATCAGTCCTCTGCCCAACATGAAAGCCATGCTGCTTGTCTTGTAGACTCACAGTGTGAAAAGAAGCAGGTGGCTTGACAATTTATGTTTCAGTGGATGTTTATGTTGTTTTTGTTTGCCGTGTGCTGCTGCTGGGAGGTTCTGGCTGTACTTCCAGTTAGATGTTACGTAACAGACAGATGTGTCTATGAACTGCATTTTTAAATGAAAATAATCAAATTGGAATTAAAAAAATTGATTTCAAATAATTAAGAAAACAACTCATGCCTGCCTGTGCCATTAATATCTCTTATTTCAAAGTTAGACCAAACATAGTTTTTTTTAAAACAACATTTATGGTAAATAAGAGTATCTGTTCACCGCAGGTAAAATTATTTTAGAACACTAGGTGAAACTGAGTGATATCTTTCCAAAAATGGAAGCTAAAAATTATTAGCTGTCAGTAAAAGTATTCATTGTCTGCTTTATAATAAGTGAAACTATCATATAAGGGGTATGATCTTTTCTGTAAAACATGCCATTTTTGTATTGTTGTATTATTGCTCAATTTTATATGGTATCTCCTTGGGTAGAATGGACATATTTTATGCTCTGTATTAAAATAATATTCGTATTGAGTCCACATATTAACATTTTTCACAAGATGAAAGTGTCTTTGTGCAAACAATTTAAAACATCATTCAGGTAAAATCCATTTATAACTAGAAAAAAACATTAATTGGAAGGTACTGTAGCCATCTCAGCAGCATGATTGCTCTAAACTATAATTTATTTAAATTATGGAAATCTTGGACAGAAGGATTTATGCTTAAATAAAGCTAATTTACCACTCAGATTATAGTATAATTATCCTGAAAATTGACCATTCAGAAGTAAAGGGAATCAATTTATATGCTTCCTTGCAAAGCCTGAGTCTGTTACTCTCTTATTGGAGCTGAAGCATATTGCCTATTAAGACATAGAATGAAATAAGTGGCTTTGGTGACTGTCATAAATACAGACCATTAAATGAAAGATTCTTGGCCATCACCTAATGAGAATTCTACACAGTATCTATTTTGTTACTTTACTTTTCTGCATTGATTATGTAATAATATATTATAAGAGGCAGACTTGGCAAGGTATTTTCAGTCATGAAGTTTGGTAATGAAGGTGTTTGGCCAAGATACATGTTAAAAAACAAGAATTATACAAGTGCCACTATGATTCCAAATCCATGAAAAAATGCAGTATTGTATTACAATACCTGCAGCATCTAAGAAAACCACAATATATGCTACAGTGCATTATTTTTACAAGGTAGTAAAGGTAAAGGTTTCATCTATACAGAATATACAATCATATTGTCTGATGTGATTATGTTGTACCTTCTCCCACACAACCCCTGCAAATGGAAAACTACTTTGTAGATTGAGGGTGGAGGCCTGATGTACAGTATAATACCAGAAGGTAATTGACTGTCAGAAATATACCATCTGAAGACAGTTTTGAGAATAATATGTTGTGTAACAAGAATACAGTGTTGTCCAGGTGCATGGCATCTTTGAAAAATGAATGCTGATTTTTGAAGAATTTTTATTTGTGCAGACTGTTTTTCATTCACCTACCTTTTGAATTTTAATTGCAAAACTCAAATGAATGACCGAGACATTAATGAATTAATATTAACACATTTGCCAAAAAATCACTGATAAATATGTGTGTGCCTAAAAAAACTATGGATCAGGATGCGTGCTATTTTGTGGTCAGGATTTAGCTTGAAACAGCCCAAGCACTGTCAATTCTTTGTTGATATTTAACATAATTAGTGATGCGTGACATTCTGTTTTGACAATGGTGTCACTCTTCTGTTTCTGTATGTGGAACTCACAACAACAAACAGTCATCTAAAGTAAATTGGTAAATGAAATGAAAACAACACCTATTGTATAATTGAGACACATGTACAACATGATCACGAGATGACACATATAGTATTGTAACGCTTACGGCCGTCAGGTACTGTGTAAGAGCCGGCGTACCAGAGCAGGTGACGTCACCGCCCTTCCCTATGATAGCAGGACTACAGCTACTGGGCTGGAGAGAGATCTCTCTCTAGCTCACGGGGCTAGGTCGCTGCAGAGAGACGCGGAAGTCCCGGGTTCGAGCCTCAGTCGGGATGGGGCCGACCAGATGCGGCAAGGGCGCCCGCCTGAGCCCCCGTTGCGTTACATTTTGGTGTCAGAAGTGGGATGGGATAGCCCTTCGCCGGGGACGGCGATTTAAGCGGGGGAGAGTGTAACGCTTACGGCCGACAGGTACTGTGTAAGAGCCGGCGTACCAGAGCAGGTGAGGTCACCGCCCTTCCCTATGATAGCAGGACTACAGCTACTGGGCTGGAGAGAGATCTCTCTTTAGCTCACGGGGTTGGGTCGCTGCAGAGAGACGCGGAAGTCCCGGGTTCGAGCCACCTATACTTTGGGCCGACCTGATGCGGCAAGGGCGCCCGCCTGAGCCCCCGTTGCGTTACATTGGTGTCAGAAGCGGGGTGGGATAGCCCTTCGCCGGGGACGGCGATTTAAGCGGGGGAGAGTGTAACGCTTACGGCCGTCAGGTACTGTGTAAGAGCCGGCGTACCAGAGCAGGTGACGTCACCGCCCTTCCCTATGATAGCAGGACTACAGCTACTGGGCTGGAGAGAGATCTCTCTCTAGCTCACGGGGCTAGGTCGCTGCAGAGAGACGCGGAAGTCCCGGGTTCGAGCCTCAGTCGGGATGGGGCCGACCAGATGCGGCAAGGGCGCCCGCCTGAGCCCCCGTTGCGTTACAGTATGATGATCTGCAGAGGTAACAAAAGATCAGTTCTTCATACTGCGTCTTGTGTACAAATGTGCCATATTGAAGACAACACTTCTTTGCTTTTTTCCAAAAGGGTCTTTTCAGAAGTGACTTCATTTCAGATATTCACTTCAACTATCTGATAAGCAATGACCTTGAACTATATAGCAATGTTTCTGCTACTATTTAGTGGTTTTCCAAGCTTTCTAATTTTATACTTAGACAATCGAGACTTCTCTTGAAGTACCATAATTAATAACTTATTTATTGCTGTTTTTTTCTCTTTAAATCATTTTTAACATACTGATGAAAAAATGATGAGAGGGTTGTAGAACAATTGTTATGTGGACGAGTTGTTATGTACTACAAATGCAACATTCCTTTCTCAAAATGTTGTCAATACATATAATACATTTCTATTGTGAATAGAAAAAAAATATTTGGATAGAATATTTTTTCACTGTAAGCATTATGAGCTATTCTAAATGTAAATAAATAAGGGGTTAAATAGAAACAGTAAATAGAAAATAAGGCAGCAAGGAAATATTTACAGATGCAGCCATTCAAAGTGTGCGGCACAAACATGTACCGCGGGCATTTGGCTATGTCATCGCGCGTCATACCGCGGTATGTGATTGGTTGACCAACAGGGGCACTAGTGGTGCGTTGGTCGGTCGTAGAAAGATTTAAATGTCTTTACTGTGCCTGTTTTAATATTGAATATTTATATGGAATTTTACCGCTGAAGGGAAATTTTAGTAGCTGAGCATAAAAAGAATAGGAGCATAACGCGTGTGAAGGCCATAAATGATATTAATTTTGGAACATAAATATACAGTATTACAGTATGTAAACTGTATATGGCTGGTCTCGGTACTTTAAAAAAAAAATACACACCAGTATTCCATTTCTCCCTAAACATTTTAAGCATCAAAGTCTTTAACTAACATGTGAAATAACGTGTATAAAAAGTTGTAGTTTTAAGCTTTTCTGCGAATACGCTCGATACCGGAGCAAACAAGCATACTTTTAGAATTTGATTAATAGGGAATATAATATGGAATCGCGTATCTAAAGAAATTAATAACGATATAACTGTATATGCATAATGTCCATTTATTTATGCATGAAAATATAAATGCACTATGTGCATCAGTCCTAGTGTACAATTGTTTAATATTTGACCGTAAGTGATGTGTGAAACATTTGATCAAATATCATATAGTGTATATTGTCCACCCATTTTAAGTGGTTTCTTCCACTTGGGGGAAGCAGGGGCAACAGAGCCTATCCTGGCAAGCAACTGGCATAAGGCAGAGTGCATCCTGGTTGGGAGTCCAGTCCATCACAGGACCAACACATACTTAGGGCACATTTTCCCAGAAGCCAATTAACCTACCAACATGTTTTTGGACTGTGGGAGGAAACCAAAGCACCTGTAGGAAACTCACACAAGCATGGAGACAACATACAAACTCCATGCAGATAGCACACCAGGTTTGGAATTGAACCCAGGATTTCCTTGAACTGCAAGGCAGCTACTGCTGCGCCTGTTGACTTGTGGGAAAAAGGCTGGTTTGTCAGTCTTGATGTTATCAGTCATTAATCCTAAAAAAATAAAATGTAATATTGACCTGCTACATGTTTTAAAATATACTACAGTTTTTGGCATAATTTAGAACGCATATCCCCTGTTTGAAGTAAGTGCTTCTAGTCCTGATAGTTAAAATATAAATGCAAATATCAGTCCCTTGATAATTACTGTTGGGAAGGATTTTACAGCATGTGTACAGTAGCTTTCTGTATGTACTAGAGCACTAGTAGTACAGAGAACTGTAGAACACAACAGCACAGTGATTTATATGTGTGCTTCTTTATGGCACTCAATTTAAAAGTTTCTGCTACAGACAGTAAATATGTTTGCCCTTTCAGTTCAAATCAACCGTTTCCTTCAATGCTTCTAGAAATAAACAATATGCATTTTCATAATCCTGTAATTTCTGCTAAAAGTCATGCTTTGTACCAAATAGGTAAGGTTGTGTAGAACAGGAAAAAAAATACCAAAATTTAGCTAAGAAGATCCTAAATTTGTGTCTGTATAGAAAATGTATTTATATATTATTTTGAAAGGATTAAACAAATAGTATCTTCTTGCTGGTAATTTCCTACCTTGATTTTTTTCGACAAAATATTGACAAAATGACGAGGTACAGAATGTGAGAATATGTAATATTTAATTTGAACATTATTTTTTTTACTTGGCAATGCAACTGTGCTAAAAAGGGATACTGTTGTCTGTTAAAATAGTTTTAAATCACATTCTTTTAACTATAGTATCCTTTGTTGCACTTTATTGTAAAATTAATATTTATAGTATTGATTTGCACACTTATGGTTATTTTCAGTGCACAAATAATACTATTTAAAGGTGTGCTTTCATAGAATTAAACATACATTTACATTGTTTTCTGGACATTATTAAAGCAACAAAGGGAAAAGTAGAGATCAGTCATAGTGCATGGCTCTTTTTCCGTCAATAATTCTAAATGTAAATAGAGCATTTATAAAATATTAAATGTATCTATTTCTAAATTATGTTACAAGGTAAGAGAGAAAATACAGATGACACATGAGTTTAACATTTCAACTTTTAATTTCACAGATTTATGAATCAGACAATGACAGAGCTAATATGGCCATGAACATTTTTTGTGTTGCATGGAAAATGCTGTGATTTAATCTTAACTGGCATCTTTTTGACATAGAATCATCAACTTCTATGGACATTAGAACTTGCAGAATTATCATGTACGGAGTAGAAACTAAGTTTTATATTTTTATATTCTAGTTGTGACTACACAGAGGCCACAATTACAATCATTTTAAAGAGAGTGAGGAAATTTGCAAGCCTATGATATCCAAATACTGATCATAAACCCCACTGAGCATGAGCTGACTACCCTTCATCAACCCATTGTAACAGAGTTCCATGAACCTGTGTTACAAAACACCATCATTCAAAATGTTTTTAGTTTAGGAATAGACAGCAGTTTCACATTCTAGTACTGCTGATCAGATCCACACACTGAATAATACTGCCACAGAATACAGTATTAATTAAGTTCATACTTTGGCAGAGATATACTGTATATGCTTCCATAGTAAATAAATGTACTCATAGTCAATATATACTGATGGAGAAAGGAAAAGCAACACCTCCTCCTCCACACTCTGGTCCTCCTGTCTGTATGGAACAGGCTGAAGAGTGACTCATCCGTGAAGAGGACCTGATGCCACTGCTGACGAGTCCATTGCAGCCTTTGTCTGCCCCAAGCCAGTCGGGTGTGACATCAAGGAGTTGTGAGCAGAGAGCCTTTGACAGGTCACCTTGCTCTAAGGCCAGCAGCATGGAGCCTCGCTATCCTGTCACTGATGTGTGTCTGCCAGCAGTTTCAGCAGAAGTACAGGTGGCAGATCTGAAACGATCTCTCAGATGGACCAGTCTGATGTGTTGATCCTGCTGTGGTGTGGTTACATGAGGGAAACCGGATCTTGGACGATCATCTGTTCTGCCGATCTGCTGAAACCTTCTCTGCAGTCGGGACACAGTGGAGCGGCTTACTCCATAGTGTCTGGCAACACTGTCACATGACATTTATGCCTGCAGCATGTCAATGGCCCTTTCCCTTGCTTCTGGTGACATTAAAGGCATTATGCAATGCATAGATAACTGACTAAGTGTGGCGTTTTTCTTGCAGTGACCTAAGCTTTGAATTAAGGCCTTTTTAATTGTGATCTGATCAGGCATTGCTCCATCTGGACCTCGTGTACCTAATGAGCTTTCGTGTGATTGTCAAGTTGCAATGCCTCACTGCACAAGCTGTATTGCTGGTCAGAGGGCTTAAAACAAGTGGACAACTTTTTGTGAAAGTTTATAAGCTATAACTATAGTATTCTGATTCCAGAAAATGTTGCCTTTCATTTTTCCATCAGTATATCTACTTCCTAAAGTTCCTAAACTTCAGAGTCATTTAACATCCATTCAAAGTGGCATGTTACTGTACATAAAGAGAGAAATTAAAATAAATAAATACATTTGAAATTGTTTGTGAATTACTTTGATTTAAATTAACTATATTTAGTTGCTTTTGTACAAATATTATTTGTATCTTGAGATTATAAGATTCTTTAAGATTTTTAGATGATTGATTTAAAATTTCCTAAATTTATTTAAGGCTATGTTCTTTTACATACAAAATTTGAATTACAGTACATATTAATTATGTCCTAGGATGATAGAGATCTCTGATGTAGTACATACTAAAGATGTTCATTGACCCTTTATACAATCAGGTATAAAATGCCTCTTTTATTTTTTCTTGGAAATGGATTGTGCAAAATAAAGCTTATAGCAACTTATAAATTCATATACATTTTGTGTTAGAAAATGCATCAAATGGATTACAACATTATCAATAATTACTGTGTCAACTGAATTATATCGTACACTGTTAATGACATTTTATTAATTAGTTTTGCAAACTTACAGAATGATTACTTTCAGCTTCAACACTGGCTTCAAGGCAAGAAATAACTTTGCAAACTGCCCCAAATACAAAAAGATGTGCATAATGATAGCATTTACATAATAAATAAGAATCAGTGGACATTACTGTTTTAATATATTTTGACTGCTAATCCAGTCTATAATGATTTGAAAACACGCAAATGCAATCCTCCTTTTTTTTCAAAGAAGGAAACCAATTCTCTGTGCCCATAGCAATTTAAATGTAGCTGTAGTGTCATTATATTTTGTATCTGAAGGCCATAATTTGATTTTGAGATGTGGAATTAACTTGGAAAACCCATTTGTTGCACTGCTGCAAGAAAATGTTGACAGTTTCAATGAAACGGATGGCATTTCATATGTTCTACTTCTGTTTACTTGATCTCTCTGATGTGAGATGACAGTCTTGGAGAGAAGAAGCTTTAATCGATTCTCTGGAGGCTCATGACAAATGTTAGAATGTTGTAGACAATATGGACCAGGCAGCCACATCTAGAATAAACCCTAATGATCATCAGATCTGTACAATTAAGAGCATATGTTATTTGGATTTTTGTGTATGCATTAGTGGTTAATGTTACAATGATAAGAGTTATTACTTTTATCATACAAAAACTGTATGAAAAACTGTAACATTAAAATATACTAAACATCAAAATGAATGTATCGCTCTACGCATGAATGTTTTTGCAAACTAAAGTATATAGATCTTGGATTTTGATTGACTTTTTTAGCATTATTTAGATTAATTGATCGTTTATGACCGACAACAATAAAATTGAGTTATTATGACTGCTGCATGAGCACTAAATCACCACAATAGAGAGATAGTTGACTGTCCATTGATGATGAGGTGGTTTAACATGTTGAATGTCCAGTTTGCTTGACTATGCCATACAAGGGAGCCAAGTCTTCTTTAGTGATCAATCATGATTTTGTGTAGACACCCTGATGGATTTGATGGATGTGTATCAATGCACATCTTCAATCTGCTCATGTAAAAATAGCTTTCTTGCAAGGTGAAACAGTCCAAGCAAATCAATCAAATATATATATTATATAAATATATATTTGGGAGTCTCAACCGGTAAAGGTTCTCACCTTAGTGCAGGTTGAGCTTTGTGATTGAGGAATCAAATCTGGGTCATGTCACTAGACATCTGTGACTGGAGGTCAGGGATCTCTCTGTTTTCAGTGACACGGCAACCCCTGTGATCTCCAGGTGCTTTCAGGCATGCAGAATATTAGATAAGAGATGTACCTCTCCTCCAATCAGTGCTGAATCTCTGGTATGGTCCTGCGGTGTCTGTGACATTTCTTCTAAAAGGTGGATGGGCCAAATGAATGCTTCCTCATTCTCCTCTGCCATGAGTTAGTAGTTATGAGCTACCTAGACATGTAAAAACACACATACAATTGACTTTTTCAATTGGTTAAATATAAAAATAATAATTTGCAATTCTATATTTATAAATATTTTTTTCTGGGACTAAATTGATATAATGGTAAGAAATCAAAGATTAATTTAAATAGTATTTATTATAAAATGCTGCAAACAGAAAAAAAAAACTTTTATTATAACTGAAGAATTACATACATATATATGCCTTAGAAGTCCTATGTACTTGATTTCAGTCTATTCTATGTGAAGAATAGCACGAAATCCCTTGACAGTGTCTGCAATCAGGTGCAAAGCATACAATACAGTACACAACATGTATTGCTTTGAACACTGGCTGCACATACTGTACTATTATCCCGTGATTTAATTTTTGACTCTCTGTTGATCCAGCTTGTTGATGACAAATGCTATAATGAATTTATGCATGCCATATCTTTTCAATAAAATGTGCACAAACTTCAAAATGATTTTGTTACTTGCCTGCTAATAACTTTGTGAATTTGTAGGAGTTATCAGTGATGAGATTCTTTTGATGGTAATGAACAAGTTTTCACTCATTTTTATTTCTAAAATAAAAATTGTCACACAGTAGATTTCTAAAAACAGTGTTTATTTTTATTAACCATATTTTAAACAAAAACAAAAGAGAGAGCCCGTTGCTTACTAGTATAGGCTCTGGCATCCTCTACGACCCTGTATTGGATAAAGAAGTTAGAAAATGGATGGATTATAACAGTGGTTCTCAACTGTGGTAAGCGTACCACTGGTGGTATGCAGAGCGCTCCCAGGTGGTATGCCAGTTGACCCTGGAAATTTGTTGTGTGCACTGAAAAATTGGAAATTAAATTGAATAATTAAAAATTGTGTTAATTTTTTATCTGTAATTTACTTAATTGGTTTCAGAAAGCTTGAGACGGGTTTTCATATTTTCTCATTTTCTCTTAATAAAATTAGTTTATGTGTCAGATATGCAACCTACAGTATATACTTAGTTACGTCGATACAGCACGCGCTAATACTTGAGTGTTTATACTCCTCTCGAGCTTTCAGAGACACAGCTTAGCGCAACATTTGCCAACAGAACAAATGATCGAAAATGAATACCTCACAAAAATCAAGTATTATGTCATGGCTGAAAGGAATAAACACCAAGAGCACTGACATCAGCTCCAATAGATCACGCACACCTGTTGAGAATGAGGAGGATTATACATCAGCCACCAACACAAGCTCTGCTGCTAAACCTGACACAGACAGCACTGCTAGTGTTAGTAAATGTCGGAAAACTGCTACAAGGCATTGAGATCCAAATTATCTAAGTGCTCAGTGCTATTCTTATTATATAACATGTCTGATACATTTGTGAAAACAGTGACAACAATTTAAAAAGAAAACAAATGAAAATAATGGTTTCTGGGTTTTGTAATATCTGGATTTTGTAAACAACCTTTGTTACTCTAGTATAGAGGCTTAAAATTGAAATAAAACACTTTATAATCTGTTGCAGATGAAGAAAACAACAATACAGTGTCAATAATTTTGTAGTAAGTCACCATTTGTCATTTATAGATACAGTATTTCAATAATGGCTGCTTAAGTGTTAAGAGCTATATTTAAATGTGCAATTGCTATAATAAGGTCTTAAAACTATAAGCTTTCAGTAGATATTTTCTGTGAAAACAATTGTTTATAATGGCACTTGATACACATTCAAATTTCTTTTAAGGATAACCAAAGCTATAACAGAGTAGTACTTAATACACAACAGCAAAATGAGGATCCAAGGGCTGAAGAGTATATTACAAGGAAATGCATTTTGGTCTCAAAATTGAAATAATTGTTGGTATGTAGAGCACAGCACAGTATCTAGCCGTGCCATTGAGTCATAGCCCCTGAGATTCTTCATGAAATGACAATAAAATGTATATTAAATGCTGTCATCTTATTTCTAATCTTTGTTTTTGATATTTGTAATAAAAATAAACTATCCAGTCATTCTTTTTATAATAACAAATACTAATTTCTCAAGTATTTTTACACAAACTTGAGAAACTAAATGAGAATGAAATATTATATGATATGTTATATTATTTTAAAATATATTATTAGATATAAACAAAGGACCAATTATATTTTAGTTTTTAAATAAAATAATGGTGAATACAAATATTAATAAGAAATAAAACTTGAAAAATCAGTGTCACTCTAAATACTTTGTAGTCAACACAATAATGCCTTTTTCAAAATGTATGCAGGTTGTGGAGGAAAGAATGAAGAAAATACTGATTTTCTGATAAAAGATTAAAAAGTAAATATATTTACATACTTTTGAAAGCAATAGTTTTATTGTAGGATTCTTTTTCGTTAAAGGCTGACTTCATCAACTTTAGCAGACTCTTTGGTCTTGGTTTCAACCATTGCCAATACTCTTTCATTACCTTTATAGTAGCACAGGAAAACAAAACCAATAACCTTTTATTGTCACAAGAATTTGGCAGATCTAGTTCACCTATCTTTTTCCTTTAGGCTTTTACTTTAATGATCAGTAGAAAGAAATCAAACAACCATAAATTAGAATAATAAATAATAAGAAAAAATGAAGAAATACACATCATAAATCCCTGTACATTTATTTACAAATCTGTCTCCCTAAGAAAAAGATAAAATTGCCAAAAATGAATAAATTCAACTCCTTCCCATCAAACAAAACCATTGTGCAAATTATTTAAAAATTAAAGACCAGACCTCCATTCACAGCCTCACATACTGTATAACATTATCAACACACCAGAACTCTTTGAATAAACACAAATATCTGAGGGAGATGATCTTCCACTGCTATTGCATTTGCTTCTGTTTGGTTTCTTGGTCAGGTTCTTTATCAGCTTCGCCCTGCCCTTCAGGATCACTGTTTTTGTGTTTGATGTGGGTAGTGTAAAAAGATAATAAAGATACTCACCTGGTTAATGTCCTGCAGGGCTAAGCCAATGTGCATTCTACAAGACAGTAGAGGGGGTGAGAGTGTTTGAGAAACTGGTAAATACCAGAACAAAACCTGCATTTTTGCATTATAACTTGTAGTTTACATTCAGGAAATGACTAGTTCATAGTCTACTGATGTGCAGGACTGGCCTGGGTGACAGTGGTAGCCACTAAGCTCCAGCAGCACCACAACATAGCAGAACAGGTGGAGAAACTACATCACCAGTTCAAATAAAGGAACATTTTATTAGGCCATATTGAGCAAGCCCAGTGTGAAATGTATTCAGGGCAAGCAAGGCATGGAGACAAAAGGTGTTATCAAGTCATTCTTTAAAGATTTGTGTATGCCCAAAACACAATTACAGGCAACATGAATTGTCAGGAGATAATCCCAGTGATTCTTTAAGGATGGTACTTCTCCTTTCATAAATGTGCTGTTTGAGCCACTGCTTAATACATTGTAATCAAATACATCATAAAACTATATTTAAGATTAAGTGATTGAGTTTTGATTACTGATTACTCACGCTTTTGATTAGCAGTCATCATTGTCATGGTGATGTGTGATGGTTATATCATTATTATTACTTAATATAAAATAAAATGTTTGTTTTATATTGGCTTAAGTGTTAACACAGAGCAGTGGCAAGTTTATTATCATTAAAATGCAATATGATTTGAAACCTGCAGATGTCTAAACTAAAAGACAGTGTTAGTCATGTTCCATTTCAGGTTTGTTTGCATACCACTAATGGTTCTAAACATAAAGAACATTGATTAAAAATTTACATTTTTACAGAGGGATACCATATCAGGTTGGCAGGTACACTGTGATGAAGTTGAAAGCATACTATAGAAGCTTAAGCAGAACAAAAGTATATACCATAAAGCTTAAGTCACTGTATTTAACAGGGTGAATGTATTTCCTCTGAGTTAAAATATACTTTAGATAGCTTTTACTTTTACTTTACAGTTAGATTATCTCTGTCATTATCCACCACTTTTATTTGACTGAAATAACATGAAAGCAGATGATGATATGCATATGAGTTTATTTTACTGATAAATTTGAATACTCTGGTAGAAAATAAAAAAAGAGATTTTGATGTTAAAGTGGTAAGTGATGTCAAATGGAAAAAGCGCTCCAGTTGATACATACTGCAGCTTTTTTGGGAGGCGTTGCATTAAGTGACTGAAGAGCTTACAAATGCCTTTCTTATGCAAGACTTTGAGTTAGATGTGGTCCATCTAGCTAGAGATTTCAATTTAAACATAAACTGATGCTGTAAAATTGAAATCTTAGTCACTGTGTTATTCCAAGTATTGGGGAACTCCATTTTTGTAACCCATCTAACTCCATCTCAATTGGTTGCTAGTAGCTAATTGATCCCAGGATCTCATCTAGTTGTTTCTTCAAAAGGCAGGTTTCAGCTTCAACCTGGATGGTCTAATAATCCCTCAATTCTTTGTACCTCATGTTCTCAGTTTAAAAATGCACTTTACTATTGTTGCACTTACATCCGCTATTTCATGTTGATTCTCAAGAAGGCCAATGGTCTGAATTTTCCTGATAATATTCAGGATTTTGAATACTCGAATGAGATTTCCCCTTCACAGTCTTCTCTGCTTTAGATTAAATGTATTTAATTCTTTCAGCCTGGATATTTGACCACTCTTCAGATTTTTGAAGGTCCGTTATATGAACATGTAACATATGTTTGTTAACACTTATCATGGCTCTACTAGATGCCATGATAATGAAGTACACTGATTTTTATATTCTCTTAACTTCTTGATAATAAACTGGATGGATACATTTAAGATATTCTATTGGAAAGTGTAGTTGTGACCAGACTTGAGGTTTATAACAGAGAGCATTGGAGTTTGGTCAAAATATCCTGTACACTTTGTAATCCATCAGTTCCTCAGGTGTAATTAAGACACATGGAAAATATTATGAAAACCAAGCATAAACCTATTTACAGAAGGCATGCCATTCTTTTTTCAACATGACCTTCAGCATTCTGTGCTAGTCCTTTGCTGGTAAGAGGGTCCAAATAGTCAGTTTGTGTTTCTTCCAACCATATTATATACCACCATTTTACTTTGATTTCAGTTATTTGCTGATTTCATTTTTTTTTCTTTTTATGTTATTTTTGAAGTCAGACACATATCCCAGATTCAGGAGGTCAACCTTAAATGGCAGTCTTGGAGATATTATAACCTGGTGATTCCAGAGATTTTGGAAGATTCCCAACTTTCAAAGTTGCACTTGTTGCTGTTGGTTGCAAGTTATTCTACCAAAGCACAATCTTGAATGTACATCTTGGTGAAACTATCTTATGCTCTCTTACTGACCGAATAATAATCATTGCTTTAACCTTGAGGATTGTTGACAACGGACACCATAGTTGAAACTGTCTTGTCTTATGGATTTTTATAGAGGTCATTATAATTGTTGACGTTAATAAAACTATTACGTGTGATACGTGGGCAGTTGTTTGACCTTCCTCTTGATTATATGGTATTGTGTGTTTTGTATAAGCCCATTTAAAATGCATTAGCAATCATGCTGACTTCTCAAAGTCTCCATAAACGTTCTGAAGCTGTGTAAACCTGCCAGATGATTAAAAATGTTAGAAGACATTGTTAGATTTGTAGTATATAGTTACAACATATTTACAGGCTTTTGATTGAAACATATTTGTAGTGCTCCTTTTTATACATTTTTGTTAGCTTTAAATGCATAAATGTTGATGTGAATATGCTTTCTCTATGCAAAACAAAAGCTACAGATAATCAAAGGTGTGATTACATTTTGAGAATACTGTATTCTGAAGTTCAACTACTCCTCAGTTGTTAAAGTTGACATGAATTGCACGTAATATTATGTCCTTTGTAATATATGTGATGTGTACAGTGTAATGTTGTATAAAGATAATACGAATATTGGTGTAACAATTTCAGTACAATGTATTATTATTATTATTATTATTATTATTATTATTATTATTATTATTAACAGCTAAGAGCTTTGGGGTTTAGATGCTTATTCTAAGAGACTCACTTATGCCAATCATTCTGGACTAATTGCAGAATGATAATATCCTTTCTATAACACTGTGATCACAATAGTTCTAAACAATAATAATACAATAATAATTCTACACAAAGTCTTACACTAGTAAGTATTGTAAAATTGTCTTCTTATATCTGTTCATTTAAAAACACTTTTAACTATACATCCTGACATCCTTTATATCACTTTCCACAAATATTGAAAGTGGTGTGTCAATATAAATACTTAAATTATTTTATAAGTAGTTTCTTCTTCTAAGTCATTTGTATATATACTGTCATTTAGTGTATTCATATATATATATAACAGTTCTCCTGTGTGTGAAAAATCTGTGAACCAGCTTCATTTACTAACTATATGAGATCATTGATACAAATTAGAAAGACAAGCACTGTTAATATAGATCCCTGTGGCTCTAAATGTTTCAACACCATGACCATTCACCCCTTAGCTGCACTGTTTTCTATTTATTAACTATTCCAAAGGCATGCATTACAAAAATGCCTATAGCAATTAATTTAGAAATTAATCATTTAAGACTTTTATTGGAAGACTTCTGAAAATGTAAATACATTTGTATCTATTACTACTGCTGCTGCTTGTTCAAAAAACTCTTAATGTGTTAGTTAAGCAAGACCTACCTTTTTTAATCCATATTGACTATTTTTAAGACTCTTATTGCCATAGTGATCATCCTCTAGTTTTTTTCTTTTGCATAACCTCACATGTAACATAATTATTATTTTTTCTTTATACCTGGTTTAATTTTCTTTTTATTTAATGGATGAATATTTAGCAGTGAATGGGCATTACCTTTGTCCTGACAGTTGGAAGAGTTTTGTTAATGGTCTACGTCTTATTTCCTTATGCACAAATGGTAGAATATCCTCATGCTCTGAAAAGTTGTTTATTAAAATGTTACTGTAATTCTTCTTTTCCTATATTAATAAACACCTCAGTTAAAATTAGATGTGGAGATTCAAAATATATTGATGGAAAAAAGAAATGAAACACCTCCTCCTCCACAATCTGGCCCTCCTGTCTGCGTGGAACAGGCTGAAGAGTGACTCATTTGTGACGAGGACCTGATGCCACTGCTGACAAGTCCATCTCAGCCTCTGTCTGGCCCAAGCCAGTCGGGTGTGATGTCTAGGAGGTGTGAGCAGAGGGCCTTTGAAAGGTCACCTTGCTCTAAGGCCATCAACATGGAGCCTCACTGTCCTGTCACTGAGATGGGCATTGTGTCTGCCGGCAGTTTCAGCAGCAGTACGGATGGCAGATCTGAAATGATCTCTCAGATGGACCAGTCTGAATTATCGGTCCTGCTCTGGTGTGGTCATTGAAGGGCAACGGGATCCTGGACGGCCATCTCTCCTGCCAGTCTGCTGAAACTTTCCTTGTTATCTGGACACAGGACCCGGGCTTACTCCATAGTATCTGGCAACGCTGGCACATGACATGCCTGCCTGCGGAATGCCAATGGTCCTCTCCCTTGCTTCTGGTGACATTCGAAGCATTATGCAATGCACAGAAAACTGACTAAGTGAGGCCTTTTTCTTGCAAGACCAAAGCTTTGAATTAAGGACTTTTTAAAGGTGACCTGATCAGGCATTGTTCCACCTGGACCTCGTTGAGTAAAAGTGCATCTAACGAGTTTTGGTGTGATTGGCAAGTTGCAATGTCTCACTGCACAAGCTGTATTGCTGGTCAGAAGGCTTAAAACAAATTGGCAACTTTTGTGAATATAAGTACATAAGCTATAACTATAGTATTCTGATTCCAGAAAATGTTGCCTTTCTTTTAATATAATCCCAGTAAATACATAATGGCTCTCTCACCTCTGCCTTCCCCACCATATTTTCATTGTTTGTAAAGATAAGATCAGTACAAGCATTCTCTCTAGCAGATGCTCTGAAAAATTGATGCATAACAGCCAACACTTGGTGTCCTAGGAACTGCTGTCTTGAGCTTCTATTTCTTAACTGAACAATTCCAGGCCTTGGAATGTAATGTTATGTCAGAGTTGTCAGGTTAGGAATTATAGATGATTTTCTCAATCAGCTTCTTTCTGTGATTGCTCTTATGATTTGGAGTCCATGCTTGTATTAATATGGCTTTGCCAGTACCTCCATTGTTTGATATTTTTTTCAGTTTTATTACTCCATCTCCTGAGCTTTTTGAAGGGGAACCAGGTTCATTTGGTTGGTGGTGTTCTTTCAAGGACTCTTACTTAGAAAAACAACTGCAAGACCTTGACATGTTTTCTTGATGTCCTGTCTATGTAATTCTAGTACAGCATTGTCTTACATTATCCTACTAGGAAACTGGCACTCACAGATTGGGTGAAAGGAATGTAAAGACCTAAGGATTGTATATTATTGCTGAGCAATAAGGCAGCCATCAATCTTGTATTAAATGAGTTTTCCCACATCATCACACTTCCACCAACCTGGTAGTTGGCATGAACAATTGAACAGTCAACGTAATGTTGTCCCTGAGATCTTCACACTATGTCCTTCACAAAGTTTGCCAAAGGTAAAATGGTTTTCATCAGTGAATAAAACTCTACACCACCTTCTCTTCTGCCACCTTGACTGTTTTCTGTTCCACAGAAGAGAAAGATATTATCCCTTACCCTTGAATGTCAACATTACCCTTGAATGGCCTGTCAGCATATAGAGCACATATAGAGTTTTTATGCAGATAACCAAGCTACAGTCATTCTCCTGACATGCAGGATATTTCTTCTTCAGATTTCATGTGCAACTCCTACTCTAGTCTAAAAAAGATTATGCAGATGGATCAGATGGATGTGACAGTACTGGGTTTGTGTGGTGACCCTTTGTTTTGCAGGATAAAACTGATACCTCACAGTCAGTCTCTTCAACTAGTTTACAGATTACTAAAGCACAATTTCCATTCTCTGTGCAACTTTTTTTCAAAAACAGACCACCTTCAATCCTGAATGTGAGCAAACAAAGTTAGCAACTTGGTAATGTTTATTACCTGGGGCAAGGATAAAAAATGTTAAAGTATCAAAAAAATGATTTGCTAACTTTTTAACATTAAAATGACATAACTCTTATTGCCTCTCTGACATAAAAACCTGGATGACTCATAATTTCATTTAATTAAACTGACAAGACTGAATTAATGCTTCTCCTCATCTCCCTCATCTAATCAACTATGTAAATCCAGTGTAATAACCCTAAATGTGGATGGCACTGTACTTGAATTTCAAGTATCAAAAGAATTTTGGGGTGAAATCTGATCCATGCTTGAAATTTGACGCACACGTGCAAATATTGTATAATCATCTTTGCAAAAAATAAAGCCAGAGTTCTTGCACGTTATAAAAACAGCCAGGGTCATCATACTGGCTTTCTATCAGGTTCTGTGGCCACTTCAAAATCCTCATGCTCACCTATAAGGCTTGTCATGGCGTGTCACCTCAGTACCTATCTGACTTATCTTCCTACTCCCCACCTCCCAACCTTTGTTTGTCTGATTCTGGACTCCCATTTATTCCCCAAAGCTCTCCTGTAGTATTCCCAAGGATATCTGAGAGTCAAATATTGTACCCTGAGTGCATTCATATCATTCAAATCCAGATACACAACCTTCTTTTGTGGTAATTGTGTTCTCCGCTGCTACTTTTAAAGGTGCTACATAAATGCATATTATTATTAGTTGTTGTTGTAGTATGTTTTTCATTGTGTATCTAGCATGTTAGTGACTAATATTAGTGACTGTGAGTGACAGTTTGCCTACCACTGTCGCTAATCCAATAAGATATGGGGTAAAGTCACAGGAATATCTGCGAGGTCCTTTGTATTTTGCTGTTGAATATGGTAAAACCACAAAATTCAATAGATCCTGGTGTTATGCTGCTTTGGTTTAATAAGATAAGGGGGATATTAATGAAACAACCCATTAACCACATACATTTTAAAAATATTTTGAAAATGTTGGAGTTCTGGAGGATAAGATATTGCATACATTTCTGATTTTAAGACATTAATGGAATTGCTTAGCTCTATTAATGTTATTTTATTTTATCAAATATGGAAAGAATAATAAAACATTCTTAAGGAAAAGGGTACTTTTTCAAAGTAGTTTAACAAATGTAAAAGCTTAACATAGCAGTAGTTGTGAAGACATGTTTCAAGTGTTTATCTTGAAACAAGGCTCATACAGTATGTGTACTCATACATTATTCAAAATACAGATTCAGAATCTAAAACATACTGCAAGCAAAGCAAATTATGACAACATTTATGAAATAATATTTATTAATGATGTATATCCTTACATGCTAAAGCACTTACATATGCACCCACTTCCTTCCTCACTCTATGGTGGCCCTAAGATAGCCTTCAAGGTTTCCTTATATATATAGAAAGGATGTATAAATAAACTTGTTCCTTTGCAGCCTACGCATGCTGACGCAGCTACCCACCTGAACTACCTGTATAAATAAATGTCTCACTTACAATCAGGTCTTTGATACAGACTTAAATCTAACAATATTGATACATTCTGAAAGAGAAATAGATTTTATTTTATTTTCAATTACCTTTAAAATACTACTATTAATTGTCAACATAATCAACAGTTCCCTTTCACTGGGTGTGGTCTATACTACCTTAAAGACTGCATCTTTCACTCCTATTCTGTAGAAACCTGGCTTGGACTCTGATATAATGAATAACTACAGACCAGTCTCTAACCATTTCTATTAAAAGTTTTACAGCATATGTTTATGTTTACAGCATACATCAACTACAGGTAAATACAGTATGATAGCAAATGACTTGTTTGAGCCATTTCAGTCTAGTTTCCACTCAAATCATAGCACTGAGACTGCTCTTGTCTGGTGTTGAATGATTTACTTATTGCCTCTGACTCCGGGGAAATAAGTATCCTTTTGCTCCTTGATCTTAGTGCTGCTTTTGATACAGTAAATCATTCAGTGTTACTTAGTCGCTTGCAGACATTCTTGTCTATCAGTGGTACTGTCTTTAACTGATTCTGTTCTTATCTGACTGGCAGGCAGCATTTTGTCTCCCTTGGTCTTCATAAATCTCCCATGGCCCTGGTCAATCACGGTGAGCCTCAGGGTTTCAGTTGTGGGCCCTCTACTTTTTCTTATTTGTATGCTACCTCTCGGCCAAATTACTATATACGCAAACATAGTCTTTAATTTCACTGCTATGCAGATAACATGCAGATTTATGTTAAAACGTCTTCACCTTCTGATCTCCCCACTCCGTCACTTATTTCTTGTTTCCGTGACAACAGCGTCCTTGGGTTTGTAAAGACGCTTTGTAAATAAAAGGTATTAATACCTACAGTATAGTAATAACTTTAGCTATTAAGTGCACCGATGAAGCAATTCATTAGAATAATAACTTTTCTTTTGATTTGTTACACACTTTTGGAGTTAAAGAATTTCACAGCTGTTAGTTCACATACAGTTCCCTGAAAAAATATCCAGGCTCTTCCTAGGGTGTCTAGTTTTGTTCAAAACTTGAATGCTCAAGCTGAAGACTTATAAGGGTAATATAACATACAGTAAATTAATACAAAAGTAAAGATAAAATATGTTGATAACATACAGTATGTATACAGACCCGTAAACTCAATATTTGGTGGAAACAACTTGCAGCAGTTATGGCCATTTGTCTTTTTGGGTATATTTCTACAAAGTTTGCGCACTGGCTTTGTGCAGTTTTTTCCCAATTTTCTTGATAGATTTGCTCAAGCTGTTTCAAGTTGCTTATGGAAATCCTTCCAAAATTCTCAGTATGACTCAAGTAAGGAATTTGAGTAGTGCATTCACTTTGTTATTCTTAAACCGCCAAATTACCTTTAGATTATTGTCCTGGTAAAAGGTGAATTTCCACCCCAGTTTTAAGTCTTGAAGGCGACAGAAAACACAGTTAATAGCAAATTTGGAAAGAAGGTTAGATCCTAATCTCATCTGCTTCCACTCTCCTACATAAACATACAGTAAATACATCTTGCCTTCTGGACTTTCCTTTGCACATTTCTCTCTCGCCCCTCTCCCTGCCCCAACTACAATCTTGCAGAAGCTCCCTAGGTCATAAATTGTTGAAGTGAAGAGAGGTTCAGTTATCATTCTCTCAGCTAAACAAGTTACACCAAATAATGTGTAATACATTTGATCATGTAACACAGTGGTTCTCAAACTGTGGTACGCGTACCGGCAGTGGTACGTGGAGTGCCGCCAAGTGGTACGCCAAATGACCCTGGAACTGTGTCGTGTGCGCTGAAAAATCGGGACGGGTTTTCATATTTTGTATTTTAATACGTGTCGAATATGCAGCCTACATACTACGATACAGTGCGCGCTAATACTTCAGTGGACACAAGAGATATTCTGTAATTCTATACCACTCTATAGGAATGCGTGCTACGGATGCAAGTGACCAATTGTATTTAAAAAAAGCTACTGTATCTCCAGCAAATAGGGAGAAAGGAGAATGTGCGTGATTTTGGAACTATGCCAACGTTCTAAACACAGGAATGCATAGAAATACGTGCTACGAACGCAGGTAATCTTGTGAGCACACGAAAGTGTGATAACAGAAAAATATTTAAGAACTGTTCTAATTTGAGAAAAATACACCGAGCGTCTCTGTGTTTCGCTCCCATGCGCATGAAATAAAAACTTGCAAGCTTGCGTATTGCTAAAGCAGGTAAGCTACACTATTTTTGAAGAACCTTATTTACCTTGGCAAAAGAGCTGACACGTATTATGTGTAGAGAAAAAGCTGCTAAACAGCTCGACCTGCTGCCCCCCTCCCCCTGAAAGACACAGTCATTCATAGAATTATTGAAATGAAGGATTATATCAAAAGTACACTGATAGAGCGCGTTAAGATGAGCATATGTTTTTCACTGCAATTAGATGAGTCTGTAGTCGATTTGGCCAATTTGCTCGTTTACGTTAGATACAAGTTTGAGGGCATGTCCCATGAAGACTTTCTGTTCTGTAAACCGCTACAAACAGGAATTACAGGAGAGCACATATTTCAGCTTCTGAATGAATTTATCGAAGAGAATGGCCTCGACTGGATAAAATGGGTCTGAGTTTGTACAGACGGTGCTAGAGCAATGACAAGCCGACATAACGGTGTAGTTGCACGAATTAGAGAGGTTGCTCCAGAAATTAATGTACGCATTACAACATCCACCGCGAGACCTTTGCCGTCAAGATAATGCATGACGATTTAATATCTGTTAGACTCTGTTGTGAATTGTATCAAGGCTCGAAAAATTAATTCACATCTGCATGTTTATTTCATATTATTGCTCAACTAAACAGGCTCACCCCTCTCACTGAAATGGTGCTTTTTTATTAGTTGTTGTTAATGTTTTTTTTTTCTGTAAAACACTTTGAGAAGCCACCTTTAAAGGCGCTATATCAAATAAAGTTTATTATTATAATATTTATTATATGTATGTGTGAGTGTGTGTGCACGCGCGCTCATGTTGGTCATTGAGAATTTCTGGGGTTCCTATGAGATCATGACTTGTAGGTGGTACTTGAATGCTTTGGTTGGATTAGGGGTGGTACTTGGTCCAAAAAGTTTGAGAACCACTGATGTAACATATTCATTGGTATCTAGCCAAACTACTGAATTAGTATTGCCTGTACTTTGGAACATCTATCTTTCCCAGTCCTAACAATCTTTCCAGTCTCCCATAGATGTTCCCATAGATGATGATGCTATCACCACCATGCTTGAGCACACAGTGCAGGTTGATGTGCTATATTTGTTCTGTTTTAAATGTAATGCTTGGCAAAAGGTTACAATTTGGTCTCATCTGAGCTCAACACCTTTTTCCACATTGTAGTAGGACCACTCAGCTGCTTTGTTGCAAACTCCATGTGGGCTTTGAGATGATTTATGTTTAGTAAAGCCTTCCTTCTGTCCATACAAACTTTTTTTGATGATTGAGTATCCTGTACTCACAGGGATATTCAGAAACATCAATATTATATCAACGACTTTTCAATGACTAGCCTTTACATGCTTTAAAAGCTCCTTTGTCTTCATGGTTGATTCAAGGAAACTCAGAGAAACAAGTGTTTTTAATCTGAAATCATGAGAACCACTACTATAGGCCACTGAACTGATTGTGTGGTTTTTAAGGTAATTTTGTGCACCTAAATTCATTTACAATAGATTTGCCACAGCACAGGTCTTTGAATGGTTACACAATAATGACTTTCCCATTTCTCTTTCATATTAAATATCATATTATCTTTCTTTTTGTTTTTTGCTTAGAATATGTGGAATACGTTGTGTGTATAACAAATATTAATTGCTTCTGTAAAGAAACATTTATAAATGTAATATCTGATAGACTTTGAGATGTTTGTGAACTCAGGGTAGGAGTATTAGGTTCTACACTGTGTCATTGGAAGAGGATTTATAACACCTTGAGAGTAGATGCAAACTGTGGTAAATGGAAATGGAGTGCTTGTATTTGTTTTTCAACATGTGTTGTAGTTGATAATGCAACCCAAGGTCAAAACTGTATTTCATTTCTTTCCCGTTGCAATGCAATAAATTAGAACAAAGAGAAAGTTTAACAACCGTGACATTTCCATACTAATTTTGACAATTAAGAAGGGGTCTAAAATATGGAGAAAAGGAAGCATGAAAAAGAACCATATGTACAAAAATACAGAAAATAAAAAAAAATTGATTGAAATGGCAAATATTCATATTAAAACAGAATATCCGAAAATGTTCTAGCCACTTTATCCAATACAAGGTCAGGGGTTAACCAGAGCATATCCCAGCAAGCAACGGGCACAAGGCAGAATATATTCTGACAAGGACATCAGTCCATTAAAGGCATACACTCACACCAGGGCAATTAACCTACTAGTTTGTCTTTGCACTGTGGGAGGAAACCCATATAAACACAGGGAGAAAATGCAAAAAACTCCACACAGATAACATCAACATACATTTTTTGTATACATTATTAAAATTACACAACTAATTTTTCCTGCCTTTTCTGTGTCTGCTGATATTTTGAATCCAATTTTATTCCATTCAAATATGCATAACACCATAATCATTTCTCATATATTATGTTAGCTTACAAACATCTCCACTCTTGAACACAATATGTTACCAAGACATTTTAGTATTAAATAGATTAATAGCTTGTTGTGCATCTAAATGTATATGATCTTCTTTTTTAGCACATTCACAGAATTATACAGCATACAGCATTGTATCAATATAGTTCTAAAATATTTTTTGTAAGAAGGGAAGAATTGCAGGACTCTTCTGCAAACATTAAAACATATTAGGCATATTTCCTGCTTCAATTTCCTGCTCCTGCATGTAGTGTCTAATAAAAAAATGAAAAAATACTCCCAGGACTATATTTATGACTGGTACTGTGGCAGTAAACTCCTTTATCTCTTTTAATGTTTCTCCCCTTTATTATTTTGCCATTGGGATGAACAGTAACATTATGGCTTGTACTTATCTTGACAGATTGAAAGTCACTCGTACTAAGATTAGACTCAGCATTTAATTGATAAACACAAAACCGTTTTAAAGAACAATCAAACCCTAGGAGACATTTTGTAATAATTATTGCCTAATTTCACATGGCTTCTTTTTATTCTTTTGTAATCTCTCTCACAATCCTAACACCTTGTCAGGCTTTCATGAGTTCCCATATGTACAACCAACTACAGTTGTGAAACATGCACCATCTGTGAAGATTGGAAGCACTCCATTTTAGCTTTCACAATAAAAAACAAAACTATTTCAGAATAAATTTCTTAAGCTTTCTAATATTGCCTCCAATGCAGACAAAGTAGATACTGTGCATACACAAATAATGTGAATTGTAAATGATTGATTTATTTAGCAAGAAACTGTACCAAAGGAGATAGATGTTGAGCAGCTAAGGTGAAATTCAATTGCTGTTTTATTTTAAATATTGCAAAAATCAATATATGTGTCAGCTTATCAGTTGCAAGAAGAGGACAAGTGTTGTCTCCAAGAATTTCTGAAGAGATAACAGAATTAAAAAGAGGAAAATGTAGGAAATGTAAATACACCTATCCCTATATTAGCAAATGGCACAATAATTTCCACTGTGTTTAATACTTAATTTTTGTGTTTTGTAAATAAAAGTACATTCCGTGATTTATGCTAAAGCTTTCCATAAAAAAACAGCATAGAAAATTGCTATATTGTTATGTGCCCAGCCAGCCTTTTATCATGCTCCATACCCGTGATGAAGTGAAACATTCCAGAGACAGTACATGAAAAAGTTATTTTTCTAAATATAGAGCAGTAACAGATATACCTATCCTTTTCCAGAATTCATACAGAAAGGTACAGGAACAATAATTTTAAACTAATCAAAACCATCATATTAGGAAATGCAGCATTAAGGCTTCTTATTGGTTTACCTACAGCTTTTTGAAAGTTTAATTTCCTAGATATAACTTTTGATTTTATCTTACATATCAGTTATTCTAATTTTTTTCTTTTGTGCATTTTTGAGAGAATGTTTCCCCTAGGTCAAAGCCCAGTATTTTTCTGAGGATCTCATGTAAGTGAAAGGTCAAAGTAGAAATTACAAAAATACTCTGGACTTGGGGTTCTCCCATGTTATAGTATACAAAGATTAATCTCTATACTGTTTTCAGAAAAGTAATTAACTTTAAAAAAATCATTGTACTGCTTTCTTGTTGAAGCAATGTGAACTTTCTCATTAAGTAACTTTGTTGTTCCAAGTTGTTTAGCAAATGTATCCCCTAAAATCTACACTCCAATAGTCTAGAGATAATATATATTCTTCTAATGGATCACCTTTTTGTACGTTTATAGAGCTAACAATTTTGATATGTCAAAATTGGTCATAAAGCTCTGTTTTTGTAAGTGTTATAAGTAGTCCAATTAAAAAGATCACAGTTCTTTTGATTTAAAGTGTATCTCTTTCTGGGGTAATTGTAGAATGATAGTGATGTCATAGTGGTTCGAATTGCTGCCTTGCAGTACTGGAGCCCTGAATTTAATTCCTAGGACCTAGGGTGCTATCAAAGCAGAGTTTTGTATTTTCTACCATGTTTGTGTGGGTTTCCTCCAGATGTTTTGGGTTTCCTCCCACAGTCCAAAGTCATACTTTTAGGTTAATTTTGTTCTAGAAAAATTGGCCCTGGCATAATGTATGTGTCTGTATGTGCCCTGCGATGGACTGGTGTTCTGTCCTGGGTGTATCCTGCCTTGCCCCTGTTGATTGCTGGGACAAGCTCCAGCTCTTCCATGACCCTATATTGGATAAAGAAGTTAGAAAAAGGATGGATGGGTAGCATAATGGTAGGTAGTACTGATTGCTGCATTTGAAGTAAAGGGTTTTCCATCAAAATGCTTGTTATCATTGTAATTTCTCACAATAATTTCATATACATTGTGTATTCTAGTGATATATTTCTGTGTGTATGCATGTACGGTTTGTATGTATTATGTATTTTGTATTTTGGATCTCTTGTCTACATCTTTTATTGCATTCTTTTTAGGGTAGCCAGGGCAGATAGTGTACATGTCTTTCTCTCTATTCCCTCTTCTCCCTATGACATGCCTTTTTTATACTGACAATTCCAAAACAACTGTAAAAATGTGGAACACATTATAAACAAATGATCTGTATACACCAAATGAGCTGTTGTGGCCATCTCCCAGCCATCCTCAAGTGGTGGCATTATTGCTACAGCAGTGCTTCATACTGTATAGGTGGCCTGCTACATATTCACTCAAAACTATCACTGAAACTTTTTAGCCTGATAATTTGCTTAATGGCAGCTAGTATTATGATAGATCAAATAGTTAATGTAGTTAAAATGCATCAATTAGGCATCTCAGTATGACAAATTGCTGCTGTCGTCTAATGAAAAATCTAACTACTCTTAGGTTCAGCAGCTGCACTAATGGGCCCTATTTGCATTACTACTAAATGAATGACTTCAACTTGAAGTCAAAATGTGAGGTTAGTCAATTTTTACATAATTAAATGGGTCATTGAATATGCTATGTCATTGGAAAATAAGTAAAATGGGATATTCTTGCAAATATGAAATATATTTGAAAATAAAATAAAACCATTACATGAAAAAAAAAAACATTAGGGGTTTCAAATCCCTATGCCATTTTGTCAACATGAGTTCACTTAATTTCATTGTATTGTGTTTTCCTCCTGGTGCTAGAAGCACAGATAACAGTAAAAATGAATCATTTTTAAAAATGAGCCATTTTGACTTGAGGAGCTGAAGGCAAAGGCTTAGAATAACTGCTTGTAAATATACCCAGAAGAGACACTATCCTTTGAGAGTATGTCTCAGTTAGAAGGCAAACTTAACTATATGGTGCTAATTGCTAAGCAGTGTTCTTGCTTGTTGTTTACTATCCCAAGAGATATGTTGCCTTTTTCACAGAGTTATAAGCCATACTGTCCTAAACCGAACAATTTATGTCAAATGCATTATATTAAAAAAATAATACATTTAATAAATACGTTTTTATTTGACCCAATTGCTGTGCACCAAGTTATTTTACTTTCAACCTATCTTACATTTTAAGGGAAAAGAATACTTTTAGTTTTTATTTAGTAATACACTTTCGCTATTCTCAAATGTCTGTTCATCACAGTTTTGTGATAATGGAATTAAGTTGTATTATATTAGGTAAAATTTCCTCTTATTGGAAAAATAACAATACTAATTAAACTCTTAACATTGGTCATTGCTTTTACATACCCTAGAGTGCATAACTACAGTATATCTGATTCATTTTGTCCAATGTAACAGTTGAGGGGTGAGGTCCAAGTGTGTTGATCTGCACAGTCATGTGTAGTCATTAAATAACTCATTAATCATTAACAGCAACTTTTATGCATGGGAATACTTTAACTACTGTAAGTCCTGGTACTTCATTTTGCTGCTCTACTTGCAGCTTCAATTTATAGTCACCACCTCATGCTACAGTACCGGTATAACAATGGATTTCTTGCAAGTTGAGGATGTGACAATTATGCTGCAGATGTCCTACCTGTCTGATTGAATCCCATTAAACATTTGTGGAATAAACTTGGAGAATATGTGGTTCCAGGGCTCAGAGACTAGAGGACAGCAGTATTTTTGTCCAGGCTTTAGGAGAGCAATGGTAAACAAGCCAATAAAACAGCATCTGTAATCTGGTGCAATGCATTTGTCCTGTGTGTCATAAATGAAAAGGTTAGAATGCTTCCAACACTGACCATACAAGCTATTAAAATAACTTTCACAGTAGACTCATTGTTGATCCACCAGGAGTCTACTGTGATACATCAGTATTTGGACTGCGAAGTTTACATGTTGCTTTAGAGGCTCATGAAAGAACACATTTGTTGAATGTGATCAGATTCAGTAAATTATAGATGTCTTAAAACAACGGTCAAATGCCTTCCATAAAGATGACTAAATTTGTCCTTTTTATGGTTCCCACATATAAAACAAGCTGGAGGCTATGACCAAATATTTAATGACTGCTTGTTTTGTCTATTCTCATGTTAATTCTTGTTGAGTGGCGTGACTTTCTTTCTAATTGTCCCAATTATAGTGCTCAGGTCTTACCCTCCAAATCTAAGGAAACAGTTCATAATGGGTGTAATTGTATCCCCAAAGGCCTAATTATCTCTGCTGGGCCACAATTAATCCATTAAGTTGTTTTGCCTCCTTTTAACAAGTTGTGGTCCTTTTTATTATGTGACATATAGCTTTGTTTTTGTAGATGATATAATTCAGTGTAGTTGTAGCATGGCAGAAAATGTATGCATTGTTTCTAAACCTGTTTAATTTTCAAACTGCAGGTCACTATAAATTTACTACACTGTTCAAGTATTAGCCTAATACTTGAAACTATTGTTTCAACAAGCCTCTAGATATGAGAAACTTAACAAAAACACAGATTCTAAATTATTATTATAAAACATAATTATGTACAACATGGATCTAACAAAAATTTAAAACTATAATTTTTTTTTAAATAACATATCATTGGCTTTTGTGCTATTTTTACCCTCTGAGAATCTTTGTAGTTTTGTTTTTAAATGTAAATTTCTGAACGTCTATCTTGAATATGTGCTCAATGGTGTGGCCTTTTAATGCTACCAAATTAGGTTAATAAAGATTTTTTTTTAAATAAGTATTCTGATTTGATGGTAATGTTGACTTCCCATGTAAAGGTTCTTGGCAGCTGTGACTGTGTCTCTTGTGAATGCATACAAATGACTAAACACTAATATGAATCAATTTGACAGCCTGTGCTGCTTTGGTATTGCTCTTTTAAAGTGTTGGAGTGAAATGTTCAGCTTTGTACATATTATATGGTATTCAAACATCTCATTTTACCTGAGTAAAGAAGATACCTTGAGATTCACATCATATTATAAACAGTACCATATTATTCTTAAATGATACACATTACTGTGACATTTAAAAAAAGTACTATAAAAATTACTTCATTAATGTCAAATAATTATATTACAAATCATGAACAGTAGCATAAAGAACAATGCACACTGCAGCTCTTTAGAAAAATCGATCACAATACTTGCACTAGCATCACACACAACAAACTGTCCTCAGAGTAGATTTGAAAGCAAGTGGTTTAAATTTCAGCCTTAACAAAATGTTCTTGTTTTAACAATCCCATAGCAATAATACTGAGCAAACATTGTTTTTTTGTGTGCTTTGTCTTATATCCAGATGATGGTGGAGATTAGAGGTTAGCATTATTCCAAGCAAGAGTGTTCATTTTTATTTTTAAAAACAGCTGTTTTACCACGAAGCAATGAGTCCCCCTTGCAAGTTTATTAAAATGTTTAGGATCCCCTTGATATGTCTTTCCTGGCTTTCAGAAAAAAAAACAACCGATGACAAAAAATGACTACTTTCAATGAAGACAATTTCATTTTAATTTATTTGTGTTCACTGTACTCAAATAAATGTAACCTGCATTATCCAAGACACATACAGCATCATGTATGCATCAGAACTATAAATTATAGCTTGGCTGCAGCACAGATCTGTCTTTGTTTCTACAGTGTCCATGAAAATCTGGCATACAAAGCAAAGCTTAAGTCTCTCATTCCTAAAATAAACAACAACATAATAGCTGTTGTGTTTTTGTACTCTGCAGATCTCTGTGCTCAGAAACAAATGTGTACTCTAGTGTCAACAGCAGTAAGTCTCTGTAGTAATCTAATTAAGCTGTTTATTCTAATATTCCCAATCACATTTACCTGCTTTGCATGTGGAATTAAGTAGTGTGGAACAAGGTATGTTCACTGAAATTAAAGTGAAGGTAAACTTATTTTTCATTGGTGTTAGCTTCTACAGTTCAACTGTTCAGTCCTGATTTTACGAATTACAAAGCTGTTTTATTCTTCTTTTGGTGGCACACTCTCTAGACATATATCACGATTGTTCATGGCCAGAAATTTGGAAACTTCTGCTTAGTTAATATTTTCTTGGTGTCTCACAAAAAAAATATACTTATTGACCATAATATGAAATATCATGTTCTCTTATAATTACAGCTAAAATTAAAACTGAATGCATTGCTCACAATATATCAATACAGGTTGAAAATCCTTTATCCGAAATTCCAAAATCCGAAAGCCTCCAAAATCCGATGTCATCGATGACGTACCCTCTCCCTCACGTTTCTCGGACCTGATGTAGTTGTAATGTCTGGGGCTGCATTTGTCTTCAAGTTTGTAAGCAGTGATCATCATGTTTTGTTTTTGTGTGCAGTAAGTACAAACGTTATTTTTACGTGAGATCTGAATTTCACCTCCATGTATGAGTGTAACTTGACTAGAGTCATTATTTGTTCATTATTTTAAAAATAAAATGCTGACTTTTTTCAGTTTTCATTTTATTTACCTGTAATCGTATTCAATGCTTTTTTTTATACCTTACATAAAACTTAATACCTGTATAGTAAAAAAATAAAATACAAATGGCGTACGTGTACTGTAACCTTTTAATCAAAACATAACATCGTAGGTGGAGACTGATATCTTACCTTTCTGATGGTATTATGTTTAAAAAAATATTAAAAATTTATATAAAACTACATACAAGGTATATGTATAAGCTTTATTATGAAATGTAAATGGATATCATGTTTAATCACTGTGTATCCCATCCCCAAGCTGTCCCATTTTATAGATACAAATATAAAAATATTCCCAAATCCGAAAAAATCCAAAATCCGCAACACTTTCGGGATAAGGGATTCTCAACCTGTATATCTTTCTTTTTACAGTTGTGTAACATATCTGAAAGACTTTAAGGCATTTTGTTCAAAAGCATTGTAACAAGCAACTCTCAAATAAATAACATGCAAGTGGCACAGTGATTAGCATTGCTGCCTTGGAGCAATAGGGGTGTGGGTTCAAATCCCAGAACTGGGTGGCATCTGTGTAGAGTTTGTAAACCCAAATTCACATGTGTTTTTGTTGGGTGCTCTGGTTTCCTCCTAGAGTCCTAAGACATACTGATATGTGAATTGTCTTTGGGGAAAGTTGACCCTGGTGTGAATGTTTATGTCTGTGTGTGCCCTGTAATGGACTGGCATCCCATCTAAGGGGTATCCAGCCATTCACTTGTTGCTTGCCATGATAAGACTCTGGCTCCCCATTGACCCTGAATTGGCTCCCCAGTGACCCTGAATTGGATCAGGAGACTAGAAAATGAATGCATGTATAGCATTCTCCGTTAGGATTTTCATCTGTAAGAAAATGAGTCATGGTCGCCACTGAGAAACAATGTGTTTAGTTTGTAATAAACTTGAATGATGTTAATTTGCATTCCTTAAACGTAAAATGATTGATGAGTACCACATTGATTACCAAATATCTCAAAGAAAATAAAACATTTTGTCCCATATATATTTGTGGTAAATTTATATTATGTTAACAGAATTTCCATTTAAATTTTTCCCTCTGTATAAAACACTGTCAAACGTTTTTTTTTCTTTCCTTCAGCAACACGTACTGGATGTTATTGACAAATGTCTACATTCTAAGCACGTAAGATAACCGCAGAAGTTAATAAATGTTTGAATGAATATATTTTTAGCCCAATATTTATTAAAAGTGCTAAAGTTCACATTGTCTTTTTATTTGTAATCATTTTATCAAGGCTGGATTGAGAAAACACTGTTACATATGTATTAATGTAGGTTTCAGAAGTCACCCTGTTGATTTTAAAGTGTAACCTTTGATGTTTTAGATCATTAGATGTTAATGAAGATAAGAGACAAGATATTCAGCAATTGAGCCGTGAACTCTGAGATTGTTTGTGTTAATTGTGTTAATTGAGGCTATTAAAATAGAGAGTTGAATTATACTGTTGTAGTGTGCTCTCAAGAGGCACCTGTAATGTAGGGGTTTGGGCATTTACTGGGACAATTATTAATTGTAGCAGTAAGTCACAAAATGATTCTTTTAATGGCCTTAGAATCCAACCTTGCGGTATAACTCAAACAACGCACACACACAGGTACTAATACACGAGGATACATTTATTAATACATAGAATATGCATGTAAACCTAACAGATCTTATCGTGAGGGTTATCAGAATACAAAAGATATATATTCAGTCAGTCACAAAGAGTTACACATATCAAGAGGACATATGTTCAGTATATCATTCATTTAGACCGTTTCGTAATTGATTTCGTAATTGGTTACAACTTCTACATTAGATACTCAAAACAAGTACATAACTCTTAGGAATTAAATTGATATCATCTGGTTGGGATAACAATTGAATTCTCGAACTGTAATGCAGTGAAGTTGAATACTCATCCAATCTCTGGGGATTCAGATCTCCTGCAGGTACAAAGAAGCAGTTGCAGGCTTGTTGCTGTCCAATCCGCGCTCTCTGGCTCGGTGCCAAGCAGTGGCCGTGCTGTTGCGGCTTGCAACGTGGTGGAGATCCTGCGATGCTCTGCGCTACTCTCTGAAGACCGGCTAGTTAATGTTGGCTTTAACTAGCAAAGTTTTGCACAGGAGAAAAGATGACTGTGGGTCCCAGCAGGTCAGGAAGAGGACCGGTTCGTTCCTGATGAAGTGCTAGTTCTGAATACTGATTCAGCTGTCCACAGTTCCGACCCGTCACGAGGCTTGCTGCTGGTGCTAACCTCAGGTGGATCCTTTGGTTACTTGTGGCAACCTCCTCTCTCGACTCTTAGAACAAAGCAAAGTTCTGGCACTCGGACTCACTGGCCGTTATGTGGTGGTCCGGGCTGAGTCTCAGGATGGTCAGGAGGCGCGCTGCGAGAATGTCCTGCCCATGGGAGCCTTTCTGCTCCTGGGCCGTCCTGCCCTGGAATTGTTCTTCCCCTGGAATTCTTCTTCTCAGGCCCTCTGTGTTGCCTGCTTTTACCTGGAAGAACTTCAGCTCGTTCATTGGCTGAAAGTTTCATGGGCATCAGAGACCCACGTGGGTTACTCGGCCCTACCAGTTCTTGATTGGTTAATCAAGGTGAGATATGAGTCACTTACTCCTGACACTTAGGAATGCAGTCCAGATGTCCATCTGGCACTCCCTAGACAGATAGGCGCCAATGGATGACCATTGATCATGATAGCCAGGCTTAGCTAAGTGCATCCCCATTTGGGAGCTGTCCCTTATCAAAGAAACCTTAAATTAGCCTACATGAATAGCTTCTCTGTGGCTGCACCACAGAGATGAAGAGAGAGATGGGGCCTCATTTGGGAAAGCACAGCAACGCTTAATTCCTGTATTTTAATAAGCCTCGCCGCTACACTGTACACAAAACACGTAAGCTTGTCATTTCTATTGGGTAGGATAGTACATTTTGGTGCTTGCTTTAATCTTCTGCTGCAATGGGCTTACATGATATCTAGGCCTCATTTGTGGAATTACACCCCATTCTTGGCACAGAGTCTGTTTACAGAGGCCACTGAAGTGGATTTACTGGTATCCTTTCTAAAGGATCGGTCAAGGATTGTCCACACATGATCAATGGGGATCATTTCTAATAATTTTTCAGGCAGCAGAGCTGTGGTGTCTTGACTTCCTGTACTTCCATTTTTTAAATGATGCTAGCTAGGTGTTATTGCAAAGAGAAATGCTGCTTTCCTTGGGCAGATGAAAAATGGTATAAATATGCAGAAGTTTGTCTTTACAAATTGTGATATACAGTATTTAGTAGAAATTACATGATTTTTTATGGATGGCTGGAACCCAGTTATACAGAGGTGCCTTGTAGCATTAATCACACTCATACAGTTTGCCTGTGTCTCTGTATGTACACCCATAATAAATGTTTGTTCTTTCAAATGTTATCTTATAACATCCTTCTTTCTCTTTTGTGCATGTTTTTCTTCCGTCCATATTTTAGCATGACATGAAAACACCCATGTATTCATTTCAAGAGCCTTAAATTGTTATACAGTCTATTCTAAAGTAAATGGAAGCTTGAGAAGTTTTTTGCATTTTTTTTGCAAAATTGGAATAAGACTAATAAATTACCATTGCATCATTTTTTATAAATATCCATCATTACCTGGAAACAGGTAACATATTGTAGCAGGTAATGCAATTGTACAATGTATAATGTAATTATAGGGAAACTTAAATAATCTCTATATCCATCTGTGATTTTTTTTCTTTTTAAAATGACAGTTTTACCTTTTATTAAAGAAAGGTCTGTTTCTGATGAAGATTAATAGCTTGTCAAACATCAGCTCTAACCAGGTGGGAGCAGTTATAGTCATCTTTTGTCATGGATATAAGGACAAGGTGTGTAAGATTTGCTATATAGTTCCCCTTAAATTTCAGTACAGTACACACAAATTATTCTATATGATACCCACTGACATACTATGAATGCAACTGTACATTCATGACTAAACAAGAAGATGAATAGCAAAATGGACCGAAAAATAATATAGACAAAAATACTCCAGTAAGACTAGTCAATTTAATTTCAGAGATAGCAGCCAACCACAAGTTGTTAAAGACTGAGCTTTTACCCCAATGCTGCTGATAGGCGGCAAGAAGCATGACTTTATCTTTGCCTTTACTGCATAGAGATGTAGGACTCAGAAAAAATTGTCTTTGTCTAATGATGAAGAAATTTGAATTTCTTAAAAATAAACAGAACATGTGGACAAGGGTACACAAATGAAAACTATAGAAACTACAATAAAGTGTATTTTAATCTGAGAACAGGACTCACTGTTCATACCATTGCCACCTAGCCATGCTATTGAAGCTGGTATCCTGGCTTGTGTTGAGAAATGGCTAGATGAGATTCTTGGATTATTTTGTTATTAGCAACTAAATGATATAGCTTGGATAAGTAGCCTTCTCTCATTTGACTTTCATACAGTATGTGTTTTTTTTTGCTTTTTTCTTTTAGAGGTACAGTATATATATAATTACTGTTTTATGAATTTGGTATGGGTTCCCCCATAGATTGATTACTCTGCAGCTCTCTCATCCCACTCTGTTTAGAAATCCAGACTATCTTTCACCTCTAGGAATATATACTCAAGACTCATCATCAATAGGAATCTTTTTGCCCTTTCCTTACGCATGCACTGCAAGTCTATCTGAAACTATTTCCCTTTACTGACATCATGATTATTTAATTTAATACTCTTTTCTGTGGTTCCACTCTTGCTTTAGAGATAGACGTAATCCTTGGAAAGTATGCTTTCCTCTTACCTGTCTGGGGGCTAAAAATCAAAATATTTCCCTGCAACCAAAAAGCATAGTGGACTCAACCAAATTTTATACCTTAGATTAGATACCTAATAACACATTTCTTAGGACTGTGTGGTTCAAGAAGCTTGTCCACAAGCACATGCTTTGGCCAAAGCACATGCTTTGGTCTGGCAATGCAACTGGTTCACTAGGGTGATATATATTTTTATAATTCAGGTGGGTAGCTGTGTCAGCATGCATAGGCTGCAAAGGAACAAGTAATAGGTTTATTCCATGCTGAAAAGAGAAGAAAGAAAACACAATGTTTCGGCTGTGGAGCCTTCTTCGGTTGTCACACCCGAAGGCTCCACAGCCGAAACGTTGTATTTTCATGTCCCCATGTGTTCAGATCCCAGGAAATACCTCGATTGAAAGTCCTGAAACATTTGGATAGTTGACTCCTTCACACACAACCCTAAAACCAGGCCACCCACATTAACTAATGTGACAATGCGGTGGGGGAGGCGCCGCACCGAGCACCAGTAAAAAGTGGGTGAGGGGACAGAAGCCCCGGTGTGAAGTTAGCAGGGACCAAAAATAATACAGAGAGTGAAAAAACAAACAAAAAGTAAAAAGAAAGTATACTGCTATGCCTTGTGACCTCCAGGCTGGGCTTATCCTATTTAATGGGATCCAGCCTGGGAAAAAAAAATCCCTAGCACAGCGGTGACCAGACTGGACTTACCCTGTTTAACAAAACAGAATATTGTATCCTAGGCCGGTTTTTAGGGGTGCAAGATGCCTCTACCCTCTAGAATGTCTGCTCTTCCTCAATGTTGCTCAATGTGTTGCTCAGTACCCTCACCCAAACTCATTTTGGCATCTACAGACAGACCACAACTTTCTTTTCTATCTACTGTATATAAATCAGTATTCTTGCTAGCCATTTATTCCACAGAATGGATTTGTTATTTTCATGTCCTTCTGGAGCAGGAAAGTTGGCTGTATGTCTATGGTAGGAGATTTAGAGTGTTATAATGCTCTTATTACCCTGAATTTCTTTCAATAGTCATCTCCCTCTGCCATGTGAAACAAATGTTGGAGCTGATGATGATGTGACATCCTCTTCTATTCATATGGAATGAGAACCAATGTCTAAACATGCTATGCCCTTTGTAGGTCCTATGCTTTTATATGGACAAGACATGGATTTTAGGGCCATGTTGAAAAAGCACTATTCCCTTTAAGTGAGCATAAGTGAGAAAAAACAAATTATACTACACACTGGGCTGTTTTTTTTCATCTAAACTGCAGATTAGGACACATGTTTCACTATTTATACTTCTATCTGAATTGTACACCATTTTAATTACATTAAAATAGCTTTTAAAATATTTTGAAGAAAAATTATTTCCAGAGATTTTCCAGTGATAGAGATGATTTTATAAATAACATTTTAAACATTTTGGAAAAGCTTTTTTTCCCCTGAGATTTACATGTTCAGTTACGTCTGAAAAAAATACTGATCAAATCTGTGAAAAAGTATTTGTTTCAAATATATTTTATAATACAATGGTGAAATATTGAAGCTTTTTATGAAACATTTTATTTGTTTTTCAAAAATGGGTTGTGGTATTTCTGATGGTATTTAAGCAATACATTTCTGTATGACATTATATATAAAACACCTTGTTTACAGGACTCTTAAAGTTGCCCTTTACAATGTAATAGCACTGTTAAGTATTCAACTGATTTCTAAAACAATGATAAATATAATGTTCAATGTAAATGTCAGTGCCAGGTCATTATGAATTTGCAACATATTTTGAAAGAATGCCATCTGTTCAAGAGCAGACCATGAATTTAACAGCTTTTTCTTTCACCTAATTATTTCAGTAGCTCTTGCATTTTAGGGCCTGTTTTAATAATCAGTGTAATGTAGCTCCTTTTCAAAATAAATATATAATTTCAAAATAAATTATATACAATAACACTAACCAAAGTCTTACCAGTCCTCAAATAAAGTGCCTTGCAGTTAATAAGGTCATGCAGGCCTGAAAAAAATTGAATACATAGTCCCCAGGAGGACTTTATTAGCTTAACCCAATTTTCTTTTAATTGTTAATGGACAGGTTTCCTAAAAAGCATTGCCAATGTCAGAAGTCAGCAGTGTCAGCAGTGTCAGCAATGATTCAAAGCCCCTGGAATTACCTGTTACAAGATAACAATTTAATTCAATCCTATTCAGGACTTTGACATTTTTTTTATTTCTTTAAAAATTAATTTATTTTCAGATTTACTCTAAAGAAACTCACACCTCACACACTGCAGTAAAAGTATATTAACCTTTAAATACTCGTTCTTGTCTGTGTTGTAGTTTAAAAAAAGCAATGCTTTATCTCCATTTTCCAGTAGGAAATGAACACAAGTACTTTGTCAACTTTGCCCTTTTCATCACAGGATTACAGTACAACCTGAAATTCTGTATCCTTCATGTATCCATGTATTACAATGTATTTCTGTGAAGTATATGTTATGCCTGAGTGGGTCAGAGCTCCTAGTCCTTGGTTTCCACAGCCACATTTGCATGAGGAGCCCATATCATTGCCAGCAGCCATATCACCCTGCAACTCACAACTGGCAATCCACTGAAGCTAAGCAAGTATTAGCCTGGTCAGTACCCGGATGTGAGACCTCCTGGGAAAAACTAAGGTTGCTGCTAGAAGAGGTGTTATTGGGGCCAGCAGGGGGCGCTCACCCTGCAGTCCATGTGGGTCCTAATGCCCCAGTATAGTGACGGGGACACTGTACTGTAAACAGGTGCCGTCCTTCGGATGAGACGTAAAACCGAGGTCCTGACTCTCTGTGGTCATTAAAAATCCCAGGGTGTTTCTCGAAAAGAGTAGGGGTGTAACCCCGGCGTCCTGGGGCGTCCAGTCATGGCCTCCTAACAATCCCCCTCTATGAATTGGCTACATTACTCTGCTCTTCTCCCCACTGATATGCACTATGGCTGCCGTCGCATCATCCAGGTGGATGCTGCACATTGGTGGTGGTGGAGGGGAGTCCCCATTACCTGTAAAGCGCTTTGAGTGGAGTGTCCAGAAAAGCAATAAGTGTAAGCAATTATTAATTATTATAATTATATCTGCCTGGAGCCACCCAGACCTGGTAGGGCAGGATCTAGCAGTCACCTGCAACTAATTGATTAGTAATTAATCACCAATAAACCCCTGCTCTTCACTGCCCTGGTGCTTATGTATCCGAGCTACTTTGAATTCTCACAGGAATCACATCAATGATTCCTGTAATCTTGCAAACAATCTTTCCACTGCCTGTAGTTACCAGTGCTTGATGCAGCCCATGATTTCCCTTGTGTCCTGATCCTGCCAGCCATGTTTCCTCCTTCCACACCTGTACAGTGGCAGTCCTGGGTTTCTGGACCATCATCTGCTTCTCCATTACTTTTGTCTGCACAAGCTTGGCTTCCTTTGAGCCCCACACCTGCATCACTCCCGGATTTCAAACCCAGCCCTTCATGTACAGTATCTTTGTGGTCAACCAACCCTTTTCATCTCACCACTGAGCCTCACAGATAGATCCCTTTTTCTTTCATCCTGCTGCAGACATTTCAATAACAAGTTGTGGTATAACAGTTTACAGATATTTCTGACATCATTTTATTGATTATATGCCAATTTTCAGTATTGAAAAGTTCAATTTAATTTAAAAAATCAAGAAAAGAAGATAAGACCGGTTATCAACAATTGGAAGATATTCAGCCCAGCTTGCTTAGTTGTAAGCTGATAATTGATCTAATGATCTCATTCGGCTGTTTCATGAAAAAAGATATGGTATCAACTTTTGCAATATGACTGGGTAGCGTATTCCAAACTCCCACTATCATGAGAGCAAAAATCGTTTATTTGTTCTCAGTTTTAACTGCATCTCCCTGTAAGTTTTATTTGTGTCCTCTGATTCATGTTTCACTGTTGATTCTAAACAGTAAATTTGATTTAATTGGTCTATGCTTTTGCAGTGTTTTTTACTGCTCAAGTAAATATAACATCATCAAAATAAGAACAAAACTTAATTTTTGCCAAAACTTAGCATCAGCATCCATTATTCCAAAAAATAATAATAAATAAGAAATATTTATCAGCAGTTTACTTGACATGACTGAATTTATTTTTATTATATGACATACACAGTAGCTTTTTTCTCAGTAACACATACTGTATGTACAGTAATACAACATCTGGAATGTATCAATCACAGAAATGATTAGAGAAGCAAGATAAAGGCTTCTGCTCATTGTGCAAAAAAACCCTCTGTGCTAAAAACACACTATTTATATAAAGTCTTCAACTATTTGTTATGTAAAATAATACTTATTTGTACATTACTATTAAATATACAGTGTATTAACAAACAAAAAGTGGTATCTCATTATAAACTGAGAGTTTTGTCTCAAATGAAAATAGGCTGGGTATACAAAGGGTGCACTGGGCCAAAATGTAATTGTGCTTTCAAACTGAATTTGGTTGTGAAAGATTAATATTATAAATATGAAATGTATTAAAAACTTGAAATACCCTACTAATCTCTGAAGCCCAACATCGCTAAATGTCTGGCTAGAATGATAAATGAAATTACGTAATTGTGTATGTGGGTTTCCATCTTGCCACTTTATGTTAAGATATCACTCATTTCACAGCAAATCGTAGTGGGAATCTAGTGTTGGGGGAAATTGCTTGCCAATACCTGCTTCTGATCATCAGCAATCCATAAAATCAGCAGCTGAGAGAATATGGCAAACAGCATTCTCTTTGGAGGCAGGCCAGTCACCAAATGCGAATGACCTTGCTATATAGTGTGATGAAAATCTGGAATGTGGCCTTTTTAGAAAAGGCCAAATAAAATGAATTGTGTGCAGAGATGCAAGAAAGCATCTCCTGATGCTGAAGGTCAGCTTATAAAACATCCTTTTTACTACATTAAATTGATAGCTTTATGAAAACACTTCTTAAAAAAACATTTCTTAATACATCAATAGCTGCTTAAATAATAGTTCTCACTGTGCTTTCACAATTGTAATATTACTCAGGGCATACAAAGCAAATTTTCCAAATTAAGTTACTGTACATTATTTGTAAGGGTTGGAAAAGACTGTACTATGCATGTAATTTTTGAACTTGTTAAATAGATTCTTCTGACTACTTTTAATTCTTAGCAACATCTTTAGTATATAAATGCCAATTGTCATTGATATTGAAGAAAATGAGTTTCAATGATGCTGCAGTTCTGTGTAGAGGTTGGATGGACATGATATAGCAATTTTACACACAGTGCTTTCAATGAAATTGCCAGATATGCGTTAGATACTAAAATAAAGTTATCATTAAGGAATGTGCTGCTTTTTTTGTCTTTAAAGAGTTGTTATTTTTAAAACAGTAGGAAAAGCAATGTAGTCTTCCAGTGGACTACTGTCTGGCAACTATTTAAATTTTATTCGTATATCATGCTCTCTATGCATTTTGGTTTTTATTATACTGCATATTCTTTGTTTATTTAAATTTTGTTTAATTTGTTTTGCACTCCTCTTTTATCAAACATATCTTGAAAACAAAGTTCTACCCATTAGATAACAGCCTCTCGAAGATGTACGTTTATAGCTGCCTAGGATATATTGATATTTTGATACAGAAATGTGTAGTATGGTGAGGGCTGGTTAAGGAGTGTTAAGCTTTGTGCTTTTGAATAATTGTATTTTAGTTGGTGTTCTCTGTCCTCCTACAGTAAACCACGAAGGGGTTAACTTGAAGGTTCAGGGTTATTTTATAGGTGCGCTAACAGGATTTACTCTACAAATCCAATTTACTTTGCCAAAATACAGTATCATTCCTTCTCCAACATGGCCCTAGACCCACAACCAGATAAAATATAAATTACTCAGTATCAGAAAGAACAACAAGTTCTGAATTCATCTATCATCCATCTGAATCCATCTGACTGCTGCAATCCTTATGCAAAGGTTGCTTGTACTTAGTGACCAAATTGAAATGATACATACTGTACATCAGGTCACTCAATAATAATTACACCCATGACTATTTGGTTTTGTGGATTAATGTAAAAAAAGAATTATTAAAGAGCAGAATGCACATTTTTAAAACTTTAACTGTCATTGCAATTGTAAAGTTACAAGCTGCCTTATTTTCTTCATTAAATATCTTTTCTAAGGAAATCTTAATTGCATATAAATATAGTATCAAAAACACCAATAAAAGATGTGCAGTACATGTATATGGAAAATCTCTCACTGCCATATATGCACATCCAATAGAGGCACAGGGGCATTTTCTCTGTGATTATTCACATTATTTACTCTGTTTTGACCATGTTTGAGAGACAGCTTTATTGTACAGTACATACCCTTCAAACTTTGATAGTGAGTGAATGTTTATTGTGCAGCTTCTGGTTCAATGTGGTCTGGTGAAAGTATTTATATTTTCAAGATCTGCCCAATTGGCTTTAGTACTTCACTGCTCTCTGTGTATAAACTGAAGTTCTATACATGTCTGCAATAATCTAGCGTTTGCCTGTGGTAGTTGGGCAGTTAGTGCAGTACTCATCTGCCCATAACCTGTACAGTTTTGTATTGCTGCTTACACCATTACTACAAAGAACAACACGATCATCCAGTTGAGACAATCTTCACCTTAACTCATAATTTCAGCAGTGTTGTCAACAACAGCAGTTGTGGTCAAGTGCAACCTCAATAACAAATCCTTTGTGACTGTGTAGAATTAATATTTATAGCTTTTATTCTGTAATCATTCTTACCATTCTTTGTTTTCAGTTCAATGCAATTACCCTATTTACAATTACTGGAAAAGCAAATGCAAAGAAATCTGTTTTCTTTGTCACATAATATTTCTGGCTTATTTGTGGCCCACATTCTAACCATATGTTCAGTATGTGGAATACATTAATATTTTGATCAAAGAGTACATAATTACCACACTGAATACAAATATTTGGATGGAAAAAATGCATATTCCCTATCAATCTAATATAAGTAGACAATATTTTTTCTCTTTTATTATGCTTGCTTACATTATAATAAATATAGTACATGCATTAAAAAGAACATATATGTAATTTGATTGCATGATGGAAATTAACTCTTATCAAACATCATTCATTATCAGTAAGTTCTTTTTTCCTGGCAAGTGGCACAACAGCCCAGAAGCAAGACTACACTACACCCTGGACATTAGGTCATCAATGGGCACACATAGGGCACACAATTAATAACTAAACTACCTAGCATGTCACTGGTAAACTACCTACCATGCCAATGCAGGTTTGAAGGAAACCTGAACACCCACACATGGAAAGAACATGTAAACTTCACACAGAATGCGTTTCAGCCTGGAATCAAATCTGAGCTTTGAGGAAGCATCATTTATGAACATGCCGATGTGGTGCCCTGTCATAAACAAAAAGAAACACACATACTGTATAGCTCTGTAGCTGGAGCTTATTTTTTCTTGCTCTGTAGTATATTAACTCACCAACAGATGGTGCAAACTTTTGTATTCCAGTGTAAGAATGTAATCTGTACTTGCTTTTGGTAAGGAGTACAAACTGATGGCAGCAAACATCTTAACAGAAAGAATCTTATGGCTCTAATAGTTGCTTAGCCATGATGGAAATAATACAAAGCAGGAGATTTGTGTGTGAAGCATTGGTGTTCTTTTTTGACCTTTATCTTTACACGTAGATATCAATCTTCAAGATGTATTTTTATTTTCACCACAATAATCTGATTAAAATATGATTTCTACAGAAAATGTTGTTGAATAGACAACATTTTTAATTTCTGCTCAAAAACTCTTTGACAGTCTGAAAATGTTGGAATTGCTTTTCTCAGATCAACATCACACTGTTTTGCCAAGAGCTCCATCTGCAGACAGAAGGAGAGTCATTCTCATATCCTTAATTGGAAATGTGCACAGCAGAGTTGTCCTTTAGAATTAGGATTGAACACAACCAATTCTCTATGTTGCTCATAATTTGTACTGTTTTAGTGTCAGTTGGTATATGTTTTTAAAGGGCTTGGCTTCAGGCTGTGGTGATGTTTCATCGAAAAATAAAAGCAACAGATGTCAGTCATAGGCTGAAATAATAAAAACCTTTCAATTCTGATTAATCAGTACATTTATGACAAACATTTTCTCTATAAAGGATAGTCTGCTACATTGTTTTCTCTTTATGATTGTTCTACAAAATCTATAGAAGCAGGCATGATAGATATTCATATCAATCCCTCATGGAATTCCAAGTATCGTTCATTAAGATTATTTATTAAAATAATTCTAAATTTATTTTATATCACTGTTGTAATAATAGTATACTGAACAGACTATCCAGAGCTGATTTCATTTCTCTTGGGAAAGAGACTAACAATCCACTCCTTGCTGACAAGAATTGGTAGTCTAGTTGTCATAAAAATAAAGATCCTCTACCTTTAAAGGAATAGAGCACTTCAGCAAGACTGTTTTGTTTTTCAGTCTTGTACTTTTTTGTATTTATATGTATACAGCACATCTACAGTAGTTGGGTAATAAATAAGGATGTGGATATCTTTATATATAGTAAAAACAGTGTAATGTAAAATATAAATTCTTTTTTTATAATTCTTTTTTTTAAAATATAAATTCTTTTCTGTTTGGAATATATGTAGTATATACAGTATGTACAATACGTACAATATACAACATCCATACTGCATGTACTGCACTCAGTATGTGTACTGCATGTAAAGAATACATATGCAAAAGTATTCTGATCCTTCCTGTGGTTTTACATTACAAAATTAGAAAATTATGCAAACTTTTTTTTAATTTAATATTTTATTCAAAACCTGAAAGCTCAAATTGAAGACATATAAGGGTAACATAAATTACCTAAAATGTCAGAATAACTAAACAGAAAACACCTTAAATCTATTCCTTGAATATTCATATTCAGCACCTCTGGCAGCAATTACAGCTACAGTTTTTGGGGGTTAGTCTCTATTGACTTTATTCACTTGAAAGATAGAATTTTTGTCCATTCATCTTGGCAGACTTGCTCAGGTGCTTGGGGATCACTTGCGTACAGCAATTTTTAAGTCTTTCCACAGATTCTCAATTGGATTCAAGTAATTCTTTGTCTGGGCGACTCAAGGCCATTCACTTTCTTATACTTAATCCACTCCAGTGTAGTTTTGGATTATTGTCCTACTGAAAAGTGAATTTTTGTCCCAGTTCTAGTTCTAAATTAAGCTTTCTTCTAATATTTGCCAGTACTTTACTCTGTTTCATCAGTCTTTATTAGGTTTCTGATCCCTGCTGATGAGAACCAGATCTATTACATACTGGTTCTGCCACCATGCTTGTCAGTAGGGATTGTGATGGTGTTGACTGAGAGATGTTGGTTTTGCATCAGATGTAAAACTTTACATTTAAACCAAAAAAATCCTTTCTGACCACAAAACTTGTTTGCTGCAAGTATGTTGTATCACTTTGTTGCAGACTCCATGCAGGATGTGAGATGTTTTTTTATTTATTCAGTTCTATACATTTCCTTTGAGGAGTTACCAGGGTATTGTTGACCCATGGACATTTCCTCGGATCTCAGCCACTGATTCAGTATGTCTTTCAAAGGTGCTGTTTGCCTCATGGTGGCATATAACCAGTTTCATCCTTGTCTGACCACTTGGTTTGGATGAACAGGATGGCCTGGGCAGTACCTGGTTGCCTTCTACTTCTTAACTATTAACTTCACCATGCTCCATGCTCGTAAGACATTGAGAGTATGTTATTGTAACCTTCTGCTGATCTATGTCTTTATATAACTTAATCCCTGCAATGTTTTGAAAGCTTCATGGTTGAATATTTGCTTTAAATGCACTACATGTTCAAAAAACAGAGACTGCTGTTTTATTATGAAATCAAGAGAACCACAATTATTGCACACAGACTTATCTAATTGTATTGCTTTGTGTACAATAATTAATTTAGGTGTGCCACAGCAAAGAGTTTGAATACTTATAGAATCCTGACTTTTCCATTTTCTGTAATATTATCCATTTACTTCTTTCCTTATGCAGGACATCAAGGTGTAATAACTGCAATCTTTAAAGCATCAAAATTTGAAAACTGTTTCCGAGAGTCTGAATACTTTTCCAAGGCATTGTATAGACACTTGTTCATATAAAATTCAGGAGAATATTCAAGTATTTATTTGAATATTACTTTTGTAGTGGTATTTTTTGCTCAACTCATGTCTTTTAAATTACACACTGTGAGAATTATGAAAACCATTGTAAGTCAATTTACATGTCAAATTGTTTTCATTATTATTTTATAAAACCTCATAGTACCTCAAAATTATACTGCAAAGGCTGATCTTAAGTTCCATATCAGAGTGTTTTCCATATCCTTTCTATTACCAGAAAGAACATACTGTGTTTTATATTTGCTGATCTATTTACTGTAGTATTTTCAGTACAGTACATCAGTTGTAGATGTTGACCAATTAGCAATAAAACAAAATTACACTTTTGTTTCATTATCAACATTTCACTATACAGTATAATACAGGGGAAATAATTATAAGCCAAATTATACACAGAACAAAAGTATATTCTGTATATGATGGCTTATTTATTTTATACAATATATATTGATGCATACAAATTATTTGTTGTTATATTGGTATATTGCTGGATTTGCCTTTATTTGTATAATAGTATCTATATTGCATTGCTTGCATCTTATTTTCATAGATTATGATGAAAGTCAAGTATTATTTGATTGCACATTTTATCTTATTTACATATGTTATATATCACAAAGAAATGTAGATACCAGACTAAACTCAATTTTTTTAGATTCTCTGTGAACAATTAATTTTAAAGAAAGGTTGCACAATATTTAAAATACTAGCAATCATTTATTACTCAGTATTATTACAGATTGCATTCTGTAGTTTTTTTTTTAAAACTGGAATAATTACAGTCTTTTATCTCTTAAGCTTAAAAAAGGATATTGAAACAGAGCATGATAACTAAGAAAATACCCACAATTACAAAAATTACAATTACAATTACATTTCAACCCTGTAGGATGCAGAAGAAAGCTACAGTATGCAGGCTGCAAATTTTCGGCAGTTAATATATACTATATTTAATGTCTTATAAAAGATACAAAGGTCAGTTTTTTTCAGGATTCAATGGTAATGCAAAGAATATCCATGAGTCATCCTCTATAGTATATATTATAATTGCTAAAACAGATATTTTAATTCTGAAATGTGTCTTTACTGTTGTGTAAGTTGTTGGGCTGGTACAAGAAGTGCAGATGAGTCAGTAATGAGTAGTGACAGGCATGATAAGCTATAGTACCATGCAAAGTGGCAGTCTTGATAGCTTAAGCTGGTCTTATGCTAATACCTTCATAGTTACTGCTGGGCACAATAGAAACAAATTTGAAAGGCATGTTACATATTTCTGTAATTCAACATGCTTTAAATTTACATGAAGAAAGCCATTATACACAATGTTTTTAAATCCAGACTGGATGAAAGACAAAAGCAACAAAATGTCACTAAGATTCAACATAGAGAAAGTAACATAACTATAATAATAACAAATATTTTTAGAACTAATAACAAAATTGAAAAAAAAAATAACTTACACCTTATCTCTACAGCAGTTTTTGATCTTTTTATCCTGAAACAGTAGCAATATCGTAATGCAAAGTATGGGGTAGTTGTTAAACATTGTATCACAGTTCACTGTGGTGAACCCTGTAGTAACAGACACAACAGAAATGCCAGTTCATATCTAAATATTTCAGTAGAAATAAATAAAATGAAGTAACAAAGATCTTGGGTAAAACACGCATAAGGAATTGAGAAATGAACACTGGGGATATGGCACTCAATGTGGTACATGAGACTGTCAGCCATTAAAACCCACATATTGCAGACAGGTAATACTATGACAGCTAAAACTAGATAATGTTTTACTATCAAGTTTTCAGCAGAGAAATGCAGTCACATTAGTGCATCTAATTTTTTTAGATGAACTCAAGAATGGTTAAGAGGAATGAGAAGAAGCTAATTTGGTAGCTAGTAGTTATTTATACAAGAACCAGGTCAAGCCTTTTCTTCATAGAACATGATGTAAACTTAATATGATTGAGTAAACTAATTCCGGAGCAGTACATTCATATACTAATATCACTTGGTTTACATTCAAGAGCTTCCACTCAACATTCTTTAAATTTTCATCATCCTATTTTTACTACATTCAGAAAGTTCTGCAAGGGATTTAAGCATGTAGAATGAAGTCTTGTTTTAGAGGTAATGTAATGGTATAACCATCATATATACTGTATTTAACCATATAACCATCATAACACAGTATACAGCATATAGCCAAGCATTATATAACCATCCACCCATTCTTCTGTATTGTACTAAAGATTATACAGCAATTAGTACTGGAGTTAGTAATAACAGTTGTATTTTTATAATTGTGACAAATTGGAGATACTGTCTGTTTCTTTGTGTCTGATATTTTACCTATATTGTAAAGAGTTGACTTGAGAGTCAGGTTTAACCTCAAATGATTTTGTGATATGATTTTCATTTGTGCTGTTTCTTCTTCAATGGCTGGACTCTTTTTGTAATTTGGACATTTTTTCATGCTCACAATGCTTTTGTTACATACTACCTACTGGTACTGTATGTGTAAAGACTTATGTGATGTTCACATTTTCCCATTTTCTGTATGGAACTAACCAAAACATTTGAGAAACAACAAGAAGTGTGGTTCAGGCCAAGAAACTTGTTTTTGCTACTGTATCTACACAAGTGTACTCCATTCAACTGATTATGTGACTTCTAAAGACAATTGGTTCCATAAGTGCCTATTTAGGGGTGTCATACTCATAGCTAAGGGGGTGAATACAGTATGTATGCAATGAGCTACTTTCAGTTTTATATGAATAATTAATTTGGAACGATCTGTATACTTTTGTTTTCACTTTGACATTAAAAAGGGCTTTGTTTTGATCATTGGCCTAAAACCTTCCTTAAATGCATCCCTAAAACCCTCTAATAATAAATACACTATGACTCCATATTGTAACACAGGGAAGGTGAATATTTTTTATTTTCATTGTACCTGTATATCTGCCGAGTTGTGTCAGAAGCAGTTAATTTAATGGCCCCATATCTTCATTGCTGGTTCTATGAATATCTAGCTGCATCAATGCCACTGTTGTGTTGTGGCTAATGACTGCTGGAGATGGACATAGCAGCTAATAGGGGAACAGTCTAATATTGTTCCTCTCACTTTATTGCCCCAAGTATTCTAACATCTAGGACATTTTAAAATGTTTGGAAACTGCAGAACTAATGAAGCACTGAACTATCCTTTTCTGTAAATTGTGGCGATACTTGAGAACTGAGCTGATCTGCTCAAAAATATTCATTTTGAGACTCACAAAATTAATAATCTGAATTCTGTATCCTGTTTGATACTTCTTGGCAGATAAATTCTAATGAATGAATATGCTCTAAACTTCTACCCCTACAGAGATATGTAAATTATGTTTGTTGTGATAATATAAAAAATATATACTGTATTTACAAAATAAACTATATTTTGTTTTTACAACACAATCCTATGCAAACTATCCTCCCCTCTTGTAATACCACATTAAATTGGGCTAATTTAATTTTAATAACACATTTTCTTTTCAGTGCCTACATTGTTTTTAGAAGGTTATGTGGTGAACATGAAACAGTTGTGAATGGAATTTAAAAGCAAATATTCAACCCATTGATCAAGTTAATTAGTTCTGTCATGTTCATTAAAATTAATTATTTTGTATACACATTTATACATTTTATCTTCCAAATTAGCTGTTTTTCCATGGTTTGAGCTATTATTATAATGTCATATTGTGTCTAAATGGAAATTTACCAATATTCAGGACTTACAAGGGTTTTGCAGCAATTTCAATATTTTAGAATTTCATTACATTAAGTCATCATTTTGCAGCTCCACACTTTTTAATGAGGCACTTTATTAAAATTATTTCCACAGCTGTAAAGACCAGTTAACCTCTAAAAGTAATTCTTAACTTAAGTTAATGTATGTGTCAGATTTAAATCACTGCCAAAAGAATATTAAAATTATTGATTTATTGTTTTTAAGTAACACCTTAAGTGTGCTAAAGTAATTCATTTTGTTTTGCTTAATGACTAAATAACCTGGTAATACATTTATTTAGAAAAAGAACATTCATTACACTATTTTCTATGATATGACGTAAGATAAACGTTGCTGTAGAGTCTTTTTTTTATTGAAACACTTTCTTTCTGGAAATGTCTTAAAATGATATAATTAGGCAATTTACATTTCCAGAAATTATTTGACCTTTGCTTTTGCCAATAATTACTGTATCCCCGCTGCTGTACACAGTCTCACTCACTGGTGAGATCTTCTCTGTCGGAAAAGGTTACTAGGCTGTTCATTTTCAGACTTTTGAAAAGCCTTCAAATGTCATTAAAATGTGAAGGAATATTATCAAAATTAAGCTAAAAATCTAATGCATAACTTATCATACATTTCAAAGTCTGCAATTAAAATATCATGGACGTTATGCTTTTGCAATTATGTTACCCAAGCTAGATAATAATGACAAGTTTTTAATTCTCATTTTAGATTCTAAGGAACCCCCTATCAAGTTCTTTAATGTGGTATGAGTTGAAAAGTAACCAGAATATAGTAATATCATATGAACATATATGCTTGTTATATTAGACTTGTTCACAAAAGTTCAGCTCCACACACATCATATTTTGTGCAAATCTGATCTACATAAGGTGGAAATCTAGATATGATAACAGTAATGATATTGTCTTGCATTAGGTCCCCAACAGTGATAGAAGGCAATCAAGCTATACTAATAAGGAGCCTTATATGAATAACATTGTATTCGTACTATGACTGTTGAGCTTATGTAATAAAGAAAACATGGAGAAAATAGAAAAAAATATGTTAAAAAGAAATACCAGATTTGTAATTCTGTTACCACCTCCATAGAATCAGAAAATGTTCTTAAAAATTGATTTAATCTCCACATTTTTCATGATATACATGTTAAGGGTTTTGACAGAGTTACCAGTGTCAGAAGAAATGCTTATTTTGGACTTGGAGTTGATTTTAAACACAGGAGTGCATTCATTGGATAGTAAATAAAAGCAGAACATTTTCATTTGTTCCTCAAAATAATAATGGTTTCTTTTGTCAAAGAAAGTAGTGTTCCATTTAGAACAAGCCCATGCATAACTGTTTGCTAACAACATTAATTAACATTTTTCTAATGATGGTATTTTTCACATAACAGTTGTTAAAATTAAAGCAATGCATTAGTTTTTTACATGGCTAGCGATCTATAAAAGTTGATTAGGGTTGGGATCAGGGTTAGGGTTTTGTTCGTGATATGTTGTTCCACACAAGTACAAAGTATTGTTCTTTCTTGTGGACCTCTGTTATTGGTAATTTGTATATACTGTATACTGTACCTGCAGAACTTTTAACCCACATCTACTGAAATCAAGATGTTGTGAAGTTCATCTCTTATTGTATTCCATTACACTTTTTCCATGAAATAGTAATAGATGTGTTTAATAGATCCCAGGAATTACACAGAACAGCATGCATTGCTTATGTCTTTCTTACATATCCTATTAACAGTGCAATTTATATGCAGTATATACTGTATGTGTGTGTCCCATTACAGTACATGTACAGTATCTCAGGTTATGATAAAGATTATTTAAAATATAGTATTATACGCTGTGGATATCTAAGAAAGGATAAGTGTTGGTAAAAATCTTCATTATGTTAGCATATTTTTATTTGTATTTGTAAATTAATTTAATCAGTGCTCAGTAAAATACGGCATGGTTACACATTAGTAGCTATGCAACAGTTGTTCTTACATTTTTTAATGTCATCAGAAAGATATGTTTAATACTATAGATTCAGTGGTGTCTCTCTTCTGAATTATATACAGTGCAAATTAAAGGCAATTCTTTTTGATTATTTACTTTTTTAGTATTTTAAAAGTTTCTTTGTTGAAATGGAGAGTATCTTTACAGTGGCTACAAAAAGTATTTTTACAGATGGCATAAAAATGTTCATAAAATAAAACATAAATGTACTAAACATAGAATTTCATTGCATAATCTTTACAAAGATGAAACTCTAAAATCTAAAGAAATACAATTAAAAACATAAGATATAATTCTTAAAATATTTAATTATGAACATGTTATAGTTTACCTTTCCTGATGCACAGTCAGTGTTTATCAGAATTTGTGCTTTATTACTACATGAATAGATGTTGATTTTCACACAACTTTACCAAACCACCACCTTTTGAAATTTGAAAGTGAGGTTACTAAAAAATCCAACCTAGTTTCAAGATTATGGCTACACACAGTACCTGCCTAATTGAGTCATTAATTTGATGAAAATAAAAGACTGGTTGATAATCTCATCAGGTTATCTCAATTCTGCACACCATTTTTTTCTGTTGTTACATTATGTTACATTTCTGTTTTTAGGAATAAAATAAATAATTTGCTGAAACTTTGTGTACAGATTAATCTGTGTTATAATAATAATAATAATAATAATTGCTTACACTTATATAATGCTTTTCTGGGCACTCCACTCAAAGCGCTTTACAGGTAATGGGGACTCCCCTCCACCACAACCAATGTGCAGCATCCACCTGGATGATGCGACAGCAGCCATAGCGTGCCAGAACGCTCAGCACACATCAGCTATCAGTGGGGAGGAGAACAGAGTAATGAAGCCAATTCATAGATGGGGATTATTAGGAGGCCATGATTGATAAGGGAGAATGGGAAATTAGGCCAGGACACCGGGGTTCCACCCCTACTCTTTTCAAAAAACACCCTGGGATTTTTAATGACCACAGAGAGACAGGACTTCGGTTTTACGTCTCATCTGAAGGATGGCGCATGTTTACAGTATAGCGTCCCCCTCACTATACTGGGGCAACCTTAGTTTTTCCCAGGAGGTCTCCCATCCAGGTACTGACCAGCTTAGCGTCAGTGGGTTGCCACTTGTGAGTTGCAGGGTGATATGGCTGCTGGCTTACTAGTGTAAAGTGTAAAGTATAAAGTATAAAGTGTAAAGTATAAAGTACTAGAGTGCACTTTAAGATTATTCTCTGTGGTAAATAAGTGGTAAATACGCTATGTAAAATACTATAATACTTCTTAGTAATGCAGACATCTATTGCATGTAATTAATGATTAAATGATTAAATGGGTTTGTTTAAAAGCTTCAGAACATTAAGACAGGAAAAAGTATGCTTACACACTAAATAAAACCACTTAAGTGACAACTCCAGAGAAATTACTAGTAATTCCTTCTAAATATTACTTGCTGGTTTGTTGTATATTTTAAAGTAATCAAATACGGGTTTTTTTTGGTATTATTTCTTCAAGGTATTATATATCCATCCATTTTCTAAATGCTTTATACAATTCAGGGTTGCAGGGAAGCCAGAGCCTATCCTGATATGCAATGGGCACAAGGCTGGATGGGTTGCCAGTTCATCACAGGGCAGATGCAAATACACATATGCGTGGACCAGGGCAAGTTTTCCCAGAAACCATTTAATCTACCAGCATGTCTTTGGACTGTGGAAGGAAGCCTGAGCACTTTTCCAAAGCCATCATGAACATGGTGAAACCATGCAAATTCCACACAGTTAACACTACAGAATTGATCCCAGGGCCGTAGCACTGCAAAGCAGAGATGCTAACCACTGTGCCACCATGCCACACTGGTATCAAATATTAGTCAAATAAGTAGTTATTTAAGAATCTTGCCAATGAAATATTCATTTATATCATGGTTACATTTTACACAAGACACACACATTGAACGTGAACATTTTAAATGTTATTTATTTTTAATTTATGTATATGCTATTATCAGATGCATAGTATCTAGAATGTCCTAAAATCTAAAAAAATAACATTAAATTTAAGTGTGATGAACAATGCTATGGATTCAACAAAGTACAAAAATGATTTATTTAAATCATAAATAATAATAAACTTTATTTTATATAGCATCTTTAAAGGTGGCTTCTCAAAGCGCTTTACAGAATGGCAACAGCAATAACAACAATAAAAAATAAACAAGATAAACACAATGAGAATATGCAGAGGAGACAGTAGATGGTGGTACTAAATACAATAGGAGCAGAGGGATAAAAAAATGGAACCAGTTAAGTAAACTCTCTTCTAAAGAAGAAGGCTTTGAGTCTGGATTTGAAGGAGTTTAGAGAAGGTGACTCTCTGTTATCCATGGGGAGAGAGTTCCAGAGCTTAGGGGCATAACAGGAGAAGGCCTTGTCACCCAAAGAGAGTAGACGGGCTTGTGGGACAGTTAGGAGACCAGAATTAAGGGAGTGAAAGCTGCAAGATGGAGAATAGGGCGATAAAAGCTTAGACAGGTACTTATAATAATGATAATGTGATAATGTTTCTTTATTAGCCCTGTACAATTTCTTGCATTAGGAATTCGTCTTTTCGCATACCCCAGCTTTTCTCCATGAGACACAGACACACAGACAAGGAGAGAAGCTTGGGGTCAGAGCACAGGGTCAGCCATTGTACGGCGCCCCTGGAGCAGTTGGGGTTAAGGGCCTTGCTCAGGGGCCCAACGAAGTAGGATTCCTCTGCCGGCTGCGGGATTTGAACACAGTTAGTGATAACATAGGGCGTAGTCTAGCGATATTTCTGAGGTGAAAAAAAGAAGTTTTAACAATATGCTTCACATGTGGGTCAAATGTTAATCCTGAATCAAATATCACCTCATGGTTTTTCAATTTAGACTGAAGCTCAAGTACCATCCACAGGCAAGGTTAGAGGATTGGCTTTACAAAGTTAATGGGAGATGCCAATAAGGATGACTTCAGTCTTATGACAGTTAAGATTAAGGACATTTTGAGTCATCCAAGATTTTATGTTAGAGATACAATTAGATAGAATAGAGACAGCCACATCAGTGTCAGGTTTGATATGGATGTATATTTGTGTATCATCAGCATAGAAATGATAGTTGAGGCTGTGCAATCTTAAAAGCTGACCAAGTGGAAACATGTAAATGCTGAAAAGTAGGGGACCCAGTATCGAGCCCTGAGGAACACCAGACTTAATAGGACCAATTTCAGACCTAAATCCGTCAAGAGAGACAAAGTGACACCGATCAGTGAGGTTAGACTTGAGCCATTTGAGAGCAGTGTCAGAAACTCCAAACACATTCTCAAGATGAGAAAGTAAGATGTCATGGTTAACAGTGTTGAAAGCAGCACTGAGATCAAGAAGAATGAGGATAGAGAGAGAACCAGAATCAGAAGCTATTAGAAGATCATTCGTAGCTTTGACCAGGGTAGTTTCTGTGCTGTTAAGTTGACGGAAACCAGATTGGAGGGGTTCGAAAAGGTTATTTACAATGAGGTGGTTATGTAATTGAAATGTGACAGCACATTCTAGAATTTTTGCAAGAAAGGGAAAGTTCCAATGACTGGCGATGAGGGAGGTAATGTGGTGGGGCAGTTAAATGACAATGAGGTTATTATAAAATGTAAAAAGTGGCTAAAATAAACAGTATGGATTAAAATACTGTAGTATACAGCTAGAATATGCTGCTCTGTGGTTACAGAGAAGTAAAATACACAGCCTGTAGATATGTATACCTTGTTCACATTGAATAAGTGTAATTAGCAGGTTATACTGCCATATTGAGATTTAAAAAGATTAGTGCAATAGGGTAGGAGTTATTGAAGGATGCAGTTGAGAGCTAAGAGATCACAGGTGCTGAGTCTTGAACAGCAAGTGCTGAAAGGTGGTCAGAGACTGCACATTTCTGATTTCTGTGGATAGTTCATTCCACTATTGAGGGTCAAATGTGAACAGGCTTTGGATGTGGCATAACAGAGAGGAAGTATTCCCCAATTCTCTAGCAGACTAGAAGGAGCGGGTTGGGGTGGAATGTAGGCAGGGACAAGAGACTAAAGATAGAAAAGAACAGAGGGGAAGAGACAGATTTAGGAAAACCTAGGGCTTTGAATTACAGTAGGTCCAGCAACAGGGAATACAATACACTGTTATAATACACTGCATTATACAAGAAGGAACAGAATAGTGGTGAGAACATAAAAAGCCCTCATGTACAGGTAGGTAGAACAACAGGGAAAATTGTTTTCAATTTGTAAAGTGAATACCTGTACAGCAGGAATCAGTCTTCTGACATTTTAAGTACAAGATCATTTTTTTATTTAAGTGCAACCCAAGATCTGTTTCCATAAAAATGCAGAATAAGGAGCAATACGAGTCGCTGTTTTAAACTTATGTAATATCTAAAATTAATCTAAAATAAAGTATATACAGGTATGTTTATACTGTATATGCTAATCAAGTCTCAGTATGACAACTGGAAGCAATATCTACAAGTATCTGTAAGTGTGAGTTGTAGTTCGAAATAATAAATGCTTCAGACGGGCATCTGTGAAATGTTGCAAATACCTGCAAATACTGTATTTGATTATCTTCATTTGGAAGAGCACTATCTTACAGAAGTGTGCGGAAGCAAAGTAAACCTTTAACTGTAAAGCACAGAATAATAGAAATGGGTACTCTTCTGTTTATAAGTTAGCAAAAATCATTATCCCTTGATCTAACTTTCCACTCAATATAATTTTGAATAGCAATTATCTCCATATCAGTTCCACCAGTTCATGAATCAAACACATAATGGTATTTGGTAGCCATCCCAACAATGTATACATAAAGGAATAGAATTAAGTTAAACATGATGATTTCTTTTCACAAGTCTAATTCCTGGAAATTGTTAATTATTTTGAGTTTCTATATGTTATTATGCAAAGACTGCACACATTTATATTCTCACAACTTGGAATGTGAAGTAGCATTTGAAAGTATTCATACCTCTAATCATATGTAATATATTTGTTTCCCCTTCCCTGCAGTTCCCAGTTCAGCTAAGCTTCAGTTTTGACATTGTGGTCTGTGAGGAAGCCAAAGTCTAGCACCTATGTGTTATCTGACAGCTCACTGTACACTTTGTTCCTTGATTTAAGAAAAGTGACAATTGTAGGCTTGAGATCTAAAACTTTACATGACCTTCCCTCAAATTAAAAACCTCACTTCACTATTGAGAATTAGTTCTCTGCAGACAGCATCAATAATCATAAAGATGCAAAAATGTAGCATGTTCTAGGTGTCAGTAATGGGATATGACAACATTTGGTGCTGTAAATGATGGTGCTTTTCAGTCTGGGCCAGAATTTCCAGACCAGTGCCCCTAATATGACAAGGGATACTGTTCTGTAGTTGTTGCCATCATTTGCATGAGATGATAAACTCAAAGTCCTGACTACTTGGTCATTAAAAATCTCACTGCACTTTGTAAAAGACTAAGGGTGTTAATCTCAGTGTCCTTGTTAAATTTTACTTTGGGTTTTCATATTCTGTAGTAGCTTCCCTAAAGTTCTCCCTTTAAACATGTGTCATTGATTTTTTCAGCAGTGGCCACTCACACTACAAAACTGAGACTTTCAAGTTGATCAATGTAATGAGTTGACCTATGCTATGCAAATTCAATATTCGATATAATAAGATATGCATGTTCAATACAATATCTATATGTCTACTACAAAAACATTTTCCTAATGATAACTGAAATTTCTGCTGTTAAAAGTGGTATTTTTGTTGATGCTATGCTCATTTAAATCACAAATAAAATAAAGATGTCCCATATAAATGCTACATCAAAATAGTATTGAAACACTTTATTTCTGTTTTTTGCACTGAAATTAGAGAGAATTGAATAGGAAAATGCTGATGGTCAGTAAAATGTCTATTAAAATACAGTATAAAACAACATCTTTAATAAACATTATAAAATACATATTGATATATTTTTTATGCTTCATATACAGTATGTGCACATGGTTAGATTAGATAAGATCTGGAATGAAATATGAGTCCACTAATGTGATTGTGAATTGTTTTGTTGGGAATGTGAGAAGCAAAGCTTTAGAATCCCTATGACTGTGCAGTGGGCTGTGCAGAGAAAGGTTGGAGCCCAATCTTCTAGAATCTTGCCTAGAAATGTTCTTAGTCAGCAAGAAGTCTGGTAAAGAAAAGTTTCAGTCAACCGGGACCATGTGTTTTGCAGGTTTAAAATACTACATTCAAATATCCCTGCCATAAAAATGTCCTTGTGTTTACTGCTTCTAAAGCACAATGGTTCCCTTTTTAAAAGTGTGCGGTCTCTAGCCATGTTACTTGGGAGTGCCTATCTAGCAAGTTTTAGAGGTTGTCATTAAATCAACAATTCCTAAAGATCTTGGAAAACATATTAGATAATATTTAGGACAAAGACATGAAGACATTTTATCCAGCAATGACTAGACTTCCCTTAATTGAGCAAAGTACTTGTTAAACTGATCAATAGCTTACAACTGACTAGTTCCTAGTCTTTAAAGACAAAAAAAAAACAAATGATTAAAGGGTGACCTATAAAATCTGGATTGGGTCTATCTAGGACCAGGGTTGGAAACCTGTTCTTTTCTACCAGGATATAAAAATAGAAATATTCTGGATTTATAGCCCAATATTTGACTATTTTTAATTTATTCTATTACAACTTTAAGAGCTAATAATATGAAAGATTAGTTTAGACTTAAAGGGCTCACATTCATCTCTCAGTAGAATATTAAATAACTTATGTACTGTATTTACCAGTGTTTCCAAATGACTTATTATTTGATTATTTTAACAAAATGCCCTTTTTCGTGATTTACTCTAGATATCATGCACATAATTTCAAAGCATGTAATTGTAGATACTTTACCAGCTGAAAAAATATTAGAGAAAAAAGAAGTTTATTACAGTCCATAAAGTGTACAGATCAGATCATTATTCTGTTCTTGTCACTTGTTTTGTTGTTTGAGCTCATATATTTTTCTAAAGAACTACATACAATTTTTTGTGTGTACTCACAAAGTCTCATCCTGTGACACATTTGTTCCTTTCAGAAATAGCAAATGTGAATAGCCTTTTAAACGATATGTATGTTTAGATTTATAATTGTTTAAACTTTTGTCATTAGAATTCTAGAATGCATTTTTTGGAAACTTGCATGAAATACAGTACTTTGGGCATCCAAATTCAAAGATATATAAGTATAAGTATTTAATATCATATTAATGAGGTTCATCTGAGCCACTTAGGTCTGGCTTAATTTGTTTAGAGTAATTAATAAATAAAACTAAATCACTTTGATTATATTATCAATTAAATAGAATACTCTAGAAAATAAACATTACAAAAGAAGAGCATTAACAGATTTGTTTTGTGCTCTTCGTTCTAGTCACAGCGGCGTGTAACATTTCACCTCCCTGATGGCTCCCAGGAAAGCTGCAGTGACAGTGGTCTAGGAGACCATGAGCCTGTGGGCAGTGGAACGCTCATCTCACACCCTCTCCCTCTGGTTCAGCCACAGGACGAATTCTATGAGCCGGCCTCACCTGACAAGAGGACTGAAGCTGATGGAAACTCTGACCCCAACTCTGGTAAGTCTGTATCGTTACTTTTACTTTTATCTAGTTACTGTATATTTGTGCGCATTTTAGGCATGTGATTGAAGGGCAAAAACTTTTTTTTTTAATTTTGCCTTTCTAAGTAATAGTCTCTTTCAACATTTCTGTTTCCATCTTAATACCCTAATGAAAGATCTGCAAAAGCAGTAGGCTAGATTTACAAAAGGTTGCTCATACAGTACATACATTAAAAGGTTTGCTGTTTCAAACATGTAAAAAGGAAAAATGCCAAGTGACTTACTGTACATGTTAAGTAGATAGATTGCACATCAGGGCTGTCCAATCTTGTCCCAGAGGGCCAGTTTTTGCAGGTTTAATTCCAACTCAACTCTTGCCAAACAAAATCAGGTAGTAACTGGCGTAATTTGACTAATTTATGAGCTTCTCCCAGCTCGTCAGCTGTTGCTGCTTTAAAGAGACCTTGAATACAGTACCTGCTGATATACTGGGTGTCTGAGACAAGGATTAAACAACCCAGTTGTATATCCAATCAACATAATATTTAACTTTTAATACAGTTCAGTACAATAAATTTAGTTCATGTTATTGATGAGTGAAATCCTGTATTGTTATTTAAACATCTCAGCAAGTAATTGTTAATTAATCTTTTTCACATCAGTTTTTGTTAAACCTGTGTTTTTGGCTTTTCTATACTAGTCATAAAGGATGTCTCAATCTTTTTTTGAATCTTTTGAATTTTTAAATCAAATATTATTTTTAAAATGCCCTCCTTTCAAGCTGAAACAAATTAATTGAATTGCAGAGGTTAAACAATCAAACTACTGTACATCCTAATTTCTGTATTATGTTACAAGGCAATGGGCCTTATGTTTGCATCCTAATTTTGTAATACAACTGCAAACAACAGAGCCTTTTTTGAAAAATATACCATAATTAAAAAATCAAACACACAAAATCAAAACTGAAACAAAGCTTAATGAAGTGGGTTTGTTCTCATTATGTGTATCAATTAGGCTAGTAGTACAACAGAAAACCTGGTATTGACTTTTTTTAATGAAGTACAAGAAGTTAGACAGATCCTATTTCTGATTTGTTGTCTTTCTTATTTTCATGTTGTCTTTTATCATGATAACATGTTTTTCATGTTGAAGGAATACTAATTAAAATTTTGTATGGTTAGAACCTTAACCCTTGCTGTTGAAAATCATTTGGATACTTGCATTCAGGTTGACTCAAGAGGAAATGCATTGATTTCAGAAATTATTGTTTATATGAAAGGATTAGGTTTGTTTGAGTTGACAGAATAAATGAAATTCAATAACAGGAGAACAGCAGGAAGATGTTTATAGTTGCTCAAGTGATTCCATCTTGCCAATGACCTAGTGTGTCTATTCACTGACAAGAAACATTTGCAGAAATCTGGCCAATACATTAGCATAAGACAAATGATCAAATACGTGCTATTAGTTTTTGAAGAGATAGAAGTACTTATCCTGTACAGTATATGGTATGCTTCAACTAATACTCCGATTGCTTACATTTACCATTTTTGCAGCTATAATAACAATTGTTTTATTCTTTTGTGATTAAATCAATCTCTTGTCCAATCAATAAAGAGTAGAGTGAGAACACAAAAAATGTATTTTAGGTCTGGCACCCTGTTTGGTGTTCACATAAGGTATGCAGTACCATTTATACAGTGAATATAATAAAAACAATAGTTTGTTAGTTTTAGGTATCTCCTTATATTAAATGTATGTTAATATCTCAGTAAAACTGACATTTACAATCTTTGTAATGTGTTCTTTTTGTTTTTGGAACTGAATTTTAGGAGTAGAGATCTTTTCATTTCAAAATTCAATAAGGATTTGATCTTGTGGTGTGACAGTTTGAAGGACAATAGGGACAGACAGAGGAAGAAGAGCTGTGTGATTCATACAATTTCAAACATGCACATATACAGTATACTGTATTTTCTGTATGTGTGCCATAGCGTGCTACTGAATCACATAGAATTATCGCCAATACTTTCCTTTGTGGTTTGTAACTATTTTAAGTCTCATGTTGTCCCACTTAATCAGGATGCTTCATAGGGTTCTATGCGGGAACCTTTACTTTTTAGTATTTACACATTGCTTCTTGGTTGGATCATTTGTCACTATGTTTTTTTTTTATTTTAGATTCAAAGCTACAGTATGTGGTTGAGTGCTGTTCAGTGTGCAATAAGATGCTAACAATCCATATAACAGATGTAAAAATAAAAAGAAATGAAAAACAACTTGAAACCCAGCCTTGGACCCAGTAAAACCAAGAACATAACTGAAAAATACATTACAAACGTAAGTGAAAAGATAGGTCTTTAAATGAGATTTAAAAATATCCATAGTCACAGAGTCCTTGATAGATTGATCAATGAATTCACAGATGTGGGGCTGCACACACTTTATGTGGACCTAAGAACTGATCTTACTGTAGGTCAAGTTAGAAAGCCTGAATCAGCAAATATCAGAGTAAGAATTGGACTATAATCATAAAATAAGTCCTAAAATAACCTTGAAACCATTCAATGCCTTTCATATAAACTGATAAATTTTAAAGTCCACTCTAAATTTCAAATTGTGATTTACAAAGGGTATGAATTCTATGGTGATGTAGAGTACTTTTAGTTATCATATGAGCCATAAAACTCTAGACAAACTGAACTAGTTAGTATCTTAGAAAATACAGTAGTAAGAAGAGAATTACAGTAGTCTGGTCTTTTTGGAATGTGTCAATATTTGTGGTATGTGTCAATATTTCAGCATCTGACAAAAAGAGCTAGGGTGTTAGTTGAGCAATGTTATGTTGGTGGAGGAAAATAAATCCTGTGCAGTGTGTAACAGTTGTTTCAAACAACAAGGGATTTAAAATAACACCAAGTTTTCTAACTTAATCAACTTTGCAAACTTCCATCGTCTTATAGTTTGCAGTGAGAAAAATGCATTTAATTCAGTATCTTAAAATGATACAGACACCTTTAAAGTGGAGAACCCACAGGAGTAATGTAGAATGTCAGTAGAAAATCTGCAAATAAAGTGTCATCACCATAGCAGTGAAACCAAAGTTCATGATGCCAAATGCAACATGTAAATACTAAATGATGAATACCTTGGCATAGAATGCAGTGAAAACAGACAAGATTTACAATAACAAAACTAAAACATATCTTGGTCTGGAAAATATCATTAAACCACAAAAGTTTGAAAGTCTATTGCTAGATCCTGATGCTGGGTTTTGGCTTAACAGGTGCTTTGTAACATTGTAGTAAATAGCAAAGGATACTGGAGATGCCAATTGACATTTTTGTCACATTCAGAGGTCAATTTCTCATAAAAATGTGAACTATTCATTTAATGTAGTCTTTAAACCATACATTTGTTTCTTCTACTTAAAAATAAACAAAATGATTTCTACCAAATTAGCATGCATTGGAGATGTTTTAAGCAAAGTATCTATCTTTTATAAGCTAATGGTTAAGAGTATTTATGTTTAAAATTTGATTTCCCTAGAACCATATACTATACATATTCAAATGTTTTAAATTATTAGAGATCTCAGAAGTTAGCAGTTATCACCTAGAGGTAAGAGTGTAAGTGATTTATTGAGAAAAATACCTAAAGCTTATACTTTGTTTCTCCTGAGATTAAAATAAAATGAAAAAAAAAGATATGCTTTTGGGAAGGGTATAAGATTTTAATGACACAATGCACTGCATTTACATAAAAAAACATGCAAGTAAATAATTTCCATTAAAAATCAACTACATACTGTATATTGAAACACAACAATGTTACATACTGTATATACACCAATTAATATATATTCTAAAAGAGCAGAGATACTTCCGTATTTTTTTAGATTGTGTGATGACATTACAGAGACATTTTGGAGATTAAATTATAATATTGTATGTTGAATAATGTTGTATGGCAAAATGTATGTTAGATTTTTTTTCATTCAAGATTTCACTTTTTAACAATACGTACTGGTTTAAAAAGTTAGAAATATGTATTTGTATTAATTAAGTTCTGATTTATATAATATTGGAGGTCTGTGAAACTCATTATATGATTTTTTTTTCTGGGCAATATTTATCTTAGTTTTTTTTTGTTGAAATATTCTACATTTACTTCTGCAATACCATGTGCTAGAGCTGTATTTGAGATCATTATACTCTCGTGTGATTTTATTTGTGATGATTTCAACCCTCACCTGCCTTATGAGGCACCTGCTCAGCAGATGTTGCCATGGCTTGCTAAGGTGTGAATATGAATCCCTGGCTGACCCCCTCTCCCCCAGGCCTGAGTAATGTTTGCAGTGTAGACTAGCACGTCACACATGGCTGACTCACCATTCACACAACAACACAACATATATTGTTGAAAATCTGAACCGTGCCAAACCAATGTGGACATAAATATTGCTTTCTTGTGTCATAGAGGGAGTTTACCAATGGTGCTTTTCAAGTGGTGATTTGTTTGAAAACCCAATTACGTTGGGAGTTTTTCAGATGCAGGACCAAGGAAGATTATTATAGGTACGCATTACAGTAATAAATATTATTTTGTTATCTTAACAGTGATTTTTATAAGGAAATCACAGTTTCATGTGGCATTGGTGTTTCCGTTGAAAGTTGCATAGATTTGATATTTTACAATAAATAAAACACATTTAAATGTAATTCATTCTGGCCTTTTTGAAGGCTTTGATTTTAGGCTAGTAACTCTATGTGAAAATAAACCTATGTGAATATAGGCTGTCCATTTCACTGTCGTTTGTCTTCCCATCTTTTTACTACAAATTTTATAAAAAGGACATACCTGATAAAAATACCCATAACAGTATAAAATATGTTAAAGGCTCACTGAATGTAAAAAAATATCAGTTTTATTTCTAACATTCAAAATGTGACAAGAGTAGTTATTGTAAAGACTGTATGTGTTTCTACATATACATTCTGCATATAAGGAAAAAATGATCCTATTAAGATAAAAAATACAATTTTCTTTAAGATATTTTTCTCTTTTATAGTTCTAAAACTTAACTGATTTTGTTATTATAAGATTCTCTTTTATTGTTGTTATTTTCAATTTGAGCACACATATTTGCTTTCTTAGTTATGGTCCTTTATTTTGCTGGATACGTCCATTGAGAAAAAAAGTCTCATTTACAATGGTGACCTAGCTATGAGGTTCAAACAATTGTTGCACAGAAAACAGAGCAGTGAGAAAAAGAACAACAAGTGATAATATGTAAATACCATAACAGGGCATAACATAATAGGATGGGACAGTGTTAACAACTGCAAATGTCAGGCATAAAAAAATAATCATATAACTGAAAATGTCTTCAGATACAAAGGTGGAATGTTTCCAGTTATTGTGCTTGTTCCAGTCATTGACAGCAACAAATTAAAAAGGAACAAGTAGGGCTTAATTTCATGCTGAAAGGTGAAAAAAAAAGAAAAAAAAGTAGTTGTTCATAGTATACAGTACGCTCTAGAAATGTTCAGTTTGATAAAAGTAGCACATCTTTAATTTGTAGAAACTGCAATACATTATTCTGTAAGATCTGTAAATCAACCTAAAACAATTAAGTGTTTGTTTATTATAAAGAGAGAGCAAATCAATCTAAGAATAAGCATTACATTACACAAGTTCAATGCAAGTTCAGGGTGGAAGTGATAAATCTTATGCATAAGCCAAAGGGTACTGTATAAGACATTAAGTTTCCCAAGACCAGCTTTAGAAGCCATTCTGTGAAAAACATCATCACAGTTCAAGACAGGGAGCATTGACATCTGAACTAGTGTACTCTTTGTACAAACAGAACTTGTAAAACAAGTTTTTTTTTGGTGAGAAAGATAACCAAGCCTTTAGTTTAAAATTTAAGAGGTTATGAGAGCTAAAGCAACATCCAAAGATGGGATTTGTCTTACTTGAAATAAAAAAACAACATACTCAGTACTACTGAAGCAGTTTGCAACAAAAAGCTGAATTTTATTGAAACTAAGCTGCAAATTATTACTGAACTTAAAGTGATTCATATAAGATGGAGTCATAGGTTTAAAGGTCGATGTGATAGTGGCCTAATGCTTTAGAAATATTGTTTATATAAATGGATAAAAGAGAAGAACCTGGGATATAACCTTTTAAAAAAGGTATTAACTGGATGTGGTTATGAAACAAATCTGTTAGATTTGACACACTGTATACGGTTTCGTATTAAGAGCAATACTACTCAACTTCATATAAAGACCAATAATACACTACTTTCAGAAAAACTGCATATCCGCATTATTAAAAACCTTGATAATTGTAAATTGATAATGATAGCTGTGTAAATGTCATTTTTGTGTACAGTGATTATAATAACATTAAGAACTTCTAAAGCAGCTGTAACACACCCATGCCAAAAATGAAAACCCAACTGCATGTCATATATGATATAATTGCAATCTAAAAAAGTTTTCCATGTTCTTAGAAATGCAAGGCAAAATGAATATATGTCCATAGGAGTTAGGGGTTGACTTAGCACACTCTTTAAAAAGAAGGAGAACAAAAGAAAACTTACAGTCTACTGGGATTTTAGGTGTATTAAAAGAGAGATTGAATAAGTGGGTCAGTAGAGCGAATACTATATGAGCAGCAAGTTTTAGAAAGAAAACGGTTCAATACAATTGTGACCAGTGGAATTATAACTGTCAATTTTGCAAAGCTAAATTCATACTAGTAGCTGGCTGTTTCATAAAACTGAACAGGACTCTGGAACTTGTATGTATCAAATTGAACTGAATCAGCATTATTGTTAAGTATCGATCTATCAAAAACACACTAGTTGTTTTAGGATGTAGAGCTTTATACATGTTGTGCATGTTAAATTAATGGTAACTTGGAGCCTCTCAGTTTATGGTATATAAGGAAGAAGACTTTCACTATGAGAATTATTTATGAACAATTTTACTTCTTTGATGGAAGGATTACAGTATATATGCTGAGGAACTGTTTTATGCTTAAATGTCAAAACCTTGCTTTTCAATACTTTGCATGCCATCCATGATGAAATCAGCACCCACATTAGTGAAAATCCAAGCAATGTACTGTATTTGTAAAAGCAAAATATTAGTATTTAAAGATATAACATTATATATACAGTTATTTTTCTCAATAAAATTAATATTGTGGGCTAAATATTATTTGGGTAAGGATGTGACATGTACAGGTATTGATTTTTTATCCAATTATGTTATTGAACATTACCATTTACCTTATATATCATTACTCTGTTGCTCAAGTATTGTGTTCTAACCACAAGAGTAACCTTTCTAAAAGAAATAACTGGAATCTAGAGTGCTGAAAAAGATCAAAGCAAATATATTTCTCATTATTTACTGTATAATGTTGTCCTCCCATAATGCCTGGAGTTCTTGTAAACAAATATATGTACAGTAGCTGCACCACTGTGTGCTGCCATTTCTTCAGAAAAAGAAATGTCTTCGTAATAATACATTACATATCAAGGCGTGGACTTTTTTGGGTATCAGCTTGTAAGCATAAGAGCTTGTGAAGTTGTCAACTTTTCTTGAGAGTAATCTTGCCCATACTTCTAGTGCTAAACATAACACAACAAAAGTAGTAAAGGCTTTAATGTGATCACAACCAAATTGTTGAAGTCACTGCATTTAAATTATCATTAAGGGAATATCCAACATTAAAAAGCAAACATTAACCATCGTATATCAAACTACAATTGAGAATGTTATACTCCAAAAAATCTTCATATTGCCACACTGCCAATCTAAAATATCATTCTGTTACAGCTAAGGTGACTTAGAAGTGTCTCTTAGATTTTAGATAGTTTGTGACACTAGGAAGAGCAAACACTTCAAACTTCAAATTAAAGAGGATGTTTGCTGAGGTCTGGAAGGTCCCTTGAGCAGAAACACTTGTAAAAGTTTACCTGAGTATACCTAGGTAAATTGTGGATTAATGATTGGCAAGGAGCAGTACAGACACACACAATATAAGATAACATGAAGAGCAGTAGAGGGAAAAAAAAGAAAAAGGAATGAAGAAAAGAGTCCAGAGTTGGAACTTGAAGCTTGTGCCAGGCTAGAGCTGCTACTTCATGATCATCCAAACAAAACCTGACTGGAGCTAAGTATTTGAACCTTCTTAGAGAAAGCGTGCTTTTCTGTGTTTTTAGGGAACTTGGGTTTCCTGGGTTAAAGATACCTCAGTTAGAAACATTTTTCCTGCTTAGGGTGCATTTTTATCAATAGGGATATAGGCTCCCATTTATTTTGTGGCATACGAGGTGCAGAGAGAGATATTTAACTGCAAGTTGCATTGTATTTAGTTAGAAGGTAGCTGACCTCTTGTGTGGCCTCTGTAGGTATATTAAAGGTTTAATGCTTAGTAGCTGTTATGTCCCAGTGTGTGTTCTGTGTGTGTTTTTCTGTTATGTCCACACTGCTGACCCTTGATTGTTCTCCCTTCCCCATTGGCCCCCCATTACACCACACTTTCAGTATGATGTCATCATGAATTAGCTCTCAGCCAATCAGAACACATCTTATTCAGCATTTAACATGGAGGTTTTCAGCAAGAAGAGGCCTTTCGTTTGACTTCGGACCCGTTTGGTTGGTTATCGCTTCGCTTTTGGTTATTGCTTCGGCTCCGTTGTTTTGTTTTGTTTTGTTTTTCTTTGTGTGTGTGTATTTTCGTATAGCTTCGGCTTTGTTGTTTTGTTGGTTTTCTGTTAGTTTCTTTGTACTTTTGTTGTTTGTGTGTTTATCCTTGTTTTGCCATTACCTTGCCCTAACGTGTTATATGTTCAACTTTTGTGTTCTTTGTACCCTGTTCCTGTTGATTACTCTTGTTTTCCCTTATTTGTATTCCTGGTTCACTTGTGTTTTTGTGTGAACTTTTGTATATAAGGTTAGTTTAGGTTGTTGGGTACACTTTACACACTTAGTTGACTTTGTATTAGAAACACTAGTTTAGTATGGGTGAGTGCCATTTGTTTTGTATGGTTTTGGGTAGTCAGTGCAGGTTAGCTAGGGTGTTGAAGACACCGAAGACCGTGTGTTTCGGGTTTTCTTTTGTAGTCAGATTAGCTTTCCCTCACTGTCCTAGCCAGCTCCATTTTGTTTGTTATTTTCTTTCCTTTGGCACCACTCTAGTTCCTTACCCTTGTTATCACGCTTCCTAGTCCCTCACCAAAACCCACCTGCTTCCAAACGAATTATCCTAAATGTTACACCTAGACACTTGGGGTCGTAACAGTAGCAGTCTGGGGTTTTCTGGGTGACCAGAATGTTAGGCCTCTGAAACGCCTTGTTTGTTAATACTGTACACAAAGTAACTTGTGAGTGGTATGTTGTGTGTAGAGTAGTTTGTGTTTTGTAATAAATATTTGTTTACCAAGTGTCCCTGGATTGTTACTCCTCTCAACAAAGCTGTGCTGGAGAACAAAGAATTCACGTACTGTACATCTTATTATACCAGCCGCTCGGTATATTGCTAGAAATCACTTACAAGTTGGGAGAAATAATTATTTCACTTATTGACTAAACTGCTCAGTCAAATCCTGATTTTCACCAGTTTCATAACCCCACATTTGTAACAATTCCATGTCCTGTCCACTTTATTAATAATGAATAAAGTGAATGTACACTCAATGAATGTGCACTCATGATTTACATAGTTCCTCCTTTTCTAATTCTTTTTTTTATTTAACCAGACGACAAAATCTTATTTCCAATGGAAAAATGGAGAGTATACACCAAGGCACTTACTGTAGCATAGTACAGTATATGTGTATAGTTCCATATGTGAAAAATGTATGATGATGGCTAAACCTGTGATGCATTATGCACATATCTTCAGGATTTGTCATTCTGCTCTTACAGTAGCTTACAATTTCATTAGACATTGCTCACAAATGTCTCTGCCTATTCTTACCTCCCACTCAATGAGATAAGGCTTACTTTATACACCCAACTGTACCACTACTTCACAGCTCTCCTTATTCGGTATTGAACAGTTGTGGTCAGAATGCTCAGTGGCTGTAAAATCAATACAGGTATCCTTAATACTCCTGTTGCACACAATACATTGTAGCTGATGTAGATGATAATGTTTTAGTAATACAGTACATAGAAGACAAAGCAGCAGATCACAAACAATAGTTATTAGAAAATGACATCAAATGGATTTTAAAAAATACATTCAAATCAAAGTAATGATGAGTTTGCTTCTGAATCAACAATTTTCATTGACGTTGCCATTACTTGATTATTAGATAGTATGCAGGTTAATGATGAAAAAATGTTAACATGGAGTACAAATTTACATATCCAAATAAGTAAGAATATCAAAAGGTCTGGTTCATAGAAAATTTACATTCAAAGTATAGTAATACATCATTAGAGAGAGGTTAATGACTAAAAAGAAGACTTATTTTCCTCTTTGAAGGTTTTATTTGATGGTTTCAGTGTTTGAGTTCTTACACCTCTGCATGAATATTTAATTTTATTAGATTAAAAGGTAATTCTGTAATAAAATTTAATTTTCTATGGTCAAAACCCTGATGGATTAGATGTGTGGAATATTCTTTCTTTTAGAAAACATATGAGTGCATATTGGTAGCATGGTGGCACAGTGGTTAGCATTGCTTCCTTACAGATGAGGCCCTGCGTTCAATTCTGAACCTGAGTGGTGTCTCCCTGGAGTCCTTGTGTTTTTGTGGGTTTCCTCTAGGTCCTCCAGTTTCCTTGTAAATGTGTGCATATCTGTCTGTGACCGTGTGTGCACTGTGATGGAGTGGCATCCTGTCCAGGGTGTACCATGCCTCACTCCTGTTTCTTGCTAAGATAGGCTCCTGCTCCCCCGAAACCCTAAATTGGATTAAGAGGTTAGAAAATGGATAGATGGATGAGTACAGTACATACCATTTAATGTTGCCTAGATGAAAAGTTGTAAAGTTTAATGCCCTTTGTGTGCACCCTCATCTCTCTCATTGATTTAAGTAATATTAAACAATGTTATATCTGATTTTAGTGATTTTAAATTTCCAATACTACTTTTAAGTTTTGATAATAAACCCATTTGTCAACTTTTGCTCTTACTTCAGTTTAAGAAAAAAACAACAGGCACAGACTACAGATTTTTATTTAGGAGATTCAGGTATCCACAGTCTCAAAATGTTAAAAAATACTATTGTTATGACCCCAAGTGTCTAGGGGTAAAAGGGTGTAACATTTAGAATAATTCTTTTGGAAGCAGGTGGGTTCTGGTGAGGGACTAGGAAGCGTGATAACAAAGGTGGGTGCAAAAGTGATGATTTTAAGTTGAATAAGTGACTGGTAAGACACGATAACACACAGGGTAAGGAACTAGAGTGGTGCCAAAGAAAAGAAAATAACAAACAAAAATGGAGCTGGCTAGGAAAGTGAGGGAAAGCTAATCTGACTACAAAAGCCAGCAGCCATATCACCCTGCAACTCACAACAGGCAACCCACTGAAGCTAAGCAGGTGCGAGCCTGGTCAGTACCTGGATGGGAGACCTCCTGGGAAAAACTAAGGTTGCTGCTGGAAGAGGTGTTAGTGGGGCCAGTAGGGGGTGCTCACACGCGGTCCATGTGGGTCCTAATGCCCCAGTATAGTGACGGGGACACTATACTGTAAACAGTAAACAGACAGTATACTGTAAACAGGCGATGTCCTTCCTATGAGACTCTCTGTGGTCATTAAAAATCCCAGGGTGTTTCTTGAAAAGAGTAGGGGTGTAACCCTGGCATCCTGGCCAAATTTCCCATTGGCCCTTACCAATCATGGCCTCCTAATAATCCCCATTTATAAATTGGCTTCATTACCCCACTGATAGCTGATGGTAAGCGCTCTGGTGCACTATGGCTGCCGTCAGGTGGATGCTGCACATTGGTGGTGGTGGAGGGGAGTCCCCATAACCTGTAAAGCGCTTTGAGTTGAGTGTCCAGAAAAGGGCTATATACACTTATATAAGTGTAAGCAATTATTAGTTATTATTATTACAAAAGAAAACCCGAAACACACGGTCTTCGGCATCTTCAACACCCTAGCTAACCTTCACTTCCTCTCTCACAGGCCTTTTCCTTCAGAAACTTCCATGTTATATGCTGAATAAGATGCACTCTGATTGGCCGAGAAGCTAATTGATCAGGATGTCATACAGAACAGTGGTGTAATGGTGGGCCAATGGGGAAGGGAGAACAATCAAAGACCAGCAGTGTGGAAAATAAAAAAACATACACAGACCACACACTGGGATGTAACACTGTGCAACATTTCTTTTGATTTAATTTGCTTGGATTTTAAAAAAATATATGAACTTTTCTATTGTCATAAATAGAATTATGCTTCCCCAATTAATTTACATTAAAAAATAAAAAAATCAAATCAAAGTTTATCAAATGCACAACAATATAGCGTGCAGCAGTAGTTGCTGGCAAAGAAATGTCTTTAACATATTTTTAATTAATTTATTCACAGTTCATTCTCAAGTATTTATACACAGCCTCACAAACTATATTAATTTATCAGTACAATGATCGACTTTCTATAAAACATTTTACAAAACACTCTTTAACAAAAACTACCCCATAAAAGTAACACCATTTTGTTTTTAAAATTATAAATCTAAAATCAAAATGCAATTTATATTGTTGGATACACTGTTGTTGACTATGATTAAAACTATTATGGAATCGGTAGTTTTTGATACATTTAAATATAAACTCTATGGAATATGAATATGAATAAGAAACAAAAGAGAAATCGTAACATTAAATTGCATCAGGTTTATGATGCTACTTCTTAATACAATAATCAGAGAAATTATTTAAATATTTTCTGTGTTTTCTAATATAAAATGTTTGTAATGATGATGATGATGAAGAGGATAACACTATTATTTTGTTTTCAAACATTGATATATATTCATTTTCTTCTTCTTTGAGACATAGGATATCTATGCATGCATTCAGTTTAATTCTGTTTTTCCTGGTGAGGGTCACAGCCAATACAGGATTTAGATTCAGTATCTCAGCCTTCTGTTGATTGCCATAGTGTATCAGGGAAGGGTAGGAAAATAATTAATTTATGAAATGGCAGAGATCCACAAAAGGGCATATTTTCCAAGGCAATAAAAAGTAATCTATGTGTTTAAGTAAGAACAATGTTTGTATGTTAATTTGTATGATATGGCCAACTTCTCATTAACACAGAAGGCATGCAACACTTCTGTCTCAACATTATCTCAAGCATTTCCATTTTGGGTAGTAAAAAGGAGCAGATGGCAGAAGCTCTAGTTTTAAAAGTCAATTGCAAAAATATGAAACTGGTCGGCTACAGAAAAACACTTTACAAAGAGATGCTTTTAGCAGAGCTGTTTGGCAGAGAATTCTCTCGCAATTGAAGAAAATAAATAAAACTTATTAAAAGTATCATTGATATCATTCAGAAACTCTATGAGGAATATAAGATATAGGATTTCACATAATGTAGCTTCAATTATAAACTTGGTTCCAAGACGCATTTAAACATTTAGGATTGCATGCGTTTGTCTGAGTGCTACTGTACATAAGTTGTATTCTGATCTGTACAGACGAAGTACATAATGAGTCGTGAAAAGTAGACAGCTGAATGAACTTTAAAAAATCTGAAAAAGTATTGATTGCATTCTGTAGTGTGAAAAAGCTTTCCTTTCTTTAAATCAGTCAGCACATTTTCATTCTATTCAATAGCATTATATAGGTCATGTTTCCCACTGTTAGCGGTATTGTATCCAGCAATTTGATTTCACCATTGTTTGTTCTCTTAGCAACCATTTCAATTAGCAGCCAGCAATGCCGTATTTTGATTATTACAACTTAAGCTGTAAGTAGCTTATTTATTAAAGTAAATCCAACTTGTTTTACAGTCACCATATTGCCATTCTACCAATACTTAATGTAGATGCTCCATTAAATCAAATTACAATTAAAGTATATTCATATTTAATAAACTCAAAAAGGCTAAAATCCATGTTTATTGAAGTTTCTCTAGGAAGTTTTACAAGAAGATGACTTTCTTAAATGTGTATTCCTTTTAATTTGTAAATACATTCTGTACATAAGATTATAAGAAAAAAAGATAGCTTAAAAAAACAAGAAACCTCTTGACCAGTTTTGCCCATTAGTAGTTGGTAGTTAAGTGATCCAAGGATCTCATCCAGCTATTTCTTCAAAGAAGTCTGGGTATCAGTTTAAACAACATGTCTGTGTAGCTTTTTCCATAATACCACAATCTTTCTGGCAAAGAAATGCCTCTTTTCTTGGATTTAAATGCACTTCCAGATAGTTTCTACTTGTGTCTTCTGTTCACTTTTCATTCCGAAGAAATCCTTGAGGTTGTATCGGTCAGTCTTTGAGGATGTTTAATATCTGTATCACGTCCGCTGGTAGTTTTCACTCGTAGTTTTTTTTGTTCATGCCTAAAAAGGTTAAGTTCCTTTGGCCTGCAAGCGTAAGATGTTACCTTAAGCCCAGAATATACAGTATCTGGTTGCCCTAGTTGGTCTGATTGCTCTGGTTGAATTGATTGCAGAGCAGCAATACCTTTTCTATAAGACCAAAAGTGGACACAATATTCTAAGTAAAAGACTTACTAGTATGTTTTAGAATTTTATCAGAACATTGATTTAAATTCTACATCTTTAAGTATTTATGCCTTTATTGTCTTTTTAATTGCTTCCCCATTTGATGTAAAAGATACAAGTGATGTGCCAACATTAAAACCTAAATCTTTTTCATAAGTAGTCTCTTTTAGCTCAACATTTCCCATTTTGTACTTTTAAGGCAAATTGTTGTAACCAATACAATACCCTGCCCTTGTCTATATTAAACAACATTTGGCAGCTGTCTGCACAGTTGTGAGTTGTGTTCCTTTTTGAGTGTTAGCTAAACCTCCTAATTTGATGTTATTTTATTGTCTTTTGTATGTTTGTATGTACTTTAATAATAATAATAATAATAATAATAATAATAATAATAATAGTTTCCAAACTATAGTAAAATTAGCTTTTGGGACATGGAACAGTGACAAAAAATATTGTTCCAAACAGTTCCAAATTACAGATTGTGGAGTTTAGGACAATTAAAATATTAAGCAATTGAACTAATTGTAAAATTACTGATTACTTTTTAGTTTCTTTAATTATAGTGGTCATATGCCCACACTTCAGGTCAGACTGTATTGTCCACAAAGTACATCATGTCTTTTTATGTAGAAGCATTGGTATTAAACTGCTATTTTGCATGGTTTTTCCTCTTCATTTATTGATTTTTGTTGTTGGGATTGTAAATGTGTAAATTTGTGCAAATTGGAATGCCAAGAAAATAAATTGGAGAATACATGCAATTATTTATTTTTCCAGAAAAAATAAAAAAAGTTTATTTACTTAATTTGCCAAAACAATATGAAATATGAAATGTAATATGTGCAGAATTATGCTGGACGTATATGCCTCATACCTGCCTGCCTGTGCCTAATAAGATATATTTGTAAGAAGCTACAATATTTCTCATTTAAGAAGGGTATAAACCAGTTCTAAAATCTCACTGTATATTGTCATATACAGGTTGTGTACAAGGGAGGAAAATAAACTGTTTTTGTGCTTTAGCAAAAACTTATAATACAACAAAGATGTACTGGTCTGATGAAACCATGCTTGGCATCGGACAATCATTTCTGCAATTTGTAGCAGGATACTGAAAAACAGGTTGTACAATACAGTGGGAATAAGGACACTACATTGGGCACTCCACTCAAAGCACTTTAAAGGTAATGAGGACTCCTCTCCACTACCACCAATATGTAGTATCCAACTGGATGATGCAACAGCAGCCATAGTGTGCCAGTGCACTCACCTCACATTAGCTATTTGTGGGGAGGAGAACAAAGTAATGTAGTCAATTCATGGATGGGGATTATGCCAGGGTAACATCCCTACCCTTTTCAAAAAACACCCATGACCATAGAGAGTCGGGACCTCAGTTTTACGTCTCACCTTTTTTACAGTATAGTATCCCCATTGCTATACTGGGGCATTAGGACCCACACAGACCGCATGTGTGAGCACCCCCTACTGTCCCACTAACACCACTTCCAGAAGCTACCTTAATTTTTCCTAGGAGGTGTCCCATCCAGGTACTGACCAGGCTCACACCTGCTAATATTGATAATATACAAATAATAATAATAATAATAATAATAATAATAATAATAATAATCTATTAAACATTATACCTTACTGTAAACATATACATACTACTGCATATAATTATCTTGAAAACCTAATTTCTAGGAGACTGCAAGTTTGAGTCATTATATTATAGTGTTATTACATTATGATGTAATGATATCATTATATTATGATATTATAGTGTTACAAATAGGGGTTACAAAACTGGTGAAACACCAGAAATAGCTGAGAAGATTAATCATTAAGTAAATTAAATAATCATAACCTCCAACTTGTAAATGATTTTGCCAAGAATATACTCAAGCAGTAAACCAGGACACTATAAAATTAATGGAAACCTACTGTATTTTCCTATTCTAAAAATGCACCCTCTAATCAGGAGAGGCTGTTTTTAACTGAGGGATTACACAGTATACAGTATACAAGAAATCGAAGTTCCTAAAAATAACAGCAAATAACAACAAAGCAATCTCTTTTAACAAATATGTGACTCAACTCTGGTCTTTATAAATGATCAGGACAAGTAGAACCTTACCTTCTGCCTTTCTCTTTCATCCAATGTTGTCCTGTCTCTTTCTTTTCTGTCTGTACCTGCTTGTTTTATGTTCCTAGTGCTCCTAGACTGTTGATGACTCTTAATTATTTACCAAGAACTTAATTAATAGGTAAAGGTAAGGTAAAGGTAAAACAAAGTAAACTTTACGATTGCTTTGATCAATGAATCTAGCACCCCACATCTCCTTGCTTTGAAGCTTCTAAGAATTAGAAATGTTGACACTTGCCAAGTGTTACCCATTGTATCTAGATTCTTAAAGACACTTCAAAAAGGTAAACCATTTTTATCTTTTAAAACCCCATAAATTGTTGCTCTGTATTACATTAAAAACACAATTTAAAAATACTGTTAAAAGTGCAACTTATGCTTCAGTGTAATAATTTAATCTCCATTAGTGTATTATATGCCAAACCAATTTAAATGTGCTACAATTTCTACAGTATAGAATAATTAAGTACATTAATCTACTAGTTACTATGTCACAAATACACAATTTATTATCTAATAACTGTGAGGGAGTTCTTTATTGTTTAAAATAAATTGAAGCATGTGTTTAAAATGACTTCTTAAATTCACTGTTTGCCCAGAGCTGTTTTTATTTTTGTTATGCACAAAAAAATCTTAGGATATGCTTCTTAAAATATTTCAATATTTCTATGATATACTGTACAAAGCAAATGCAATAATCTATTTTTATGCCATGCTTATGCTTCTTCTCTCAGTAGCCTCTGATATATCAAGCAATTAAGCTCTTTGATTTGAAATGACCTGTAACATATTCAAGCTAATAACTAAAGTAAAAGCTGGACACAATTAAAAATTAAGATGAAGTGCATTTAGGACTGAAAAAAGGAGGCATTCCTTGCATAGAATTTGACTCTATATGAGTCCATGTTTACCAAAACACTTTTGAAAGAGGACAGGATTTCAAAATTGGCCTTAAAGACCATAATTTAGACATTTGGAATTATGCCTATGTTGGAATGAAAATCAGTAGTTAATGCCCATGAGTAGCAGTATACTGAGCAGTATACTATATTAAACTATTCCACTATTCACTGTAAAACCTAATTTTAACAAATCAATAGCTTAATTTAGCTTAACAAAAGCTAATGATAATTAATTATATTTTTCTACCGTACCCCCTTCTCTGAAGTTCTGAAACACTCTTGTACCACTGGTAGATTTTGGTAATGAAGTGTTGTCACAAAATGCATTTAATTTGTTAGCAGACATATTATTGTATAAGTAACATGGCATGAAAGTGTGGCGGGTACTGTTGCTGTCTCCATGGTCCTGGGTTCAATTCCACCTTGGTAATCTCTGTAAAGTTTGGATGTTTTCCTTTTGTTTGCATGGGGTTTCATTGGGTAGTCTGGTTTCCTCCTTCCTCCAAAACATATATTGGGCAGGTATTATTGCCTGTTTCTAATTCAGTAGTTCGAACAAAGCTAATTAAGATGGGATGATAGAAGTAAATAATTCAATTTTGATTACTGGCTTATCTTGCTTGATTGAATGAATAATAGTCTGATTTTAAGGATAACACCTCTAAGAGAAGCAGGTGCGTCACCTTAATGCTGGTGCAGAATTCAAAATTGCTGATTTTAATAATAATAATAATTGCTTACACTTATATAGCGCTTTTCTGGACACTCCAATCAAAGTTCTTTACAGGTAATGGGGACTCCCCTTCACCACCACCAATGTGCAGCATCCACCTGGATAATGCAACGGCAGCTATAGTGCGCCAGAACACTCACCACACATCAGCTATTAGTGGGGAGGAGAACAGAGTAACGAAGCCAATTCATAGATGGGAATTATTAATTATTAGGAGGCCATGATTGGTAAGGACCAATGGGAAATTTGGCCAGGATGCCGGGGTTACACCCCTACTCTTTTTGAGAAACACCCTTGGAGTTTTAGTGACCACGGAGAGTCAGGACCTCAGTTTTTTGTCTTATCCGAAGAATGGCACCCTTTTACAGTATAGAGTCCCCATCACTATACTGGGGCATTAGGACCAACATAGACCACAGGGTGAGCACACCCTGCTGGCCCCACTAACACCTCTAAGATCAGGTTTAACCTGATATACAGTTGTTAGGCTACAGAAGACACTCGTCCTAACAATTAGATTTTGTGGTCCAAGATTCTTTGTTCAGCAGAGAAGATGGCTGCATTGATTGGACATTAATGACCAGAAGAACCTTATGGCATAAAGTCTGCTTTTTAGATGGAACTTTACTTATGTAATGAAGGAATAGGTGGTGGTTCTCATTTTGTTACCGATAACATGCATAGAGAGGCTTGCAAGGCTTGATCATTGAGTTGATGAGCCTTGACATACAGTACTGTTTAATTTTGCTTATTTTAAGGTGTAACAAAGTTGCGTCATTAGAGTGTAATGAAAGATCTGACATGCATGGTTGAAAAGAAGTTGAAGTGACAATTGGATGTTGAGACCTGAACAACAAAGGAACTGTAGAAAGCTAATCAAGGACTTTATGTGCACTGTTTCTGAATGAGATGGCTTTTCTGAGAGTGAGACTACAAGAAGAAAGGATGTCTGTGATTAGAGGCAGATGCTTAATTAGAAGAGCAATTACCTATTTCTGTACATCTTTTAGTAGTGTGTAAACCTGAGGATGGGAAATTGTTGAGCAGGTACTATCTTTTTGTAAATTAAGAAAGAAATGACAGGCTGATCACGAGAGGTTTCGTTTGGTTTAGAGGATATAATTAGTAAAACTAGCATAATTCCAATGAGGTATCCAAAATGGGCAGCTGGAATATTTTTGGAGGATATCAGGAATCTTCTCTGTAGCATAATCCAAGAAGGAACAGTAGAACTAAATTTAATCACAAATGCGAATCACTGTATTAAAAAAAAATTGTGATTGCTTGATTTCTACCCTGCAGTTGGTGATTAAAGTGATGTGGTGGTCTAGTTAAGGCCAAGAAGAGATTAACTAAGAAAAATCAGATAAGAAAACTAGGAGTGATCTTGAGGAAATGTATACATGGCATAAATAAAGTAGCCAGAAAGGGAAAGAATAAAGGATTTTTCATCCTCTTGCAAGATGTTTTTTTATTTAATCAAATTTATCCTGCGCAAGAGAAGCACAGATGAAGCAAGAGAAGAGAACAATAAGTACATATTATAGGGAAAGTGGGTGTAAGAGAATACTGAGGCTGAAATGTCAATAATGTGCATATTTGACCAGATTAGTTGGAAGGGGCCACATCTAGTGGACCAAACAAAGATGCTTGAAAGGAAAAACAGGAAAGCATTACAGACCGTACTTTTATCATTTTATTAATACTTTTATCAGATTTAATCAGGGTTTGAATGTTAAGACTAGCAAGGTTTAATATAAAAGCAGTGCCAGCACTCTTACTTGCCAGTTGTCAGAGAGGCAGAAACTGGTGGAGAGTTGAAGATGAAGGCATTACAAACAGCTGTGTCTAGTGCATCACCCCTGGAGAATGAGGGGACAAGAGAAACAAAGCAGGGAATGCAGTACAGGAAGTAGACAAACAGGTTGCCAGTGGGAATGACTACTGCCAAGGACATGAATGTGCATGTACTGTATGTGAAACCAGCATTGCAAGGTGTTGAGGTAGTTGCTCTAGGTCCTTAAGTTGGAGCTTTAGAGGACAGTAAGTGATTCCAGGTATGAAAAATAGGTAGAGGCATCTAGTGTAGAGAAGAACACAGGTAAGACTGCAATGGAATTGCTTGAAGCTCTAGGAGCAGATGACAAAACTGAAGAAAAGTAAAGACAAAAGATTCAGGTGCTGACACTGTACCATGTAAAACCCCAACAAGGAACAGGAAAAAAGGTAAGGGACTCAGTACAGCAGCTTGTGTGATAATGATTAAGAAGAGAAGGGAAGGGGTAGATGAGAATTCATAAGTAAAAATTATTTAGAAGGTATGAAAAAATAGGAAATAAAAATGGTAGAATCCTGAAAAAGGATACCAACTCGGTCTGAGAAGTTACAGCTCATTATATAGAATGGATAATCAACCCATAGCACAGTGGTTCTCAAACGATTTGGACCAAGTACCACCCCTGATCAAAGCAAAGCATCCAAGTACTACCTACAAGTCATCTTCTCATAGGAACCACAGAAAAGAAAATCTCAATGACAAACATGAGCACACGTGCACACACACACTCACATATAATTAAACATATTATACATATTATTAACCCCCCCCCCCACTCCGACAGTAGGCGGAACGACGCGTCGATTGGAGTATTCTCGGTCGCATTTAATGGCAACGTCAGCTCAAAGATTTGGTTCAAACCACCAAATGGAGACAAGCGGACCCTGCTGATGTGGGATTAACGCTAGGATGAGAGAGAGAGATACATATTATTAAATATAATAATAATAAAAAACTTTATTTGATATAGCGCCTTTAAAGGTGGCTTCTCAAAGTGCTTTACAGAATGACAAAAGGAACAACAACAATTAAAAATAAACAATAAAAAAGCATCATTTCAGTTAAGGGGTGAGCCTGTTTAGTCGAGCAAAGCAGATGTGAATTCATTTGTTTGATACAATTCACAACAGAGTCTAACAGATTTTAAATCCTCAGGCATTTTCTTGATGACCAAGGCCTCTTTGTGGATGCTGCAGTGCATCCACTTCATATCTGGAGTAACCTCTAATTTGTGCAATACACCGCTGTGTCGGCTTGTCATCGCTCTAACACTGTCTGTACAAACTCTGACGCATTTTATCCAGTCGATGCCATTCTCTTCGATAAATTCATTCAGAAGTTGAAATATGTGCTCTCCTGTAGTTCTTGTTGGTAGCAGCTTAAAGAACAGAAAGTCCTCATGGGACATACCCTCAAACTTGTATCTAATGTAAACAACCAAATTGGCCAAATCAAAGGCATCTACAGACTCATCTAATTGCAGTGAAAAGCATCTGAGAATCTTAATGTGCTCTATCAGCGTACTTTTAACATCATCTACCGTATCAATAACAAGTGACTGTGTCTTTCGAAGTGGGCAGGAGGTTGAGCTGTTTAGCAGCTTTTTCTCCACACAAAATACTGTACATGTCAGCTCTGTTGCCAACGGTAAACAAAGTTCTTCACAAATACTGTGGGGTTTACCTGCTTTAACAATCTGCAAGCTTGCATTTTTCTGTTTCCATTTCAGGAGTCCGTCTTGGAAGTTTTAATTTCATGCACATGGGAGAGAAAACACAGAGACGCTCAGTGTATTTTTCTCAAATTAACTTAGAACAGTTCTTAAATTTTTTTCTCTTATCTATCACATTTTCCTGTGCCTACAAGATTGCCAATTTTCCAAAATCATGCACATTCTACTACCTCCCTATTTGCTGAAGATAACTTTTTTTTAATACAATTGGTTTGTAGCACGCATTCCTATACAGTGGTATAGAATTACATAGTAGCTCTTGTGTCCACTAAAGTATTAGCATGCGCTGTATCATAGTACATAGGCTGCGTATTTGACACATAAACTACTTTTATTAAAATAGAAAATATGAAAACCCATTTAAATTTTTCAGTGCACACAACAAATTCCCAGGGTCATTTGGCATACTACCTGGGGGCACTCTGCTTACCACAGGTGGTACAAGGTACAAGTGGGAAAGATAGACGTATATTTATCCCCTCCTACATTTCAAAAGCTCTGTTACAATAGCTGTAAAAATGTATGGGATTATTATTAATAAGATTTGAATATAGTAAGAGTAATTAATGTAATGACACATTTGTTCTTCTCCCTGAACTTTTATTAATGAACTGTATGGTTCTGGGATAGGTCATGACTCATGTCACTCATGACTAATAATTGCTAAATATACAGTATATGCAATATACAGAATACATATATAGTGTTCACTCACTCTAATTATATATACAATATATGATTGGAAAGAGCATTTAAAATTTCCTTAAGAAATCATGCAGAATTAAGCTTCCTTGTCATTCTTTTGTAGTTTTAAAAACAATAGGTCTAGATTATTGAAAAAATAGACTGACAAATCAGCTGACAACATTTCCTAGTGAGAATGCAAAATAATAACTTTCAAACTGATGTACTTTCAATCTTGATTAAAAGAAGTATTACAAAACAGAAATTCAATGAATATAATAATGTGATGGTAAAGCATTTTAAATTTCTATATGCTGTTAAGTCTCAGTAGAATTAATTTATGGAATTGCATTTGCCTCAGACTGAAAAATCTGTCCATCATTTATTCTCCAGATGAATGTCTATTGAAAATGAAACAAGATCATATCAGTCATTTAGGTCTTTCTGAATATTAAAAATAATTACTGTACGTGAGTGCTGTCATATTTCAAACACAGAACTGTGTTTACTTGTGTTATAAATTAATAAAAATTATTAATGTAAAACATAAGTAAACAAGACATGTTTGGCATGTAAAATGAGGACTAAGTTACAATTTTAATTTCTATTTGTAATATGAACATCATTATTGTTATTATGGCTCCATATTCCAGGTCAGAGGATTTTGGGCCCAAATGCTGGGGGCACACTGGTATTATGCCCTTGAGCCAAGTACCACATTCAGAGCTCCAGTAAATGTCCTGCTGTATAAATGGATCTCTGAGTCCTAAATTAAAAAGAACACATTTACAATTGACTTACCTGGTAAAACAGAAATACAAAAATGAATATGGATCTGAGTATTCATCAATATATAATAATGGGATAGATAGCGGAAATATTCTAGCAGTCATTAAAAAACAATGAATGCTACTGGAAAGCTCAAATAATAATTTGCTGATTTTTTATACCTCTCATATATATATACAGTGGTGTGAAAAAGTGTTTGCCCCCTTCTTGATTTCTTATTTTTTTGCATGTTTGTCACACTGAAATGTTTCAGATCATCAAACAAATTGAAATATTAGACAAAGATAACACAAGTAAACACAAAATGCAGTTTTTAAATGAAGGTTTTTATTATTAAGGGGAAAAAAAAATCCAAACCTACATGGCCCTGTGTGAAAAAGTGATTGCCCCCTAAACCTAATAACTGGTTGGGCCACCCTTAGCAGCAACAACTGCAATCCAGCATTTGCGATAACTGGCAATGAGTCTTTTACAGAGCTGTGGAGGAATTTTGGCGCACTCATCTTTGCAGAATTGTTGTAATTCAGCCACATTGGAGGGTTTTCGAGCCTTAACCGCTTTTTTAAGGTCATGCCACAACATCTCAATCGGATTCAGGTCAGGACTTTGACTAGGCCACTCCAAAGTCTTCATTTTGTTTTTCTTAAGCCATTCAGAGGTGGACTTGCTGGTGTGTTTTGGATCATTGTCCTGCTGCAGAACCCAAGTGCGCTTCAGCTTGAGGTCACGAACAGATGGCCGGACATTCTCCTTCAGGATTTTTTGGTAGACAGCAGAATTCATGGTTCCATTTACCACAGCAAGTCTTCCAGGTCCTGAAGCAGCAAAACAGCCCCAGACCTTCACACTACAACCACCATATTTTACTGTTGGTATGATGTTCCTTTTCTGAAATGCTGTGTTACTTTTATGCCAGATGTAATGGGACACACACCTTCCAAAAAGTTCAACTTTTGTCTCGTCAGTCCACAGAGTATTTTCCCAAAAGTCTTGGGAATCATCAAGATGTTTTCTGGCAAAACTGAGACGAGCCTTTATGTTCTTTTTGCTCAGCAATGGTTTTTGTCTTGGAACTCTGCCATGCAGGCCATTTTTGCCCAGTCTCTTTCTTATGGTGGAGTCATGAACACTGACCTTAACTGAGGCAAGTGAAGCCTGCAGTTCTTTGGATGTTGTTGTGGGGTTTTTTCTGACCTCTTGGATGAGTCGTTGCTGCGCTTTTGGGGTCATTTTGGTCGGCCGGCCACTCCTGGGAAGGTTCACCACTGTTCCATGTTTTCGCCATTTGTGGATAATGGCTCTCACTGTGGTTTGCTGGAGTCCCAAAGCTTTAGAAATGGCTTTATAACCTTTTCCAGACTGATAAATCTCAATTACTCTGTTTCTCATTTGTTCCTGAATTTGTTTGGATCGCAGCATGATGTCTAGCTTTTGAGAATCTTTTGGTCTACTTCACTTTGCAGGGCAGGTCCTATTTAAGTGATTTCTTGATTGAGAACAGGTGTGGCAGTAATCAGGCCTGGGTGTGGCTAGAGAAATTGAACTCAGCTTTCCAAAGATGTGATAAACCACAGTTGATTTATGTTTTAACAGGGAGGGCAATCACTTTTTCACACAGGGCCATGTAGGTTTGGATTTTTATTCCCCTTAATAATAAAAACCTTCATTTAAAAACCGCATTTTGTGTTTACTTGTGTTATCTTTGTCTAATATTTCAATTTGTTTGATGATCTGAAACATTTCAGTGTGACAAACATGCAAAAAAATAAGAAATCAGGAAGGCGGCAAACACTTTTTCACACCACTGTATATTAAGTAATTCTAAAAAAATACAAAGTTTCATATTTCCTGTCAAATTTTGTTATGCAAGGTCATGATGATATAATGTATGTTTTCTCATCATTAATCTACAGAAATAAATAACATTTAATAGCTAAAGCCAGATTAAATAAATTATTACATTACTAAAGCTTTTAGGAAGTATTGTTGTTTTGGTGTGACAGTCCTTGATTTAATGTAATTTTTTTTTATTCTGTTGCTTTTCTTTTATAGTTTCAGTAATTTCATACAGTAGTTACACATTCTCTGTTTTAATCTAGGCTTTCCAACCAGCAAATGTGGTTAACAACAAAGAAAAAAAACACAAGAATAGAGCACATTTTACTCTAGCTATTCATAAACATATACTATACAATTTCTATTGGTTGAAGAAGACAACTACTTGATATTCATTGTTCAATGTTATTGGGATTTTCTCAGGGTGCTCCAGTTTTCTTCCACCTATTAGATAAGTTTCTGGGTTAATCAGTGCCTTGATGTGAACTGGTTTCCTGTCCAGGGTTTCAATCCTGCCTTGAATACTATGCTTTTCTATAGGCTTTGCTTAATTGGTACCATAACTAAGACTAAACAGCTTTCTGCTAATGAAATGATACAAAATACTTATGCATTAGGCAATGTTATCTTTTTAGTCATAATAGTTCTAGTGGTGGCCTTACAGTCAGGTTAGTGTAGTACAGTGTACAACTATACTTGTGCAGCAACAAAAAAGGACCTGAGGGAGAAAACTGTTAAAAAATATAGAGTTCATTGTAAGAGTTACTGCTGTGAAGTCAAAAGGCTAAGTGCTGAAGAAATACAATAAAATTGTTTTCTACCGTAAAAAAACTACAAGTCTTTCATCATTCATCATTTATGATTTGTTGATATGATGGAGTATTTTCCAGTAGCACTGCAGACTAAATCTTAACTCTTTACTTCCTCTCTATAGTTTGTTCACTGTCTAAAGTGGATGATACCATACAATTATTACTGAATTACAACTTGGGGAAGTGCCAAAGCTTGGAGGCTCTCTCTGATGGTGTAGCTTGTATATTATAGGGAAATTTAACTTCTGCATACAGTAGTTGTCTCTGGAAATTTACTTGTTGACATTTACACCCATTCAACAATAAACATGTACTGTATGTGTAATATTTGATTTTTTTATATTGATAATTTAGTTAAATTGCACTCTATATTCTCACAGACAAAATATTGTTTACATTATTATTGTATAAATATGACAAAAGAGATTTTATGTGATTTCATGCCAAACACATTTGCCTGAAGTTTTTAAATGTATTCATAATTAGTATGTAGTCACATTTTACAGAGTGTTTGAAGACTCCAGAACAGCCTAGAACTTTTGGCATTTTATTTAAATTTGTGAAGCCACTTTCCAATCACTTCTATTAAGTAGAAAACAATATTCAACACTAGAAGGACTATGAATGATTTATTGATATTGTGAGTTTATTCTTGTCGGTAAATGTTTTGCTCTGACCCATGACATCGCCCATTGATGTATGCTATGCCAAACCATGCTTCCTGGAAAAAGGATGAAGAATGTCCTAAATAAATGATGAAGAAACAGACAGAAAACACAAAAAGCACAAAACAGAAAGCAGAAAATGAAAGAGACCAAACCCAGGAATAAAAAGGGTGTATTTCATAAGACATTAAAGAATATTTCTTAGTAAATATTACTTAGAAATTAAATATTAGATTAAATTGGAATAAACATTTCTGTGTAAAAATACAGTATTCATTTAATGTTTTCATGTCAGTTAAGGTCTGTAGCTGGCATACCATATACCAATAAGCAATGTCATGGGCAAGAGAAAAACACTGTTCTACTTTGATTGAGGAGCTATCTGTTTCCTTTTAAGTTTAGCTTAATATTGGTATAAATGTACTAACTAGAATAGCAATATTCAAGAAAAGTCACAAAACCAGTCCAATCCAAAAATCCAAAATATAAAGTAAGACCAAGCCACGACATATTTTAAGTACATTTTATGTTTTGCTTGTTGTACTTGAATTTGACTGGAAGATTTTTACATTGTTAATTAAAGCTCCTTTCTCATGTTTGAAAGACTTGATTTTGGTACAGGCTTTTCAGTCCCACCCCAAAATGCCAATATACAATAACTTCATCATTAAGGCACCGATTGAATAATCACTAACAATTATCCCAGTGAGTCACATTTATCATTGGAATACATGTACTGTATATTACTGTATCTGTAAATATCTGTTACTACAAATTATGCATTTAGCATATTGATTAACGGAGTTCTGCACTGATATTTAATTAACCATGCATTCTTATGCTAGTAATACATTTGATTCAATAGGATTTTAGAAAAAGTGTCAATGAATGATTGAAATTCTTTAGTTTACCTGGGACACAAATATCATGCTATAACTTTTTAGATATTTCTCCTTTCTTTAACCACTGACGTCTGAACATTTTTATACATATCCCTTCTGATTTATTTATGAATAAATAGAAACTTAAAACATCTTTTAACAGAACTGATCATGTTTCTTGATTAAAACGACTCTAAAATTGTAATAGCATAAACATAACAGCATTGCTCAAAGCCACATTTGTCATAAATAATGGAATTTCTAGAATCATGAGTGACATTTATTCACAAAAATATTCATCCACATCCAAAAGTCCAACAAACAAAAACTACATCAAACCTACAATAATATTCTATTCTATGGTAGTGTAATGGAAGCCTCTACAACTACTGTATACTGACGGAAAAAAAAAAATGCAACACCTCCTCCTCCACACTCTGGCCCTCCCATCTGTGTGGAACAGGCTGAAGAGTAACTCATCTGTGAAGATGCCACTGCTGACGAGTCCATCCTAGCCTCTCTCTGGCCCAAGCCAGTCGGTGTATCATCTAGGAGGTGTGAGCGGAGGGCCTCTGACAGGTCGCCTTGCTCTAAGGCCAGCAGCATGGAGCCTCACTCTCCTGTAACTGATGATTGTGTCTGCCGGCAGTTTCAGCAGCAGTACGGGTGGCAGATCTGAAATGATCTCTCAGATGGACCAGCCTGATGTGTCGGTCATGTTTTGGTGTGGTCACTCGAGGGTGACCGGATCTTGGAAGGTCATCTGTCCTGCCTGTCTGCTGAAACCTTCTCTGCAGTCAGGACACAGTAGAGCGGCTTACTCCATAGTGTCTGGCAGTGCTGGAACATGACATGCCTGCCTGCAGCATGCCAATGGCCCTCTCCCTTGCTTCTGGTGACATTCGAGGCATTATGGAATGCACAGAAAACTGTGTGGCATTTTTCTTGCAGTGACCTAAGCTTTGAATTAAGGCCTTTTTAAAGGTGACCTGATCAGGGATTGTTCCACCTGGACCTTGTTGGGTAAAATTGCACCTAATAAGCCTCCGTGTGATTGGCAAGTTGCAATGCCTCACTGCACAAGCTGTATTGCTGTTCAGAGGGCTTAAAACAAATTGACAACTTTTTGTCAAAGTACATAAGCTATAACTATAGTATTCCCATTCCAGAAAATGTTGTGTTTCTTTTTTCCATCAGTAATATAGAGAGCCTCCAAAGGTTTCCTCTTTCTCTGGGATATAAAAGCAGGTAGCAAACTAAAGATATTTAGTAGCAACATTTATCATCATGATGAAGACCAGTGAACTCTCTGAAGACTACAAGATCACAAAAAAAAAGGTTAAAACTAAAACTTTTCATGGTATGTATAATTTACAAACATGAAATCTAGTGGAAATGTGGCTGCCCTGAGAGGAAGTGGATGCTATGTATCTTTCCACCCAGAAGATGTTATGTATCTTTCCACCCACGATGTATCTTTCCACAAGATAAGTGTTTCTTGCATGTTGCATGCATGAAAGAGGTAATTAGGATTGGGTTGCAAAGTAGAAGCATTTCCTAAGGGCACACCATAAAACTCAAATTTGCCAGACTACATTTGAATTGCAATTGGAACCTTCTCTATTATGTTTTATGGTTGTTTTAGATGCACTCTATGAATTGGAGACTTCTACAATAGGGGTAATAACAAACTCCATGTTATGACCAAAATTACCATATCCATGTTTTTCAGAAGAGACTGTTTCAATCCACTGTCAATTTAAGCCTTTTTATGTTTTTCTGAAAAAGTAAATGCATTAAATCTTACTTTGCTGCTACATTTTGAGTGTGAACCAAAGGTAAGTAATAATTTAATAATTCCTTATATTCATCCATAGCTTTTCACCAAAAAGGATTTCAGAGTGCTTTACATATAGGAAAGGATTCATTTCCCATCCTCTAATGAGCTGCAGTACCCAACTGGGTGACATGTGGCAGCTGTTATGTGACAACAGCCCCATTACACAGCAGTTCAGGTAGAGACATAAAGAAAGGAGAAACTGTTTTATCAGTTTAATTAAGGGGAAGTTTAGAAAGGCCAGATTGTAGGATGCCAGTCAGTTGTTGCAAGGGCATCACTGTTAACACTTTTATGCTTTTTAAACGTACTATGAAATATTTAATGAGCAAGTAGTTAGTTTAAATTCTCATTCAATGGACCACATCTCCTTCAGCACACTGTTGTTGGTTACCATATTATGGCATGGGTGTTTTGGCAATTAAAAATGGAAAATGTACAGAGAGAAGAGTTGCACCTACTAATATACCAACACCACTTGCAGAATCAAACTGGTTTTCTTTGAAGCCCAACCATCTTAGTGCTGACCCGGCTCAACATTGCTTAATTTCTGTGATTTGACAAGATCAAGTGACAAGGTGATAATGCTGCTATTACTGCACACAATACTACGATAATTACAGGTTGTCCAAAATTTACCCATTAATATACTATACACTATACTGAATGCAGATATTATTGTGTGTATTTGCCTAATTAAATACTCTTTAATACAATTTTATCTAATGTCAAGTCTAAATGTATCTTTAAACACACCAATTTACTAAATGACCACAAATATGCAACATACAGTGGTGTGAAAAAGTGTTTGCCCCCTTCTTGATTCTTATTGGGCCATGTAGGTTTGGATTTTTTTTCCCCTTAATAATAAAAACCTTCATTTAAAAACCGCATTTTGTGTTTACTTGTGTTATCTTTGTCTAATATTTCAATTTGTTTGATGATCTGAAACATTTCAGTGTGACAAACATGCAAAAAAATAAGAAATCAGGAAGGGGGCAAACACTTTTTCACACCACTGTAGTTTCTTCATAATTCACATTTTCTGCTGTTGCTTTCTTATTTATGACTGAGACTAATAAATACTGGAGCGGCTACAGGGACACCTGGAGGATAACAATTGAAATACAGATTACAACACCATGTTGTGCAAGATGCAGGGCCCTAATTATAACTAATTGCAACATGATATTTTTTATCAAGAGCACAATTAAGCTAATACATTTTTAAATCACCATGGGTGCAAAGTCCGAATTGCACTGCAAGGACAGTATTTTTGTTACTATATTGTGGCATTTTCATTATTGTCTCTATTAAGAAAATGGTCCAAAATGTAATTTTATTTACACCACTGATGTTGCATTTATCAGTGATCAGGGGCTAATGTCATTCCAGTTTATGACTCCACTTTTAATACTAATAGTCTCAAATAATGTAGTAATGCTCTAACATAGATGTTCATATTTTCCTGATGTGAAAAACAAGTTAGATATAATCTAACTGCTATTTAAAGTTTAGTTTTTAGTGGATGGGAGTTTCAGATAACAACTTTTGTGTGTTCCAAGACAAAAACAAAAGGAGTTTATTTAGGGGTGTTTAACAACTGTTGGAATTCTCAAGCCACTTAAATTGATTAAACAAAATAGATCTGTGAACTACATTTATTATAAAAACAAACTTTATAAAAATATAAATAGAAAAATGAAATGTGATACCTCCAAAAGAGCTATAAGCTGAAAAATTGATCCATAAAATGGAAGACAGCATTCATCTCTATGCTCTTATTGGAAACCTAAATCTCAGTAAATTTGTAGCCTCAGGATACAATAGGTTTAAAGGATTTCTGTCTCTGAAGAGAAATTAGAAGACTGTAGAAGTAAGGTAAATGGAAAAGGTTGCTCAAGCAAACAGAGTTCCAGCACTATTAAATGTTAACCACCGTCAGAGGGTATCGTAATCATTAACAAGAATGCCATGGTGGGGATTACTGTAAGACGGAGAAGACGTGTGGTTGACTGAAAGGAAGTGTCACAGTGTAGAAAAAACATTTTAAGCGGTATTTTGAATAGTTTTGAAAATGACTTTTCTAGTAAGATACCTGTTGTAAGAGGCTTTTTTCATGGATTGCTTGGATATATTTATTTTTATTTTTTAGCTGTAATATATGTATAACTCCAGTAGCTGTGTCAGTATGCAAGATGTAAACATGCTTCATGTACTGTATGAAGAAAGCTCCATGGCTGCATTTTTTATCTTTTTACTTTTTAGTGTTGAATTAACCCTACCCTTTTCTATTTAATACTCAGTATCAAAAGATTACAACTCTTTACATTATTTGAATCACTAACACTTTACTATAAACATCACTTAATGAACAATTTGAACCTACTTATTTGTGAAAAAAACAAGTTCCTAATAAATTATTTATAAACCATAAATACATTTTTGTAAGATTATTATTTCACATGTACTGTATTAATTGCTAATTGGATGTTAAAAAGGTTCCATATCTCCCATTTTGAAGTGAAGGTACTTTCTGTCCAACTTACCCAGCTTACTGGGTACTTGTTTTATGGTTAAAATCGTCTTTAGACCGATTCAGTAATGAAGAACATTGCAGTTCCAATTCCTGAACGATGATTGCATTTACAGTATATTTGTAAGTGCTTAAAGCAAATTGTATAGCACCATAAAAGACTTATTGTTCCTCCTGCAAACACAACATTTGCATTGATAATGTGCTAACAGATTACAGAGTAAGTGTCATCAATATCGACAAATGCATATGCAATAATGGACTCATTTCATCACTTATTTTAATACTAATCACTATACACTGGGTTAACATTGCAGCACTGGAGCCCTTGGTTCAATTCCTGGGGTGTTATCTGCATTTACATTGAATATTCCCCCTGTGTTAATGTCCAAGGACTTGCTGATAAGTTAGCATGCTTCTTGGAACACTGGCCCAGGTGTGAGTGTTTGCATGTTTGTGTCTGGCCCAGGTGTGAGTATGTGCATTTGCCCTGTGATATGATTTCCTGATTTCCTGTGTTGTGTGTAACCTGCCTTATTCATGTTTTTGTCAGGATAGCCTCCAGCTGCTTCTGCAAACCTGTATTAAATAAAGTGGTTAAAAAACGTCGAATGGATTGAACTATACTGAAGTATTCAGTTAGAACTATAATTGTAATGTCATATTGAAGTATAAAATTCCATGAACAATGAAGATCTAACTTGCTTTTATGTTTCTTATAAAATACAGTATGAGCCAGCCCTTCTGGTATAAGAAAATGAAAAAAATACTTCAGACATCACTATAAAAACAAAACATAATGATGGGAATATAACTTTAATTCTATTTCTGGTATATTGAGGTATTCCATTAAACTGAAAAGTCCTGGTTAAATTACTGTAAAACAAAAGGAAGATTCTTTTCCCATCTCATGCAGAGTATCTAAAGTGTTTTTTAAAATAATGTTGTAATTAGTTTTACTTACTTTACCATATTATTAATAACCCAATTAGGAATTAATAAAAAAATCTGCGCTCTTGTAATTAAATGGATAACTCAGTGTGTAATATTTAAAAATATATATTTGCAGTAGACCACAAGCTACACAAGTCTTTATTACAGTACCTGTAAAATGATCTTTACCATTGTTAGAATGTGTTTTACTTTATATTACTATATTACTAATACTATACTAATGTAAATTCCGCTTATAAGAGGTCAAAGCTGGCAGTTGTGGACATCAGTTTCACTCCTATTTGTGCTCAGCAGTAGAATTAAGTTAATGTTGGCAGTTGAAACAATTGTAGACCTATACATCTACTGTATCTTTCAATCTATCTATGTATTGTATTGCAGATTAAGGTTCAAGGCTCACTTTATTGTCATTCTACACTTACACAATGTATAAGAGAGACCGAAATATAGTTCCTCCTGGGCCACGGTGCACAATACACTAGAAGAATACGCAATACACAATACACTAGAACAGTGGTTCTCAAACTTTTTGGACCAAGTATCACCCCTGATCAAAGCAAAGCATCCAAGTACCACCTACAGGTCATCTTCTCATAGGAACCACAGAAAATCTCAATGACCAGCATGAGCACGTGTGCACAAACACATATAATAAACATAGCATTGAGCACTTACCATTTCAGTGAGAGGAGTGAGCCTGTTTAGTCGAGCAAAGCCTTGCAATGTTAGGGACGAGGGCAGTGACCTTCAAATGCAAATCTGGCTCAGAATCAATTTTGTTGCAGAACTTTGTCTTAATTACAGTGAGAGCAGAGAAGCCTTTCTCATAAAGGTAGATAGCAGCAAAAGGCATCAAAAACTGCACAGCCTTTAATGAGAGGGCTGGGTATTCACTTTGTCTTTGGATCCAGAAATCCAGCAATGACTGGCGTTTCAATTCTGACATCAAAGTCGCATCAGATGATAACTCGAGCAACTTCTCTTGTCCAGCACAGATCAGATCCTTGGGTATTCCTGCGACATCAACAGTAAAGGGGTTCCTGATCCACTCTGGTGAGGCCTCAACTGGAACATACTCTTGAGAACTGTTCTTCCAAAGACGAGATGTGCACTGCAATCACATCACAAACACCAGTATCAAGTGCCAAAAAGCTGCATCTTTTTCTTCATAGCAGTGATCTTGTCAGACACGTAAAAAATGATTAAAGAGAGCCCCTGCACTCCCATATTCAGCTCATTCAAATGTGAGAATATATCAGCCAGGTAGGCTAATTTTACCAGCCACAATACAAATCACACTGAACAGACGTGAATTCATTGGTCGAGCCTTGATACAATTCACAACTTTGACAGCAGAATCTTACACAGATTTTAAAACCTCAGGGATTTTTTTTGACTGCCAAAGCCTCGCGGTGGATGCTGCAGTGCGTCCACTTCATACCTGGAGTAACCTCTAATTTGTGCAACTACACCGCTGTGTCGGCTTGTCATCGCTCTAACACTGTCTGTACAAACTCTGACGCATTCTATCCAGTCGATGACATTCTCTTTGATAAATTCATTCAGAAGTTGAAATATGTGCTCTGCAGTTCTTGTTGGTACAGTAGCAGCTTACAGAACAGAAATGCTCTGAAACTCGTATCTAACATAAATGAGCAAATTGGCCAAATCAAAGACATCTACAGACTCATCTAATTACAGTGAAAAGCAGCTGCTTATCTTAACGCACTCTATCAGCGTACGTTTGACATCATCTGCCATATCAATAATTCTACAAGTGACTGTGTCATACAAAAGGGGCAGCAGGCTGAGCTGTTTAGCAGCTTTTACTCCACACATAATACGTGTCAGCTATTTTGCCAATGGTAAACAAAGTTCTTCACCAATAGTGTGGGGCTTACCTGCTTTAGCAATCCGCAAGCTTGCATTTTTCCCTGTTCCTGTTTCAGGAGTCTGTCTCAGAAGTTAAAAGAAGTTTTTATTTCATGCGCATGGGAGCAAAACAGAGATGCTCCTTGTATTTTATTCAAACTAACCTAGAACAGTCCTTCATTTTTTTTCTTTTATCTATCATACTTTCCCGTGCCTACAAGATTGCCAATTCACCATAATCATGCACATTTTCCTACCTCTCTATTTACTGGAGATAACTTTTTTAAATACAATTGGCCACTTACGTTCATACCACGCATTCTTATACAATGGTATAGAATTACATAGTAGCTCTTGTGTCCATTCAAGTATTGGCGCGTGCTGTATCGTCGTAGCTAAGTACGTAGGCTGCGTATTTGACATGTTGCAAGTGAGCTACGAATACAAATAAGGGAAAACGAGAGTAGACACAGGGAATAGGGTACAAAATGGCACAGAGGTTGATATAACACGTTTGGGCATGGTAATGGCGAAATAAAGGATAATACAAACATATGAAAGTACAAAGAGACTAACACAAACCAACAAAGCTGAAGCTATACGTAAAAACACACACGAAGTAAAACAAACAAAAATGAAGAGTAGCAAAGCCGAAGCAAAACGAAAGCGAAACGAAGCAAAATCAAAGCTGAAGCTGAGCTGAGCTGAACCGAAGTCGAGCGAAAAGGCCCCTTCTGCCGCACCCTCTCGCACTGTTTGTGGTGCCTTCTCGGTTGGGAAATGCCCTGGTTTTGGAGCTCGAAGAGTAGTAGTGCAGCCGGCGTTTTAAGGTAGAGATTTTCACTTCTTGAGCATATATCCAGAAGACCTTCACGGCTGTAGATCATGTTTGTAAACACTTGTTCGTGGAGTAGAAAAAAAAACAAATAATAGAAAAAAAGGTGCATTCAGCAGACAATCAGTGCACCGCTGGTCCTGGAGAGGCCGCTGCATGCTAGCTCGCTGCCATCTTGGTACGCCAAGATTAATAGGTAAAGTTACTGCATTATAGAATGAAGCGTTCATGCTATTTTGTTACCCTGTCTGAGATTTATGTTATCTTTTTGCTTTAAAATCTGTTTGGATTGTATTATTTACAGTATGTACAGTATATAATATATGCCCTCCAAAATCAGTCAAACAAAGACAGATTTTGTGTTCATCCCAGTGAATAAAGTGAATATTCATTCACTCATAAGATATTGAAATTACTAGGTTAAAGAATGGGACACAGTCAGTTTGGGTTTTAGTGTGTAAAAGTGAGTAGTGCCTACATGTGAACCATTAAGCTCATGTACAGTAATTCTTTTCTAATCATTTGAATTGTTTTTTTCTGCACCACTCTATTGTGTTGCTTTGCTATTACTGTACAGTATGTTGCACTGTAAGTAATTGTCATGGAACATATCAAAATACTGCCCAACAAGTATGGAATCATTTTCTTCTACAAAAGTAGGCAAATTATTTTCTTTTAATTTCAGAATTTACATTATTTTTCTTCTGTATTAACTATATCATAGAAAAAGTCAAGTGAGCTAGTTAAGGAGGTTGGTGTGCATACTCAGGCCAGCTCTTGCTTCACATTTAAGATCTTCGGAGCATCTGTACTTTCTTTCTCAAAAGTTAAACCTAGCCATCAATTTTGTAAAGGTTTGTTCTCATCTCTGCATAACACTTTGTTCAGTCCTAGCTAATGTCTGAATTTCTGAGCAAGTTCTGAAGCATAGTGAAGATTATATCATTGCCTGTCATGCATGGTCACTTTGGAACTGACTCATCCTTATTGATAATGTAGTTCTTAAATGTTTAATTTAAAAATGTAAAGTTAATGTGTGCCAATGTCTCAACTCTTATGGTCACTTGAAATTACTGTTCAACATATTGTAGTCTGTTTTTGTACTAACATTGTCAAATTGTATATGTGAAAGTACCCAACAATAAAAAGTATACTATATTGTACTATATTGTATATTCACTTATATTTACTATACTATTACATTATATTATATAATACTTGAATATTTAGAAATTAAATTTGCCTGACTGTAAGGCAAATAAAAACAGTTGTGAAATTGCAGTCCAAATACTTTTGGAAGGTAATGTATAATACAATAAAATAAACCTTTGAGAAGAAAGATCTAAGAAAAAAAATCGAATAGAATCAATTTTCACAATAATTTTTCAATACAGTCTTCCAATGCTACCTATAAATTAAGTAAAGGTTTATTTAAAGGAGTAAATGTTATTAAGGACAATAGACCATAAACAATTTAAGCTGAGATGGCACTATAACAGAACATTGCCTTTGAATTGAAACACCTCACAAAACATTTGGAGTCATGTAGCTTATCTGCCTTTATTTTAATTACATACTGTAACTCTTTCTGACATCCTAGAAATAGCACTTATCTTCCTTTTTTTTCCATAGCAAGTGCCCTCCAAGGATTTCACGCCACACAAGAATTGAAAATTGAAAAGGAGTTAGCTCTTGGCAAAATAATTGATGTCCCTTCAGGTTTTCCCCCAGAGGATGCTTTCATAATAGCTGAAATCCTTCTGATTTCATTCTAGCAGTTTTCCTTGTCAATATGTAATTATGATTCAAAAACAAAACAAATTACATTGCATTTGTAGGAGGCAGAGGTACAGTAGATGTTAGTGCATATTTTTTTCAGTTTTTATAAAATATACATAGTTTTCTCATTTATCATTTTAATATTTCTATTATAAGTAAAAAATAAAAAAACACAGTCTACATTCCTCAGATATTGAAAAAATGTATTATATCAGTTTTGCTATCAACTACTTTATTAAAGAATTAAAAGATGTGTTTCTTTCATATACAATTGTAACCAAAGAATATAAGAAAAATGAATATGCCTGTCTTCAATAAAATTGTATTTGTACTATTGGAATAGCAAGGAATTTGTCTTAAATTCTTCATTTTTATTTAAGTATTCTATCCAATTAAGACTAAAAATAAATATCTGAAATGTCTGCAAACATAAAATAATATTACATATTTTGCCACCATGGGTGAATCAATGATTAATTTGTACATTTATCATTGAAAGTTTTATTTCACAGGGATTTCCTGTCATTTGATGTAACTTCATGTAACTAGCCAATTAAACTTCATGTTCTGGAAATACACATAATCTTTATATGACTTTAAATGTATTCCTGCTGGGATTAAATTATGTATATAGGAGTAGGAATGGTATCTAGCCTGCTGGGAACTAAGTCTGTGACTTAACAGAGATTTGTGTATCAGTATCTCAGTGCTGTAAGTTAAAACGGTTATCTTAGCACTGAAGTTCCAGAAAGTCCCACTTTAACACTCCAGCTGTACAGAAGTAAAGTCTTTTTTAAGCAACCCAGCTTCAAAGACTTAACCTTAGCCCTTTTGAACTGATCCAGACTAGAAAGCCTTGTGATAGTTTCTAATCTTCAGATGTGCACTGCATCAAATGTGTCTTGCACATAGGTTTTCTGTTGGGCATGATATGTTGTTACATGTTAAAACCTATTCATCATATACTGTATATTGTATATATACATGCCTTGATTGAGTATCGTTGCTCACATATATCACATTTAGCAGGAATGCAGAAGAAATTAAAAAACGATAAACGTAAGCTCTGTGTTAGAATATTTGGGTATTAACTAGAACTTTGAAAGAGGACTAAAACTGTGACAACATGGTGATTTATTTTGTTTGCATTGTTCTCCATGATAAGTGCAGGAATGAATGTTGACAGCAAGGGTTATATTGCTAGGAGAATTTGGCAGTCAACTCAACCATTTCAAAAATGCAGTTTTGTTGGGAGCAATAGAGGTGCACACTTGGGTTTGAGGTTCTTGGAAAGTAAAATATAAAATTGTATCTAAGGTTCATATATACTCAACAAATATTCTTCTAAATCATGTCGGAGATATGTATCATTGAGATTTGTGCCACTTTGATTATAGCGGTATGAAAGATGAGTAATATTTTGTTCAGAGAAATAAATTAACATTAACTGTAAAAACGTCTGTCTTTACTATTGTTATGCTTAACATAAACATTTTAGAGTTATTTTTATTCTACTTTTTATCTGTTCCAGTGTTTTATCATTTGAGATCTAGTGTCTGTCTTCATTGTTTTTGCCACACAACAATAGTTTGCTTTTGGTACAGCAAAAGAACACTGATGAAGCAGACACTGATAGAACACATACAATATTAATGAATGCATACAAATTTAAAATAAAAAGACAGACAGAACACAATTGCACACATACATCAACATTAACCTTATACTGTATGTAGCAAACTAAAATATAAAAAGGATGCTCACAGGAGGCTAAATTGCTGAAAGAAGACAGTTCAAAGTTTGTATGCTAGTGGAAAAGAAGATCGGGTTGAAATGGGCAGTTCTTGAAAGAATTGATTTAAAGCATTTTTCCAGAGGGAGGAGCTGAAAAAAGATTATGAGCTGGTTGAGATGGGTCTGAAATAATGTTATTGGCATATTTAAATGTACAACTTGTGAAAAGGGATGAAATGGAAGGGAGATCACAGCCTATTGTTTTTGTGGCTCTGGACACAATCCTTTTCCAGATTTCCTTTTGTGTAGCTGTCCACATTCACATATCAAACTGACGGAAGCCTTCAAAATACTTTGAATTTTGGCTGTGTAAAATTGATGAAGAAATTGCTGGTTCACTCTGTGTTTCCTAAACTGCCTATGTACATTATCTTGTGTTCCTTCCCGTTCTTTCTTAATTATATAATCTGTGTTGGTGCTCCATTTAAGATTGTTACTTATGTACTATATGTTCCCAAAAATTTAAAGGAATTTATGGTCATTATAGGATAATCATCAATGATAATTGGGAGTTTTATGTTCTGAACATGTCTAAAGTCAATAATTATGTCCCTAGTTTTTTTAAGCATTGTGTATCAGAAAACTAGATTGTTCCCCAGTCAATCTCCCCTATCATTATGAAGGCTCACCATTATCAGAGATAAAGCCTGATAAATCAGATATAGTAATATCATCTTCATATTTAAAAATGTTAACCAAGTCAACCTGAGATGTGAAGTTGTTTGTAAAAGGGAAAAAAACCACGGAGATAGGACACAGCCTTGGGGAGCACCTGTACTAAGAGGCAGAGGGCAAAATGGTATTCACCTTGACACTGTAGTTTGTTGGCAACACATCAAAAAGTCCAGAATACACATAGCAGGTTTGATGTTAAAATCCAGGAATTTGTTAAATAGTTTATATGGGTGAAAGATGGAATTCGGGAACACATGGGAATTCGGCTTCTCTCAATGCTAGAGTGTACAGTGGAGAGCCAGGTTAGCAACATAGTCAACACACCTGTTAGCCCAGTAAGGAAATTAGTGAGGATCCAATGGAGGAGATGTGAACAGCTTGAGGTGCTTAAGAACCAGATGCTTAAAAGCTTTCATAACCTATAAAGGTAGGGCAATTGGTCTGTAGTCATTTAGGCACGATATCTTTGAAGATTGAGAAATATGATTATCATAGTGTATACTGTACATTGAAACTGTGAGGAACTTTTTGCAGAAGAAGTGAGGTATTATAAAAAATGGTGAACACAGGAAAATTAAGAAGGCCAAGGAGTAGATAGAAATGTGGGTAAAGAAGGAGCCCTCAAATCAAGTTTCTCAAAGTGAGCATAAAACTAATTAAGTTTATCTGGGAGATTGGAGTCATCATCCAGTAAGGTGACAGGGTTTTTTAGAGCTGATCATTTCCTGTCTTTTTTAGACTGATTAATTAACTAATTTTAAGTTATTATTGCTCTTCCAGCATTTTAGTGTAATTGCTTTTTACTTTCCTCAGTATGGAGAACATTTCGTATTTGCGGAGATATATTCAGTCTTGTCACACTTGATAAAAACCGTATTCTTTCTTGGCGTAGGTCTAATAATTCATATTGCCATACAGTATATCTTAACTGTTTTTGTAGGGATGCATACTTCTTAAGGCATTTAAAGACCACACCTTCACTAATTTTAATGTTGACAATAAATGTTTTTATTTTATTTTCTTGCTTATAAATCAGAATCAGCAAATTATTGCATGGATAGACAAGATAAGAAGTCCAATGGTCCAATGTGTAGTAGCAAAGATCTAATATTCTGTCAGCTCTAGTAGGGCAGTTGATTTTCTGTTTGTAATGTGGTAGTTTCTGCGTCAAGTCAGCATGGTGAAAATCACCCAACACTATACAGTAATTGTGCAATCTGGGTTAGACCTTTCCACAGTAGAGATATGTTGTACTAGTTCACATAACGCCCAGGGAGCATTCACTTGTAACTCTCTGGGCAAATAAAATGGTCTGCATTTGATAGAAATAGGATCAAGGTTGGGGGAACAAAATTGAAAAGTTGTTACACTAGTGTTGATTTATCATTAAACAAATGCCTCCACCCTTAGATTTACAGGACAAATTGACTGATCTGTCTGTTCTGTGCACTGTAGAACCCATAGATAGATACAGTAAATGGTAAATCTGGAATGGAATTATCCAGACAAGTTTCAACCAGACATACAGTAGTACAGAATATTCATTGTAATTCCAATCGATTTGTATAAGGAAGAGAAGTTTGTCAATTTTATTCCTTATAGAGTGGACATTTGATAGCAGCAACATAGGCAATGGAGGCCAGCATGGATGCTTCCTAAGCCGTGATAGCACTCCAGCTCACTAGTGAAGCCCCAGCATCAAGTGATGGAAGTCCCTGAATTTTTTAGTTAATAATTCCTTGGGAAAAGTGAATTAGTTTAATCCAATTCCTTTTAGTGTTTCTCTGATGGATAGCAATTTTGGATGATCATATTTCCTTATACATAAAATCTTGCTGACAATAACAGAGACAGAAGTACAAAACAAACAATCAGAACTTGAACCATGGCAAGCCAGATGGTTGCCATCTTGTTGTCTTACTGTACAAAGATGAAGGTGAGATGTTAATGGGTCACATGGTATATCTTTGCATGTGGCCAATAACTGGTGTGTCCAACATTCATTTAAATCTAAAAATGAAAACGGCATGGCATGGTGTAGACTGGCACAGATGCTGCACATGGAACACAATAATGTTCCTCTGCTTATACTGCAGAATCATCCACACTGCCATGCTGGATATTGATGCTGACATCCACATCTATCCAATTTGTCTCACAGGTGCTCAATTGAGATAAGATCTGAAGATACAGCAGGGTAATGCCAGATTGCATTCCCTCTTGTTGTGTCATTAAAATCAGAGAATCTTACTTTTAGACATAAAAACTCATGAACACTTTTGTATAAATATTTTTATTATGCTTATTTTGAATAATTGTGGCCATTTCAGGAGCTAATCAGAGCACAAAAAAGAGCTTGTGCTCCCTGCAGTTTTGTGTTGGCATAGCACAACCTCTCATAGTAACATCTTTAAACAGGTTGATGAAATAGCGTTGTGTAACTGATAATGGGCACCAGCATATTCACTCCTATTGCTATTTCTAAAATATTTTGGTATATGTTAAATTTTCTGGGGTTTTCTAATAGCTCTTTGGATTTGTTTTGGATGAAAAAGTCATATATAAATGCAAGTAATTCTTCTTATCATTAATATAACAGAAAATTAAACATTTCGAATATTTTTAATTAAAATAATCCTTCTGTTAAATCCATCGTGAAATACCAGTAAAATAATAAATCATACAATTTTGAATTAATGGATTAGGATCCTGATCTGAAATTGGTCACCAAAATCAGAAGAAAGCATTATTTATTTCACTTCCTGTGGCCAGGGCACATTAACAATTATTGTCTTAGATTATGTCATGCCAGAAAGGGATTTGCAAAGCCAAATATTAAAGCTGTAGTTTGCCAGGTGAAAAAGTGTAGCAGGGCTTAATTTGATGGTACTTAATCATTGTTAATTCCCACAGCAAGAACTCAAACTAAACTGTCAAATTACAGTTATACTGTACTATTAATATTGAGGAAAAACAGAATACAAAACAGAATAAAGCCATTTAAAAAAGTTAACTCATAAATAAGTTAGTTTGATGCTGTTTAAAAAGAAGCATACAATACATTAATAAAATAAAAAACAAAACAATTTTGGTACCTGATTTTGTTTTCATATGAGCATTGAGAAAAGTAGTGATCTTGAAGGGAAAAATTTATAAGAAATGAAAGGAAGCCAGGTCATGAAAGAGATGAAAGATTGACATGAGAAGACAAGGTAAAGACATGAGGTGAGAAGAAGTCACTGAAAATCTAGATTGCACTGAAGGAAGTGTAGATTAGAGGAAAGTATTAATAAGAACTGTAGACAAATAGACAAATGAGATGCACAGTGAAACAGGAAAAAGTTGGGTAAATTCATTAACTTGAGAATGAAAGGTGATAAAATGGGGAAAGGTGACAGAACATTAAAAATTGATGGAAACTGATGGAATTAAGCACCAAAAGGCTGTATTAGTGGATCTAGGGTGGCATGGTGGTGCAGTGGGTAGCATTTGCTTAAATAATTCCAGTTACATATTTCCTGGATTCATTTCTGGACTGAGATAAGCTATTCCATGACTCTGAATTGGATGAAGCAGTTAGAAAGTGAATGAATGAATCAATTACTGTACTACAGTAGGTCTTAGAACAAATTTTACTATCAATGGCATAATTTTTGAGAAAATGATTCTTCGGTACAGAAGTATTCTATGATAACTAAGTAAATTCTAAATAAACTCCATCTTTTTATGTCAGAAAATAAAGCATATGATAAATATTTTTTATAGTGATGCACTCAATCAATAGTCACATTTTTCATACAACACAGGTGTGTATACTGTATACCACCTTGGCCATGAATGAAGTCATACTGTATTTAAAAAATCTCAACTCATTTCCTACTTAGTTGGAACCATATTTTACATTCAAAAACACACATCATGAGCATCAATTATACATAATAAATACATAAATAAACCATATTATATTACCATATAATTAACCACTAGTTTATTAATAACAAATGACTAGTGATTAGACATTACATGGGTCTATTATAAGAGTGGATCTGCACACTGCATGGGTTAATTAGAATGATATTGCATTTCTGAACCTCAGTATTAAATCTCAAGATATCTGCCTAGCCGATTCCAAAACCTGATTTAATAACTAAAAATTCATTATATACTGCAAAATACATAACCAAAAGTTTTACACTCTTGTTTTATATAATAACATTTTACAATTAAAATAATAAAATATCAAACTATGTATTTTCTATTTTGCTGCTTTAGTTAAAATGAATACACTTAGAAAAATGTTCCCACACTTATAGAAATATATGATTTTATACATTCAACTTATTTCTGTAACATTAAAAAATCCAACACAGAGCAGAAATGTACTGGATTGTGGTGCTCTAGAATACTCTATCAGAATTGAAATTAAAAAAAAAATACAATTATAACAAAATAACAATGTCAGTTTTCAGAGAATGTCAGCATTCAGAGATGCTGAAGTTCTTATTGGCAGTAAGGTGTCATCATGTCCCTAAAAAGCAAAGCCTGGGGGATAGTAAGGACCACAATTCTTTACAAATTCTTAAAAAAACAATTTGTGGGCAAGTGATTTAAATGTCATTCACAGTTTCATAAATAGGAAAGAGTGACAGTTGATATTTAAAGGTGAACATGTTGCCGATGTAGTTACATAATTGTTTGGTGCTGCCAGCTGTCTGCCTAAACTCAGCTAAGAACAAAGTAGAGATCTTTGAAGTGTCATGTGCTCAGTCCTCTGTTGCGCTGCTATTATCTTTGCAAGCCTTTGAGCTAGGAATATGGTAATTAAATTCAGTTACTTTATTTAATGGGATAAAACACTTGAGAACTCATTCACATCTGAAACAGTGAACTGACCAAAGTGGCTGAAAATTTGTTGCCTTAAACAATTTTACAATTATGATATTTGAACAACTCCAACATTATACAAATACAATTTAATGTGATGTTTCCACATTTCATTAAGGGACTGGTGACATACACATCTTTTCATAAATATTTTGTAATGTTATGTGATGTGGCCTGACCATTTGTCAAGAATGTTGAATGTTGAGTGTTCTGTGGTATCCTTCCAAGCCTTGACAGAAATACATGCATATAATTTCAGCATTACTGTTTAGATGTTGATAGAATCTAAACTAGATTTTTGTTTAAGTTTATTGTTCTTAATTTGTTCTATACACCAGTTTTCTATGATGACATTGAACTGAATATTCAACTGGTGGTGATGCAGTTAGTGTTGTACCACTGCTCTTACCACAACGTTTTTGCTGTGAAGCCTTCTTCAGGTGTGAGGCAGAGAGAGAAAGTAGCAAATAATAAAATCCACAACACATAATCCACAGCCCCATCAGCTGACCTGAATGCAAAAGGTGAACAGACTCAACAGGATGTCTCCACACATACTGTATTGTCATATTCGGTCTCACAAGTAAAAATTGAATTCATTGATACAGCAAAATACTTCAGCACAGTAGAGTATTAAATATCACTCCACTCTATATTGCCACAAGATTTTCTCAGGTCCACAGGTTGTGTTATCATGCCTGATGCCCCAGTGAATGGGCTGCAAACATACAGAACATTTTCAGCGTACACACTGAGTATGTCTCCTGGCATTTCTCATGCTGTACTAACCGCAGTATGAAAATAATTATGCAAATTGTTGGACTGTTCCTCAGATGGCTAGATTTTGGTATTTATAGACTAATTTGCTTGATGCTAAAGCAGACAATTGTGTTCTCCAGGCACTTCTCTTAGAGCTTAGTTGCTTTTATTAATGCCATTAGCAGCAAGGTGATCTTCATTACTCATATTTTCCACTGTTGTAGAAATACATTTTAATTATACTGATCCAAATATACTTGTCAGTGAGCAGTATATTTTAAATATACACTATCTATTCTTAATCAAAGTGTATTTCTCTCATTTGTTTAAAATATAACAAGTATTAATGATTTAAAAATGAAAAGAAGTAATAAAAATAGATATTCATATTTTTATTATGGGGATACTTCTCATCAGAAGGGGCTGGGAATCTTGTCAGAACAGGAAGGTAAAAGATGAAAAGTAAGGCAAATCCTAGAGCTACTGTATACCTACTTGAGTCTCCTATGGATTAAAAAGTGGGTCAAAATGTCACATTGAAATAACACAATAATGTCAAACACAAACCCAAAGCCAAATTGAAGTTTTCTAAGAAGAAGAGAGTGGATGTTATTGAATGATCCAGTTTAAGTCCTGACCTGGAACCAACAGAAAATGTATGGCAAGATTTGATAATAGCAGTCCATCAGTTATCTCCAATGAACTTGCCAGACTGGAAAGCAATTTTTCAGGAATAGTGGGCAAAGTTACATCATCCCACTATAATACAGTGGTAGACACATACCCAAAAATTTTGAAAGCATTAATGGCTTTCATAAACCACTATGCAATCAGTAAATTTCACTTGTTGTTAGCAGGTTTTACTGATAGTCAACCTCCTTTGCATATAACAGTGATCACTGGTTATTGTAGCATTATTATAAATCATATATATATATTACTTATTTAATCAAAATGTAATGTTAAAGAGAAGGGGTGAATATTTTTAGAAAGCAGCGTTTATTGTTTGCTGAAAAACATACGTAACCTTGACCAAATGCCACTAAAGATACATGAGAGCAATAAACTTGTTCTGCAGCATTCCCTCTTGCAAACTCCCAGTAGATGCAACATCACCAAAACAAGTCGATGAGAGAAGACGCAGAAAGGGCAGGACTATAGGGTAGAAATCATTCTTCTTTCTCTTAAATGGTTTAATACTGTATATGATAAGCTATTATAAATTTTGAATTTTGAAACATTTCCATGTATGTTTTGCATTGTAAATAATAAAGTGCCTTTGCTGTTGTTTTATGTCCTTTTTTTTACAAATACAACAAAATGATCAAAAATAAATAAAAAAAATAATAGACTGCTATACTATTCAGTCACAGACCAACGAAAAATCTTCAACTGTATATGCTACTCAAGTAAATTGCCAATTAACAAATTTTTTACTGAACTACAATGAAATAAATTGAAAACAATTTCTAGTGTATATTACATAAGATTCACATTATTTGTGAAAAAGAAGTAAGCAGCAGATGGATCATATAGAAAAAATAATTATGCTAAATATCTGTGCTCATTTTTTCATCGTTGAAGTTGATTTATGTCAGACATTTAATTTTTAAATACAAATTAATAATTGCTTACACTTATAAATAGGAAAGCAGATAGAAATGTCCCCCCTGATACGCTGATAATACATTTTAATGTCATAGGTATTTAATGATCAACATATTTATGATAACCATCAAAAGGATAATCTCAATTTGTGAGTCCTATCTATAAGAATTACCCATGGGTTTCAAACAATCTGCTTTGTAGAGATGTTTTACATTTGCCTTATTTGATGTTTGAATTTAAAACACTTGAAGCTGGTCTGAAGCAATTACAAGAAATCAGGGTCTTTACAGAAATGCTGATCTGTAACAAGATGATTATTTCTGCAAGCTGCACACATGGGATTTAATAAATGTGCACTTGCAGACAGGTAGTTTCATCAGGCGTTGAACGTGAACAGAAAAACGTCAGACTAAAACATGGGAGCTTAAAAAAATTCCAGTTACGGACTTCCTGGAAAAAAAATGCACTGATACCTGTCTTTAAATTGCTGGAATAAAAAGGCAAGTTATTTCCAAGATAAAGATTACAACTTGTAAGTCATAAGCTTTGGACTATACTTTCACCTGTAGACCCAGGAGATCAAAAATAACAGACTGCTACTGTATCCAAGAGCCTATTGTTCTTGCAGCAGTAAGTACTAGTCTTAACCTAGCTCATGGAGTTAGGAAGTAAACACACCCACAAATGATAGATAGATAGATACTTTATTGATCCCGTGAGGGAAATTGCAGATACAATATATTGTAATGCAAATGCAATATATTGACAATAAGTTGTGTATATATTCAGTCTGAAAAATTTAGTTGAAATAAGGAATATACAAAATTTTGATTTATATGCAATTGTTGAAACACAAAATCAAAATAGTACAATTCAAGAAGACTCCACAGCCGAAACATTGTGTTTGCTTTCTTCTCTTTTCAGCATGGAATAAACCTACAGTATTACTTGTTCCTTTGCAGTCTACGCATGCTGACGCAGCTACCCACCAGAACCAATTCATATATTGACATTTAAGTTTGGTGAACATTCCTTTTGTGATATCTTTTCTGTTACTTTTTTGTGTTTTACAAAAAACAGCTTAGAAATGTATTTGATCATTCTTACTTAAAAATAACAAGTAAAAGTTAATTCCATGCAGAAAAAAGAAAAACAATAATGCGGCTGTAGTGCCTCTTCAGGAATGTGGAAGAGAGGCAGAAAAGTAGAAATGTGAGTCCAACACATGGGGTTGGGTAGACAAAAAATGTGACAAGAGGAAAGAACAGATAAAATGTACACACCAGATTCCAGGTGAGGTGTGGAAGGCAGACATTTTGTAAATGAATAGAGATGTTAGGAAGAAATTGTGGAATGATTAAGTGCTGGAGCACTGTGAGAAAATAACTTAAGAATAATTTTCATTTCTTATTTTTGTTTAGTTCCTGTTCCAGGAAATATACCAAAGCAGTGAGGATGGAAATTCTCTCTAAACCAACAGTACCTTATTTTACCTCTCGCACTATGATCACACTGACCTGTCTGTGTCTTTTCATGAGGATTCAGTCACTCCTATATTAGAAAATAAATTATTTGTGAGCTAGGTATCTCCCAGACAACTAACCACTATCCAAAGCCTGCCAGCTCAATTAATTGTACATTTCCTCCTTTGGGCTCATGACTAGAAAGCTATTGGCATAAATTGTATTCAAACCATTGGCTTCTAAAATGGTGCACATTTTTCAAGCAGAGTCTTTTACTAGATGAGCCATAGGGAGTTTTTTACTTTAATATCCAACATTATTTTCCATAAACATAAATTCTGTCAGTGAGCACATTATAATATGTAGTTGACTTTTTCATGACAACAAGTGTAGTTATCTTAATGTAAGATGATGGTATAACTAAAGTAGAACAGATCCGGAAGCAAATTATTTTTTTTCTTCAAAACCATCTTGAGTTACTTAATAATCCTTTATTTTTAGTCAGCTATGTCAGTTGTAAATTAATATTTGTTCCCCATTACAATTATATCCTGGGCAAGAGGTTTATATCAATGTTGTAAAGAAAACAAAAACACTGAAAAAGTGCAAATAACTTGTGAGTGCTAATAATTACCAGGAAAGTAATCAGAGGAATGGACCCTATGCGGGTAAGGTATCACACAGAAAAGAATTACCAGCAAGATCCGAGATCAAGGTCAAAAACTAACCAAGGTCAAGAAACCAACAAGGAGATAAAGACAAAAATATCAAAGACGAGATCCAAAAATCAGAGTCAAAGGAGTAAGCAGTTAATCCAAAAACCAAGAAGCAGTCCAAAGGGAATAGTCTCAGTGTAGCCCTTGAGGTCTGAACCAATACTGAGTACAGTTGGAACAGGGAACAGGGTTTAGGTAGGCTGGAAGGGAGGCGTCGTGATGAGTTAACAAGGTCTGATTAACCTAAGCCTCCCCAGATTGGATGAGTTATGTACTGTGGATTTGGGTGCCCTCTGGTGGCGGGATGTTGGTACTATAACAGAAAGAGGACTCATTTTCACAATGTTTATATCAGAGGTAGAAAATACAGTATACAGTATCTTCAATCAGAATTTAGTCATATCTATAATTATTTGAGAAATTTAGGAATCATTCAGTTATGCAAAATGGATCATTGAGATATAAAATCAAGGACCCTGAGTCAGCAACATTACCCTATTGGAGCTTGGATGGCTGACAACACCTAAAGAGTAAAGAGGCTACTAGTAAAGGCAAGTGAAAAAACAAACTCAAAAGTCTTGGAAACAAACTGGATCCAGCCACTAGTTTTGTCGGGTGTCCTGCCTACACCATGGTGAATAGTTGAAAATGTTAATCCATAAACACAACAAAGGAATGAGGACATGGTGAGCTAGAAGTCTTCTGCTTTCCCAGCCACTTTTCTGATGCTGTTCTGGAATCAGTCCAGAGAAAAATGAACCAGATTCATAGGTGGGTTTAAGAATTGATCCTTTTTAGCATGTGAACAGAGCAAACTATAAGGCAACCTGATCTAACTATTTAAAATTCTCAATGGCACAGAAAAAGTCAACTCAAGTGAAATTTATTCAGGCTTCTACTAAGAAATGGTTAGGCAAATTCTTCTGAACCTTTCCTTTTGTATTGTATATTCACATAAATATCATTAAGATAATACTTTTTTATATTTTAAAAGCATATTTAATGTAAAATCATGTAGCATTTTTGGAAATGTTATATCTATGTAATAGTACTCAGTTCTATGGACCAATTATTTGAAGATGAATCATGCACATCAAAAAGTATAAGAAAATGTTAAAGTGTTTTATTATTATTATTTGTAGTATCAATTTTTATGTTTTTGTGATAGCAAATGTATACAGTACCTACATTTTATTCCAGAAATTGATTCTAATTTATCTAACATCCCATATATTTTCTTCTCTTAATTATATGGAATTTTAACTCCTTAGTATCTTTGCATCAGGAACTGAGTACTGTAACACCTACTTCACTCTTAGAAAATTACAGCTTTTACCAAAGTACCATAGGAATAGTGACACTCAGCAGGATTTCTGACTAAATCCTTGAAGATTTATAGGCACTAGAGTAGTTACTTCAAAGAGGGAAACCTTGCTTTTAAGAATTTATTCTTGACATAAAAGCTCTTCATGAGTCACCTATACCAGCCCCCTCTCGAAGATCAGCAAGCTATATCCAGCTGATTGGATTTTGCAGATTAACCTTTAAAATCTGTGTTTTTTTCATTATAAAATACAATGAAATCTCCTTGTTATGGCACACATAATATTGCACTTCCAGTTAATGGTTTTTATCATAGTAAATATTTTCAATAAATAATAGAGTTTAGAAGCTTAATATCATAAGAAAAGGTACAATTGAGAGCATGTACTAATGTACTTCAAAATGTCTGTAAATACCAGTAATACCGAAAACTATACATAACTGTTGCATAGTGTTATAGTTTTTTTATTTTCTGGTGTTTATTTTACAATGATCTACAGTACCTCTCTTTGAAATGCAATTACTGCAGCTCTCACTGCATCTTTTCTAGATACATATTTAGAAAAACTCCATCCATCCATTCTCTAGTCAATTCTTCAATTCAGGTCCCAGGGGGAGCTGGAGCCTATTGCAAAAGCAGCAGGCACAAGGCAGAGTACACCCTGCACAGAATGCCAGTCCTTCATAGGGCAGACATACACACTCACACCTTTTTCAAGAAACCAATTAACCTACCAGAATGTTATTGGACTGTAGAATGAAACTTAACCACTCTGAGGAAACCCTTGCGAACGCAGGAAGAACATGTATTAGCCATGCAGATAGCACCTCAGATCCAGAATTGAACCCAGTGCCCCAGTGCTACAAAGAAGCAGTGCTAACCAATGACTGATCAATGATTGTCTTTATTTAAAGTAACAAGTAATAGGTTTATTCCATGCTGAAAAAAAGAAGAAAGAAAACACAACGTTTTGGCCGTGGAGCCTTCTTCAGGTGTCAATTTGTTTATTTGTCAAGGTGTTTTTTTAAAGTATACAGGTTGATAAGCAAGCCATAATTATACTCTTTTGTGAGAATATATTAGGTTTATGATGTTCTTTGGAGTAAAGTGCCACTGTGAAATATTTTATGTATTCAATATACTGTAGTTGTGTTATTGTCAAATAGACTTATTCAGGTTTAATTGGTTTGGACAAGTCTCACTGTTATGCATAAGAGAAGACCATTTAGTCCATTTAACTCATTTGGTTCAGCCTTTTTCTTGAAAAAACAACATGGGAGGTCCCAAAAACCAGTAAGTAAACAGTACCCACTGTTCTCTGATTTAAATAAACTTCCTCTCATTCCAGTTTGTATTTTCTGATTCCTGTTTTATTGCTGGTTCTGAAGAAACCAACTACGTAGACTTTGTCAGTGCCTTTGGGAATTTAACATACTTGAATGAGGTCCCCTCATAGTCTTCTCTTTTCAAGGTATATTCAGACCTACATAGACCTATCAGTGTACTATAAGGTGTTCCTTTGAGCCCTGGAATGTGTTTAGTCATGTGTCTCTCTACTCTTTGTGTTGTAACACTACAAAAATACTGGAAAAGAGAATTAAGGACATTTCTTTACCTCTTTTTAAACTTCAATTTCTGATTAGTTAATACAAACTGTTTATATGCTGCCTTCCATGCTGGAGTGCCTGCAACAGTTTCTGTACATGATGTTCCAATGAATAAATTGAATCTACACTTATGCAATTTAAGGAATGTGTAAGTGTCATGCTTGAATGTTTTCTTTTGTCACAAGATTGCATGTGAAAAAGTATTTGCTTACAGTACATACAGTACAATATATGAATCATAATGATTAACTGGATTATATAATACTATATAATATAATACTTTCATTATTTTGAATTTCAAATACAATGTCTTAATGAAGGCAAAATCATTTGTGACCAGTAATGCATAAAATGAGAACTATACCCCTTTTTCTAGTATCATATTCACTATTAAAAGCATTCCACTATCAATGTGGATCTTTAGATATCTTGCAGGCTTCAGATATTGGATATTGCATGTATATACAGTTTATAAGGTTTTAATATATGTTACTGGCCTTTAATTAACAAATGTCAAACCAAACACACAATTATCTTTGACACTTCAAACACAACTATAAAATGTGTCTTGGATATATATTGTGCTTGGAGTCGTTCCCTCAAAACACTTAGGTGTGTTCTATTAATTTCCATGTAAACAACCGTCAGATAGAATTAAATCAAATATCTTTTGAGATCAAAATTAAAATCAAAAGGGGCCAAACTGAATATTTCCATTTCACTTAAATATTGCCCATTATGTCATAAAAAACAAAAACAAAAACACATACAGTACTTTTAGATATATACAGTAGTCTAACAAGGGAAACAAAGGCCTGAGAAAGAAAAGACAGGTGCAATGTATTGGGCCTTGTAGGAAGACTTAATCCAATAGCACAGTCTCTGCCAAAAGCATTTCCCTCATGCAGAGGCTTCACTTTTAAAAGATGTATTTGATCCTGTCTTACTTTTATTTTATCCTGTCTCATTTTATTTAAAATCATTCTAATGCAAACACATTTAATTTTATAAAGATACTGTTACCATGCGGTGACAAAAGAAACACTTTTCAGCTCCCACTTACCACTAACTGGACAGCATAAAACATATAGCACCACTGCCAAGAGCAAATGGTGTTGAAAATCAAGGCACCCATGAGCCGCAAACCAAGGAATTAACTGTCTTGTCATTCATTTTATCAAACCATTAGCCCCAAAATCAAAATATAATTTCAAATAAATGTGTATATAATATGTATATTATTATAATTTTCATGTTTTAGCTTTCAGTATATTTTTAATTTGCTAAATAAACCTAAACCATATTTTAAATATATGTTTATTAACTCCTAGAACCAGAGTGGTTAATTTATTATTCTTTGGTTTATTAATTAATCTTTCAAAAGGATTATGTTTCTGATATTTTTATCATGTGTGGGGATGCTTTATTATGTTATAGCAACAAGCAGTATTATACTGTATATTAGAAACCTGTTTTAAACAGTTATTGACATCAAATATGATATTTTAAATGAAAATGCAGCCCAAAACGTTGCAGATGCCTCATATCATATCATTTATAATGTTGCAGGTACAATACCTTTTTTGTAATATTATAATTGATAATGTAGTTCATATGTTACATATTAAAAAAAAACATCTGTAGTATTCTTCAACAATGTACAGCTGACATACTTTGCAAATTCTACTCTGAATTTGTCTGTGGCTACACATTTGCTGAAAATAAATTTTAGTATGATACTTTCATATCTTTCTGCAGCAAATCATGAGTTATGTCTAATTTCTATAAAAATGTTTATATGATAAATATTTTTCTAAGCTACTGGCATCCAATTTGATTGTAGAGGGAAAAAGCAAGGCATACTCTGTGACATTATATTGTCTTGTGCTGGCAGGGTTTTAACAGTATGGGCTATGGGCCAGGGCTTGACACCAAAGCACTGATGCAGAGCAAATTCTGCAGACAGGGTACGGAAAATGTAGAGCAATCTGTCTTGTAGAATCTGGCATTGCCTACGCCTCCAAGAGTTCAAGCTCTTTTTTGCTAGATGGGGACAATGCTAAATACTCCCCTCACCATTTGCACACCTGTTTCATGCCTTTCTCTTCTATTTTTGATGGTGTTTAACATTTACAAAGCAATTATGGTTATACAAATAGGAATTAAAAATACTTGAAAGGTTAAAACTTGGCTATGGGATATTTCCAGGCACTGTACTGTACATATTTTAAAATCACTTTAGATTTCATTAATTTATTTACATTTTTTTACATGCAATATGTTTTTTTCTTCTATACAGGCATGTATAGAAGGCATGCTAACCTGTTATCTAACATTTTATGTAATTTTTGCACCCATGATTTTCCTGTATGTCATCAGCTTAAAGTATCAGTAACTACTGAATCTTCCCGTGGAAAATTGCCTGGGAAAATCAAACATACAGTGCAATTCTAGTGTTAGGTCACAGAATCTTTATTCAGAAAATAGTCCAAAGATGTATATGGTGATAAGTGTATCACCAACTTTGACATTCATACTGTATGGCTATTAGCATTATAAGAGTGACAAGTGATCTGTGCCCTGGGAGACTGTCCATGATTGTGTCTAATTACAATATTTAGAAGAAAGACATTTTTCTGCCTCAGAACTCATCTGACATGATTTTAGTACTTGAATGTTAGTAAAATTTGTAGGATTGTTACAGTAATATTTGTATATTGTATGTATTTGTTTTTTGATCCTATCAGAGTATCCTGTACAGTACAATATATTATATTTAAAATAATATAATATAATGTTTTAAAATGGTGAAGTGTTTAAAAAAGGGATTGTTTATTTAGATAAATATAGAATTATCAAATATAAACAATTTAAATCAGTTTCTCCTAAATGATTTGGTTTGGTTGGGCCACCTACAATGGTACAGTTGGTGAATGTTTGCTTCCAAGGAAGCAATGATACATCAAAAGTTTAAATGCTTTCTATAGTAAGTCATATCCATTCTAACCCCTTCCAGATTTTATTTTTTGTGCAATAATTGTTGAAGGGAAAGTTTTGTTTTTGTCATTTTTGTTTTTGAATGAAGTAACTGTATAAACACATTCACTGTATACATTTACTGTGCTCTACTAATTATTTAATTGTTAGTCTGATCATTTCTGACATTAAAAGCACAGAAAAATAAGGTGTGGTATTTATATGATCACATAACATAATTCAAATGCTTATGTTCACTGATAATACATTTGCAAATACAATTTTAAGTTATGAAAAACATAGCAATTCATAATTGTTCTATAATTTTTAAATCTTAATATGAATATAATTATGTGCAAGCCTATAAACAGTCTTTGAAAAGCTATGTTTGTAAATACAGAACATGCATAATATTTAAAATGAACTTAACATTTCAAGTGCATCTTGAAATAATAAAATCAATATAAACCTTTTTGTCTATTATCTCTTAAATATTTGGAATTGTCTTGTATTCAATTTTGTAGTGGCTTGTCTTAATATAAAAAATTGGTATTAGCCTAAAATGATATGTATTATAATAAGTAATATTACCTAATTAAGTTATGTTTATAAGGCTTTTGAAAATCATATCAGAGTAAGAGTAGTCATACCTAATAGCACCATTCTTGCCAGTGGACACCCACAAGACATCACTTCACAAGAATGACTTCATGTGACAAACACAAGTATCCTCTCAGACTTTTTCAGTCTGTCCAGATACTTATTTTCATACCGAGGAGAAGGAACTGAAAAACATAAGTGTCACACTGAGCAGCAACATAGCTCATTCTGTTACCTGAAAGTCTTTTAGAAATCTTTTTAAAATTCAAGCCCTTGTATTTGTATAGCACTTGTCATCTGAGAGTATCTAAAAGTGCTTTACATATACCTCCACTTCACACACCACTAAAGCCGTTATGGACCAACAACCCCACTACAGAAACATTAAGTAAAGAAGTGAGAATTTACTTTATCAATAGAATCAACGGGAATCATTATGAAGGCAGAATTGGGCAAATATAGACGAGAATTTAACCAAAATACAAAGTTTAACACCCCAAATTTTCAAAAAAGGCAATTTAATTTTTAAAGTCCTACTAGGAAGAACTTTAGTTTATTGAAGGATGGTACTCTCTACAGCAGTGTCCTTGGTCAACATGCTAGGGCATCAGATTTTGAAATTCTTGTCCAGAGGGAAGTGTGCCAACTACTGGTCCACTAATGTTGTGGTCAAGCAGATGTTCGGGAGGAGGTGAATTTATAATTGTGGACTTCCACTCTCTAATGTATAAAAACTTGCCTGCTGTCCAAAACTCTGAGCACACATTTTAAAACATTCAGAAGTTCAGTCATTTCAGAGACAGATGTCTCTCACAATTGGCTTTGCTAGACCTTACTTTTCTTGTGATTTCTTAAACAAGTAACCTCAAACTCTCTGTGTAGAACAAAAGTCTTTTTTTTTTCAGGGAGTTGTCATGGCTCTCTTATGGTCCAGACATAATTTCCTTAGCCAAACAAGTTAACACCAAACAAAAGTACATTAAGTACTTAACATTTACTTTACTTTAAGTTTAATTTAGTTTAAGTACATGAAGTACACTCTTTTCATATTCATCAATTTGTTTAGTCATAAATAGAATTTGACTGAACTACTGAAACACCACCTATTCCAGCCTTCAAGTACTGTACATAACCCACTATATTATGGTGGCCATCACTGGGACTCTCGCATCTTGGTACTCTTGTTTGTTAGAGTGCTAGATTTTAATGGGTTAGGACTCATGAATCTTAAATTCTAATCCATTAAAATACCATTACTGCATAGTGTGACAATTATCCCCAGGTAATTTAATGTGTTTAACCATTATTTAATTTTTTTACTGATATAAACAATAAATAATTAGTTGACATTACATTTCAGTCTTCTGAGAGTTGATTGTGTTTGCTAATTTTTCAAGTTTCTTTTCCTACTGAAGAAGAACTGTTAATTAAAATAAATGTTTGTTATACTAGATATATATTTTAATTAGAGCAGTGGTGTTTCATATTCAAGGTCAAAAATGGGGTATGAATAAATCTGAATTCATTTTATACATTTTTTGCTTTATGCACTCCAAAAGAATCTAGACTAACACGTTTCCAAGCTTTGTTTGAAAACCATAGGGACATTATAAAATTCACTATTTAATATTTAACAGATATACAACTCATGGAAGGCTTCTTTGACTGTTGATTTTTACAAAATGAAATTGGAATTCAGGTGCACTTAGTTTTCTTGTTAGTTTCATTAGCTGAAGCAGCAGGGGCCTAAAAATCAAGGTCAGCTTGATGTCATAACTCTCCCACTGAAGCAGAAGTGAATTTTCTATGGTGGCCCCCAGCAAAAAAAAAAAGCATAACAAAAGCCAGAAACAAAATGGCATAAAAGCTTTCCAATGTAGAAGAACAGCATCTGAAATTTAAAGTGAAAGAATCATAACAGTAAAACCAGGAAAGTGACCAGTATGGCAGAGAGAGGAGTTTGAGGTGGGTTAAATTAACAAGAAACAAAGTTAATTTGATCAATTTTATGTACACTGAGCAACATAAGACACCTCTTAGAACCTCATCAAATATAAATTATCAGGACATGACAATCTGTTCATAAAAATAAATTCCTTATTCTAATTAACATTTGTAATTAACAGGGGATCTACAGTATGTGAAAGTCACAGGCTACTAATGCACATGGGCACTGTGAGAAGTAACACAATCTATACGTTTGTGATGTATGCTTTGCACCTGGTTGCAAATGCTGTCTTATGGGTTTCTGCCCCATTCCACTCACTGAGCCTGGGAAAGCATGTGCCTGTTCACTGGTCCCTGCACTCTAGATGCCATATGTAATCCCAATTCATCCCACACATGTTCAAGGCATTCAGGTCTTTTGAGTAGGACACCCGCAATTAAACTGTCACTTTCTTATTTTGCAAGAAAGCCATTTATACATAAGCAGCATGGGGACTTGCATTGCCCTGCTGGAATGCCGCCTTGCCAGAATGATCCCAAATGAAGGAAAGTAAGGTTCAGAACCTAATTACTGTAAAACCATGCAGCGAGGTTATCATATATAACTACAAGTTGAGTTCTGTAGCAATTATAAACTCCTGCCCAGACCATTAGACATGGAGATCTCATCAATTGGCTCCATAGGCTCTGATATCAAAGTGGTTTATACTGTACACATTCTTAATTTAACACTAAAGATGACTTGGTTTCACTAATTGCAAGTCTACTGTAGGTGATGTAGTCCAGCTTCCGACATACCAGTGGCATGAAGGCAATCTTCTGTTAATAGGCAGGGTAAATTGCTTCCTTCCAATGTTTTTCTTTCTTTATATTTACCAAGCTTGACATTAAATCACCCCAATCACCTGTGTCCAATTAACTCAGTTGACTTAATCAACTAATTAGGGTATTAATGCTTTTTAAAAAATCAAAGTCACTTGAATGTATCATGGTTAGTTATGAACAGTCATAATGAAATAATGCCAAAATACTTAAATAATTTCCTAAATCTATATACTTTATTTATCTAAATATATATACATATGAATGGATGTCAGAGTGGTTAGCATTGCTGCCTAATTTCTGGACCTGAAGTACTATCTTTGTGGAGTTTTGAATGTTCTCTCTGTGTTCACGTGGGTTTCTTCTGGGTGCTTAAGTTTTCTCCCACGGTTCAAAAACTGTGGTGTGAGTGTGTTTGCATCTGTGTGTGCCCTGTGATGGACTGATATTCTGCCTTGTGCCCATTGTTTGCCAGGTGAAAAGATATGTATACTAGTGCTGAAGTGCTAAGTTTTCCTTTACAGATCAGTATGTTACAAAGCGTTTGGAGACTATCAAAAACAGGCAAGCTCTTTGAGGTAAATATGGAAAGGAGAAATTCTAAGCAATGGGGAACTTTCAAATCTCAGGTACAAGGACTCACAAAGTACTAAATGACAAAATACAAATGCAGAATTAACCTAAACTCTAATGCTCTGTCTAAACTCTTAAGACTCCCTTTTCTTCTACCAACTTATAAACTATAAATAAATTCTCTCTTTTGCTTTTTTAGGTTATCAACAAAATATTACTCACTTACCTGTCTCTATTCTTTGTCAGCTCCCTAAAGCAGACATGTATTTTCTTCAGTCCTTTCAGCATGAATCTCTTTCCCCAAGCTCTCAGTTTGCCTGTCCTGAAAAAAAGCAGCCCAAGAAGGGGTCATTTAGTCCTTCTTGCTTTATAGTCAGCTGTTAACCTTTCACCCTGACCTCAGTGTCTAGTGCCTGCTGAGGACTATAAGAGCTATGATTTTCTCCTGGCTGTCTCAGCTCTTCTAAGCTATCTTCACATTTCCTATTGTCACTATATACTGTCTATCATACAGAGAACATATTTTTTGTGTGTGTATATATACAAAAGCATACTTTAAAGACCTAAATATAAAAACTAAGAAAAAAAACAATATTTCTATAAAGAAACCACAGCTTATGTTTTTATGCAAAATTTAGTTTAATTTATATCTGTCAGCCCTATAAAGCCCTATTAAGAAGACCTGATTATTTAATGGCAACATTAATTTAACAAAAAGCAATACTAGCACAAAGATTTAAAATATACAATACGCAACAATACACAACTAATCAAAACAAAACAGGACATGCAAAACAAAAACAAAAGAATCAATTTGCCTTGATACAAATGGCTTCTCATTTGCCAGGGGTTGTAAAGACATCAACAACATAATGAATCACTTTCATATCCTTGTGAACCTGTAAACATTACTGTCATGAAAGAAACTTTTTAAACAGTTTTTAAACTTTTGAAATAGTATCTTAATCCTCTATATTTTTAACATTTACACTGAATTTATATTCATCCTAACACACTGACCAGGTCATTTTAAGCATTTTGCAAATCCTTCAGAAAGATATAGTAGACCGGGTCTAATCTGCTTCTACTTGGTCTGAGCCAAGGGTGTCCTGTGGTGCAGAGGAAAGGGAGAAACATTCTTTGCTAGCATCACAATGAGCTTTCCTAGTATGGAACAAACTCCACTTAATTTTTATCTCAGGTGGCTTTCCAACAGTTTGTACACAAAGTAGGTAGCTATGTAATGAGTAGGCTGTAAAGGGACAAGTAAAGATTTGTTCCATGCTGAAAAGAGAAGAAAAGAAACACAACATTTTGGCTGTGGAGCCTTCTTCAGGTTGGGAGGTGGGTAGAAAGACTTGTCCTGGAACAGATCTCTGTGAAGAGATGGAATGCCAGTTTGGTGAGAGAAGGGGGCAAGTAGCCCAGGGAGGAAGAGAAGGAATGATGAAGAGATCTAGAAAAAGCAGAAGGTATAGTAGGTCGCAGCAGAAGTGGGCTGAAGTAGTTCAAGTAGTTAGCTGTGTCAATATGCGTAGGCTGCAAAGGAACATGTAAAGGTTTGTCCCATGCTGAAAAGAGAAGAAAAGAAACACAACGTTTCAGCTGTGGAGCCTTCTTCGGGTGTCAGCCTTCTTTCACACCAGAAGAAGACTCCACAGCCAAAATGTTGTGTTTCTTTTCTTCTCTTTTTAGCATGGAATAAGCCTTTACTTGTTCATTTGTATACAAAGTCTGCCTGACCAGTCAACGAGTAAGATCAAAGTGGCAGAAACTGTTTGTTTGTTTTGTAACACTACTACTCTGATATTCAGCATTGTCAACAAAAGTCTACCAGTCACCAAAAAATTCCATCAGGCCAAATTACAGTTAGTTCTCAAGTCACAAACGTTCTCTTGGCCGAGAAAGTCTTGGGCTGAATTCTGTTTATGTTTGGACTTACTACTTCTCAGCATAAGGTTTCTGCAGAAAAAATATTTAGTTTAAAATGTATTAGAGAAAAGAAAATTAGTGATTTTGTTTTTACTGTGCAATACCATTAAAGTCAAGTAATCAAGGCTGATGATGTTTTCTGTTATGCTGTTTTCTGCTGCAGCTTCCTAACTGTTTATTCATTCTTTAGTAATGGACGGGTTACCTCCAGCTAGGGTCTCAGTCCAGAGTTTCTTTTGGTGTTGTAGACTAAGAGTGTCTTTGGACACTTCATCACTGGAGATGTCAAGATGGACCCAATTTACAGTACAATGTACTGGTTTTGTTATAAATCAGAACATGCTTCTTGTCAGTGGGGCTCATCTCAGAATCTCAGAAACTTCTAAAAGCTGAAATCAGTGGAGCTAAGCTGAGCCAGATTTTTAGTAATCTTTCTTAACACTTAAAACAATTCTTAGTTTAATAATATGCCTTGCTGCTACAACAGTGTAAATAGTTACACAAACCATGTGAAGGTTAATTCCCTGCTGAAAACCAGAAAGAAAAAAAATGTTTTGGGTTTTGACCGTTTGTCAGACATGATATAATGGTTTGCTTAATAAATAAAAGTAATAAAGAATAGGAAAATGGATTATTTAAACTGCTCCTTCTAATTTACAAAATTTCTAATTCTAATTTACAAAGCTATTTAAATGTTTAACACATCTATCTCTTTTTTCTATTGTAGAAACCCTAATTCATAATATCTGCAGACAAGGGAATTTAAATGTTGTAAGGACTAACCTGAAAATATCCTAGAACTCCCGTGATGTATGAACAGCTGTTCAGAGGCAATAATCTCCAAGATACCCGCCAGTGAACCACATTCTGACCTCTGAGAATAATGAATACAGAAGTACATATCAGACCTGATTCATTCAAGCTACCACTGTCCTATTTTTAAACTAAAGCTTTTTCTGGCAGAAACCATGTAGTAAATATATTACAGTGATATCAGAGTATACTTGTTAAACAGGTTTTATGCTCATTAAAGCCTAATTACTAGTATTGAGGAGAAATTATTTTTCTTAGTTTAATATGTAGTGATGATGGTCCTAATTAATGGCAGACATCTTTACTGAATTATAATTTGGGATTTAAACTAAGTGGGCTATACCTACTGTAGTATTTTAAATAAAAGGTTTGATTATTTGTTAATTTATTAATTATTATTTGTAAAGAACATTTAGGTTGATGTGATTTACTACGACAGCCAGTAAAAATGAGGACTGGTGAAGAGAGAGCTATGAAAAAATGAGATGAGGCTATAGGTGCTCATCAGATGGGGCTATAGGTGCAATGGGTTGGACCCTTGACCAGAAACTTAGAGAGAGCAGGGGAGAATTAGAGAGAACAGAATGTGTGAGCACTATGCAACTATAGTCACATTAGCCTACAGTAGCTACGTTGTGTGCGAGAGATGCTTGTGTCTGTCAAGCCTGGAAAGTATGAGGCTACTTCGGAGCTTCTGTTTAACAACTCAATTAAAAATGCTAAAATAAATACCCTTAAATACTGCAGTGCATTGTATGTATTTATGGTTGATATTATAAATGTAACAGGCTATGGGGATTTTACTGTATATGTTAAGTAGGTAATAAAAGCTGATTTTTTGCAACAGGGGATTAGTTTTTATTAGTCTCCTGTTGGGATTATACTTTAAATGAAGCATTGATGCTAGAAGAATGAGCTCTTGCAAGTAACTTGAGTGTTTGATGCAGGAGAAGAACCTGCATCTGAGGAGTCTGCCTCTGATTTTTTTTGCCCCCATTAAAAAGGACCTTGTTGATCAGATCAATTGATTTATATTCGCTTTCATCCTCACAGCAAGTCATACATATCATAAGTATATCTTAAACATCCATATATTTTCTAAAAGCTTCATCCAATTGAGGGTTGCTACAGTAGCTCAATTGATAGCTGGAGCTTATCCAGGCAAGCAACAGGCACAAAGCAGGGTAAACCCTGGACAGGACACCATGTCATTGCATGACAGACAGACAAATGCGCGCACACACACACACACACACACACACACACACAACACTGGGGACAATAAACCTTCCAGTATGCCTTGAAAATTGGAACAACAGGAGGAAATGCGGAAATGGGAAGAGCATGCAAATTCCAAGCTGATAGCACCCTACTTCTGGAATTGAACCTATAGCCCCAGCAGTGCAAGGCAGCAGTGTTAATCACTATACCACCAAGCTCCCCAGCTCTTAAATAAGCAAAAATAAATTATTTGAAGCTTGTAAACAAATAATATAAAATACATAGTATTACTAATATTGCTAATAGTAGTAACATAACAAAACAGTTTGAAGTGTGAAAAGCTACATTGATAAATGTATTACTGCATTTCAAGTATTGCTATTTACACATCTTAGAACAGCTCTCAGAGCTTTAACAAAGCTATTGTTGAATAATTTGCAATTCTGTCAATGACAAATTTCTAAATGTTTAGAATTCATATTTTATTATTTTATTTACTCATGTGGCTAAGGAAATGACTAAGCAATGTGTATGTATAGAGAAAAACAAAATAAACTACACTGATTCTTTCACTACCATCTTGACACGTAATCCTCTTAATTAAAACTGCATTCCTTCTTTTTTGTGACCCTTTAAAAGTGTTAATATACAGTACACTCAGCAGCAAATCTAGTTTGTCAGAAAACATTTTTTTTGCAAACGAAAGAATGATTTTTGAAATGCTTTATACAATATTGTTACAAATACAAAAATAGTAAAATATCAGGAAATAACGGAATGAATTAAAGGGGAGCTGCAGTAATATTTTTACATTATGGGGTTATAAGGAATTGGCAATGATGAGTGCTTTTCAAACCACAATGAAACTACCAAGTACATGGTAATGTGTACAACCTGCAATTCACATCACAAAGGAGACAATGTACTGTATGTGAAGTTACAATGTATGTGGAGTACCATAATGCCATAATGTCTGTGATTAAGAATGAGACAACAAAAGTTCTGGTGATGCAAATGTGGCCCTAAAAGATTGTAAAAATGTTTTAAACCAAGCAAATTCTGTTACTACATAAATTTTAAATATGTTTATTAAACTGACACTTACAAGTTGAAATGTTTTTTTTTAATACTTTTAAGTATTGCAATAAAAGAACAACATGCCAACCAACTAAAATACACTAATTTTTGTTTTCAGGTTTTGCAAAGCAACATGGCAACCAGACAGTACTTTCACAATTTTGCACTTAATACAAAATTTGTAAACTTTTGAGATACAGTTCATTTGTTTATTGTGTTACTGAGATTTAATATTTGGTCTGAGAAATTGGGACTGCAGGTCCCCTTTAAATCAATATGTAAAATAATTATCATAACCCCCAAATTGTATGGATTTCTACCAAGAATATATCTGAGTAGCTGGTATAATTAAAGGCACATGAATTCGGTATCACAGTACCACATTCTGTATTTAAAGAGCATATGATACAGTATATTTATATATATTATGAAAATGAAATAAGTTTTTGAAGCTTTGAGTTGATGCTGAACCAGGAATAATGGGTATTGATCAGATTTGGATTGAGGGCTGATTAAAAAATCACAATTGCAGTAGAAATCTGTCTAATATTAACAATATAGGAAAACCCCGATTGCCTTCTGTCTGCCTTCTATCATGCAATTCTTGTTGTCCTTTATGTGTCACACTTGACATCTTATCGGTTCCTAATTCTAACAGCAGATGGATGCCGGATATTATGAACATAAGATCAAATGTGGAAAAATCAACCTGAACATGGTGCAAGTGATAGATTTTTAATTATATAAAACCTGTTTTTCAAAGATACTATAAAATAGGCAATAATAAATTGAAAAGAAGTGCAAGGAAAAGACAGACATCTGTTTTGGAACTGATGTTTTTTTGTTTTCCTGCTGTTATTTTTTCAACCTGTCAACCTGAATTTTCAACCAAGCATATCTCTTAAATACTGTACTTGAAGTACATGGAATCGAGTAACAATCTTCTATATTCTATTAGTCTGCTTTAACCAAATGCTTTAGGGTAATTAAACCTTGCTATTTGTCCTTCAAATATACCTAGTAAAGCATCAATTTTGATACCTGAGCTGCATTTCTCCTTTTAACTTAATTTCTTGATTTGTACATAGCTTTCCAGAGAAAGAGAACTTGGTGGGATTATATATATATATTAACATCTTTAAAAGATTCACACAAACTGTTTTTGAAAGAAATTTTGTATGGTATTTTCCAGAGCAAACTGACCAGTTATACTGGATATACTGAAGCTATGAGCAATGGGATGAATACCATACCACATATAACAATAAATTATTGTAGTTATAATAAGTAGTTAAGTTATTAGCACTTTTCATCCCAGTGCTTACCTTTTTCCAGTACTTAAGTGCTGCACCCCAATAAGTGATTTGCAATGACCATTATGTGACAGTAACCTCACTAAACAGCAGATCAGGTGAAGACAATACTTCACCAATTGAAATAAGAGGGAACTTTAGAAAAGCCTGATTCTACAACAGCATTAATAACCCTACTCTTATAAAAAGTGCCATACAGGATCTCAGTCTCAACCAAAGAGTTCAACATCCTACAGTGTCCTCCTCATACAGGGTGATTGATTTGTAAAGTTTGGTTCAGATGGACAAGTGCCACCTAATGGTTTATCCACACCATTTATATCAGTGACCTTGACTGTGCAAGCACAGAGTAGAATTTAGCCACAGCACTGGGGTTACTATCTATGACACCTTGAACTACTGAACTGTGGCTCTTTCTGGCTTTTCCTTTACCATAAGGAAGAAACTGTAAATTACATTTACATTTAATATGAAGGTGCAAGTTTTTTTGTTTTCACAAAAGGAACTGCACTCACAGAAATAGACGTGTAATAGCCAATCACACGTTTGGGTTTGGATAGACATACAATCAATAAAACTATTTAACTTGACAGAAAGAAAACAGTTAGATTTCTTTTTTTCTTTTTACATCACTGGCAGATATTGCCTATACAAAGTAAAATAATAACCTATCAACACAAATAAGGACAAAAGAAGCACTTCAGTGTGTGGTATTCTCTGAAGCATGGAACTACACAAAGAGGTATTTTACTTCCATTGCCATGGTTGTCGTGGAGTTTGCAAACAAAATAAAAGTTAAAAATAAAAATAAAAAGGTGCTGACACACATAGCATCTGCATTAAGTGTGATCATTTTTTTCTGTCGTGGTTAAACTCAGCAGCTACTTAATGAGGTTCAGACTGTAGCTGCTGGGAGTAGTAGTTTCTCCAGTTGCTGTTTCATAAAGGTTGCAATTATTCAACACACCTTGCAGTTTAAGAAGACCTTTCTTTTTCTTTAAGAATTTTTTTATTGTATGTAGACATTGTTAAGATTTAAACATTGTTTATTCTTTTTGACATTTTTCTTTCTCTCAAGTAGCTTTAGCATATACATTTTCAATATTTTTCATTGTAGGCAATTTATCAACTTTGTAATTTTAGTACCTGAATATGTGACATACTGTACCATTGCATCTTTACTACTTAAAGCCATATCACCCTGCAACTCACAACTGGCAGCCCACTGAAGCAGTGATCAGTACCTGGATAGGAGACCTCCTGGGAAAAACTAAGATTCATGCTGGAAGAAATATCAGAGGGGCCAGTAGGGGATGCTCAACCTGTTGTCTGTGTGAGTCCTAATGCCCCACTATAGTGACGGGGACACTATACTGTAAAAAGGCTCCATCCTTTGGATGAGACATAAAACTGAGGTTCTGGCTCTCTGTGGTCATTAAAAATCCCAGGGCGTTTCTTGAAAAGAGTAGGGGTGTAACCCCTGAGTCCAAATTTCCCATTGGCCTTTACTAATCATGGCATCATAATAATCCCCATGTATGAACTGTCTTCATCATTCTGTTCTCCTCTCCACTGATAGCTGGTGTGTGGTGAGTGTACTGGTGTACTATGGCTGCTGTCGCATCACCCAGGTGGGTGCTGCACATTGGTAGTGGTGCTTGGAGTGGAGTGGAGTGTCCAGAAAAATGCTACAGTATAGAAGTGAAAGGATTATTATTATTATATGATGAGTTCATAGAATTGTTCTAGCTCCTCCTGTAAGGCTAATTTTTTTTTGCAAAATGTTACATAGAGGCAGTATAAATTAAGATAAAGATTTTGCCATAAAGATTTGCCCATAATAGTTCTTGTAACTTTACCCCATTTTCTGTCAGACAACCCTACCCAAACTAACAGTGCCATGGAATCTTTAATGTCAATGTAGACAAGACTTTGGTACAATGCCTCAGTTGAATGACAAAACCTTGCATAGCACAATCTCTTTTATTACCTTATATTCAAAATTCTAGACAAGATGGAAGAGTGCCACCTATTTCTACACTAATTCCACATACGGCAGAAGTCTATCTTTTCTTAGAGGTCTCCATTGCTATGTTCAGCTTTGATTTATTTATTTAAATCAGATTAGATCAAGCAGCAATGTAATAATACTGCTGTCATTAAAGTTGTTGTAATTGAAAACGCTGAACAACAGCACTTCTAAGGTACAGGTCTGAAACAATGTTAAATGTTACTAATAATTTATAGATTTTAGTCTCTGTCTTTACCTGTGAATAAATTACACATTCTATATAGTACTCACTATATAGTATATACTGTATATATATATTTAAAATGTATACACTAGTGTGCCAGTGTTCCTGCAAAGGAACAAGTAGAGGTTAAATCCATGCTGGAAAGTAAAAAAGAATGTAGAAAAAACATGTTTTGGTAGTGGAGCTTTCTTTGTGTGTTTATGGCATAATGACAATGTTAATGGAAGTGTGAAAGGCGAAGATCTATAAATGAATTGAGAGATTTAATGATTTAGTGAGAAAGTTTAAGGACCATTTGTCTCTTTGTCTTTCTGGAACAGGAGTCTTTGAACACCTGTGAAAGGACACAGACAGAAAGGTGTGTGTAATGGCCATGGGAAATAGTATAAAGAAGGCTTGGAGAGTTTTTTGATCATCACTGCTCTGACATGTTCTTTTAAATGGTCAGCCAGTCCTCTTCTTGTTATGTCAATGGCAGGGCACTTTCTACAAGATATGCAATAAATTTAATTTGGGGAAAATGCCACTCTCACCATTTCAGGATCACCCAGAGGGCATCACATTTGTTGAAACAATTGTATTTATTGCATCAGAGTTTTTTCTAACAAATTGCCTCCTCTTTTATAATGGACTTCATATCTGATGTATAACTATAATGGCACCTCAGTACAGATGTAGCCATTCAAAAGCACAGTAAAACCCTGTACCGCGGGAAATTATCTGCAGAATACTGCGGAATACCTCAGTACGTGATAGGTTGGCCAAAATGACCGACAGGTGGCACTTGTGGTGCATTGGTTGTTAGTGAAACGATTGCTTCATTTAATCTTTTTACTGTGCATGTTTAAATCCGCTTAATATTGAATATTAATATGGAATTTTACAACTAAAGGGACATTTTGGTAGCTGAACATAAAAATAAGAGGAGCATAACATCTCTGAACATCATAAACAATATTAATATAATGAATATAAATATATTATCAAACTGTAGATGGCTAGTGGTAGTTTAAATAAAAATACACAACAGTATTCCACTTTCTTCATAAACATAAATATAAACATTTTAAACATCAAAGTCTTTCACTCGGTCACTTCCTGTGGTTATTTTGGGAACATTTTGACGTGCTCGTTCTGACTTTTTTAAGCTCATATAATTTATAAAATGCTATGAATACTTGCGCTTGTTATTGCAGTAAAAAAACGCATACTTTTTAGAATCTGCTTAATAGGGAATATAATATGGAATCGTATACTTAAAGAAATTAATATTATTAATTTAAGGATCTAAATATATTTAAGTAGCTCAAAGTAGTATCGTAGTCCACTTTCTTTGTAAACATCTGCATCAATATGACTCATTCACTTGTGGGTACTTGTAAACATTTTGCCTGCCCTTTTCAGCTATAGCCTAAGCTGCTGAGCGGCTTGTTGGAATAATGGCTTCAGTGCATGACTCACATTTTGGAAGCTGGGGTTTGATTCCTGCTTACGACACAAGTTCTCTTTTAACAAATAAGCATTTCTATTAAAAACACTAAAATAGTAAATATTATGGACAAAATATTGAATTTTTTGGTATTCTAAATATTACAATGTGTTCAAAGTTAAATTAGATCAACAACATGAATGGACAAACATGTATACTGTCAACATTGGGAGTAATAAACAGTTCAACCAGTTTAATTCAAGTCAATTCAAAATATCTTATTCATTCAAGTGGGGCATTTAAAGACAAGCCATCAAAACAAAATCATATATATTATAATTATAAGTGAGAATAACAAAACGGTATTAAAAAGACCACTGAAACTGAACTATAACAACTTATCTGGTATTTATTAACAATATGAATTTATTAATAACTAATCATTTTAAACTGCTTTTAGTCTGAAAATGTATTTTTTTCAGGGTGAATTGTCAGTGCTATTCTTAGAAAACGATTAAACATTATACAGTAACTTTTTATGAAGTGCAGTATATAAACTGTATATAATGCCTGAAACCATAATGCACTGTAAGTCACCATGTTAAAGACTTTGATGCATAAAACATTTATAAAGAGGGCGGAATACTGTTGTGTACGTTTTCATATTTAGCTATCAATAACATCTACTGTTTGTATATTAGTTATGTATTACATTACAGTACCGCTTATTTATTTACTGTTTATTATTGAGCAGGATATGAAACCTGGCATTTTTAAATGCTCCACATGCCACGATCAGCTTTCACAGCTCCACCTGGTGGTTTTACAAAGTAGCGCACTCTGAAAATGTCTAAGATGCTGTGGTCTACCGCAATCTGTCACAGTCTCGTGCAGCTGCACCTCGCACATTCTGAATGGCTGGATCTGGATGTATATTTAATAGGAAAGTTATGCACTGTTAACTTGTTAGGGTGAATCAACATATGGTACTTATATACAATATATATTGTCAGGATTTTCAAAGTGTTTAATGTTATCAGGAAACTCTCAGCTGTATCAACTGTGCAACTTTCATAGTATAGTATACAAAGAATGGGAACAGAGCACGATGTGGTTGCTAAAATGTTAGTAATCCAGGGTTCAGTAAAAAGAAGAAAAATAGTCTCCATTGAATTTCTAAACCTTTGCAATATTTAGTAGAAGAAAGTAAATCAGGAAAAAAAAATGAAACATCATTATGCAGAGAGGCAAAAGGTGAGAAGAATAATGTGCATTCTTGTTCACTTTATCCTTATATACATACAGTATGATTTTTGTTATAATGTGTCAGCACAAGCACTACTTGTTGCATCATATTCAAAACATAACCCTAGGAGTCAGAACGTGTAGGAACAATACATGCCAGTTGGCCAGGATCTTTTAAATTATTCAACAGCTTTGTCTTTCATTATAGCCTTTACTCTGCCCAGCTGGCACCTTTGTAATAGTGCTCTTATTCTAAAGTTTGTTGACATTCATCATCATTCTGAGGTTTCTAAGCCAACCATTATATCTAGTTAAGGATGGTTATAAAGGAGATCCTGTAGCAAATTGTAACTCCGAATTGGTCTAATTTTATTTTATTTATGCATTATATTGTACATAGAATACATTAGAAATACAATACATTAGAAGATTAATAGCTGAACTTGGGGATATACGCAATGTATTTTTCTAAATTATTTTTTTTTATTTTTCAGACAAAAAATAATACAATAATCTAAGAACATTACAGCATCTTTTAAAATGTTTTAAAGATTCTATTTACCAGAAAATTGTACAACTTTAATGTGACACACATTTAATAAATAGTATAATCTTAATAAATGTCAATAACTGTCTTACACAAATAATATATTCTCCTGAAAATGATAAATGTTCTTTATAACAAATGTAGCAATTTATTTCTTTCCATTTTTTGTTTTTAAACGCTTGCAGTATGCCATTAGGTGAAAAGTTGTTAATCTTATAGAGAAAAGTGTGAATGAAAAAAATACTGGAATTCCTTCATATGCACATAGATTCATTTACAAGATAACTAAGAAAAAGGGGATGGTGATATTATGTAACAGAAATTAGTCTCTCACTGTACTTAATTAACACTATTTAGTAGACAATTTCAATATGTTACTCACTGAATTATAATTCATTTTATACTATACTATACACATATTTTTGTATCTTTAATTTAATAATAGGTTGCTTTTAGTTTAAATTATTTTACTGTGTTTAGTAATGACTAGCTTTATTTGAATAAATGTCTGCAGAAGGATAGTTGTCCTGAAAAATAGAAGGCACTGAATGTTGCTACTATAGTAACATTAAGTAGTAGTTTTAAGGATATAATCTATCCCCCTTTGTATTTAATTTACTTATTGAAAAGTGATTGAACACATCACTACACTAAGATATGTGCAAAGATAAACAGAAGTGATTAACTAAGCCTCTCTTTCCATGTCTGTATATGAACCATAAATGACTAATTTTGGCTTTTCTTTCTTTTTATGTTTGCATAACATAATCAGTAGTAACTGTGAAATGTTTTCATGTGCTATCCAGAAATTATCTGAAACAAATGATAAGGTCAGTTCTAATTTGTTTAAAAGTGTAATGCATCTAGTTCATAAGCAGTCCAATCCCACCACTAACACATACAGATTAAGCCATCTAGAACGGGAGTCAGAAATATATTTCTTGAAAATATAATATATTTTATAAACATGTAAAATACATAGACTTTCTACTGTTTCATGCCATTTAACATACTGTATACTTGAATGAACATAAGCTATATAAATATATACTGATTCTCAGTAATTTTGTGCAAGCTTTCGTTCAGTGTTTTTATTCATATTGTTTTATTTCAAAACATCAGTTTGGTTTCACTTCCTCTGCAAGCATTATAACATTGTTATTTTTCATTGTTTGTTGTTTATATATTTATATATCATAAATAATACTTCTTTGCAGTGTAATGAATATAAAATGCTTGTAGTTTTTAATTTAGTTTGCCTAAGCAGAGTGATGCTTTGATTCAATTGTAGAGCTTTTGGCTGCCATGCAGGTGGCCTGGGCTCAATTCCTTGTCAATGCACAAGTTATGCTTTTAAAAAAATTGCCCCTTGGAGATAATAAAGACTCTTTCTCTAATAACAAAATACAATAAATAATATATACATACAATTTTGACATTTTATTAAAATAATATTGATAAAAGTACTGTAGCATAGCATGGATGAACCTGCATAGTGTGTAGCAAAAGTGACACACTATAACCTAATTTCTACTCTGTTAGCCAGATATATACAGTATATATGTGTTTACTATATAATATGTTGTGAAAATCATATGTTTTTTTCTGGTTACACATTAAAATTATTTGGTTATTCTGGTTATTCTAATGACCCACTGGCTGAAGTGTATGTGTAATTATTTAGTATCCTGAGTGTGTTACAAATGGTAAAGAAAAAGGGGCTGTTACACAAGAAAATCTATATTTATAAAATATTTTTAATTATAAAAAAACAGGATTTTTTCCCCTGAATTTCAGACATTATTACAAAGTATTTACACAGGTGTGAGAATCTTCCTTTTCAATCATGGTGCCCTGTACCCCCTCTCCGTAGGAATGGGTCCATTAAAGCACAATGTTCATTGCACATTATAGAAGGATAATTACTATAAATGCGATGAACAAAAAAACATGAAACTACATTGCCTTTCATCTATTTCGGAAATAATTATATTTTCCAAAACTTGTACCTGACCCAGTGTTTTTTCACTAAAGACACACATCTAAGCTCTTCAGTCATGGGTTCAATTCCACATTGGGAGGCTTTTTGCATGGAGTTGTATTTCTCCAACTTTTTAATCCAGTGCTCTGATTTCCTCCCACCTTCAAACACATGCTGTGTTGTCACAACTCTCACTAGAAATAACCAGCTTTCAGATAATGGATGGCTGGAAAACCCTAAAAGCAATCAAAACTGGAACATTTGCATAATGCATTTTTTATTTACTGTATTTTATTCAAAACATGGAGTAACATTTGGTTTGATTAGAGCTTGAACTGAAATAAGTATAACTGAAACTGGTCTGATGCTAAATTAGGGAATATATACCATACTTTCAATGTAACAACCTTTACCAGGAAAAGCCAAATAAAATTGTCAAATGGATATTATTGCAATGCACAAAAATGGACCTTTTGTTGCAGAAAATCTTGTATGACCTATGAACAAGACATGTATAAGTAATCACAAAAATACTCATATAAAATTAGTACTACAATAAATTTTAATTTCATGTATGTATTCATGTGTTTGTATTAATATTTTTTATTTTCATAATTTAAGTTCAGTTGATACACAAGTTTAGTTGTTACTGTTTAATTTTTAGGTCTGTAAACACTTGGATTTGCAAAGGTTTCTTTATTTGTTTAGTGAAAACAATACAAATTTCTGATAACTTATGGATAATATATTCAGTTTCTGAAGGCCTGGGATTTATGTTTAAACATTTTTTAAAGGTCAGGAGAGACATTTAAGTAAAATATGTGTCAATTAACATATGATTAAAAAGGAAAACCTGTTCCTTATGTACAATATATGTTCAAATTTAAGCTCGTGTTTTAGCATTAAATAGTGGTAGTCCTAAATAGAGCTAATAAATTTGCCTTTTAGAAAGTCTAATAAACCATCCTATCAGTACAGAATACTGATACAAGTGGGTTGTTTTTAAGTCAAAAGTAGAAAATAGTGTTTTTTTTCCAGTTTCCCACAGAGAAGCCAATTCAAGTCATCTTTCATCTACTGTATATACAGTACATATATTTAAAGTCTCATAGAAAAATAACAAAATGTAAAGGTTTAATACTGCTAAATGTCTGTTTAAACTAATTTACTAAGTCAGCAGTAATTGTATTCTATACCTCTACAGAAAAAAAAAACATTGTTTTCCCTATTTAACTACACATTAATCTTGTCACAGAGAAAGGTTCAAGGAAATACTTGAAAAGCAATGCAATGTAAAGGAGAATCAGAGAGTTTTTACTTCTTTAAACACAATAATAAATGGCTTGTGTAGATGAACAGTGCTTAATGAAAATCAAAATCTAACCCGACTGTATACAATGAGGGCTTTTTGACTGAATATACATATTTACATCTTTACCATATACTGTAGAGGTCAAGTTTGCGCTTATACCTCAAACTACTTGACATTTCCTTCACTGAATTAAGTAGCCATTTGTTATTTTGAAATGATCACTTCCCTGGGTATTTTGTGAGTATATTAATAAGCATTTAATCTGTTGTCATAATAACAAGAGATTTCTTTCCTATGTCTCAAGTACAATGGAAATAGTGGTGAGAGCGCAGTTCATGTCGTCTTACTCAACAGGGGCCTGACACTTTCAGTAAAACATTATTATTAAAGAAATGCGCAATTACATAGTTAGAAATCTGAAAATACTGACTTATATAAAAATTTCTTAAGTGGGTATTCCTTTTTACTTCCTTTACTATTTCATCTGTGTTTGTAGAGATTTTCAGCTTTGCAGGATTTTTTGTACATACTCTGCTTTCTGATGTAGATTACATACAAATGGCTTAGGTAAATGAGATGTTGTTTACAGTAAACCAACCTGAAATATTTATTGAAATAGTATTTTATATAGTACATAAATGTATAAACCTTGATCTTTTAATGTGGCTAGTTTTACGGAAATTATCAAAAAACAAGGAATTTCATGGAGTGACTATAGACTAAGTAAAACAACTGAAATAGTTTATATTGTAATATATCCATACTGTTTGTCAACTACAGTATTTCTTGTAGACTGCCTTCATCTAAATGCAATTATTTAAACCATTGTTTTAAAATCCATCATTACAAAGATATTAAAATGTTTGCATATATACAGTAATGGTAATTACAATATTAACAATTAAAATATTTAAATATCTTAATATAGACTAGACTTCACCAAAGTGAGCACTATGTCAGCACTCAGTATCAGCTTCAATTTACTGTACGTGATTAAATCATTCAGATTGCTGCTACACTACTTTTATTTTAATCTGGCCTTTTTAGTACATGTTTTTTTTTTGTATTTAAATACTATGTGTTTTTATGTTTCTAAAGCCACTATATATAAGATATTTTTATCATTAAAATCTAAAATATTTTTCTAATTACTATTTATACTCTTACTAATCATTTCATATACTGTTTGTATTTTAAAAAATCCTAATTCTATTAGTGTTAGTGTTATGACATATCTCATCTGGAGTTGTGGTGACAATGTGCTAACAATGTAGTAACAATATTCTGTCTCAAAAAAATGTAATAATTTTCTTTATTTAAATTTGTCATTAGAATGCATACACTATGATTAGTGAAGAAAAGCACTAATGGGTCAGTAAACATTTAATACTGTATTGATTTATCTTACAAACTTATGGTACTTCAAAAATTCATTGCTCCACCTGGCAGTTTTATATAGTGCATTCCTGCATTAGACTAAAAAAGTGATGACACACTGGAGACCTACCGCAGTATACCTACTGACACCTCATGCATTCTAGATGGCTGCACCTGTATATTGGTTGTTTTGTTTTTTACTGAGGTTTTAATAAAAGAACAGGCTACAAAGAACACAGAACAGCTTACAACAGTATGTTTATTTCTAATGTCACAATTATTTCATGTACACTGTGATCGCTTGGGTTTAGTTTTTTTTAATTCATTGCTAACAACCAAATATAATGTTAACAGTTTTGTTGTTAGCTGTATTAGATTAACTAAGAAGGGAGAAAGGCATTTCAACATATACTGTAGGTTAGAGGCTTTTGTTCAAAGGAGGCAAGGGCCATAAGTTCAGAATTTAAAAATAAAATGGATCATATAAACTATATGTATTGTTGTGTAGCATTATCATATTACAATATAAAATGAAATAATTACCATGATCAAAATGTATTTAAATGTATAATTAATAAGACACAGTTATAAACGTTTTCTATTTACGTGAGGGTTATATTACCTCATTGCAAGACCACAGTTCACAGGTGATAGACAAGTGTTTTTCATTCTTCCTGTTCTGAATTCCAGTTTCCCCGCTAAATGGAAATAATAATAGAGTAAGCTCATGCAAAATAATTGTGGGTTTAATTTTAAAATGTTATTCTTTATGCCCCACATACACTTGTTTGAACTAATCAATCAATTTCTATCATACACTAACATCCTCCCACCACCTTCTGAAACTTTCATACAGAGTTCATACAATTATGATTGAAGTTCTCAATAGCAAAACCTCCTCATTTTGTTTTGTGCTGTGAATAATAATGAAATTAAATGTACAGACTTCAAATCATTTTATTTTTTTTTAAATCTGGTTGTAGTAAACATTTATATTTACATAGTTTACAATTACCATTATTTTGACATTTTCCACTTTCATGTATTGCTAGCAGTAACATATATTGTCATTCAGTTGATTATTTACAGGCTTTGTCAGTTCCTTCTGTAGGAAATTATTTTTAAGATTTATATTGCTGGTTGAATACTTGTCTTTTAATTTGGGTTTAATTTTCAAACTTCTATAATCAGTTTTGCTGATCTGAATTGTGTTTGGACATTTATTTTCACAATGAGAAAAACACTATGACAGAAGAGTCATACTGCTCTCCTAAATATGTTTTTTTGGTAAGAAAGAGAGCATAAGACTAAATTATGCCTACATTCAAATAAATGGAAAATAAAATGTTCATTTAACTTGAGACAGGCATTAAAACTAGTATGGATTAAAGCTTGTAATGTCAGCAAATATTGTTTATGAAGTTATGAAGTTAAACATTCTGGGGAATCTGGCTGCCTCCTAATCCTGTCATTACAAAACTAAGTCCCTTGACATCTGATTTCTTTTAGCCTCTTTGCCTTGACAGAGGCTTATCCCAGAACTCTCCAAGTTTCAGTATGCAATTAGCCATTTGATACATCAAGTAATTACTTCATTTTTCATGTTAAAATGCACTTCATTTATTACAGACTGGGGCTGTGATGGCAGAGATAGGTCAGCAGCAGTTAGAGGAGATTAGCAAAGACTTTATGTGTCTCTTGATGCAATTGATCCTCTCTTGGGACATCAAGTGAATGAATGAGAGCAATGCCACTTAGACCTTGGCAGGCACATGCCATCTGACTCCAGAGATTCCTCATGAAATGTGTGTTAGTGACTGAAGGAAGGAAGTAATTCCTTCCTTGTTGTATGAGATGTGGGATTTTTGAAAGATTATTTAAGTGTGACATGCCTGGCAGGCAGTGTGGTTATTGAAATCTCTATAGCCCCTGCTGTTTGAATCAAGAGGCCAAATCCAGCTGTGGGGAAGGTGAAAAGCAAAAGCTTTCGGGCAACCTAAATATTTTAATGACAAATGGATAAAATAATGGGACATACCTTGACGCACCATACAGAGACAAAGAACAAAATCAAAATATTTATGTTCTTTTATAATATAGAAATAATATTCAGAACAAGTTTCTAATTATTTTAATAGCAGTACAGCTATATTCTAGTACAGGTTTTTTCTAGTCATACTGTATATTTGATGCCCTGTTTAAATGTATTGTGAAAATAATGTTCCATCAATGTGAAAGTACTTTGGAAATCTCTTCAATTTTACAGCTCTATCGAGTTGGATGTATTTTTGTGTGTTTTTTGTGTCTGTAAGACTACTTTAATTTAAAGAAATGTGTGTCAAAAGTGCTACTTCTGAAAATATATCACAATTGGAAAACAAATTTACATAATGATAATTACTTTTACACTTCCCTGCTTCAATGAGCTCTTGTGGTTTTGCATGTGAACCAGTCTGGAATTATCTTTATCACATCAAAATGCAAAAGTATTCAAATTTAAAGTACACACACTTCAGCCTAGAGAACACTATTTCTGCTTCACTTGAGTGAACAGGCCAAGAAAGAGGTGCTCTAGCCATTCCTTGGAATCACTTACAACATTTATCACTTATAACACTCAGGATAAATGTATGCTGACAAAAAATACAACAAAAATAGCAACATTTTTTAATGCTATTTTTCAAAGCTTTTTCTCTTACTTTGTTTAAATATATGTATTTAAGAAGATATATCAATGTACATATTGCACAATTGTATAGCTGCATAATTAGTGCTGTATATGCAAGTGACTATGAAAGTGTCTTTATTTTTATATTATATTAAAAATAAAGAAAAAAAGTTATGTACAACAGGTTAGGGTATAGTTTACTGTGAGAAGAACAAGAAACATGAGGCTAAACAGTTACTGAGTTTAAACTGTTTAAAAAGTACAGTTAAAATATTTACTATTGGAGACAAATGATTGCACACCTTTTGCTAAACACTGGACTGAGCAGACCTCTCAAAGCAGACCTTTTCAAATCCATATAATTATTTGTTAAGTTTTAATGGTTTAATACTATCTGTCATTTCAATTCTGTCTCCAAACTGACAGCTTTTGAAACTGAACAGCATTAGTTGCTATAATCACAGCATTTTCTTACCATTGTGAAAACGTTTTCACTTTTCCTGTAAGCTTAGCACAGCTTCACAGGCTAAGATGTGTTCATCTTTTGTATTAATTGAATGGTTTTCTTTTTTTCAACATTGACGTTTGAAATCTGTGAAATAAAAGTAACATAATATCTGAGAGAAAAGCAGATTTAAAACGTCTCAGTTTGATATTTTATGGTTATGTCTTATTTATATAAACCTGTGCGTTCCATTTCAGAACACAAATGTTAGCTTTCCAGAATTGAAACCACATGCCAGGAATGGAGGCAATAGCAGTGAAAAAAGGTGAAAAAATGAATAACACTTTTATTCTTTGTGTGGATACCATAATTTAAAGCTGGTTACTATACTACATATAATCCAGAAATCCATGTTGGTTTCTATGATTATTATATTCATGAATGAAGAAAATAAAAGTCATTATACCTGTATTATATACCATGAGAGAGCAAAATCCGGGAGTGTGGAACAGGCAGGAGTAGGAGACAGGCAGAGTGGGTACTCAGGAGGTGCGAAGTCAAGGGAGGTGAAAAGAGGAGTGAAATCGAAACCTGCAAATGAATAGAGAGGATTAGAAAAGTCTGTCATTGAGAGAAGGGGAAGGTGTGAACCAAGTTTCAGGATCATTTTGGTGTCAGATGTCTTTCTGCTATAGGAGTTAAGAAACCCTTTCTTGAGAACGCAGATGAGACGCAGATGAGACGCAGAGAGATCAGTGTGATCATGGTGATTGAAAGTAAAATGGCTTGGAGAAATCTTTGATCTTCACAGCCCTAAAATGTTCTCTGAAGCGGTCTCCGAGTCTCATTCCTGTTTCCCCAACGTAGATAGCTGGACATTTTCTGGAGGTACAAGATGTCATCTGAGTGGTCCGGAATTGTCCTGAGGGGCCTTGAATGAGTGTGGTGTTAGATATACATTTGCAGGTGACACAGCGGGTTGTGTTACAGGGGAAAGTGCCCGGTTTGGGTGATTGCTGAGGGCAGTCAAGGGAGCTGTGAGAAAGAAATATGTGCAGAATGGGTGGTTGGAGATAAGAGATGATTGGGAGGTCAGAAAAGAGGGTACCGATGGAGGGATCATCCTGTAAGATAGAAAAGGTGTTGTTAATGGTCCTGGGGATAGAAGGTGTGTTAGGGTGGCAGGGAAGCACCAAAGGAATGCGGTTGTGAGACTGGAGGTTCCTGATCACGTTGATGATCCGAGGGCTGTTTTTGGCTCGGGTGAGGGCCCTGTCGATAACATGGGTGGGGTATCTTCTGTTAGAGTGCATTTTGAGTGCTTGATTCTGGAAATCCATGTCATCACTGCAGAGTCGTCGTAGCCTGAGGAACTGTGAAAAAGGAAGAGTTTTTAGTCTGTTGAAATGAGCAGTACAGGAGGTATCTGTGTGAATCAGTGGGCTTGTAATAGACCAAAGTAGAGAGTTGTGGATGGCTAATGGATAGGTTTGTCTAGTAACGGAAGACTAGGGTGGAAGTTGGTGAAGTGATGCAGGAAGTGCTCTAGATGTATGGTAAATATACTTCTTGATAAAGAAATGCTACTTCTAATGTCAATCCTATAGATAGAAAATTTAGTCAGAGTATGACAAACACATTGAAAACATTCAGATTAACACTGACATCATGACAGCATCATATAGTGTCATGTACGTTTTAGATCAAGTAGGTTTTTGTAATGCTCATAGTACTTTCATTTTAAGATGCAGTTTTACTGGTACTAAATTCTATATTTGGACTAGATGTTCAAACTGATTTACATAAAGGATTTCATTATTTCCCCCACTGTTCATTTCCAGTTTTTAAAGATAGAAAATGTTGGCCAAAAAACAAAAAACATTACAGCCTAAAACTGAATAATGAGAAAAAGATTACTTAGTTAATGTTGACTGTCAACATTTTGTGGTTTAATGGACACAGAACGTTATATAACTTTCATAAGATTGCTTTTAATTTCATCATATGTTTTAATGGAAGTATACACTACAGCACTAAATATACACACATCTAATACAATAAAAGGTAAGCTATATTCATCAATTAATTTATATATACTGTATATATTTCACCATTATAACAATAATGTGAGCTGCTTTTAAAAGCAAAAATATTTTAGTATTGCTTTTAATGTTGTTTATATGGGATAAGAAGAACCATGCTTGATGCTGACAATGCTGTCTTTAGACATGTCAGCAAAATGCCAGAGCATGATGAAAGGGAAGTTGACATGAATGCAAAGACTGATGTGCCTTACAATCAGCCCACATCAGAAAGGTCTCCATAGATGCACGCCTCTTTCAAAGAGCATAAAGTGTGTCAGACACATTACAGGATGCTGAAGAAATTGCTAAGAAGGAAAAATGCTTTAAGTACTGAAAAGAGCTGTGTTTTCAGATTTCGAAGGAAGTGATGTGCCCTCCAAGGTTTCCACTAAAAGAAATGTTTGAAGTGTGATACAGACATAAAATTGTGGGAAAAAAATATATGTTTTGAGTTTCAGTTGATACACCCCTTGTATTCATTGACTGTATTTCTACAAAGCATATTTTCATTTTTTGCAACTGCACTGCAAAAAATATGATCATTCAAAAATGTTCTTTATATTAAAATTACTATAAATCTTATCTGAAATATCACTTCTACATGAAGTCTTCTGACAATATATAAAAAAGATATAAATGGAAAATATCTGGAATTTGTTCAATAAAATATACTATTGTATAGGTTATATGCAAATATGCGTCAAGATTTGATGATCAGAACACATAATTTGGATCAACACAAAATATAAATTAATAGAGTTTCCAAAATGTGTAAAAAAATGGCAATCAGTGCAGAAGGACAATTTCTTAAAACTCTTTTCACAATGAATTGTCAGCTATATTTGCATTTGCATTTTAAACATTGAAAGACTTGAAATACAATGATTCTGACAAAATATTCTGGTTTTGGGGTCATAAGCACAATTTCATTATGACAATGTCAATGTTTTCTTCATAATTATGCAGAAGTTGTGAAAATTGTATTGTCACACAACTAACATTTAATATCCTACATCTATTGCATACATTTTTTAAAAATAAAATATGCTGTAATGTTGACATTAAACATTTTCACTTTTTTTTTACTTTTGCACCTTAGCAGTGATCAATAAATAGATAAAACTTAGCTAGGAAAACATACTTTTGCCTGCAAAATTATTTTAGTTCAGTCTTCCACATGACCTTACACCACCACCAGATTTATATAATGGAGACAATCCAAATCATTTTACATGTGTTGAACAGTGAACTTGCCTTGGGGGTATATAATTTAAGATATACCGTTACTGAAGTGAGGCAGAACAGAATTGGACTTGTTATCTCATCCCCAGTTGGAAAGATATGTCCATTGTATTCTGAAAATGTGTTAACAATATGTTACTGCTGAACATTTCACTGGTTAAAAGCATTAATGCAGAACTGTAAACTAGTGTTAGTCAGGCCAGGATCACATTTAAGATAGCATTTTTTTTCTTAGTTCCATTCACCCATTTTCTAACTGCTTCAACCAATTCGGGGTCGCAGGGGAGCCGGAACCTGTCCTGGAAAGCAATGTCTGCAAGTCAGAATTCACCCTGGATGGGATGCCAGTTCATTGCAGGGCACACACAGACATAAACGTGCACACACTCACAACAGGGCCAGTTTGCCTAGAAGCAAGTTAACCTACTAGTATGTCTTTGGGCTGTGGAAGGAAACCAGAGCACTCAGCAAAAACCCACATGAACACATGAAGAACATACAAACTCCACACAGACAGCACCCCGGGAACTGAACCCAGGGCCCAGCATTGTGAGGTAGCAATGCAAACCACTGCATCACCATGCCACCCTTTTTTCCTTGCTTCTTTTTGTTTAATTGTTAATTTCAGGGGACTAAGGCATGCAGTTCATTTTTAATGATTATCAATAATGTCCAACTGAAATTCTGCTTAATCATTTTAAAACTTTTGTTATAAATGTTTAACAATACAAACCATCCCACCACTACATGTACTTTTCACCAAAAATAGCCATTTGGGGGGATCATGAAGATTTATATGTCTTTAGGTACAAATATGCAGAAATTGTAGATGTAATCTGATAACAACATAGGCAATATTTCAGTATTATGAGCCATAGGAAAGAACCATGAATGTTATGTCTAACCAAAAAAAGTAAACTTTTAGACTGAGAAATTAAATACATTCTATATATTTACCACACCAATATCACAAATACATTTCTTAACACCAAAGGTATTTGTATTTATTTTAGCTTTTATCTGCTGTATATAAATCTGTAACAGCATTTACTGTATATCAGAACCCAGAAACTCAGTGAATTTTTATAGGAATTTGGCCAGTATGATAAAAAAAATGTTAGAATGTTGTAGGGGCATAAACTGAACAAAACATATTTTTGTTATCTTATATGTTAGTTATTAGTTATGCCAGTTCCCAAACTTTGACACTCCCGCAATAATTTAGAAATTTAAAAATGACTACATAAACACTTCGTTTTATGCTTTGCAGAAAAAGAGCCTGAAAAACCATACTACATTAGAAAAACTACAAAACCCTGTTGTATCAGTTAAGACTTCTGTATTATGGCTACAACTATTTTATTCTTCTGTAACAAATTCAAATGGCTAGTACAGTACATTGGATAGGAGAGTTTCAAATCAAATCAAAATATCTAGTCATGATTCATTGGAGACTGATGGCAAGGAGGAATTAATAAAATAAATAAAAGAGAAACAGTTAATGGAGAAAATAATAGTGATGTCAGAACCAATGCACAGAGTTCAAGAAAAACAACAAATACATAAGACAAAGTTACTAAAGATGTAAGCTTCCGTTGATAATTATTATAACAAGTAAAATGATTGCACACTATGCAAACACAAATCAGTCTGAAATAAATACATTTTCAAACAATAAAATGGAAAAAAAAACAGAAAAAAAGGTCTCATCTTACCCAGAATAATAGTTACATTAAAGGAACAATGAGAGGTGAGTTTCACACTGAAAATTAAAAAGAAAAAAAAGAACACATTTCTTCTTTGGAGCCTTCCTCAGGTGTGTTGAGGAATGAAAGTGAGCAAAAATGTGAGACAATCAGTGAATGTGAAGGAGAAGTGAGAAAGGCGGTTCAAACATGAAAATCTGGGAGACAGATTTAAGGAAGAGTGTGAAAGGCATAAATATGTAAATTAATGGAGAGATTTAGAAAGCAGTTATTGAAACACTGAGATCATAGGGAAGGTGTGTAGTTTAAGGATAATCTTGGCTTCTGGTGTCTTTGTAGTATAGAAATCTTGGAATCCATGTGAAAGGATGTAAAGAAAAATTAGTGTAATCATAGCTTAGACACTAAAATGGTATCAGCTTGGAGAGATGTTTGATCCTTACTTATTTTACATGTACCTTGAAATTTCAGGACAGTCATATTCTTGTTTTGAAATGGCTATTTTTGTATTTAGAAATTACTCTGTATGCATTTTAGTTTTTCAAACAAAAGACTGTCACCTCTAAAGAATAAAACAAGGATCAAGTCCTGCACACTCATGAGGACTTATAACCTAGCTTTTGTTTTCTACAGGCGGACGTGGTACGTGATTCACTGGCCAAAATGACCGACAGGTGGCACTTGTGGTGCATTAGTTGTTAGTGAAATGATTGCTTAATTTAATCTCTCTACTGTGCATGTTTAAATCTGCTTAATATGGAATATTAATACTGAATTTTACAACTAAAGGGAAATTTTGGTAGCTGATCATAAAAATAACAGGAGCATAATGTCTCTGAACATCAGAAAATATATTAATTTAGGAATATAAATATATTATACAAACTGTATATACAGTAGCTGGTAGTGATAGTTTGAAAAATACACAACAGTATTCCATTTTCTTCATAAACATTTTATGCATCAAAATCTTTTATTTGGTCACTTACTGTGGTTATTTTGGAAAAGTTCTGACATGCTCGTTCTGACTATATTAAGATTATATACTTTATAAAAAGTTATGATGTTTTAAACGTTTTTATGAATACTTGCACTCGTTATCGCTGTAAAAAAACGTGTACTTTTTAGAATCCGCTTAACAGGGAATACAATATGGAATCACATATCGCAATCCGGCTCTACTAATCGCAATCCGGCTCTACTCACTGGAGAGAAGCCATCGGTGTCGGAGGAGCTGAGGAGGAGAAGCCGAGGCTGTAGGGCTGGTGCGACATGAAAGGCAAAGAGAAGGAGATTTAAACCCTACCTTCCTTCGATCATCATGGGAAATGTGAGGTCCTTAGCGAACAAAATGGACGAACTGGGAGCATTGGTGAGGAGCCAGAGGGAGTATCAAGATTGCAGTATCATGTGTTTCACCGAGACGTGGCTGCAGGAACTTATTCCGGACTCGAATGTTACCGTCGGCGGCTTTCAGACGGTGCGGGCCGACAGAAACACCGAGAGCGTTAAGAGGAAAGGAGGGGGGCTCGCGGTGCTTGTCAACAACAGATGGTGTAATCCTGGACATACTCATGTTAAGGAGCGCGTCTGTAACCCGGACATCGAACTGGTGGCCATAGGACTGCGTCCATACTATCTGCCGCGGGAGTTTACATGCGCCATCTTTGTTGTTGTTTACATTCCACCTAAGGCAAACGCAGAGGTAGCGTGTGACGTCATAAACACAGTCACAGCCAGGCTACAAACAAAGCACCCTAGCGCTTCTATAGCTATTTCAGGGGACTTTAACCACGTATCTATTTCCACCACTTTGCCTACTTTCCACCAGTTTGTTAAGTGCCTGACCAGAGAAAACAAAACACTGGACTTATTATATGCCAATGCTAAGGATGCATATAGTTCCACAGCCCTTCCCCCCCTTGGCAGATCATTTCACAACCTTGTCTTTCTTACACCACTATACACGCCTATTGTCCAGCGCCAACCTGCGACCATGAGGACTGTGAGGAGATGGTCTCAGGAGGCTATGGAGGATCTACGTGGTGCTTTGGAGGCTACCGACTGGAATGTGCTGTGCGAACCACATGGGGACGACATAGACAGCATGGTGGACTGTGTCACTGACTACATTAACTTCTGCGTAGACAACACCATCCCCACCAAAGATGTACACTGCTTTTCCAATAACAAACCCTGGATCACCAGCGACCTGAAGGCTCTTCTGAATGACAACAAGAGAGCCTTTAGGAGGGGGGATAAGGAAGAGGTCAAGCGTGTACAGAGTTAGCTAAAGCAGAAGTTAAGAGAGAGCAAGGACGCCTACAGGAGGAAGGTAGAGGACAAGCTGCAAAGGAATAGAGTGAGGGATATATGGAGCTGCATGAGAGAGATCACTGGCTTCAAACGGGCTGGGGGTGCAACAGAGGGGAACCTGGAGATGGCCAACGAGTTGAACCAGTTCTTTAACAGGTTTGATTCAGGGTCCTCTGTGGCTCAACACCCATCCCCCCACAGCCACACGCTCCCTAACCCTTCACAGCTGCGACTCTGCCCAACACCTCCGCCATTAACACCTGCAGCACTGAAAGCGCTATGAGCACCATCCCCCAGGCCAGGCTGACCATCACGGCTGACCAGGTGAAGAAGAAGCTGAAGAGGCTGCACCAGGGTAAGGCCACAGGACCAGATAACATCTGTCCCAGAGTTTTGAGGGCCTGTGCTGATCAGCTGAGCCGAGTGCTCCAGCGACTGTTCAACCTGAGCCTGCACTTGGAGAGAGTCCCGGTGCTCTGGAAGACATCATGCCTGGTCCCGGTACCAAAGAAAGGGCGCCCCTCTGTCCTCAACGACTACTGACCAGTTGCACTGACTTCTCACGTCATGAAGACACTGGAGAGGCTGATCTTATCCCACCTGAGACCCCTGGTCAGCTCATCACTGGACACCCTACAGTTCGCCTACCAGCCCAGTGTTGGTGTGGAGGATGCGATCATTTACATGCTGCAAAGGGCCTACAGCTGGCAACACTGTAAGGATCATGTTTTTCGACTTCTCCAGTGCCTTCAATACCATACAGCCCTTACTTCTAAGCAGGAAGCTGGAGGAGATGCAAGTCGATGCCTCCATGACCTCGTGGATCACTGACTACCTGACAAGCAGACTACAGTCTGTGAGACTTCAGAACTGTGTGTCTGAACAGGTAGTGAGTAACACAGGGGCACCTCAGGGGACAGTTCTTTCTCCATTCCTCTTCATCCTCTATACTTCGGACTTTAAGTACAACTCAAAGTCATGCCACCTGCAGAAGTTCTCAGATGACTCTGCAATTGTGGGATGTATCAAGGGTGGGCAGGAGGAGGAGTACAGAGGACTGGTCAGCAGCTTTGTGGAGTGGTGTGGGGAGAACCACTTGGAACTGAATGTAACAAAGACAAAGGAACTGGTGGTAGATTTCAGGAGGAAAAAGGTCAAACCTACTCCTGTCTACATCCATGGGGGTGGCGTGGAGATGGTGGACTCGTCAAGTATCTGGGAGTGCACATCGACGATAGACTGGAATGGTCTAAGAACATCGAGGCCATCTATAAGAAGGGACAGAGCCGACTTTACTTCTTGCGGAGGCTCAGGTCCTTCAATGTATGTAGTAAGATGCTACATATGTTCTATCAGTCGGTGGTAGCGAGCGCCATTTTCTACGCAGTGGTATGCTGGGGCCCTGGGATTAGAGCAGTGGGTTCTAAAAGGCTGAACAAGCTCATCAGGAGAGCAAGCTCTGTCATTGGGTCTGACCTGGACCCCTTGGAGGTAGTGGCTGAGAGGAGAATGGTGTCCAAACTAGAGGCCATCATGGACAACATCTCCCATCCCCTCTATGACAGGCTTGTAGAAATGAAGAGCACGTTCAGCAATAAACTGATTCATCCATGGTGCGACAGGGAGCGCTACAGGAGGTCATTCTTGCCTTCTGCCATAAGACTGTACAACGCATCCACCTTGCGTCTGAGCAGAGGCAACATTGACAGTGACCTGTTTCTGGACTGAACGCATCTGCACATCTACTGCTACATCTGTTCTCTTTCTTTTCCCGTTTACAACCGTTTTTTGTGCAATATATGCCAGGGACCCGTGCAATACATTATTTATATCTATATCTATATTTACATCTATATTTATATTCATATGTGTGATACGATTTTTCTGCATACTGTTCTGTTCTAGTTTGTTCTTTGTGTGTCCGGACTGTGAGTAACTCTTTTAGTGCACCACTCACTGTACTGATTGTATTGTATGTATTGTACTATTATTATTATTGTATCATTCGTTACACTGTGGCTGTGTTGTCTGTGTAAAGCTGCTGCTGTTGCACTGCAATTTCCCTCACGGGATCAATACAGTATCTATCTATCTATATCTAAAGAAATTAGTAATGAAATTAATTTAAGGATCTAAATATAATATATATATATATTTATCAAAGTTTTACCATAGTCCACTTTCTTTGTAAACATCTGCATCAATTTGACTAATTCACTCATGATTACTTGGAAACATTTTGCTTGTCCTTTTCAGCTATAGCTTTGGTGCATGCCTTGTATTCTGGAAGCTGTGTTTGATTCCTGCTCAGAGTACGAGTTTTCCTTTAGAAAATAAACATTCCTTATTAAAACAGTACATAGGATGTCTGGTGGAGTTTCAGCATTCACTTTTCTGTAATCTGTACAGAACCATGACTTCCCATCAAGGTTTGGTACCAATAAACAGGGGGACTTCACAGACTTCCTTCTTTGAACTAAACCACGCTCCAGTAAATAATGTACAGTACAGTATTTCACCTTCTGCAATGCTTCTAGTTTAGTAGAATTTGCATGATAAGCATATTGTTTAATGGGGTTGACATTACCCATGTCTATATCGCTGTATGACATAGGTGTGAGTCAGAGTGTCTGTTAATAAAACAGAGCGTCCTCCAATAAATTTAACTACTGAATGATTTCTTTTTCCGTTTCAGCTAAATGAGGGGAAAACAAAGTCAAATCAGTCAGGATTTTAGAGTTTAATAAGCAAGCTCTTTGATCTAAAATAATTTGCGTAACAAGAACATTGGCATCTAGAGAGTATACAGTAGTAAACAACAGAGAGTCGCTGGCTCACTTAAAGGTGTAACATGTCTGTCTTCACTGGTATTCATGGTATGGCTTCAACACATTGATTAGCTGTTCTCCGGTAACTGGCAATTGTAACTGCAACTGCTTAGTTATATGATTCCATATTAATATTACTATCAAGTGGTATTATATCAGTACAACTTTTTTTTTACAATAAAAGCAAGTAGTGTTCTTACTATGTATTCTTAGAAAAGGATAAAACATTATACAGTAACTTTTTATGAAGTACAGTATATAAACTTTATAATGTCAGAACAAACATTAAAACCTTTGATGTATAAAATATTTATGAAGAGGGTGAAATACTTTTGAGTACGTTTTAGTATTTAGCTATCATTATCATCTATTGTGTGTATATTAGGTATGTATTACATTATAATACTGTTTTTATTTTCTGTTACCAAAATTTACCTTCGGATTTTTTCTATGTGGATGTAAACCTGAAAGAGGCACATCACGTTCACAAGCTACTGTATAATAATAAACTCTTTTTTGTATATCCCACTGAGCAATCTTGCTTTTATAAAAATATACCTAATTTTTAATTAAATTTTTCATATTTAACATCTAATACACAGTTTAAAATTAATAAAAGTCTAAACAGTATACAACTTAACTATAATTGGAAAAAGATTGTCCCTCAGCTTTCACCGGGATTTGAAACCAGGAGTTTTCTGGCTACAGCCCAAATGCTCTACACACCACGTTCAGCTTTCACTGCTCCACCTGGCAGTTTTACAAAGTAGTGCAGTCCCACAAATTAAAATTTCTAAAAAGAACTGCAAACGACTGTCGTAACCCTCCCGCATTCTGAATGGCTGGATCTGTACTTCAAACACAATTTATTAATGATTTATTAGAATCGTTCTGCAGAACTGCTTTCTAAATAGAAAAGTGACTGACCAAAAAACCTAATATGTTACCAATTCTGTTCATCTGCAGTACATTAACAAGCAACACTAGCAGACCAGTTCACTAATATTTGAAATTGTGGGATATTTTGACTTTGTGGTTTGTCTGTTGAGAGGATGTCCTGGAAGGTGTTTGAGTGCACTCAGAAAGTCAATGCTCCCATACCATGAAGGAGCTAAACCCTGTTTCACTGTGAGATTACCCCTGTGATCTCCAAACTGTCACATTCATTACTATGATACAGGCACAATAAATGAGATGCCCTATAACACACTTACATTTTCAAGATAACTAGATCTTGATATATGCTGAATTACTCCTGGTAGATTGCAATCTTAATCAGTGTGAACTATAGATTCTATTCAGAAGATGTTATCATGCAGTGATTGTAAATTGCAGTTTGCACATGCAAACTGTAATCTGTTTAATCTTTTGAAATTGCACTTTTCATTTTTCATTAATGGAATCCATCTGTTATCTTACCTCCGCTAGTTGGTTTTCCATGCTTAATTAGGTCACATGTGTATATGGTGTATCTTTAACAGTTTTTAAAAAAAGAATTGCAAAGCCTGATATTTCTTTATAGCTATTCCCTTTTATAGTAGCTTTTGAAATAAAACACCAAGATGTCTCTCTGATTCAGCTCAATATCTGTCTTAAAGCTGGCAATAAACATGTTAGAGTTTTGGGGCATTTGAATATTCTAGATGACAGAACAAACAGAGCATGTAGTGTGGTATATGTTTTACTTGTAAGATTCTGCTTTGAGAGTGACAGCAGGCTAAAAATGACAAACATCTAATTCATTTGAGAATGGCAACATTTTTTCTGACTGAGTACTGATTATGAATCTGTACGTATACAGTACCTAAGAGGCTGTGGGTTCAAATCCCATGTGGGGTACTGTAACCTTGAGTAAGAGTTTTCATCTGATTGCTTGAAAATGATTGAAAACGATCAACTGTATAAATGTAGACAAACCCAAGTTACAAGATCAAAATAAATTAATAACTGTCCACCAAATAAATGTATAATAATACTGACAGATGAGATAGCAATGCATGTTATTCCATAAAATGTCTACATGTACTGCAAACATAGTGTCACCAAGTTTACTACCTTACTACTAGTGGTTTGTAGTAGTATTTTGATCAAGTTTTTATTTTAAATATGCATTTTAGAATATTCACTATGAAGAAGCATTTAATCTAATTCAGTTAGGACTCACAAATATTAAAGGGGGCTATGCCATCCACAGGCATGCCATCAGAAGGTGATGACTATAGGTATTTACTGTTACAAGTCCATTTTTTTCTGTACTTATGGATAGCAAGACATATTCAGAGTTTATGTTGAACAATATTGGCAGAGGTGTGGAATTGTTAAAGATTGAAGAAAGGAGTTAAAATTTGTTTTTTATAGATAAAAACCCACAGTTTTTCTAAAGTGAAACAACAACAATGGAAAACCATAGAACAAATAATAAGTTATATGATTGACATTATTATTTAAAATAAATATATATTGAGTTAAATAATAAAACAATTAACAAAGGACTATACATTTGTTTTATTCTAAATCCACTCCAGTCTAGCTTCAGTACTGTGTTTTGCATCATTGTCCTGCTGAAAGGTGAATTTCCTTCTGTGGTTTAAGGCTTTAGCATAGGTTTTATTCTAGTATTTGCCTGCACTTTGCACCTCCCTTTTTTAATCCCAAAATGCTTTCCAGATTCTGTTGAGGAGAACATTCCCATAGCTTAATGCTGCCACTACCAAACTTGACTATAGGGAGTTGTGCTGTTTTGGGATTGTACCAAACATAATGTGTTTTTCTAGGTCTGTTTATTTCTAGGTCTCTTTGAAGCAGTAGCTTCTGATGAGTTGGGGGAAGTTGGTAGGCTAGTCCAGTTAAGCCTGTAATGGCCTGTTTTATGTTATTAAAAGTTGAGCTAGAATAAAGGTGTTTCAGATCCAAAGTTAGACTACCTAGTTGCAGAAAAACAGGAATGAAATGTAAATCATAGTCTATTGTCCCTGCACACTGCAGTTTACAGTGTTTCAAAAGGTTCACTACCTTGGAAAAATGCCTGTATCACTTTATGTATATACTGTATACACAACAGTATTTATTTTCTGAAAACATAGTTGACATACTGTTATTTTCTCAGCTGACTGAAACATTGATATCACCTTTATTTTTCTTCTTCATAGTTTTATTTAGATAAGGTAAAATGAGTCTTGTTTTACTCATACAGTTTTATTTTATGTATGTTTGCCAAAAAACATATTAAACAATAGAAAGAAAAACTAAACCTAAACCAAGTTTCATATGACATTTCACTTCTAGTGGAACTGAAATGTATCTGTTGTGATCAAATTAGGTGCTAATTACTTTCAGTGTTGCAGAAACTTTAAAAACATTGCATAAAGTGACAAGTATTATGGATTATATCACAACCCTGCTTTTTGGGAACATTTCAATTTTTTGACTCATCATACTAAAATATGTTTTCACATGAGTTTTAATATTTAGACACTGAATATGTTTGATTAAAATATAGTTTACAAAGAAGGTTTTCCGAAGAAGCACCCGAAGAGGGCTCCACAGCCAAAACGTTGTTTTTCCTTTCTTCTCTTTTCAGCATAGAATAAACATATTACTTGTTCCTTTGCAGCCTATGCATGCTGATGCAGCTACCCACCTGAACTATCCTGCTATATGTCTAGTCATACTGAACATTTCTGCGAAGATAATATGCAATTGACTGTCTTTGTTTGTTTCTATAATTTGTTTTTTTTTTCTCAGAGTTTTATTTGTTTATTGTCCATTTTAAAATTAATTAGCTTGTTTTTCAGGGAACCTGAAAACCAGATTTGTTGCTTATTTGGATATGAGCAGTGTACTCTGATATTGTATACATACAATTATAGATACTGTACAGTATTTATCCCTTGTCAATAGTATTCTTTTATATTTTGATGGAAATACCCTGAAAGAGTTAACTAATTTAACTTCCTAACACCCTCACACAAACTAAAACTACAATTCTTTTTTCAAAACAATTAAGCTTTTATGGAATTAATTTTCACATGGTCGTATTGGGAAAGACCTTTAGAGGCTGAATTTGTAGAAGTCCAATTTTCATTGTAAACAAGTGTACATGCATTGATTGCAAACCTATGCCTTTCATCTTCTGTACAATCTTAATGATGACTCCTACTATTGTTTCTGCACTGTATATCAATAAAATACAAGATATCTGTGAATATATTTGCGAAAATTATTTTAAAAATGCTGAAAATAGAAAAAAGAACAAAATATAATTTTGAGTATAATCACATTGAGTAACCCATTTTGTGTTCTTCTTGCAAACCTATCATTGATTATGCACTTTAAACCACATATTTCATTCTACTTTTAGTAATTTGACTATAATCCATGAAAAGACTTAATAACTGACAGTGACTGCTTTTGAGCCTAAAGAAGATTTTTTAACTACAAGGATATCGCTCCTTTAAGATACACATATAATTGAGTTAAGGAAACATTTTCTTATTTTGTCCTATTTTTGTATTAGATGCATGGTCATAGCATAGTAATCAAAGTAAGAATGTGATTAAAAAGAAATTACCCTCCTCTTGACAGGATATTAAAACAGGTTGCTCGTTTTGTATAGAAACATTATCAAACATTTTCAAGGGTCATTATTGTAAGCAGACTTTAATATTTGAAAATATAGATCAAGTACTTTCATTTATAACATAGCTCAGAAATCTTGTTTTCATTTATATAAAAATGAAAAAGAAGATTAATGTAAAATGGATAATAACACGTTTCTAAGAGCATTGTGCGGTTAATGTTCTTGTGGAATTGGGTATGTTGTAAAATCTGACCATGAACTTAAAATTTTAATTACAAAATATAAAAGCTTCATAGGACTGATGGATTCAATAATTATGCTGCTTTGAGCATTAATATGGGTAACCATGACCTTACTTCTTTCAGAAATACAGGTGCTGAATTATCAAGCCTTCAGAGAAGAAGTGTTAATTGAAAGTTGACAAAAAGATTGTATGTGTTGTGAAGTGTATTGCACATTATGTACATGCATCTTCTTGGTTAAGAATGTAATCTAAATATACCTTGAAATGTGAAATATGGTATATATCATATTTATAGACAGTTTTAAATATGAAGTGTTCATTTGCAGTCTAGTTTTAATGTTAAACATTCAATATAGAATTGCTTTTAGAACAAGATTTTGAAGAGAAAGTTGAACAGAAACTAAAGTGGTTAACATGGTCAGGATCCAATTATCTAATACTCCACTTGAAATTCTGAAAATTTCTTAAAGCTTGTTCATAATAAATTTATGCCCTCAAGCCTTTTCATACCATTACAAAATACAGAACAAAAAAGTACAATGGTATAGAAGTTGTACATTCTAAATCCATAATATTATATAAACACATTACATATTGTAATTTTGTAATAAAAACATTACCATATTTAAATCATATATTGAAATTTATTGTTGAAGTTAATGCAGTTGTATCAATATGTGCACATTAAAATGGTAAGAGCAAATCACAGTATACTGTCATGTAACAGATACATTAATATTTTCCACATGGAAGCTTATTTTTAACTAAAGCAGGAAAAGTGTGCATTGGAGTTAAACACCTTTGTTCACTGTGTTCTTAATTTACAGAAAGGACACAGGTCATTTCTGAAATAGTTTAAAGTACTATAGCTAGCACTTTTTCTAATTATTAAGCTTCAGCATTCATGAATCATCTTTTTTGCATAAGGTCATTTTAGGATTTCTTATCTAACTCAGATTAAGGGATGCTTTCACTCAGTTTCCAATTTTCTTGATCAGTAAGAGAGATTGCTTATGAATAATCATTTTGCTCTAATATTCCAAATGGAAGTAAATAAAATATAGTCAATCATTTCAATGCATTATTAGATTTTGTTTAATATATGTAACGTATTTTGTTTAGTATTAGTATAGCAGCCTTAGCAATACCTATGCTTTCTGAAAAATAGTGTTTTACTCAGATTCAAACAACAAGTTTTAGAAAATTGCTAAAGTCTAATTTCAAAATGCATCAAAACATCAAAAGAAACATCAATCTATTTATGAATTTATATTTTTAGAAAATTAAAATAACATGTACAGATTCTGGGTATTAATAAAATTGTTTTGTTATCAGTTTGATTAATTGATCATTCATGACTGACCATGAGACACCTGAGTGGCTTTGACTTGCAAATTCAGACATTTGAATAAAACCACCTCATTAGTGAGAGGGATAGACATAGGGGACGCAGTGATTTAGCCTGTTGAATATTGAACATGGCAAAAATCAAGAAAGACAAACATGAATGAATCAAAAACCCCAATATCAAGTACGATAGCTCTGTGGCCATTTAGTATGTTGGAGGCTGGACTAAGCCATTAAGTACACTATCATTCACCCTGTGTCCAAGTCCACTTTAGCTTTTATCAAGGCTTTTTGTAGACAACGACAATAGATGTCAGGAAATGTGATATAGTCGTGCATGATGATACGCTAATTTGTGTGTACAACAGACCATTTAAAGAGTAGAGCCAAGTGTGACGTGGGGTAGTGTGTCTGGTCACTTCAGAAAATCTGATTGCACAGTGCTACATTGATCAAGTTCTGGGACTTCATTTGCTGTGAACACATCTTGACAACATTCTAGGAGAATAATGCACAAATCCTCATGCTGTTTGTGTAAAAATGATTTTCTTGCGAGATTAAAATGTAACAGTTCATTCTCCTGTTGCTTTGTGAATGGTCAATGACCTAATTAATATTCATACCTGTAATTCTTCTCCATTGGTATGCCTTCCAATTTGTATGTGTGTTTTTAGTACTTCAGTTTTTTGTCAGTGCATAAAATTGTTGCTGCCTAGTTAGATTCTGTAAATTGCAATATATACACAGCACAACTCTTTCCTTCACTTATTCATTGTAAAAAAATATTAAAACACAACGTTACCATCAGAAAGAAAAACATTAACAAAAGATTTCAATCCATTTATCTTCATCATGTTCCCAAAATTTATACTATAACTTCCAGTTTAGCAACTAGTTTAACAACTATTTCCCTGGTTTCTGACTGACCATAAACCTATTCTTCAATCAGCATATTTTAGTTGCAAGTCCTCTATGAGAAAACATCAGATCAGTTTTGACTAACCTCTTACATCTCTTGTTTTTTTGTGGAAAAAAAATACATGGAAAATGATTCCAGTTATTTTTGGTGCAATATTGTAGATTAAAGAAAAAATACAATTAATACAAAATTCACTGAAGTTAAAAATTGAAATATACAGTCCTTTTTAATTTTGCTTTGTCATGGATTTTGCACTTGCATCATGGAAGAATTTCACTGTTCTATTCATGAACTAAGCAACAGTGAGAATTGGCTCAGCCTTCTTTATAATAATAGTTGAAAGGTCCTCCTGGTGATTCTGCAATGGATTTCAGCACCCACTTATCATTAATTGGGTGGCATAATCATAATTGGTGTCTGTGTTTAGTATGGACAGATCTGAAAAAAATATTAAAGCCATGTTCATGCCCTAAAAAAAACTGACATGAAGGAAGTGTTTTGTGCCTATGTTAAACACTGCTTTAAAATAGCCAAGATATTTCTATTTAACTCATCAAGCCCAATAATTTGTAAAATGCATTTTAATAAAGATGCTTTTTTTGACTTATTTTCATTTTATTCCAGACTTTAATGACATGTTATGTAAGTTTTACTACTGTAAGATGTTCTCTTATTCAGGGTGAACATTTTTCCATATTACTGTAACATGCTGGAAAATATGAATACATACAACACATTTTTACCTGTTTATGTATTATGCTTTTGGCACGTCAAATTAATGTTAGAGTTATTTTCCTATTAGTTTAATAATATGATCACAAAATATTTCAGCATTCTGATTTAAAATGTAATGAGGCATACACTTCATACTGTAGAATGAACTAATTATTTGCCGTTGTCTTCACAATAACTCAAAACAAAGGTCTTTTAAAGTTTGAAAGGTAGAAGCAACTTATTCTATCAAAACTAATTTAATGGTCTAGTGCCCTCTTTTGTTGTGACACATTTCCTTTTTAACAAGCTAGTAAATAACATGCACTACAAAGCAGGTATTCAAAGAGCAAATGTTGACTTTAAAACAGCGATATGTCTTATACAGAACAAATATGGCCTGTTGGGGCCAATTTACGGTGACCATTTAACCAAAGTACAGTTTGAAAATAGACAACATATTGTATATTGATACCTGCACAGCATTGGATTTAAAAACTATACTTTTCATTTTATTGCTTTTAAAAAAATCAATATACATACAGTATACTGTCAGTCATTTTATTACATACTATATAGATTATTGGTTTTATTTTTACTTTAATAAGTTTTAGATTTCCCTTGAATTTATTTCCTAATTAATTGTAGAAAGAAAATTAAAAATAAAAACTAATAATAAAGGTAAAACAGAAATATTATGGCCTGCTGTCTATTAACATGTATATAACAACCTAGATGAAATGTGAGATCCCAGTTTCTAACTGATTTTATCTACTCCAATTTCTAAAAATCTTCAGTAAGCCCGGTTTTGAACAACACAGTCATGCAGTGGTTAGCATTGCTGCTTTGTAGTGCTGGGGCCCTGGGTTCTCCCTGAGTTCATTTGGGTTTTATCTGGGGCTGGGTTCTTTGGTTCCTCTCACAGAGTATAATGGTAGGTTAATTGGCTTCTGGGAAAATTGACCCTGGTGTGAGTGAGGCCACCGTGTGTCTGTTGCTTGCTGGATAGGCTCTGACTGCCCTGCAACTCTGTATTAGACAAAGCAGTTAGAAAATGAATGGATGGTAAAACCTAACATCTACTTTGCCACTACTTGCAGCCATTAAAGATACTGCAACGAACCTGCCTCAGGATGACAGGACATAAATATACAATACATGCACATATACACAATTTCATTAAGAAACAATACAGTATGTTATTCTATTATACTATATCTGTATGTTCCCAAGGCACAAGGACACCAAAGATGTATTATTTCATTACTCTAAAAGTAATCTAACCATTTTGTGATCAAATCATTCTATATGTGCATTCATTCTGTACATTTATAAGATATTTGACAATCTCTGCACTACTCCTTAGAAATAATTAACAAAGTTAAGAATTTTCCCAATTATGATTAATTAAAACCATATAATTTATGCAACTGTAATAAAATGTAAATGAACAATAAATCCTGTCTGTTTGGAAATAATCATGACACATTATGTAATTATGTGATTTTGCAAAGGATCAAGCTGTGCACACCTCATGCTCAGCACATACGCATGTGCCTGCCCATATTTCAAATTCCAGTTACACAAAGAAGTGCTACCAATTTTCTCCAAGCACTTCTAATCTTTGAATCTCTTTCCTCAAGAAATAACACATATGAAACAAGGTTTCTAGGCTATGACAAATGCCATCATATACATTCATTTTAGTTATCAGTAGGTGATATTAAAATGCATAGATATTCAAATGCACAGCAATTCCAGGAATGAGAACAGAGTTGAAATGATGACTTTTCAGATGTCTGAAGCTAAATTACCAATGGGTTTACAATTTGTAGATAGTGTGTGGGTAGGTGTTTGTGTTCTACCTGTATTCCTTATGTTGTCTAGTCTTCGTATTCTTGCCTAAATATATTTAATTAATCACAAGCGACAAATATATAAACAAAAGTCTAGACAATCAGGATTATTATCCTAACCCACTCCTGGCTACCAATTAATTAAAAAAGAAAAAACACTCAAATCTTTACTTTCTTAAGGTATTTCCACTAGAAGCTGTACCAGTATTTTACCAAGCTTACTATTTTGAACTTGTTTCATAAGGCTCAATTTATTTTCAGCTCAATACATTTTTAGCATGATTGCCTACAGTTGAGGTTGTGATGAGGGTAATGGTGTGTGAGATTGAACTGCATATTCCACCAGCCCCACTAGTTATCAGTAAGACTGAGATCTGAGACTTCTTTTGGTCAGGTAATCAAAGTGATGAAAGTCTGTCTTACTCCTCATTCCAGGAACTTAGAGCCTTTAACTTGGAGTTCTTAATATTTTGGCCAGTGACTGTAGTTGAAACATAACCTTCTTAATTTTCTTATTGTGCATATCCTAACAAGCCCTTCTGTGTTGTTCAAACCATCCAAAAACACATTGCCTTGCATTTTTCACTTTTCCGATTCCTGTGCTTTCTGCTTCAGTAGTCTAGCAGATTTTCTTAGCCCATTTAAAAAAAAATATTTCAAGTAACAGCTAAACCTACTGTACATATTAATTGTTTGTCTATTTACTGTAAATATATTTTGCTATGTCCTTTAACTGTATTGATGCTCAAATTACCACCTTATGCTTGTCCTCCTCTGTGCTTTTTTTCTAAATTTAAGAATTGCAAATATGTTTTCATGTGAAATAACTGTCCTACAAACCTAGATAGATATAATTAAATTATCATTGAACTGATGAGTGGGCATAGAAGATTGATATTCTGTTAAAGCTGAAATGTCAGTTACTGTAGCAATATGTCTTAATGGTAGAACTAAGGAAGTGACTACAGGAGAATTATCTTTGGTGGCCTCAAGGTTAAAGCTTGTGGTTCTTTATGCTCCAGCCTTGTCTGTCCTAGAGCCTGCTCTGTAAGGTCTGTGTCACACTGATGTCCTCCAAGATCTTCAGGTATCCTTCTCAAAGTTCATCAGCTCAAAATAGGAGACTGGTCTTAAAATTATTTTTACCAATATTACCCAACCGTAGTTTAAACTCAGTGCTAATTGTTAAATTTGCAAATTAAACTTACTGTAAATGGATAAATCAGCTGGAGTCAGTCCTGTCATCATTAGGTGTAGAAGTGAATCCTCCTTATGAAAGTTCACAGGCAACTACATGATTGTTATCCCGGATCATTATAATATTTTAGTTTATTCACTAATACACTTACCAATTGTAGGTGCAAGCACATATATTTATTTGGATTTTAAGAACATTGAATTTAAGAATCCTTTAATATTTGAAATAATTGTTTTTCCATCTGAAATTGAAAATAAGAAAAAAGCGAGTGTCTTTGTCTGGGATGTAAAGGTTTTCTGTTTCTCTCCTAGGCTGTGCATAACCTTTTAGCTTCTCTGTAGGCTGCTGTAGATAGTTATATTTAAAGACAAAAGGAGCATCTAATGATGTCTTACAGCTGATGAAATCTTTCTGACATGTTGCCTGCCACCTGGTTACCATGACAACCACTTCCAACCAATTGAGTAATTCTGATCAGAGGATTTATTGTTAATCTTCTGAGTGCATGACAGAGGGGATTTGGACAGCTTTGTTAAAGTTTTTCGGTGTTGGCTGGAAGGTGCAGTAAGGGTAAGTATTAATTCTTAATGTGCTGGAGAACAGGAATGACTTTAAGTCCCTGTGGGACAAGACTGTCTCTTAGAAAATCAGATATTAGCAGATTACAGGATCAGCCCTTTGCCGCCCGGGGAATTGAGATAAACAGAACTGGTTTTATGGATGAAAAGATGACACGAAGAAAAGCTGATGTTACAAAATTAACTGTCTGTTCCAAGGACAATCAAATGTCATTTTTAACTTAAATGTATCTACAAAATCACGTTACAAAATGAGCTCCAGTCACATTTCTTTGGATACATGCTTTAATAACAGGAAGGAAGTCTAAAAGTACTCTCTGAAAAGGATAACTGTACGAGAACTAAACATTTTACACTTAGAAAAATCCATCTTTCACACTCTTTACATAACAATGTTTAAAGGACATTTTTTTTTAATCACAACATTTGTACTGCATTTTTGCATGAAATAATGTTCAATCAAAACACAGATGTTAGCTTCACCAGTTTGTGTAATATCTAGTGGAAAACTAGATCATGACATCAATTACCTTTCTTATTTTCTGGTTTAAATTTAATTTACCTATAATCATATGTAATCATCTAATCACTTTTATTGTTTTGAGCTAAATATATCCAAAATGGAGGCCATTAAATATTTTTACATTATTTACATTCTCCTTATTCTTTGTGGCTATAACCATGAGACAATCTGCATTAGGCCACATTATTTATAATGTAGTTCAAAACTCAGATAGGTTGCTGGTTGGGCTATCATTTACCATTTTTTGTGAATTCTGAAACTTATGCATAGGCATTGAGTAAGACAATGAGGATGGAGAGGACATGGAACTGAGTGCTCTGCTTTGAATTATAGAAAAACTTTGTTTTGGACTAATTATTTTAAGAAGCATCTACCCACTAGCTTGGCTTTTAAGTTATAAAAGGGTGTGGCAAGCATAGCCTATTCTACCTTCAGTTTTTACTTTTCATAATTTTGCTCCTCCTGCTGGTCATTTGCATGTAGTTAATGTTAGACAAAAATCTAAATTTATGGTATCTTTACACTTTGACCCAGGAAACAGGATGTGATGTTATTACAGAAGCACGTTGTGAGTAATAGGCTGCCAGTGTATCAAACTGCTACAATCCACTTGGTGCCTGCCAGTGAAAGCATTGACTTTTACTCCTTATTCAAAATTACATTCTTGGTGTTTTATTCAATAAAACATTGCAGCATGGATTCCTGACTCTGACGTAACTTTTGAATGGAGTTTGTCTGGCTATCAGATTGCGATAATAAACACGCAAGGAGGAGGGTGTCTTGGTTAGGACCTGAATTACTGAAGCTTTTGTTTTACTGCACAAGGAAAACGAGGGAACACAAAATTGAAAACAAGCTCCGAGCTTCAAAAGTGAAGCCAAGTTTAATTGGTGTTGACCTAAATAGATGCTTGAAGCATGCTAGATCAGAAGACACTACTGAAATATCCTGGCCGATGGAGATGTCACACCCTCAAACTGTCACACTATGTACAGTACATAAAATGCAATACCTTGCAAAAGCCACTTTCCATTAATTTATCACTTTTTGTTGAATTAGAAATGATGGAATCAAATATTCTTTTCAAGCGAATATTTTTAATTAAAAATAAATACTCAACCAGAACTAAAATATGTGTATTTCATTAAAGAATGAAATTTTTCCCAAGACCTTCTGTCAACGCGGTTATAGCCTATATAGCAACAATATGACCCTTGAGCTCATCATAAAAATAAAATTCATTACATTCCTGTCTGCACATATACTATATATATATTGAGAGGTTATATAAATGGGACTCTGAATTCCTCGTTCAACATGGAATGCAGTCATCAGATGTCCATAGGATCCCAGCCATATTATTCCAAGGCTTAAGCTGCCTATTCTTAAATGGAAATTCTACAGCATGCTCTTTGCCTTTTTCTTGCCTCAACACTGGTGAGAACACTTGAGCCCTTTATACCTTCACATGTGTATAGTTGCAGTCTCATATTATGCCATTTGGGAGTTAGATTTACTCTCCTCTCTGGCTGCTGAAATTGCTATATTTTTTTGTTTTTTTAAATTGACTTTGAATCAGTGAGCTGCATTCTGTATGATATTGTCTTTACTGTAAACTCCAGTTTCCTCAAGAATGCCAGAAACCAAGAATGCCATAACCAAAGGAATTTTAAAGAAACTCCCCAATCCCCCTTTGTAAGTACTTTAACACCACGGGAATTCCACTACAGTCTTGACCGTAATACTTTGAACGAAAGAGTGTCAAGATGCAGAAGACTCCATTACAGTCTTGAGAGATTTCCTTGATCATAATTGCATTTAAAACCAGGAAAACTGCACTGCTGTTGTCATATTATTGCCTCAACAATTGTGTTGACACAAGGATAAATTCACTCAGCAGATTTGTCTTAAATCTTTCTTTACCTCACGGACAGATCTCTCTACCTTGAGTACCTGCTGCCTGCACACTCCAGACAAAAGAACACCAAATGTATCATACTGTACATGGAAGGCGGATACTAAATACACAAACAAGGGCTTTACCCCTCTAGATGGAAATGGTTCTATCTTTGAAATTCAGCTCATGTGGCTGGCAACTCTTTTCAGTGCAACATGGGCTGTATTCCAACAGAGGTAACATGGCAACATCAATTGTAACCTCCCCTGACAGGAAGCCCTCCACATGTTATCAAGGACCTAAACCTTGACTTTAGAGGGGTTCTTCTTGGAGTTTTGCAGTCTCTGAAACTTAAGAATTGACAACTGAAACTTATTGGTCATGAGTAGACAAGTCTACTGATTCATAGGTTTTTAAAATCTTCAAAGGCACAGACAAAGTCAATGCAGTGGATGTTTTCAGAATCATCAGTGAAACATGAAATAGAAGACACAAATGAAAACTACTGTATATGGAAACACATTTATAACTGGAAGAAGCCATACACATTTATAAAATGTTTTTACAAATATGGAATTGAAGGTGACACCCTGTCTTTCTTCTATTAACAGATGACTGAGATCCTTTGAATAAGGTAGTAACTTCCTAGAAAAATAACATAATGTCACAGAGCTGCACAGTAATAAAAGCCACCCTTAAAAGAGTTTCCCCTACTACAAGACTGCTGAGCAACGCAGACTTTTGTAGATGTTTCTGAACATGCTGGTTAAAAAAGTATCTAAGGAGCATCCTCTGAACAGATTCTGAAACCAATTTTCCTACCACAATCAAATTGTTTTTGTAATGAAAGACCCCTTATCTTATATGTCAGTACTAATAAAACCTACCAGATCAGTCAGTATTTCTGTTAATAGCTCATACTGAAAAAGGATGTGTTTCCTATTTTAAAATCACATAAGATTATAGAATAATTTTCCCAAACATTCTGGGAACAGTCAATGGCACATTGAAGAATCTGATTACATTTTATTACCATCACTGAATTTAAAACATGTCACTTCGATAAACCTTTTAAGCTATTGGATTGGTCTCTGTTTTGTGATACAAATGTGTTGTCTGGTCCAGAAGACAATTAATAATTTGCATGTGCAAATACCCTTTCATTTTCTAAAAACTTCATTCTACATATATACAGTAGTCACATTTAACAGATTGCTGATTCAATTTTCTGTTGTTAATGATGTACTGTACAGTAAATACAAAAATGTGGCATTTTAAGAAAATTAGTTTTCTGACTCATTTCTCAAAAAAGAAAATGTATTCCTACAAATTAATATGTTCCATGACGGATACCAAGTTGTTCTTCAGATCTTTGGGGAAATAATTGTAGCAATTAAGAAGGTAAATAATGGATATATATTCAGCTGGAAATGCTATGGATAAAAGACAATGTTTTTAACTTGTATAACCAGGTTTTAAATAAACCTTAGTTCAGTGTGAGTGAAGGTAAGAAAGAAGAACCTGACACCTGTCAAGTTGGCTGATTAATAAGATACAGCACATTGCTTCTTCCTAGCATGAATCATGGGCTTAGAATCCAGTTGTATTGCTGCTGACCTATCTTAACAGAAGCATTTCATCTGGCTGCAAAGACACTTGCACCTGTCTTAGTATAACATTTCTACTAAATCATTTTTTAGAATTGCTGCAAAATCTATTATAATTTAATATATATTAATCCAACATATATAAAATACATTAGTTCAAGTTCAAGTTTATTGTCATTATACTCATACACAGGTATGTGGCATAATGAAATGCTATTTAGCTAGCTCTAAAATGGTACAAAGTACAAAAAACAACAATACAAGAAAGAAAGACAGAGACAATAGGCAATCCGCAAAAGAACAACAGGTAACAGGTAATGTGCAAAACAACATCAGTTGTCCAAAATCATACATCAACAGAATCAATCAATCATACATCAAAATTATGGGGAGTGAACTTCTTGACATGTGAGGTAGAGGTAGATTTCATAAAGTTTTCTTAGAGTTTTGATAAAGAGAGAAGGCACTGAAAGGGTTCAGATCGTAAGTGAGAGAGGCTTGTAGTTAGTTTGATAGTGTGGGGGTAAAAACTGTCTCTGAGTCTGGTAGTCCGGGCCCGAATGCTCCGGTACTGTTTTCCAGATGGTAGAGGGTCAAACAGTCTGTAGCTGGGGTGTGTGGGGTCTTTGATGATGTTTTCCTCAAGCATTCCTCAAGCACCGTCTGTCATAAATGTCCTGGATGGATGGATGAGCAACCCCAGTGATGGACAGGACAGTTTTCACCACCCGCTGTAGGGCTTTGTGGTCTGCAATACTGCAGTTGCCATACTTCACTGTGCTGCAATCTTTCAGTATGCTTTCTGTAGTGCATCTGTAAAAGTTTGTGACGATCTGGGCAGATATCTTAGCCTTCTTCAACCATTTTAGGAAGTACAGGAGCTGTTGCGCTTTCTTAATCAGACAAGTGACATTGAGAGACCATGTGAGGTCCTCGGTGATATGGACACCAAGGAATTTGAAGTTACTGACCTTTCCACTTCAGTCCCATGATGGCATGACCGTTTTGCAGTTTTCTGAAATTAATGGTCTGCTCCTTGTTTTTGCTAAAGTTGAGGGTGAGGTTGTTGTCTTCACACCACGTTCTAGGGAGATTGACCTCTTCCCTGTAAGGCCCTCTTATCATTGTCTGTGATCAGACCTACAACTGTGGTGTCATTGGCAAACATGATGATGGTGTTGGTGTTGTGTTTGGCCTTACAATCGTGGGTGTAGAGGGAGTAAAGCACTGGACTAAGCACACAACCTTGGGGGGCCCCAGTGTTCAGAGTTAGTTTGCCAGAGGTGTGTCTTCCAAGCCTGACAGCCTGGGCTCTGCCTGTCAGGAAGCCCAGAATCCAGTTGCAGAGGGTGGTTTCAAGACCCAGTGCACTGAGTTTCTTGAGTAGTTTCTCTGGAATGATGGTGTTAAAAGCTGAGCTGAAGTCAATGAATAGTAGTCTTGCGTATATGTTCTTTTTATCCAGATTGGATAGGGCAGTGTGTATGGCAATGAAGACTGCGTCATCTCTGGATCTGTTGGACCAGTAGACGAATTGGTACGGGTCCGGTGTGGCTGGAATGGTGTCCTTAATGTGCCCCATGACCAGCCTCTCGTAGCACTTCATGATAACAGGGGTTAGTGCCACCGGGCGGTAGTCATTAAGGCATGTCACTGTGGTTTTCTTCGGTATTGGGATGATGGTGGTTGTCTTGAAGCAGGTTCGGACTACAGCTTGGGCCAGGGACATGTTGAAAATACACCTGCCAGTTGATTGGCGCAGGCTCTAAAGACGTGACTGGGTCTGCCATCATGTCCTGCAGCCTTGCGTGTGTCCACTTTTAGCAGAGATCTCCTCACGTCATCTGCAGACAGCGAGAGCACCTGGTCAGCTGCGGAGGGTGTTGTGCTGTTGACTGGTTGTGTGTTGCTGGCTGCAAACTGAGCATAAAAGATATTGAGCTCATTAGGCAGTGAGACATCATGGGCAGATGCACAGATGTTCTTCTTTTTGTAGTCTGTGAGGGCCTGTATACCTTGCCACATGCGCCTTGGGTCATTAGTGGTAAAGTGTTCCTGTAATTCCTGTTTGAGTGTGTTTTTTGCATGTCTAATACCATTCTTTAGATTGATCTTGACGGACTTTAGTTCTGATTTATTACCCGATTTGAATGCTGCGTCCCTTGCTTTGTAAGGGATTGCATCGCTTGTGATGTTTTCTTTGCATTAATTATAACATCAATAAATCTATAACTTTTAAATTGTAGTGTTGTTTTTGTTATGCTTTATTACTTAGTGTAAACACCTTTTTAAAATACATATTATTTTATTTATTTAGATACATTTAAAAAAAATAATACAGACTAAGCTTCAGGGTTATTTAATCTCCTTACTTAAGATCCCAGATTTCAGATCTCTTTATACTTAATGGTAAAAATCTCATCATCTATTAGCTATATGTTAAAAACATAATCACTGGAAGCTAAGCTCCGAAAAAAAAAGATTCTTTTTTATTTGTGACTAGAGTCAAAAATTTTTACCCCATTGTTCAGTCTGGAAAATCCAGTAAATCAGCCCACTCTTCAATCCTGCAGTCCAACTTGTCAGCTAAATTTCCTCAACACTCTGGTACAATTTCTGTTCCACAAGGGGAAAAAATCCTGCAATGATAGCCTAATAATAACTGGACAGTTTTTGCAGCAGTCAAATTGAAAGGTTGAGTGTCAGACCTAAAAGTATGATTCTGCCTGTTAGTACTAGACTGTCAGAAACAGTATGAGGATCTTTATTTTATACCAAACTGCCATAAAGGTGTGTACTGTATATGTATATCTTTTTTCTAATGCTGAGGCTTATCTTGTTAAAGTATAAAATCATGGTTCTTTACTAGAACCAAGGAGGCTATGTACTATTTTTCTTAATTCTGCTGAGAGATGTTGCCTTGTATATTATCCTCAATGAGCTAAAAGTGACTGTTCCAACAGCTTCTAGTGATTACATTTTTTATCATTTTATAAAATAATAAAATTGTTTAAATTTTTAATGTAGTTTTGTTCTGTTTGTGTTTAATAATATTTATTTTTAATCTCAAGATATCTAATCAATAATTTGGTTTATTATTTGAATAATACTTTATTACTGAAAAATATACTGTACTTAATTGTGCTATATTTGTTACTTGCGTTGTACCGCGGTACGTGTTTGGCTGACCAAAATGACTGACAGGAGCACTCGTGGTGCATTGGTCATTAGTGAAATTATTTAATCATTTAATCTCTTTACTGTGCAAGTTTTAATCTGCTTAGTATTGAATATTTATATGGAATTTTACAAATAAAGGGACATTTTAGTAGCTGAGCATAAAAAGAAGAGGAGCATAACGCGTCTGATGATCATAAACGATATTAATTTAGGAACCTAAACATATTATGTAAACTGTATATGGCTGGTATTGGTAGTTTAAAGAAAAAATACACACCAGCATTACACTTTCTTCCTGAACATTTTAAGCATCAAAGTCTTACATGTGGTTATTTCAGAAACATTTTTAAGTGCTCGTTCTGACCATATTAAGTTTATATACTTTGTGAAAAGTGATAATGTTTTAACCTTTTCTGCAAATATGCTCGTTATTGGAGTAAACAAAAGCATAGTTTTAGAATTTGATTAAGGCAGGTTGTGTACTTTTGTCCAACTGAGCAATCTTGGTTTTATAAAATATACCGACTTTGTCATGTTTAATGATTAATATGCTGTAATACACAGGTTGAAATTATTAAAAGTCTAAAGAGTATACAACTTAATTTTTTAATTGGAAAAAGATTGTCCTTCAGCAGTGACCGGGATTTGAAACCATGCGTTTTCTGGCAACAGCTCAAATGCTGTACATGAGAGGTTAAGCTTTATTAGCTCCACCTGGCGGTGATTCCGGATACTATTATCATAACTGCGGTATTATGCGATACCGATATCATATGCGATATGACACCTTATGATGCATTGTGATGTGACATGCCCACCGCATTTTACTGCAGCGTACCCCGCTCGTTTTGAATGGCTGCATCTGTATGTATATTTATTTACTGGGTGGATACATGAAATCACATTAAAACATGGAAATAATTTGGATGGTAAGCATAAAACAGTACTTTATCATTTCATTATTTCAGTGACTTAGTAAGGTTACAATCCATTTGGTTATGTTAAAAAAATGTTTGAAACACTCTTTTCTATTACCTTTTAACTAATCATTACTTTTGACGGTCTGTAGTTGGCAGTTTAGACATCTGGATTGACATTTTTAACCTTCCAATGCTTCTGTCATAACAGTAATTCAACAAAATGTTGATTCTATTTCTTTTGACATTGTGAGGTTTGATGTCATTTCAAAATCAGCTTCATGCTGAGTGCTGTTTAAGAAAAGATTAGCCTTGGGCTTTCGAACAATCACTTTGTACTCTTTTTTAGTTGTTTTAAAGTTACTTTAGCCACTGCACTTGCTACCAATGTTTTCTGTAATTACTGAGTACTCATGATATTTAATATATTTCTTAGACCCCTGTAAGCTAATAATTCTTTGAAATATATGTAACACTTTTCATCTTTGAAGGATATTAAAGCTCTTCCCACATATGAGGGGACCATTTCATCCACCATTGAAGTGTATGTGAATGTATGTTAAACAGTATGTACTATATCTGCAACTCTATTACACTGCAAAGTAAGTAGAAAAGTAAGAAATTACTGCTTCAATTCAATTTAGAAGGACATTTATAGAGGCCAGATTTTACAAGCCCAGAGTGAAATTTAGCCTGGACACCAGGATTTAAAACTCTTATAAACACTGTCATGGGATCTTTAATGAGCAAGTCATCATACTGGGGAATTGGTCTGGAAATTTTTGATCACTTAAAATAGTAAACTGGTTTTCCTTGAAGATATCTTATCCCATTACTAACTAGGCCCCATCTTACTTTAGCCTCAGATCTACAAGATAGTAATGCCCTTATAAATGTAACCTTCAGTTTCACTGGCGTTTAGATTTCTGTCATTATTATTATATTTGACTTCATTTCCGGGGAATGTTCTCTCTATCTCCATTGTATTTCAGGTACCTATTTAAATGTACACCCTCTCACCACTTTACGTAGGACTCAATTTACATAAATCTGACTTTATGTAAAAACATCCCATGGGTCCCATAATAAAATTTTCAAATTACTGAAAGGTTATGTAACATACAAAAAAGAGCATGAAGTGTGGTGTGTTTCTTCCATGGCTTATTAGTGCACAGTTTGCATAACGTGATCACTGCCAGGAACCCATTTTACTTTCAGTTAAACTTTGCTTTTGTGTACATGTAATATCTTCAGTGTATCGTATTTCTGTTTTTCACTGATAGTTGTGAGTAACCCATATTGCAATCAAGTATGGGAAGAATACAATTAATTATTTTTTTTACTATTTACTGCATATTTTATTTTGTGTTTATTTATTGAAGTTTACAGTGCAGGTTAGTGAAATGTATGGTACAGTATTTATAATTTCATTAAAAGGTAATCCTCTTTCTTTAATGTTTAATTTGCTGTGGTGTATATTTTTTACCTTATAATTTAATTATTTTTATTATAGTAATTAAGAACATTTTTTTTCTTTTAGTGTTAAAATGTACCAGGAGAGAAAATACCTTGGATCAAAACTGGTAAAGGGAGGAGAAACACTGGAGGCAATAAAACAAAGAGTGAAAGCTGGATGGAACAAGTGGAGAGAAATATCTGGAATAATCTGTGACAGGAAAATTCCTAGAAAGTTAAAGTGCAAAATGTACAAGACTGTGATTAGACCTGTATTACTATATGGAGTTGAATGCTTGGCAGTTGGAAAGAGGGAAGAGAACTTGATGAGAAGAACTGAAATGAGGATGTTGAGATGGATTCTGCAGATTTCAATGAAGGATAAGATCAGAAATGAAGAAATCCGTAGACAATGTAGGGTGGTGGATGTGGTTGAGAAGATGCGAGAGGCGAGGTTACGGTGGTATGGACATATCATGAGGAGGGACGTTGAGGAAGTAACAAAGAGGGTAATGGAATTTGAGGTGGAAGGTAACAGGGGAAGAGGCAGGCCTAGAAAGAGATGGATAGATTGTGTGAGAAAAGATATGGAGGTATGTGAAGTGAGTGAGGAAGATGTGCTCGACAGAGACAAGTGGAGAAGAGCAACCAAAGCAGCTGACCCCAGGACAGTCTGGGACTAAGGCTGTGAAAAAGAAGAAGAAGAAGACATTAAGATCTCCTAGCTACCACTCTGTTCTCTCTTGTGGCATTACGTTGGGTGTGCCCAGTGTGGAGGTTGAGCTGAGCTCAGCTGTGCTGGTCCTATAAAGGCACACTGGACACCCCCCGAAGGGATGAGTAGGGCCACCCCTTGAAGAGTTATTTACTGAAAAGTCCATCTGAGCTAGATGGACCAGATGGGCCCATCATGTTTCTTACCATGCCTATATTTGTAAATGCTTGTCCGTTATGTAGACAAATCTAAAGGCTATTGTAATCATTTGGAATAATCCATGAACATTACTGTATATGCTATTCACTATTTCTCTCTCAACGTTAATCTTCTAGAGTTGCATAATGCAGAGCAATTAAACTATCTGATGTTCTAGGTAGATCTTCAAGCTTTAATGTGTCTCTGTCCTATAAATAAAACCAAAACAAATGAGGTCAAGTTAACAACCAAAATAACTGTCTCTTATATATAAAAAAAATATAAAAAATATGGGTATCTCTTATCATTTTTCCCCCAATATTCAACAAGCTGAAAAAAATTGGATTTTATATTCAAGTTTAAAAGATGAGCACTCCCTGTGATACTCAACAAGACTAGGATCAATAAGCCATTAGTCACAGATGATGTGAAAATGAATTAAAAAAACGAATGAAAACTATTACATTTGAGTTTGTACATTAAATAATCTTGCAAATTATATGTAGAACCTCATTCGGAAAATGTTTTAAAAGGCCACAAAACATTTATGTAAGCAGAATTTTATTGGACACATGTAATATCCATAGAAATCATTAACCTATCATTAACATGGCTGAACGCAAGTAAAGTGTGGTTTTTAAAATTGTATCATACTGTACACACTTTATCTTTGGCTGAAATGCAATCAATTGTATTGTAAGGTTTGTACATTGATACCATATTTTCTCAAATTCATCTGTCAATTATTAATTATGGTTACTGTTCATAATACATTGTGTAAATTTATCTGTAAACACAATCATTAAAGATATTCTAAATTCCTTCTACATGTGTTTGCTTGAACATAGGCTATTTGGAAGTTGTTGTTTTATAGTCAGCAGTAAAATGAACATTTAAAAAAGTGAGATATTCAATCACCTATCATTCAACCAATCAATAAAAAAGCATTTATGATATAAGGAATAGTTGTTTTGCAATTATCTTAAAAGAATGTATTATGCTATGGTCAGCATTTTCATATAAAATATTAATTTTTGACAATTCAGAGTACTGCAGCACACTTATACTACAGCTAAAACTCATCCATGTGGTTCTGCTATGCATGCCTTTAAGGGGAGCCCCAGGGGTAATTCATCATGGTCAATGAAACTCTCAGGGGGTCAGCAAACATTCTCTATAGTGTCATAATTGTATGGCCCAAAGAAGCCTCTGCTGTATATCATAACTCTGTATCTGTAATATCCACTGGAAGCAGATTGTGCTGTTAGGAGACATCACCATTAAATATACTTTCTTTGCACATTCTATCTGATCTAGAGTGTTGTAGTGTTATTAATCATTTTTTTTCTTTGTATGTGTAGTACACTGCTGCACTTAAATGCATATTAAGTGCAGATGTGGTGTTTTTGTTCCAAATAAATTAAACAGAATAAATGGAAGTGCCATTACCATTTTTAATTATAATGTATTATTTCTAGTTAGTGCTTTAACACACTTTCATTTATTTTTAGCCTTTAATATATCATTATTTGTAGACAATTGTTACACATTGTTTTCATATGATATTAATACTAAGATTAACAACATTAACTAGAAAGGTAAGCAATCGCATATCATCTAATCCAGCTCTTTTTCTGTGGAAAATTGTAAGAAAGCAATGTGATAGGCAGGTTGACATTATGTTTTTATTAATTTAAAGCAACAATCTTTCAAACAGTACAGCTGATTACTCAGGCATTAGCTTAACTGTACTCCGCATACATTAAATTGACATTAAAACTGACTTGTTTCCTGATAAAAATTGTGTAACTGGTGCTTTTTATGCTTCCCTGAAGTTTATTTGCAAATGAGAAAACACCATTATAGACATAACTCTGTTTGCAGAGCAGTGACATCACAGGTTTTCCTCTGAATCCTGCACTAAGTGCAGAACACCAATGATTTTGGAATGGAAAATGTGCATGGACAGTTTTTAAGGGTTTTTTTTACCATTAGAATTGATTTCATAATATAAACTGCCCAGAATATCTTTAGAGTGTATGATTACTGGTTTTCACTGATCTTCCAGAACTTGTTTAATCCTAATACTGTAATGTTTTCTGCATTGTGTTTTGATTGTACATGATTGGTTAATGTTACAAAATATTGAAATTTTATCTAGCAAGTTGTGTACAGTATGTGTTTAATCCTATTGTTTTCCACTATTATTTATTATAGTTCATAATAATTGTAATAATACATAAGTGGGTGAGATGATCTCCATAGGAAGGTAGTTTCTATGGATATTCACTTGGTTGTGAAGAATGGAGTCATCGTACCATTCAGCTGAGTAGCACATCCTTGTGTGACATTTAATCCTGTTAAAAGTGTTTACAGCAGACTAGTTGCTATAGATACCAATTTGGTTAGTAAGAAAAAATCTTTAGATATTTGAGTTGTTGTCTAAACTGAACTTGTTTTTGGCTTAGGGAGGCATCTTTTGAGGTTTAAACTAGCATATTCTTTATAACAGTATGAAGTTACCTGTATTTATCCACTTTGACTGTCCTAACATACTAGCTTTTGATTACAGATTTTTTTAATTAGTTGGCACCACTAGTTTTATTTTTTTTTATTTCTCATGCCTTATCAAATGTGAAATTTCTTGGACCAAAGACCAGACTCAAGGTTTTGAATGCCCAATTGAGAAAGTAGGTAAATTTTAAATAATTATACCCTTCCAATATTCAGAAGACTAATAAATTGCATTTACATTTTTTTATTCGTCCAAAGGATTTTGCTGATAAGTGTGAACTCAGAAAACATTGTATTATCAAACCAAAACAAGGACATATTTAGCTGACACAGACATTGTGACATTCTGAATTGATATGTAGATAAGTCAGTAATGTATGTAACTCTTTGGTATAGTAGTCATTTGGCCCCCAGTTCAACATTAAAGACAACCACATGAATGACAAAAAAGAAAGCATCCATGTCCCTGCACAAACAGCAGAAATAAACTTTTTATTCTTAGAAGTAAAATGAAATGATGGCCGTATTCTTTGGACTTATAACAAAAATGTAAGGTTGTCATTTGTGCTCTATAGTCAAACCACCATAGATTAACTTCATGAAAACCTAAAAGGACATAGTCTAATAATATTTACCTTCTCTAAGTGCAGTTGACCACTAGTTTAACACCTACTGCAGGTCACGATAATTTGATGATTCTAGGTAGCCTTTAAATCATTATTAGAGTAGGCTTTCAAAAAACATTTTGCCAACAATTGAAAAAATAAAGCCTGTTTTACTTAAATCTATCAATAATGTAGCCTTGACTTATGTTGGTTTGCCTTACAAACATGAAAGTTTAAAAGGCATATAGAATAATGTGTTCTGATGTAATTTGGCCTGTACAAACAAAACATTTGTTCTGCCTGGCTAAAAAGTGGTTTCTTTAGGCAGCAGTGTGGCAGCTGGAGACTGAGCATCTCTGGGCCTCTGTTAAGCAATAAAACAAAGGTTCATTTATTCTGAATAACAACATCTGGCGAGCTAAACAGCACTAATAAATAAACAAACCCACCAGAAAGTTGATTTGGCACAGATTTTTGTTAACACAGGTCAGTTACGTAAGACCACCATCAGTAGTGTCAATTTAGCTTACTATTAATTAGAGAAGTACTTTCCCATTAATAATGTTGTTTGCATACAATGAGTTGCCAATTCCAATTATAATAAAATTGTGAATGATACATCAAAAGAAATGAATATATGTACAGATTTTTAAATTGAAAGATCAATTTTAATATAGATTCTATTCACTGAACACTGGAAAATACTTCCATTTGACTTGTGTATCAGAGAATAATATGTATGTAATTTAGAGGACAAGAAATAAATGTGCTTCAAAAAGGTCAGACTAATGCAGGTAGAATAATGCATGTTGATCACAAAATGCATCACTTTCAAATACCTTTTTTGTATCCTGCCATGCTATTGCTGTTTTTTGGAAAGTGTATTACAAAGAATTCCCATTGATTAATGCAATTAGGGATTTCAAATTGGCTTTCACTTTAACCTAAAAGCAAATTGATCAAGGCAAGTAATTCCTGAATTCCCTTTAATAACTCCACCCCCAATAACTGAATGCTGGAAAGAAATAATTGAACCATTTTTTGTTATCATTGAGCAGGATACAAGACAATGACCCACTCTTCTTTCAACTAAACACCACTTTCTCTATTATTAGATTGTATTCTTACAACATATATCATGTGCTTCTCAAACCAACAGGCTTCATCCTTTATAACACTCCTTGATAAGCCTAGCAGATGAAGTCTTTTGTCCTTAATATACAGTAGGTATGAGCATTAATGATAACTGGGACTAGGAAGAAATAACAATTTCTCTAAAATATAAGACAAAATAAAACTTTAGGCTCCCACCATTCCCTTATAAAAATATTATTCCAGCTGCAATATTTGTAAGGATTATTTAAAAGGAAAGCACAAGTATCCAGGGATTTTCTCTTCCCCAACTGCTGAACAGCAGCTTTATACAGAGATTAGTTTGTCAGGCTTTCACTGATGATCCTCCTTTCGGGTGACATAATAATAGTTGATGAGTGACATTGTGATGGTTTAGTGACAGGCAGAATTATTAATGTGACTGCAGGTCATGGCACAAAACTCATGTGACATGCCAAAGGCATGAAAGCAGGGCAGGTTTAAAGTGCTGTAAGTAAGAAATGTAGTAAGCTTGCAGACCAAGTGCATTAATATAAATCAGCTGTAAACCAAGCTTAAACACATTTCCTTTTTAAATGTTTCTGTTTCTTGCGATATATTTTCCTTAGCTGTATGGAAACTTCTAAATTTCTCAAAGGCATTTTGATGGTCTAGTCTTGTCAGAATTAGCAATCAGTTTATCCGTTTGCATTCACTGTTCCTATTCATATGTTTCTGTCTAAGAAGATATCATATATATTCACATATATGCATATTTATCAACAAGTATTTCATTTTATATACTGTTTTATCATTATTTAAAATAATCTTAAAAACATTGAAATGTATTGTTTTAATGTAATTATGTTAGAGAGGAGTACATTCCTGTATATACTGTAGCTACAAAGAAAAAGAGAGAGTTTTAATCAAGACCATCTAAAACCTTAAGCTCTAACAGACTGGAAATACCATCAGAGTATTGGCTAAGTGTACTGTATAAACTGTATACACAACTGTTTTGAAAAGGACAAAATCCATGATGGTAAACAGTATAGATCATCACTGTTGAGTTTACTAACTTTTCTCAAAGGGTATAATAATTCAGGATATAATTTTCCATATATAAGATGCTGTTTTACTTATGTCAGTGTTAAACACCAACATAACTTTAGGGTCTTTTTAAATAAGATTTTATTCACCTTTCTAAAATTGTTAAAATACAATATAACTGAGCCTTTTTGGCACTATAATATACATTACTTACAATACTGAATGTACTTCCATAAAATAATTTTATACTCATAGGAACAAATTTAAGCCATGTACTGTACTTCATAGTCCAGACAACCTTCTACAATTGAAATATTCTGAGGCTTCACTTCTAATGTGAAGATTAATTCCAAGTTGAAAATTCAATAGAAAGAAAAAAAACACAAAATCCTCACTATGGAGCCTTTTTCAGGTGTGTGGTGGATTAAAGTATTGACTCCAACACTAAAAATATAAATAAATGCAGTAAATAAGCAGTGGAGTGAAACGAAATGGATTTACACACATATTCATTTTTATATGTAAGTACATGGAGTTTCATTGTTTAGTGCATTTACTCAGTCTTAAATTCAAACAGTGGCATGTCACATAAAAATTGCGTAATGATGCTTCTATAGTGCGATGCTTTTAATATAGCAAAAAAGACTGAAATGCAAAATTAGAATATTGAATGTATCTTATTAAGGAAGTCTTCAATTGAACAATGAAGTTCATACATACAGTATAAAATATAAGGAAAGATTTGAAAAAGGCCAAGGATCACCACATATTGAAACAACAATTCAGGTATTGTAACGGACATAAATAATTTTTGGGTACTTTTATAAAAAAATCAGTGATGGAGTAGAGGGGTGTGATTGTTGCTTTGGAATCACTGCACAGAAGAGCAACTAGATGCATTCCTTGGTTTAAGGGGATGTCTTATGCTAATAAGCTGAAAAGAATGACCCTTCTGAGTCTTGAAGAGAGAGGATTACAAGAAGACCTAACCAAAGTTTTCAAAATTCTCATGGGCATTTGAGAAAATTGAGAAACTCAAACTTGTACTCCTTAAGGAAAAACATTGAAACATTAATCCATCAAATGTAAAATGGAAGTGTTTTTAAATTTCACTAACAATGTGGAAGTGCATCTGGAACTGAAAATAGAAGGTACATATTTATGAAAATGTGGGAATATGGAACAACCCTGACTTTTTTTAAGAAACTAATGGAAGAGGACATTGGATTAATTACTCATTAACTACTAAATGGGCTAGAAGAATCAATTGGCCAATTTTATAACTTTTCTTATTTTCTTTTTATGCACAGAGTCTACCGTTTGTTACAGAATCAGAATTTCACAGAATCAATTTTCAGAGGGCTGACTTTCCTAATTGCTTAGCTGGTAGATAAAGAAGTAATACAAAAATGCTTTGCTAATGTTGAGTAATGAGGTTCACATTGTCGTGCATATTAGTTAAATGGATCTGCCATGTTACTTAATTGATTGGCAAAGCACACTTTTTGCTATGGGGAAACATTCCTGCAGGGGATCACTCTGAATCTCACAACACCTTTGAGGGGTCACTGCATGAATTCGAACAAGTCTAGGTTGTTCTTAAAACATGACCTCCTATTCAGTCAGGAGCTGCATTTTGGGAAGCAAATCACCAATCATGTATTTTATACTAAATAATAATACTGTTCCCTTTGGCTCAAGTGGCTGGGTCCCTGTTGAGTGACGCCAGAGGCCTGGGTTTGAGTCCCCGATGGTGGGGGGCCAACCTGAGGTGGCAGTGACGAGGGTGCCCATGTGAATCCCGGAGCGCTACACTGGTGTCAGAAGTGGAGTGGGATAGTCCTTCGCTGAGGACAGCGAATTAAGCGGGGGAGAGTATAACGCATACGGCCTCCATTGCTTGTGAGAGCCGGCTTACCAGAGGGGTGACGTCACTGCCCTTCCCTGTGAATAGTAGGGACCGCAGCTGCTGGGCTGACGGAAGATTTCCCTTTGGCTCAAGAGGCTGGGTCCCTGTTGAGTGACACCGGAGGCCTGGGTTTGAGTCCCCGATGGTGAGGGGCTGACCTGATGTGGCAGCGGTGAGGGTGCCCACGTGAACCCAGAAGCGTTACAATACATACTGTAGTTTTTTCTTTCCATTGTTAGTGCTACTGGAGACTTTATGTTGTAATAATGTCATTTCATGGTAAGGAGGTAATAAGAGATGTAAAGTGAGATGTGAATTTTAATATTTTTAGAAGATATATGTTTATTAATATAATACCTGTATTAATTAGTACAAAAACTTCTCCATTTTGATCTGACTGATATCTCACGTGACCTTATATTTTACTACATATTACCGATCTTAAATTGCTCGCTATACGTGTATAAATCCTAATTCCTGAAAGTGGTGCTTTTATTGGTTTTTTTTTCACCGCACTTTCACTGTCTTGGTTGAACATTATGAAGTAATAAAGCACTCTTTTGTATGAAGATCAGGTGCTCATTGAATACTTGTAAAAATGAGGCAGCACTGAAGAACACTCCACTACTGTGATGCTCATTTTGAAATGTTAGTTATGTTAGAGTTATGATTTCTCAAGGCTTGACCTCACTCAAGCAGGATCAGAATTGTGGGAAGCAAAGTACCAATTATCTAGTTTATAATAAAAAATATTATATATTTTACAAAAAAATGTTACATTTAAATGCCAGAAATACGAACTGCACAATAAGCTTTAGAATTCTGAATTACTCAGTCCATCTTCCATATTTTGAATGTACACTACAGTGATATACATATAGAACTTGGAATTCCAAAATGACGTAAAAAAGTTTGAAACTAGTGTGTATTTTCTATAATAATTATAAGGCAGTGCCCTCAAAAATATTTGGACATCAAAGTAAAAAATGTTGTTCACTCTTTTCAATAAAGCTATATGTACTGTATGTGCGATCATGACATTAATGTGAATGATAAGTGCAAATTGAATAAGGTTACAACTAAAACGTCAAAACTCCTTAAGAATAGGTAACATTTCAAATGAATTGGTTATTTCATCAAGAGTCCAGGGTGTTTGCAAAATTGCTGTGACGTCAGTGTGGGACGCATCTGTCCTCTAATTGGCAATGAATATCTGGTATGGTATATTTTTCATTCTCCACCTTGTGCTGCTATAGAGCCAACAGTTTGGAAACACTTTATTTTTAATTCCACATCTTTTGGATATATAAGAAAAATAATTGGTGATTTTATAATTTTAGAATGGTTTATCATGTTACTCATCATTAAACTAAGCCACAAAGGAGCAAGTAGAGGTTTATTCCATGCTGAAAAGAGAAGAAAAGAAACACGATGTTTCGGCTGCGGAACCCTCTTCGTTTGTGACACCTTAACCCTAACATAAACCTTTACTTGTTCCTTTGCAGCCTACGCATGCTGATGCAGCTACCTACTTGAACTACTTCATTAAACTAAGCTATTCCACTCACCTTTAAGAAAACAAAAACAACCTTATTTGTGCTTACCTTTGAATATATATTTTCCAAATGTCTATTGGCAGTTGCTGAAATATAATGTTAATTTTGATATTTCTCTCTCAATTTACTGTTCACAATCAACTTTTATTTAGTCTTATTTTGGGAAGTGATTTACAGTACATGTCTGTTTAAATTATATGGATTATGTCCAATAAGCACAACTTTACTGAAACAACATAATTTCAGATAAGAAATGTGAAGTGTAACTGATAGATTGAGATATGCACTTTATAAAGTTGTCTTGAGCAAAACATTATTTAAATAGTAGTAATTCACCATGGAGAATTATAGATCAGTTGATCGATTTTTGTCTTATTTATGTTTCAGCTACTTCCATAGCATTAAGATTCACAGAAGAAGCAACCAAATTATATTTGTAGGTGCCAAAATCATTTCAAACTCGGCATGTATTATTATACCTTCAGAAACGAATATGTATTCCATCTTCTCTTCAGTGTTCAGGGTGTGATCAACCACTTTTCTCAATAGAATCTTGATTACTGGAAAGCCTTTAACCTCTCTTGATGTTTACTGATCCATTTTACAGACAGATGTAATATGTTTAGTTTTAAAAATGCATTCTACATTTGAAAACACTCTTCATTTTATTTTGAATTTGATTTTCATTTAACTTCAATCTGTAATTGATTGCCATGAATGAGTATGATCCGTGAACAGGTTCATGAACAAGTAATTCACGATGTTTAAGGTTGACTGTGATTGAAATGAAACAGCATACTGTGCTTCGAATACAAAATCATTAACAAGGCACTTAAAAATTCAGAAGTTTATTTATTGGTTATTATTTATTTTTTTCTGCTATTTGAAATTATAATACTGGTTTTAACTTATAATTTAGTTTCAGATCAGTGGGGACTCCAAAGATGAGGCAGAACACACATTTGAATGATATTTGAATATTTATGTTCTTAAGCATGTTTTTACCTATCGGTTCTCAGTAAAAATGGAGAGGACTTGGCTTAAGAACTGTTAATTACAAGATTAACTTCTTAACTATAAAATTAATTTTCAATCTATGCACTGCTTTCAATATAGTCACTGATGGGATGGGAGAACAGTGTCTTCTGAAAATCAGAAACGTATTATCCAGAAAGCTGTCACTGTTGCCCTGAAATCTAAATTGTAACTGCACCAACATGCAGTTATGCTGTAGCTGTAGTTATTAATTATTTGTATTTAGATGTAGAGATATAGATATGTTCAAATTTTTTAATTTCCACTGGAGTGTAAGTTGAATAAAATACCACATGTAAACAATGAGCAATGAAACAGACATATAATAAAGACACTGTTGAGTTGTCTGATTAAGATGTTTTTCCCCCATCTTGTCATTCAAACAGCATGTAGATTGAAAATAAAGGTAAAATCCAGTCAATAAAATCAAGCAATATAACCCTGTAAGCTTTTAACAACCTGCCTTCTTAAATGCATTTAAATGAGTTAATCATCAGAAATCCCATTAAAGTATCATTTACCTCACCTCAAAAGCTGCTAGTGCTACAAATGTTGTTGAAATATGGGGCATTTTCTCAGCTGAGAGTTCTGCACCATCTTTGATGTAATCTTTTATCATATATCTGAAATTAATTTTCTCTGTGCCACTGTAGCACTGTATCTGTTTCACCCTGTACAATCTTTCATGTTGCCCTAATAATGTAACACTCCTTAAGAGCCTATTATTGCTAGTTATTGTGGTGGACACTTAGCCTTTAGGGAGTGGGTTAGTGGTGATATAATCAGACATTCCTGGGGCCCATAACAATCATTACACGGAAATGATTTTTGATCGCTTAAGCTTGAACCACATTTAAAGCTGGGTCTCAGAGGTGCAAGGCGGCATGTTCTTATTAGGGGACAAAGTTCTCCACAATTATATCAATTCATTGTGTCCTCTAGACAAGTGACCTTAAAGGTTGCACTAAAAAGAACTCAGAACAGAAATACAAAATACAGTTAAGAGAAAAAAATCAGCCTGGCAAAACATCTTCAAAAGAAACTTACACAATATGGGAAGCAAGAAAAATAATTTCTGTTTTGATGGCTGTACAGTATGAGTTATTTTTATGTTTAATATTTACACTTTAGACATATTCATTATAATCATTAAACATAATCAAGTTATTATTGCAATTTGTATCAATTAGAAATATTATATTTGGGTATATTGTTTCTTCATGATATACAGTACAGTATAGAAATTAAGTACTTTACTTTGAAGCTGAAATGTCATGTACTTGGCAGGAAACATACTGTATTTATTATTCCTAGTTCAAGTTAATATCACAAGGTTTTATTCTGACCTAATGCTATGCTATTTTTCAACTTGGATGAAATGCAATAGCCCCTTGACCTACAGTGGAAACTCATATGGCTCATGTTATAATACAGATCATCTCAAATGCAGGGAACAAATTAACTGGGTGAGTTTAACAACTCAAACGCCTAAGGCTCTGAGCAATGAAAAGTTATCTTAAACCTCACCCTAGGGAGCAGATTGTCCACTGTAGATTGTTAAAAACAGTACAGAATTACTGGGACATAAGTCACTCTGGGCAATACATGCTGGTAAATGATTTCAAAAAGCAGTTTAAATAACAAGACAGTATCTCAAATTCTTATTTCTGTTGGACTACAAATAGATGATGAATACAAACACCTAGAAGTAAATATTTTGTTGAGTATAAACTGTAAGAAAAAGAAAACCACTTTAATGAAAATAAAACTATTATGAATAACTGAAAAGTCTCATAATTATTTATTTCAGTTTCAACTTATAGTTTAAAGGTATTTAATCACTTAACCGATGACATTTTTTGTGTTTGAGAGAAATATGTACCAAACTGTTGCACAAAAAATAAAAGGAAACAATTGTGAGATTTTATTTTATACTGTTTCTGCTGGAGCTTAATTTGGATTTTTAACGTTTATTCTTAACAAAATATTTTGTGTAAATATGTAGATATTACAGTTTACTATTACTATTACAATTTATAGTAATTTGATCAAAACTTTGTTACGACATGGCTGGTCACTGCCACATGGGTGTGATGCGTTAGAGCCCAAGCACATGTGACCGGAGAGTGGCGGATCACTCAAGAAGACTGATTGAGAGCTAGGATGTTCCGGCAGAAAGGGAAAGTGAGAACAAAAAAAAACAGAAATAAACCAGGTGTAATGCAATGGTCCAGGACATGCTGGCTGTCTGCAATTAAAATCTTTCAATCAACATTTAAAGTTCTTTTTGATCTTATTAGGCTAGTTATATTGATCACATCAATAAATTGCTGTGCAATTCTAAGAAAACCTTTCTTAACACTGAAATATGAGTGTCCCTACCAGAAAATGTGTTTTATGATAATCAGTCAGATGAATAAATAAGAAAATGCAACAAGCACAGATAGAATCACTTTGAAGTCTCGCTCAATAGCATTTGACCTCATCCTGTCTTTAATTGATTAGTTCTCTAAATCTGTAAAATGGTGGATTACCCTCCCAGTTAGAGGGGCTCACATTAAAGGTTCTGTATACATTTGTATTGATTTGGGTTGTGCACTTGTCTGTGATTGCCATTTAATTGAAGGCTCAGTTGGAAATATTCATTAAAACCATCACATAGAGAGTGCCTCTAAAATAAATTGTGAAGAATGTGTGCATTTTAGTGCACACAAGATTATAATATAAATCTGTCTGAGAATGCAGAACTGTAGTAATACTGCAGACCTGCTTCTCTGTCTCTCTCTGCAGCTTATTAAAATGTTCCTAAAATACTTTTATTCTATATCAAAACTCATAGGTATAACAGAAATTATAATGTTCTGTCATACTATTGAAATATTGCATGTACCAATAATGACAGACACTGTAGATAAAAAAAAAAACATTTTAAAGTTATTTTATTGGAGGTAAGCCTGCTGTGAAAAGGAGAGGTAGTGTAATTTACAGTCCTTGAATAGACCATTTTGGGATCACAACACCTTGCCAGTGTTATCAGATGTTAGACTTCTTTTTTGTCATTAGCAATAGTTCCATCCTTAGGGACACATTCTAATGATCAGGTTATCATTCATCATGTCATCAATAAGAAATTTGACAGGTAAAGCAGGGAATGTCATGGTGCTGTTCTATCCATTCTGGCCACATAGCAAACTGAGTATATTCTTCTAGTGCAATCTTTATAATAATATGTTCATGTGCTGTGAATACAAATTAAATGCTATCTTCTTTATATATTTGTGTAAATATGTACATGTGTATTAATTTTCTTTTGTTAGTGGTTATATTTTTAAAGAAAAGTGTGCTTTTAAAGATGTAAAATTAATACACAATGTGAAAACTTTTTTAAGCACAACTTTTCATAAAAGGAATATCTAGTGAAATCCATTTTTTAATTTTTGAAATACTAAGGTTTTGGTATTGGCAGTGGTCTCTGCAATGACTGTTTTTCTTAAAGAAAATATAAAATATTGAGTGAAATATATATTCTTTTTAAGATTAGTACTATTAAAATAGGAAAAAATAACTTTAAACAATCTTGTTGGAATATTAATATGAATGCCAATCTAATCTTAATCATGCAATCTGATATCAGAAATTACATACATATGGAAAATATATTGAAGGGTATTATAACATGCATGTCACATGTCCTCTAAATGTAGATCAATTTATTTTTTTCTCAGTTAAAATTAGCTATGTTGAGTTGTGGATATGCCAAATGCTTTCACCATGATCAACCTTTCGTTATAAATGCGTAATCAAAAGCAAAAATGAAATAATTTAAGTCTCTTGCACAGTTAAAATGGGCATGTGTTTACTGGAAAATGGAAGATGTACAAGAAATAAAGAATAATTGATTTTAAATTAATATATTTTAGTACTACTGTAATGACCTACTGTAGACTCTTGAGTAATATCAGAAAAAGTCCTAATTAAAACAATGTAGGCCAGAAATATATTAAACAAGGTTTTTTTTTGCACCCCCTTGGTAAATGTATTAATGCTTCAATAAGGTGTTTCCCTGCTGTGAATGAAATCTTACATCACAATCTTACCAAACAGGCTTGAATTGTGTGAAACTAATAATAGCATGCAATTCTACAACTTTTCACTCCAGAATTTCTTTTTACTGTGTGCCATATTGTACATAGTGTCAATGCTTGTCTCTCACTGAAAGTCTAATGACAATTCAACAGAAATAAAGACATGACAAAATTAGTTGTAAAATAGCATTCACAAAACCATATAATTGAATATGGACTTTTTAATATGAAGCAATTAAAAATAAATAAGACATTTAAACACAAAATTAACATTTTATTTCACATAACATTTTATTTATTAATGTTATTAATGTTAAAAATCCATCCCTCCTCTGCCACCCCCATAAAATGGTTTGAGGAAAGATTGATCTTGTACACATAGTAAGTAAATTATTTTAGAATTCAAAATGTATCCTAACTGTATATAGTTTCTAAAAAGTAATAATTTATTTCACAAACAAGTTTGGAGCTGATGACAGGTGAATAGCAGTTATGAAAATGGTGAATATGCTGTACCAGTTATTTACAGTTGGTACTGTGTTTGGCTCTAGTGTACTCTGAGGCAAACAGTGATGAGCATCCTTTAGTTTAATGAAATGTGGGCCACTTTTTCATACTGGTATGTTGGGATTTCATTCTCGATTTCAATGGAACCCTGAAAAAATTATGTAATAAAACAATATATATATAGATCAATATTGTACAGTAGCTTATGTAAAATTTGCCTACCAATGTATTAATTCCTTGTCTGATTTTAAAGGTTTTAGTTATGTTTTATAAATGTTCATTTCAACGTTACAACCTTAAAATTCACTGAAGCATAATCAGTTACAGTACCTTACCTGAGCAATATTTAAATGGACATATTTTCTATAATTAACAGGGAGGTGCAAAATGTTGGAAATGTTGTAATGCTGATATTACCTTATCTAGTGTTAAATGTGTAGCAATATATTTGTTTAAAATGTAACATTGAAGTGAATGGACAGATCATAAACATCATAACAGCATTCCTATATGTATATGTCAAGTATATGTCTATTAATTTTGATTTTGTAAACATATGTACAGTATCTAGGTAGGTATGTTAGGCCCCCTTTTCATGCCATAAAGGCCCATGGGGGAATGGGGGTCAAGGGCCACCATTTTTCTCAACCATCTGACACTGGAAGTGGAGGTGATGCAGTCAGTTTCACACTCTGGCTGGCCTATTACCCCCAGAAGGATTAACCCCTGGTACTCATTTGGAAAGCAAGCTGAATGGACCTGGGAGCTGTCTGGAAGGAATTAGTAAAGATAAAAATGTATTTTTAAATGTCACTTAATGAGATATAACAAAACCAAATAAGATAATTTATGAATGTTTATTGAAATTTAGCTTAACCTGTGTGGCTAAGGATCAAACACTGGGCTGTAGGACAAGGATGTTAGGACCCTCCTACAAAAAGATGTTAACCGAGATGTAACTGCAAAGGGGTAGATAGGGTGGGGGAGGAATGCTGAAAGACAACTGTGATCAAAAAAGGGGGATTGACTATGGTATTTGTAGTTTTTCAGGGAGTGACATTATGGAGAATTATAAGTTAGCGTAATCGAGAAAGAGACTTTGGCTGCTGTATTGCTAGCAAGAAATGGATCTGAGGATCATAGCTAACTATTTTTTTAAGGAAACTAGGGAAGATACAGGTACAAGCCTTTGTGAAGAAAAGTGCCTCCTAATCTACATTTTAAATGCACCTCCTGGTACTTTCCACTTAGAGTACATCTTTGTGTTTCATTATCAGGTTGACTTTTTCAGTGTTTTTGAGGTCCTCTGTTCAAAGCTAAAACGATTCAGTTCTTTAAGCCTATACGTGTAGGACACTACTGTAAGCAAAGGCATGTATCTGGCTGTGATTAGAAAAAAAATCACTGGACTGATAAGAAAAAAAACAACACTTTTCCCCCCCCTTGACCTAAACAAGCATGATATTCTACATGTAGTCTGACTAGTGAATTGTAGAAAATTATACATTTCCTTTATTTATATTCTACACTTTTAAATATCCTCAAATTGTTTTTATTCCTCCTCCACATTTTCTTGAAGGTGGAAATGATGTGCCAATATTAACTAATGCCTTTACATAGTGTACAGTATATAACATTCAAAATTGTTTCCCTATGTTATATTTATTGTTGTGTTATACTGTAACTGCAGTTAAGTCAATGTCATTTGCAAGTTATTGAATCAGTTATCAGTCGAATTTTATCATTCTTTACTTTTAGTTTTGTTTTTGCGGTTTCTACAGTGTTTGTTAATCCTTCATATTTAAACTTATTTTAAATACACACAAATGCACCTTTTATAAAAAGGTCAGACAAGACACTGAAAAACTATATAATGTATATAATGTCTGAGCATTAAATGTTGACTGATAATTTAATATTGTAAAGATCACTGAATATATTTTTCAAGTTTAATTAACACAGTGATATGTTCTCTGCCTACATAATTAGCTGATGTTTAGTATTGCTTTAGAATTCTCCTTTGCATGTTCAATAGCACTCTCGTTTTGCAAGTGAGTTGACAAACCATGATCTTGATTTTGTTCCCTGGATTCTATTTGACACCTGTTATAAACCATAAATACAGTCACCCAACAGCACTAATGAAAGGTCACGAACCTGAGTCATTCTCAGGTGAAATTGAAAGACTTGATTAACCTGGATTCAAATTCAAAATCTCAGTTTGTGCATATATATACTTAGACAGGAGATCAAATATTGTATATTTAGCTATTAAATACCATACCCTTTTATATAATTTTAAATAAGTGGTACCTCTTTAGTAGAGTTTATTTGCTTAACTGTTTATTAACATTGATGACCTTTAGATTACATTGAACTATATGAGGAAAGACTACCGAGATTACAATTTCAGCAACTCTGTCAGATTCAGTTATGTTTTGCATGTAGACTAGACTTATTTGTGTCAAGCTTTGTTATTCTTTAAATGAATCTTCAGATCAAGAATGTTTGATATTATTATGCATGCTTTATAATAAATAGTGTTGCTCTTCATTACTACCTCAAATGAAAGTATCTTATTTGTTATACAAATCAGCAATGTGACACCTGTAATCGGGTCATGATGTGTACTGTAGATTTTTTAACTGAGTATCATTAACTTTCAATTATTCTTTTTCCTAGATGGCCCTCTTGGTCCCAGAGGACTAGCTGAAGCTACGGAGATGTGTACCCAGGAATGCCTAGTGTTAGGCCACTCTGATAACTGCTGGATGCCTCCAGGTCTTGGATCTTACCAGCAACCTAAGTCCCCCCTGTCTACTTTTGCCAATCAAAAAGAATGGGCCAAAGACAAACTAGTGAATGGACATACATTGACAAGATCCTGGAAAGAAGATGGTAACCAAAATCAGTTTGGGGACAGAAAGCAGTATGGGAGCGCAGAAGGTCATTTTAAAAATGGGAATCACATGGCAGACATACAATTGGCTAACTTGAAGTCTTACAAACAAGCTTCAGGCACTGATAGCCCAATGGAACACCAACTATAAAAACAACTTAGGTGACCAAAGGGTCAATCAGTTGTCTTTGCAGCTTTTGAATTAGACTTGTGCTACTGCTGTGTTATAGTTATATGTACCAAGTAGGCCTCTAGACTTGTGCTTAAGCAGCAAGTATACTGTATACAATTCTACTTTATGATGACACCTCAGAAGGTGTTTTGCAAAATCGATGACACAAGATTATTAACCATTGTGAAGCACCTGGGACTACTGGGACTAAAATGGGACTAAAACTCATTTGGATTTACCTCCCATGTACTTTGCCTTTAATGAAATGAAGGGATTTCCATTAAAAAAATGGAAAAAAAAACTTTTTTGAAATGAATTCATGGCTGACCAGTATATACAAATATTGTGACGTGGTTGTTATTGAGCTGTTTTGGGACTATATTACTCGACACCATCAAAGAAAAAGAAAAATATAACGAAAGCATTGTGCTATTAACACTGTTAGTGGACACTTGTTAAGTCTGTCATTGTTAAAGTGTTTGTAAATAACAAAAAATACTAACCAATTTTGTGTACCTGTAATAATCACTTAACAGAATAAGACAATGTTTCATGGTTGCTTTTCCCTTTTAACAGTTTAGTTTGCTTCCTGATAGTATTTCATTTCTGTAATAAGTTTAGTCAAGAGGGTTCACATTTCTAATCTTGAACAAAAACCATACACTCAAAAAATGCCTGTGCAGAATGTTAACAAATTAGTTAATGTTGAACCTGCACAATATTACACAAATCTCTGCTTTAAATCAATTTAGTAGCACTCTAGGTACAAATTTTATATATATTTATATAATTGACAATAATTATTCCATTTGTTTCTTTGAATTTCAAATACAGTTGTTCTTGTGGAAGAAAAAAGCATAAAGTCTCTTACTGTGATATCTTTGCTTCCCTTGTCAACATTTATTTTCATATTTAATTTTATTATAATAAAAATAATTATGTACTGTATGTCCCAGTTCTGGTTGTTGTGTTTAAACATTTTAATTCAACCATTGTTAAAACCTATATATTGATATTTCAGTACAAGAATTGTTTGAGTGTAATCATGATGACTTCATGTGTTATGCCTTAATGGCTTATTACCATGCATTAGGCTGATAAAAATGATTAGGATATGGGCAAATGCCAAGCTAACAATTGTTTAATATCTTAAGCATAGGGTGCTTGGCAGATATCAGGATTGTATTTCTCTGCTGATGGAAGTAAAACAATGTAATTCATTTAAAAGACACAACATAATTACTTAAGAAGCACGTGCAGAAGAACCCACGTATTTTAAAATATTTTGTTAAGGCATGACAGCCAGTTTAAGCAATGGAAAGCATGCAAATATAGCTTTAAAATTAAATTTATTTTGTGCCATATTTAAAGAACACTGGTTTATTTGAAGATTGATTTGTGCATTAATTAAACATCCATTCTGTATAGCACTGTTATATTTTATGTCACAGTATCAAAACCATGTGGGATGGGGTGAATTGCTTATTGCAGTATGTCTGTCAGTTGTGGGGGTGTTTGACATCATAGATATTTAAACAGTTAATCCTTGTTACTGCTATACAGGTATCCAGCTATTGCAATAAATGTTTAGAATATTTTTGTTTGTGGTGTGTCTTTATTAATAGAAAAAAAAATATGTATGCTCAAAAACAAATGACATTTTCTTTTGTCATCTGAAATTTCTCATATCTGTTGACTAGAACAAGGGTTAGAGATTACTTTTTTGAAGAAGTTGCGATTTGGGCATCCAGTCAAGAAATACTGGTAACCCATTAGATACTAGGAGACCTTTTCTTAAGTGAGTATAAAGTTAATTTTTTAAAAATAATGTACTTAGTAAAGCATTCAGAGTGATAAATGAAATTGTGTCCAATGGGAATAATGGATGCAATGGAGCCCATATGCACTAAGCTATCAGGGATCAGTAAACTACTTGTATCAACTGCCACTTTTTCCTCAGTTAAATTTGAAAAACATACATTTCAATGGTTTATGATTTTATAAAATATATATATTTGAAATGTAGTATAAATGTATTACAGTGTATTATAAAATGTATTTAATTGGCAAGTAGATCACAAACACAGTTTTAAATAACAACTAGTTTTAATCTTTCAACTGATGATCTACATCGCTAATAATGTCTCATATACACTGCTGAACACTACTAACTGAGAGAGTTACTTCTGTAATTTAACCAAAATATCACTTTTGTTGACAAAGCCCTCGAACAGATCTTTGGCACATTGAAAAAAATGGTTCTTCAAAAATCGCTTTTGTAAATGGCTTTCCTTTGCATGCAATTCATAATGCCACTGTGCAACATGCCTTACTGGAACTTTCTTGACTTTCCCTAAAGTTCAATAGGCTGTCTTATTTGTTTGGCATATGATTTAATATATTTCTTTATTTGTTTGGCTCTGTCAGCAGTATCCATACATGATAACGATGACTCAGGTTTTGTGTAAAAATGTCTGACAACACTAGATGTGTGTGCTACAATAGTTTCACAACATAATGTTCAATAATCCTTTCTCCTTGTGACATAAAACCTTGTTTTCTTTTTATTCATTTTGAAACTTTCAAGATTTCTTTGACTGTGACTTTTTTGAAGGACTTAACACACAACAATATCAACCACTCAACTGACCACATCTTAGCTGTACATATCACACTTACTGTACATATGAGTTTTTTTTACCAGATCAGAGGCTAGCAGGTTACGTCACAATAATGATGCTAGGTTCAACAGGACTGAAAACTACCAGCCCAGCTATTGACAGTCCAGTTTATATAAGGACATGTACCACACCAAGTGGCTAAGACGCGATTCTCATCTCTTATTTTGATGTCATACGATAGGCACTTCAACAATTCCTCTCTTCTAGGATTTACATAGTCCAGTTCAATATCAAGCATACAGCAGATCAGCCCACGCAACAAAATAAAACTTTTTTTTGGTAAAATGATCATGCTAATGATCATGCTCTCTGGTCTGACAGTGCTGCTCCAGCAGTGCCAGGTTCTGGCGCAGCCTCTGTTCTGTGGGCGACAGCGGGACCAGGTCATCTGCACAGAGCAGGAACTCGATTTCCATAATTAATGCAGATCAGTAAATCAAGGGACAAAACAATTATTGCTCCCAGGTCCTCAATGGGCTTTGACGTGCTAATGCGTTGGTTTAACAGTCCGGGTGTGGCAAGCCTCTAATGTCTCCCGACTTCGGCAAAAGGCACCTAGCCCTCCTAGGATTGTTGACCGGGGCGGGGGACATTCGGGAATGTAAGTCTGAGAAAGACAGTCTCACATTTGTGGACAGTCTGTCCACAAACAAAACATGTAAAAAAAATGTAAAAAAACAGTTACTTTTTGTCAATGGAAACCGGTGTGTGTGTCTCTCTCTGCTGGATGTCCCTCTCACTCTCTGCTGAATGAATAAAAGCATTTTATTAAAAACGCGTTTGCGTTTGTCTGGTATTTACTTTGGTCCCTTTTAACTGTTTTTCGATCTACTGTATTGCTTTGAGATGCCACTTTTAAAGGTGATATGTAAAATAAAGTTTTTTATTATTGTTATAGAGAAACATGATCAGATTTTCCCTGGTTCAGAAAAAAAGATCTAAAGTGCTACACCTAACATTCTTAATTCAATGTATTTAAAGCAGTGAACTACTGAAGGTGTCACATAACATTCAGAAATACAATCGAGAATAGTTTTGTGGTGTTTGTTTAGATGAAACGTTCCTAAAACGTATAACGTAACAAAATTAAAGACGATTAAAATCTGTAATCTTTCCACTTGTACCGTATGTCATCGGAAAGTTTCTGCTTTGTGTAAGGATAGTATCAAAAAGTAATCTTAAGTGGTGAGAAAGCTGTGCTCAATGTATTTAAGGGACTTAAAAGTAAAAGGAGATGCTTCATATTGCTTGACTAATTTTAAAAACTAAGTTATAAATGCAGACGCTCCCTCGGTGCCGCGCCGGGTGTAAATATCAAAATATACATTCGTCCCGGGCACAGGCCGATGAGCGCCCGGCTGGGGTGCGCGGGGAAGAGCAGGACACTAGTGAAAGGCGGGGTTTAGGAAGGCGTACAGTCTGGGCAGGTATAGATTACACTTTTCTAAAACGTATTTGAAAAATAAAAACGATTACAATCTAATCCTTCCACGTTTGATCCCAAAATCCCAAGAAATATAAATCTAAACGGGTAGAAAGCTATGCTGAAAGTTTATTAAGATACCTAGAAGACAGACATACTGTATCAATTTATGTTGCATTAGCCTGATTATGATTAAAAAAACACATATAATTAAACACACGTTTGCGATTTAAATCAAAACACGATTTAAATCAATATAAATGTTTATATTGTATTGCATACTGTCCAGCCTCCATTTCTCTATAAAAATTTACCCTATTACACACACACACAATAGAAGCAGGAAGCAGAAGCAGGGACCGTTGTCAGAAGGGAAGAAGGTGACCATTCATTGTTATCAAAAATGACTTAGAATCGATCATGTTGTGATATTTTGAAATATAAAAGTCAATTGATTGTCCATAATATCGCTATTCTATTTTTTCGAAGAAACGTTTGTTAAAAGAAAAGTCCAGCACCAGCTGGATTTGAACACACAACCTGTGAGTTGGTAATCAGGCACATAGACCAGTAGGCTACAAGGGAAGTCGCATGAAGAGAGAGGCGAAACAGCCCTACACAGCCCTACACAGCCCTGTCGCAGTACACGAATATAATCATATCGTTATTAAATTCTTTAGATACGCGATTCTATATTATATTCCCTTTTAATCAAATTCTAAAAGTATGCTTGTTGACTCCGGTATCTCTTTAGTTAAAGACTTCGATGCTTAAAATGTTTAGGGAGAAATGGAATACTGGTGTGTATTTTTTCTTTAAAGTACCAAGACCAGCCATATACTGTATGTTTATGTTCCAAAATGAATATCGTTTATGGCCTTCACACGCGTTACAGTATGCTCCTATTCTTTTTATGCTCAGCTACTAAGATTTCCCTTCAGTGGTAAAATTCAATATCTACAACGGGCACAGCAAAGACGTTTACTGTAAGTCTTTCTACGACAGACCAACGGACCACGAGTGCCCCTGTCGGTCAACCAATCACGTACTGCGGTGCCGCGCGTCATCTTGCGTCACAATGCGCGACGCCACCTGCGGTACGTGTCTGTAATGCGCACTTTGAATGGCTGCATCTGTACAGAGTGGTCCTTTTTCTGACCATAACCTTCATTTAGTGGGTTGGAGTTCTGTGCCTTTGGTTAAGTTCTGTGCCTTTATAACTGGCACCTAATCTGTATTCTGTAACAAAAACTATGGTTTTCTTTTGAAGCTAGATTCTGACTTCTACATGAAAATGACCTGCTTCTTTCTTGCTGAAATAATTCAAAACCCCGGGATTGTCATGTTGAAACTTTATTTGGCCCATAGGACAGTGAGCCCTGAGACTCCTGAGCTCTTTTTTATAGGACATACTTATTGCCCCTGGATACTTTTCCATTTCTCAATGTCTGTTAGTTTTAAGAGGGCTATTGGAGTCTTTAGTTTACTTCTGATAGGTGTTGTTCTCTTTCAGTGAGAGCTTTGGAACACCTGTTCCTGTTAGGTAGCAAATGCTGTTTTGACAGAAAAGTTTGGTTTCCAAAAGAAGAATGTATCCTTTGCCTTTGTTAGGCCAGAAGTTTTGCTGACAGGATTAGATGACATGGTAAGGTGTACAGAATCAAAGTAGCATACTGTAAAGTAATAAAGTGAGGCCAGAGACTACATAGTGATGAATAAATTTGATATCAGAGAGCCATGGTTGTGAAAAAATCCTAAAATGTTCAAATAACTACAAAAACACAAACCATCAAGTGAGGGATGATGGGAAAAATAAAATGAGTCCAGCTCATACAGTACGTCTGCATGAATGGTTTGAACTACATAAGAGTGCTCAAAACCTAACTCAAAACAGCAATAAAGCATCAAGATCAGTCCAGTCAGATCAGTAGTCTTAATTCTACCACTGGAGACAAACAAAAGTTTGAAGACAATTCGGAATCCACTAAATAAGACTAGTAATGGATGTTTATATGGAATATATACTATGACTATGAATTGGTTATAAATTAGTCATAAATGTCTTGAACAACTGTAGGTTTGTAAGGTGGAGATTGAAAAGCAAAGAGCTGGTGGCAATAAACAATTAAACTGTGTAAATTAAATGCAGTTTGGGGAACAGGATATATTAACACTTGAAAAGGTGAAAAAACATTTAAAAAAATTAAAAGAAAAATTATTTTCGTCCCCATCACATAATCAATGTTGAGCTTTAAGAGATAATTAATATAATCACAATACCACTGAGATATGCAAATTTGTCAAATTAAGCAGACAATTAAATAAATGGATGTCGGCCAAGGGTTGTGTGGGCAAAAAAATAGACAACCGTATTTTAAGTCTTATTTAGGATGTCTGTATCAATATCAAAGATTTTAAGAATCAGAGCTAACAGGATTTAGTTCGTTAGAAGTTAGAAACTGGGGTCACTAGAGACAAGTGAGTTGGAGGCAGAGAGTAAATACTGGAAAAGGAGGAGTTCATTGAACAAGTGATGATATGGTGGTACAGTATGTAGTGAAAAAATAGAAGTGACGGCCAGTAGAATAGTAGGTGGGCAACAAAGAAAACATGGAAAGATTAGTATCATACAGAGAAGATCAAAAAAGTTCAAAGGATCCTACAGGCAGGAGAGGAAGCCTTTCAGGCTGTGAGGTGCTTTCAGGCTGTGCACAAATCATCAGTTTAATTAACCACTGCAGATTTAGATGGAAAGACAGATCCAGTTTCTGCATTGCAAAAACTTGAATACACAGTTGTAGCATAATGAATGCTGAAATAACTATATAAATATATAATCATATATTGTATTAAACATCCATATTTATAGTCTATAAGAGATTTTTTATTATAAATTACAACTATTTGCATTTCAGGGGATTTCATGTCAAACATGCACTATGAAAAGAAGACTGGGATAATGGCCACCATTTTTCAAACTGACTTAAATTTAAAATTGTAAATGTAAATTGATTACATTTTAGATGCGCTTACACTATATGGAATTAAATTTGTAAGTGTTCTTCTAAGGAATAAGCTCTTTTTTCTTGTAAGAAGAACTTAGATCATTATTTCATGAAGTGTCTCCATGAATACATGATCCACTTATTGGAAAAAAAATCAATTCCGTCTTCTTTTTTTACTTAGAAACCAATATTAATATACTGTATGACTGATGTTGTCACCATTGTAAAAAGTGACAGTATGAATTGTATTATAACCCATACCAGTTATAAATTGTTTTAACTTCTAAATCGGTTCAAATACTGTACCACTGAAGAGGTTCTTAAACCTTGTCTCCCAGTCCTTCAAGTTTTAATGCATTTTCAATCAATGGCAAAAGATCACATTACCTCCGTAAATAAACAAATAATTGAATAAATAATCATCAGTTAATTTATGATGAAACCAAAACCATCCAGTGGTAGTTTCCTAATGAGGGTAATGAGTATAGATTTGATCCAGGTCAGCTTTATATCAGCTTGGAAAAAATGCTCACAGGATTGAGGCTTTTTTACAGGTGAGATTCCAAGCAGAGTTTGCATCTGAATGAAAAGTGTTAAGCTAGTGGAGAGGGAGACTGAGCTTGATTAAAAATATGGAAAAACATAGCAAACCACAGTTCAGGAGCAGAATTATTACTACATCTTATCCCTGACTTCAATGAATTGCTAAATTAATTACTTCAAAACCTCTGCCAGCACTGCACCAGCTCAATGCAATAAGGTTGAAAAAATGAATGAAAAAAAAGAATATGGTTTTCATAAAAAAAAGTCTGAAATGTCTAACAAGTACTTTTTTGTTGCTTAGAGTGCATATAGGAAACAAGATCCACATGCAGTACCAAACAATGGGTGTGCCTTGAACATTCTTGCACATTAAAAATTAGGACTGTAAGAAGACTGCGAAATCTGGAATGTCTTATTGGGGTTAAAATACAAGAGGGAGGTCAGAGACACCGCAGACACTGCCATGACGCGAGACACTGACACGAGATATTACCAGCAGCCATACCATCCTGCAACTCACAACTGGAAACTTAATGAAGCTAAGGAGGTGTTAGCCTTGTCAGTACTTGGATGGGAGACCTCCTTGGAAAAATTAAGGTTGCTGTGAAAGTGATGTTTGTGGGGCCAGTATGGGGAGCACACTGCGCGATCTGTGTCGGTCCTAATGCCCCAGTATAGTGATGGGGGCACTATACTGCCAAAAGGTGCCATCCTTCAGATGGGATGTAAAACTATGATACTGATTCTCTGTGGTCTTAAAAAATCCCAGGGTGTTTCTTGAAAAAAGTAGGGGTGTTACCAGATGTGGCCAGATTTCCCATTGGCCTTTACCAATCATAGCCTCCTAATAATAATGTCCATATATGAATTGGCTTCATCACTCTGTTCTCCTCCTCACTGATAGTTGATGTACAGTATGGTGAGCATGATGTGTGCAGTATGGCTGCCATTGCATCATCCAGGCGAATGATGCACATTGATGGTGGTGGAGTCCCCATTATCTGTAAAGTGCTTTGAGTGGAGTGTTGAGAAAAGTGCTATATACAGCAAGTGTAAGAAATTATTATTATTCCAGATACACACAGGAGTCATCACTCATACATCACATATAAAAGAGATTATCAGAGAGCTGACATCACCTGTGTGAAGCCATCTACCTACTGTATATAAAGATTTAATGAATGGAGAATCCTGATTGACTCAGAGGAGTCAGAACCTCACTGGCAGATTTGGCTGTGAGATACAGAGCCTCACAGTGAGACTCTGATGATTGGCTCAAGGGTAGATAGACCCTCACTGTCAGGAGTCTAGTGAGAAGCCAGGTCCCATGGTCAGATGCTGGATGGAGAAGATCCTCACTAGTAGGAATGTCAGCGAGCTACTGGGTCTTGTGGAGAGACAATGAGATACCATCTGAATTCCTGGATGGGGCAGGTTCCAGCCAATCTGGAGGGGACTGACTATAGTAACAGATGTGTTGCAGTCAGCTCAGGTTGAGCTCTGCATGCATTTGGAGCTTCAGGAGAAGCTCAGTCTCTTGATTAATTAATAAGTGAAAGGTTCATTTCACGCCAAGTTAGGATTAAGATGTCTAGAAGTAGGGGACTCCTACACACTGACAGTTACTGAGAACAGAGGAAGACTTCTCTAAGTAACAGCCTCAGTTGTTTCTGTGTCAGCTCACTGCTAAGTAAGAAGGCAATCATTGAGTAGACCAACCTAAATCAGGTTGAGATTACTGCGACTGCTTAAGGCACATTTTAGCTTAAAGTTAAGGAAGGAGTGCACTCATTGATGGACTGACTTAAGGTTAAAACTCTGTTACAAATGGTAATATCAGTGCGGGTGTGGCTGGTATGCAGGGGTTAAATTGGCAGATTTTCTCCATGCTCACCTTCCAGGGGAATCTATTACAAAGACCGATGCCTAATCAGAAATGTGAGTTTTTGAGTGGTAAAAAGAAAGTAAAACCAATAGTTTAAATTGGTTAAATATTTAAAGGTTCAAATATCTGAGTTGAACCTTATTTTTAATTAATTTTCTTAGGTGCTAATTTAACATACTGTATGTGGTTTAGCAATTTCCAAAACACATCTTAGAAAAAGTCTATATTTATCCATTGTTATAAATTAAATAACTTTTACTGAAATTTAGGCAGAAAAGCTGCCTAAATGTAATTAAAAAACTAAAGCTCATTTCATCCATGATTTCCTTTTTGTTTTCTGTAACTACCTGTAACACACAATATTACATACAGAGTATTTACAGAATATGTTACGCTTCCTTTAAATTTCAGCTGTTGGGAAACTGCCGACACAATCAGCAGGTCAGGAAAGAAAGATAGTGTGAGCCATTTTAGTAACTGTAAATTACCAAAAATTAGTACAAGAGCTAAGTGGTAAATTAAGTAGCTAAATTGTCCTTTAGATGGTGCAACAGATGGTGAATTGGTTTTCAGTTCATGTTAGCCAAAGCCTACAATGTCTTGCAATTGTTGCTGCATCTATTGTCCTTCTTTAGCAGCTATAACTGTTGTTGATGCATCTAAAGCAAGTACAAGAAAAAAAAAACAACACACCTTCTTTGTAAATATTCAAGGTCATGAGTGGGAATACATTGTCACAAAACAAATAATTACAACATAGTTCATAAAGTTAACAATATCAGAAGCAATTATACGCTTTTGTTCCTGATTCTAGAATGCTGTACTTTTGAATTATTAACAACATGCCGAAACAGTGCTTTACAAGAATATATTTTTAATGCACAAGCTGTTAAATAAAACATTGCCTCCAGCAACAAAAATGGTTTGTAACAGTTAAACATTTACTGTATTTTCAGTACTGCGAAATTTATATTTGCTTAAATATATAGATCCCAAAATGTATATTTGTTTAAATATATTGATTTACTTCTATTGTAAATACATGGCATTTCTTTTGGATTAGAAATACCAGCTAATGTTGGTAACTCCTTTGATATCTTATTTATTAATAATTTAAATATTGAAGTACATAATGGGATAATCATGTAAACTTCAACAATGCACACAACATAGAAAAAGCATTATGTCTATTTTATGTAACCAAATCCCACAATACACAATTCTCCTCTTTGAAGAGTTACTACAATGACGAACATTTATGTGCTTATACCTCAAGACAGTTTGCAATGTCAATTCTAGGGCCTATTTAAGAAAATACATTTAGTAGTATAGTATATGGTACTTTATGTTTTGGTGTAATCAGTCAAATTCGATGTTAAAAGATAAAAGACTTATTCGAGCTGGAATTGCTATTAGTGATATTTCAACATTGATACACAAAGATATTAAATCCTTTCAATCAAACCCAATTTTTTTTTAACTTTCGAGACTTAATAATAAACAGAGTCTATACAGAATATATATATTTTTTTATATTATTGCTACCGAGAATAGTCAAATGTGAGAATACTCAAATAGCAAACAATTTACTTTAGTAGTTTAGACTACTTTGTTCCTTATGTTTTTTTTTTCCCAGTTAGACAGCAACAAATTACCTTTACAAACCACCCACAGACATGAGAAGTGAAACAGATAATTAAAAAAATAAATACAATGGATCCTGTGTGGATAAGAGCCAGTTTGAGTTAGAATCATTGGGCTTTTCAATAAAAAATAACATAAAAAAGGTGATACAAGCATAACAAGACCTAGTTAACATTTACCTCCTAATTTAAAGAAATAATAAAAAACATATAATAATTAAAATGACCTCTTTGAGGCCAGCAAATTAGAAAAGAGCCAGTTTGATCACTGCTTGGTCTTGCATTGGAGTTGAAAATGGAAGATTCATCCCTTCTATGACATCTTGACTTTCATGCCTTGGTCCTTATACCGATCCTCTAAAAGTAGGTCAGTATTTCGCTTCTATGTATGTTCTTCTCAGGTGTGCTCTGAAGCTCATATTTAAAAATGTACTGGGTCAACTTCTATTGCCATGTCTAGCACTATGAAGCCCTGGCTTTTTAAGACTTTATTTTAGTTTACATATTTTAGTGTTTTATTTATTGTTTTTAGTTTTCCTTAATTTAATAATTATAAGTATAGTAGTGTGATTGTGGATATACAGCATAGTACGGTGATTCTGCACTGGGTCTATGAAAATTCCCTTTTGCCATACTAAATATAAGTTTTGGGCAGACAGCTTCTGAAAAAAAACTTCAATGTTAATTGCCTTGGCAGTGTGTAGGGGTAGTAAATTAATGTTGCACCATGCTGAAAATTCACAAAGAAACTGCATTGCTTTTTAAATGGCTTTGAAAAGCATTTTTAGACCATTGTTTTGCATAGTAAATCCCATAAATTATTCCTTTAAATCTCTGTTTACTTAGCCATGGCTCCAATTTCAACATTATGAAGTCTCTTCTAAATATGTTGATAAATTACTGCTTAATTATCATGATAATATATCCTAAAATAACCAAGCACACATAACTACATTGGAAACTAATCAGCAACAATATTTTTAGATGTATGTTCCAATGATCTAATAAACACGGTTGCTTAAATTTTAACATTTTTCCCAGCATCTAAATACTTTTAGACTGGGAAGCTGTACAAGTTTGCAATAACCTCCGAGAGGAAAAAAGTATTTTACCCTATTCCTAACCTCTTAAATTCAAACACAGATTGGATCATCATGAGCGTGTGAATCATTATAGAAAAAAAAACTGCCACTTTTTTCACCTTTCCAGAGGTAAGAGAAAACTTGTTAACCTTATACATACTGTAAACTAGCAAAAGTATGAGAACTATACATTTTATTTTAATTGATTACATGGTTATGATAATGATATAATATTAATTATTTAAAAAATCTCTATATACATTGTTATACTATGTGCTGTGTAAGTATATACAGTATACTGTAGGATTAATATGCATGAAAAATACTTATAATGACATATAGATTGTTGACTGTTATAACACCTGTGCTCCTATACGAATAATGTAATTTTTGGTCAGAACAGGTTCCATGAAATTACAACATTCCTGGTGGAATTATCTGTCTGTCTTACAATGGGCAGGCTAACCAGTATTGCAAGAAGCTAAGTTCTATTAGGTAGTTTGACAGCCATTGTTTGGATATCATTCTGCCATTTGATGTGGAAGGAGATAAATCATCCTGCTAAGATTGCCTCTGTCTCTATCTTTTTCACAATAGCAAGTTAAATTTCACATATTGCAAAGAATGTGTAATTCAGACTTTCAGAAACATTCTTTCACACAGCCTGACGTTCTCTGCCTCTGTATCTACTGTATGAGGTGTATCAAGACTGATAAATGGCAATAAAACTATTGAAGGCTTTAAAAGTACACTTTAGAATGATACATTAATATGTCATCCTAAAATATAGTTATATAGTAAAGGTACAGATCATTGAATTGATCATCAAATGATCCACATTACAAAGTAACCCCCTTTATAGATTATTTTAAAATGAAATATTGGTGAAAGGTTAGCACCAGCTTCAATAGTGCAAGGGACTTTCATTCAACTGAAAAATAACTGTAAATTAATTTAAAATCTGAGAAGGCAAAAGAGGGTGTTTCGACCCCAGGTGTCTGGGGGTATAGGGGTGTAATATTTAGGATGGGTTTGGATGCAGGTGGGTTTCTGGTGAGGAACTTAGGAAGCATGACAACAAAAGCTTGGTGCAAAAGTGATTTATTTTTAAAAAGTGAATAAGTGACTGGTATGTACTGTATACAGGACACAATAACACACAGGGAAAAGGAACTTGAGCGGTGTCAAAGGAAAGAAAATAACAAAATCAAACGGATCTAGCTAATACAGTGAAGTCTTACCTAACTAACCCAAACAAAAAATAAAATAAAAGGGTCTTCAGCATCTTCACGCGCCCTAACTTCCCTACACTGAACTAACCAGAACCAAAATACACGAGTAGCACACGCCCCTAACCTAGTGTGTCTAGACAGAAAACAAACCTATGTGTGCACAATGTAACCCGACGACCTTACCTATACCTTTTCCCCTGGTGTACAACAAGTTCACAGTTAACAATAACATGACACGAGTGAACTAATTGCACGATTATGGGAAAACTGGTAATACTAGAGAAAACACACAAGCAAGGAATAGGGTAACAAATGAGCACAAGCAAGGTAAAAAGGAAAGTAACAAGTGCATGCAAGGTAATACAAAACACAGGTAATCAAAACCAACCAACAAACGAAGCCAAAGCTAACAACGAACAAACACGAACACTAGCGAGCAAATGCCAACATGAGCCAGTTGAGCAAAAAGCTGACCGAAGCCGAAAGCTAGCCGACACTTCTTCAGGTATTTAAACTGTAGATCTAGTTGCTGATTGGGTGGGAGTAGAGATGATAATGATATCACAACTGCAGAAATGGTGTAATGATGAATCAATAGGGGGGAGTACCTGAATACAGGAAGTGGAAAAAACCGAACAAAAAAAACATTCACGTTTCTGACATCATGTGTTTTTAATTATTAAATTATACAGTGATTGCTCCATTAGAACTACATTTTTGTTTCACACTTTATTGTCAACAGAAGCATGTAAAATGTGAATGTTTCATTGCCACCTTGAAATATTTAATTAAAAAAAATGTTAAAATCCTACTAATTGAAAAATGGTGCATTCATAGTTCATTAACTATTTAGTATCACAAAAATGACCATTAAGGACAATGCAATTTCTCTATAATCTTTCAAAACAGTAACACTTTTTAAATTTTCAAGAAGGCAAATCATTTACAAATTACCAGTGATTCTGTTTTTTTTTCAGTTAACATCATGCATACTAGCAGTGCCCACATAAATTGTAATAAGATCTACTGACATAAAGTGAAAATGTCACTCAGTACTAATATAGTGTCCCAGCCTCTACAGTGTTTAAGTGTTATTGATTCTCAATTTTCAAGTAAAAAAAATAAAATATGAATTTCAGTGCCCAAGGCATGAAAATATTGAAGATAATATTGAAAGTGACGTCTTGCACTGGTAATTAGAGCACAACTAATTTTAGTTTTACTAGTTGATGTGAGTTGCACACATCTCACTTAAATGTGTTTTTCTGAGACAGGATTTTGTGTTGTTAATCAATGAATCAATCACGCGAACACTTTGATTTATCAAATGTAACATAAAGATAGAATCTAAGGTGTTTGCTTTGTAACAGCAATGTTTGTTGTACCATTTTTCAAGTATGTTTTAATCTATGATTCCATTTGGTCTTTGAAAAATTTGATACTCCAGCAGCTTCAGTAGGTAAAATGGAATTAGCATTGCATATGTCATCAGTTCTGCAGAGAGGTCACCCTGTCCCCTGTGACAATATTCTCTGGCACAGTTTGATCAATCCTCTTTAAAGCTCTTCTTCAACCCCAATTAATTATATCTTTAGGTGCTGGCTTGGCTTCTTTTATGAGTCCTTTCCTACCGCAGTATGTTTCTACATTTGAGTTCTAACTAGGCTGAGCTGGGAGAAGAAATCATTATATGTGAATAATACTAGTAGAGGTTACAAGAAGTTATCTGTACAAAAAATCCTTTTGTATCTACTTCATTAAATATATTCATTTACTTTAAAAAAAGGAAAAAAAGTTTCTGTTATCTGTATCTATTCACTAAATGTCACCATAAGCCTTTATACTTTACTACAAAAGCTGAATGTGGTCATTGGCTTGAGTTTTATTATTAGTTTCCCTACTTTTAATTGTTAAACTCAATAAGGAATTGTCCAGCACACTTAATAAAGAGGAATAACACTGGTTTTTAACAGTATCTGCTCCTTTCTTTTTTAATTAGAATTGCTAATGCAGTGGTAAAATCTGTAACATTTGTCTGTTTAATTGGAAGACTCTAATCTACAGGAACAAAACCTTGCTAAATCATTTTATTGTATCACAATGGGAGATTTGTGACTATTGCAGGAGATTTTTAATACCCTGTCTCCTTGTTGCTCAAATCTAATCCTGGATAGATACAATTTCAGCTTGCTTTAGGTAATATTTTAAATTAGTAAATTCACTATTTTATACCTTAAAAAGACTATTATACATTTTTTAAAATTCACCAAGAAAGGTATGCTACACAGTATATGCTGTAGTTTAATACTGTATGTAGCAAATAAAATAATAAAATATTTTATCATTGATGTTTGTCTAGTCAGTTGTTAGTTAAAATTCAACTGTATATTTACAGCTAGATACTTGTTAACCTTCCCATTCAGTCAACAACATTCTTAGAGGATTTACATTTATAATCCCTTGATAGAAAATATGTGTTTGAGAATAATTACTTCTAAATTTAGTACACCCCTGGTGTGGCAGCTCTGACCTGGAGACTGTATATATAAATAATATAATAAATGCAAAGCTACCAAAGGAAATAATAGTTTCCTGGGGCATTGATATTAAGGAGACTTGCAATAAATATAATAAAAAAACAAAGCATCATTAACATATACCAGAAAACAGGGAGACATTGCAAAGTTGGCCATGGAAAGTATTTGAGCATTTAAACCTACAGATAATTTTCATTCTTTATTCAAACTATCTTAGAACAAGAAATAAATCTATGGTCATCTACACAAAATGTGTACAAATTGTATCATCTAAGCAAATGTGTCAAAGGAAATTCTAAATCCAGTAGACCAGAGGCAAATGATACTAATAAACTTTAATTTTAAAATTGTTTATTTTCAACCTCGTCAGAGCACTCAAAAACAACATACAGTGCAGTGTGTAACAAGAAGGTAACCCCACCAAAGCCTTTGCAGAATCCTGAGTCATACAAGGTTGTCTACTTTACCCCCTACTGTTTCTTATTGACCTGGACTGGGTCATGGAAAAGACACTACGAGACCCAAGATCTGCAATTGGATGGACACTCACAACCCAAGAAGACCTTTTACTCTGTTTATTATCAAGCACTTTCATACAAAAGAAACTCAAGACAGTCCATTTTAAACACTGCCTCGGGGAAAATTGGACTCCTGATTAACACTAAGAAAACAAAGAGGATGGGCATCTACACAGACAAATCAGAATCACTACTGATAAACAGCCAAGATATAGAAGTGATAAACACCTTTGCCTACCTGGGTAGTATTGTAGATGACAGATGAGGCACTGATGCAAACGCGAACTCCCGCATTAGCAAGATTATCATTTGCCTCTGGTCTACTCTTACAAAAAGCCCCCTTTGTAACCCTAAAACCAATATGTAGATCCAATAATATTTAACTTAAGCATTAAACCATTCCTCTATGTGGATCAGAATTTTGGAAAATCACAAAAATAATGAACAAACTTCAAAGTTTCATTCAGAAATCACTGAAAATCATACTAAAGGTCAAAAGACCCAACAAAGTAAAAACTCAAGAAATTAGAGAAAAATGCAATCAGGAAGATATTATAGTGGATCTTGCTTTGGATAGTGCATGAGAAGAACAACACAGTCTAGCACAAAACAGACCCTGTACTGGGCACCAGAAGGGAAAAAATGGAAAACCAAGGATGACCTGGTAACGTACAGCTAAGGCAGAACTTAAAAACAAACTGGGGGCTCAGCTGGCAATAAGTATCTAAGTAGCCCAGGAAAGGAGGAAATTGAAAGACCTTGTGAAGGCTTTATGTGCCACTTTGCATGATGAGACCTAAGTAAGTAAGTTCTGTTTTACACTGCAATAACGTACAGGCAATCTAACTATTTTATGCAAAAATGAAACTTCCTTCTCTAAATAAAGCATTTCATTGTCTTTTTCCTTTGAATTGTAAACAACTCAAATTTATGATATGCCTCTTTTATTTCTAATGGTACAATATAGCTCAAAGGCAAACCTCTCAAATATTCAGGCTATATAATGCATGTGTAATATTATAAAAATGAAGTATAGTGTTGTGGTTGTCACAACAAATTGAGATATAATTTTATCTGAATCATTTCTGTGTTAGTTAATTTCTAAACTGAAACACTTACTAATCTGAATTCTTAAATATGATTTTCCTTTTATTTTTGTCTCTAAATCCTGAACAACATACAGTGACAGATGTAACAGAGACCAAATTTACAGAACAGAGGCTGAATATTGAATGGGTAAAGCCAAATAAAGGTATCAAGAAAGGTGTCAACTTCCAAGTGCCATGCTTTTCACATATTTTTTTATTTTTATTTTTTTAAGAGTAAAAGAGTCGGTATGAAATGAAATCACAGTTTATTTGAAAAGATGTACCAAAGTACATCTAAATATACTGATGGAAAACAGAATCACAACACCTCCTCCCCCAAACTCTGGCCCTCCAATCTGCATGGAACAGGCTGAGGAGTGACTCGTCCGCGAAGAAGACCTGATGCCAATGCTGACGAGTTCATCGTAGCCTTTGTCTGGCCCAAGTCAGTCAGGTGTGATTTCTAGGATGTGTAAGCAGAGGGCCTCTGACAGGTCGCTTTGTTCTAAGGCCAGTAGCATGGAGCCTCACTGTCCTGTCACTGATGTGGGCATTGTGTCTGCCAGCAATTTCAGCAGCAGTATGGGTGGCAAATCCGAAATGATCTTTCAGATGGACCAGTCTGATGTGTCGGTCCTGCTCTGGTGTGGTTATTCGAGGACGAATGGATCTTGGACGGTCATCTGTCCTGCTGGTCTGCTGAAACCTTCTCTGCAGTCGGGACACAGTGGAGAGGCTTACTCCATATTGTCTGGCAACGCTGGCAAATGACATGCCTGCCTGCAGAATGCCAATGGCCCTCTCACTTGCTTCTGGTGACATTCGTGTGACTAGGTGTGGCCTTTTGCTTGCAGTGACCTGCTTTGAATTAAGGATTTTTTAAAGGTGACATGATCAGGTATTGTTCCACCTGGACCTCATTGGGTAAAAGTGCATCTAACGAGCTTTTGTGCGATTGGCAAGTTGAAAAGCCTCACTGCACAAACTGTATAGCTGGTCAGAGGGCTTAAAACAAATTGATGACGTTTTGTGAAAGTACATAAGCTATAACTATAGTATTCTCATTCCAGAAAATGCAGCATTTATTTTTTCCATCAGTATACTGCACTGTATATTAGTAACGATGAAAGGTGCTGAATGTTTTAAATCCTGAGCTTGACAGAACAAAAGCCAACACAGATAACTGCTTCAGTTACTAATGTTTGCATTTATATGTATACAGTATTATTTTGTTTCCTAACAGAACAGATTATACTTAATATTTTTCTATTTTTATTACTCTCAGGATTCCTAAGGTGACACTGAGATATGTCATCATACTTTTATCTTTTCCATCTATGTGTCATATACTGCACATAAATAATCTTCAGAAAAATAGTAATTAAAAAAAATATAGAATAATAAGGGCTCAACATGGAAAACAACACAATAATTGAGATTTTGTTTAAGACAAAAACACAAGAAAAACAAAGCATGACCCAGTTGATATAAGCATTTTCTTTAAAATGAAGGAATGAGTCCAGCAGTCCAGCCGTTACTGGTTCAAGTCAAGACTATATCTTAAGACAGCTGTGAAGGGTTTTCCCCAAGCACCAGCATACTGTTGGTGAGAAGGTGACCAGGGTGTCATCAGATTGCTTAACAATGTCATTTACTAGGTCCCTGTGTGATCTCAGTGAGAGCTGTATCACTCTAGCCTGCTAAGGCTAATTCACCTGCACACATACAGCAGGAATTGTAGTATGAAGAATGGTGGATGCATTGCTTTCCTCTCCAATTCATCTCTACCATGCTGGTAGATGAGCCATAATAAAGACGAGTTGCTGTAATTCTGCGCTACTTTTGTTAGCGTTGCATTAATAAAGTGTTACATATGTTTATCATTGAAGACATAATAGTTATTATAGTTATATTATGCAGAAACAATACCACGTTACATTATTACATGTACACTTACATGTACGTCTTGTTCACATTTGAACTATATGTTGTGCACTTTAAAATTTTGTTTAAGACCCATTTGTTTATGCAAAGACAAGCTTTGGCAGTAGTCTCATTGACAGTCGGAGACATGTGACCATGAAAGAAAGGGAGAACATCTTTATAATAGTTTACAGTTATTTAGTACTTTTTATCCCAAAGGATCATCCACCAGTGCACCATCCATCTAGGTTATGTGTGGCAGCCATTATGCATTAGCAGCACCACTACTCCGCAGATCAGAGAAGTGATATGTTTCCTCACCAATTGAATTAAGGGAGGCCAGATTGTGCAAACCTAGATCAGAATGTTGCCGGGTGGTTAACAACCTTTAATGGAACAACCGAATCAGGTATGTCAATACTGGTGTAGGCAGCTCATGGACACTCCAGAGAGAGATAAGAAAGGTTCTTCATTTATGTGAGTTTATGAGAGGAAAATAATTCAGCTGTTAGTAAGCTATAAAAGGGTTTTATATAAGGGTTGTCTACTCTGATAACAGATTAGATCAGTAAAGTCTTGTAGTGAAACCTCATTCTGGTGTTAAGAGATTCAGTCTCAAAATGAGACAAAAAGAAGCTTATAAGATTATAAATTAACAAAAGCAATTGCTGCTCTGCCAGTTGTGTTGACATGGGCTTTCTGGCCAAATCAGGATCAGCTAATTAATATAGGCTTTGGTCAATATGGTATATGGAAAGGCCAGCTGGTTATGGACCAAGTTAGGGTTGGCTAGGTTCAGAACATTAGTGTCTTGTCTCAGCTCTGGTGCAGAATGATTAAAAAAAGGGTTTTATTTGTCCATGCCACATTACCAAGATATGGAGATCTGTCACACAGCCCTACTCTTTTAAAAGTGCAATGGAGTCTCTGGAGTCTAGGTTATACATCTGCTAACAGGTGAGTTGATTTCAGCCCGGTGATTCATTAAGAATGTGTGATAATTGTCAAGTATCACGGTTTACTGCCTTTTTTCCTTCCACATTTACTTTCTTTCTCTTTCCCCATTTAAATCCATAATCCATAATTACCCCGCAGTGCACTGATCTATGCTGAAATTAAACTGTCAGTTCCAAAACTGTTGTGTGGCCTACAATGTTTTGTGCATGGGATCTTCAAACTTACTTGTGGCATCACAAGCACACAGCTCAGAGAGAACACAAGGTGGCACAACTACGTTGACCCATATTTAATCATTCATAATAGTGATTGATGATGCTGATGGCAAATGATAATATTAAATAACGAAATCCACTAAAAAAGACATTCTTAATACATGTTTACAACGCAATTACAATTACAACTCCAAAATCCTTTAGAATTTGTTTAAATATAAGAATTGCTTCAGAATTTGTTTGGTTTTATCACTTCCTTTTTTCTAAACATTTAAGTCCTAGTTTGTTTTAGTTTTAAATAAAAAATATATAGAGATGACTATCATCAGAAACATTTTAGCTTTTAATGAGGAATACATATGAAAATGAGAATCTCTGAGGGAAAATTCTAATTTATTTTTTACAGCTATTGTGACTATTGAAGTCTAGATATATTGAGTAACACATGGCTTTTGTCAGCATTTCCAGTTCTTGGGAGCTTCAAAGCAAGATGCTGCTCAGATGTAGGGATGCAGAATTCAGTGTTAAAAGCAATCGTAAAGTTTACATTGGTTTGTCTTAGTTAATTAAGTTCTTGGTAAACAATTAAGAGTCTCATCAACAGTCTAGAAACACAGCATAAAATAAGCAAGTACAAAGAAACAGAAACAGACATTAGGAGACAGAAGAACATGGGAAGAGAAAGAAAGGCAGAAGATGAGAGGTCCTTGTCCTCATCATCCGGAAAGACCAGATTGGATTTAAGTAAATGAACTTTGTTAAGAGAGTTTGCTATTCTTGTTAGGAAAGAATCCCTGTGTGAAGAATGTAAGAGTGTAAAAATTCCCTCAGTTAAAAATGGCTTCTTCCTAGTTAGTGCGTACATTTCTAGAATAGGGGATACAGTACATTTCCATTCATTTTGAAGCATCCAGGTTTACAGAGAGAAATCTTTATATGTGGGCAGCATTCTGTTTAGTTTAGAAGGCAGCTGTCTCATCTTTTGGCCTTTATAGGAATTATATAAGACTTCAATGCTTGTTGACAGTCTGGGGTTTTTCTGGTTGGTCAGGACATAGGCCTCTTTGACACCTTGCATGTAAATTTGTAAATAGTGTAACTTGTACAGTATGTTGTATGGTTATTTTGTGTGAGGTTTTGGAGTGTGTATTGCCAATATTAACAAATATTTGCTTAACTAAGTGTGCCTGAATTATTACTCTTTCCACAAAAGCTGTGCCAGAGAACAAAGAACTCAGGTGTCTCCAATTACACCAACCACTCAGTTATATTCTTGGCAGAAAGTGGGTATTATGATTATTTATTTTAATTAGTATTTAATTTTATTGTTCATTTCTGAATTTTACTAGTTTTATAACCCCCTATTTGTAACAGTTTATTTGGATGATGATTTTATCCTAAGGGATAGCTGTCCATTTATAAAGGTGAGCATTTTAAATGCTTTGCAGTGATAGCCACAGACACTGACACTGGCCTAAACCGTTAGATTACTTCAGGCAGTTGACATTTATCACGCAAATTTCTTTAATTTTTCAATCACTTTGGCCTGCAGACTGGAATAAGCAATTTAAAAAGATTCATGTAGCAAACCATTTTGAAAATCTTTCTTACATAAATATATACTGTTTTATCATTATTAAAAACTGTCCAAAACAAGAACAAATAAATGAAAACATAAAGTATAAGGTAGATGATATGGCATTAGTAATAATTAAAATATGTGAGAAATGTATCTGAAAGACCTTAATATATACCGTAAAAGAAAAATTTCAAGAATTATTTAAAACAAACATTAAACATTAAACATTACTGTATGTTAAAATGTAGAAAATATAGTCATAGATAAAAAATACATACAGTATTTTATTATAGTAAGAAAAAAAACTTTCCAAACAAGTTCTATTTCAGGTTGAAGAACATGCAGATACTGTATAACACATCAGGCAGAAACAAATGGCTAATGTAATAGCAGAGGACAAGAGCTTTTACACCTTATTGTGACTTTGACAGGTTTGAGATTGCAGAAAACAAAGTATATTACTTTTTGCTCTGTCAGGAAGTGCTTTGCTTTTTATAAATCTTAAATTCCAGAGACTGCTCACTCTCTTCATACCTCTCCAGATAGCAATATGACAACGCAAACATTGTTTGACTTACAGTTAGTTCATTTATTCACTGAAATCAAAAATAGACAGAGAATGTAGAAACAAACAAGAAAATAAATATTTTAAAAACAATATTTTACAATGAAATAAAATGATTCCTTCTAGAAACTCAGCCTTTCACACAGGTCTACTAATATGACAGGCACCTCTGTTATATTATTTAACTAACCAAACTTTCTAGGACAACTGCCAATATATATAAGATGC